>NC_143185.1:7480000-8105000 GCF_047325235.1 Durio zibethinus
GTTTTTTGTTGATTTTTTGTTATTGTTTTTTTTTTTTTTTGTGTTTTGGCTGAGGTGTCTGTGTGGGTGAAAGCAAAAGGCCTTTAGCTCTCTAGGTGATAGGTGAGGTTGAAGGGTTATGGTTCTGGGAACACACTGTAGGGAGAACAGGTTGTGGGTTTTTGGAGCTGGGTCTTTAAAGGTTAGGTGTGTATGAATGTTTGGGCGTGAGAAAGAGTTTAGGTGCTTCTGTGCACGAGTCAAGGGAAAAGGGAGATCGGTGCTTAGGGGTAGAACACAGAGGCTCCAAGGGATTGAGGGTTTTTTGTTTGAAGTTTGGAGGATTCAGGTGCCTTAAAGAGGCTAGTCTTATGAATGTCTAAAGCATTGGCTCTGGTAAACAGGGGGTGAACAGGGTTTGCAAGGTATGGTGAGGGGACAGGACATGAATGGTAGTGTTAGCAGGGTATGGGTGACTAGAGGGGTGGGTGCCTAGTGGTGCTATGTAAGGCACCACTGCCACCCTAATCTTTTATTTTTTTTCTATTTTTGTTTTTTTTTTGTTTTTAATTATTATATTTAATTATTAATTGATTTTAATATTAATAAATATAACTTGAAAATAAAATTTAATCCAGTAAACACAAAAAAAATTCAATATCTACAATTACTAATTCAAAGCTTGGATCCTCTTTCACAGTAGCTTTTAAAGAAAACTATAATTATAAGATTAAGTGTTATATTCATAAAAAAATTATTGACTACTTAAATAAATTAATTAATCAATAAATTATAATATAATTAAATAAATTTAACATAAAATTAAATTAAATTCAAGAAAAGTATAAAACCTTAAGTAAACCTGATAATTTAAAATATAATATGATGACACGACATGAATATAATATAAAAATAAAACACGAAAGCGATATAACTTAAAATTATAATAATAACTATATATATAAATTTAACAAAATAAAAAATTATGTTTTATATTTTCATATTAATATAAATTATGATACATAATTTTTATATAAAATATAATATAAATATATAAATTTTAATATTTTATATTATAAAAATATACGGATCATCAAATCTAAACTTAAAGCTATAAATAGCTTTTAGGTTAGTAATCTTTTGAACTTTCAACTGTCATATTTTCAACCTTGGCTTGTGATCTTAGACTTTTAAGGCCAACGTATAATAATTGAGATCAATATCCTGACTATCACTCTGTGCAAGGAAAATTTATTTTTTGGCTTGCATAAGAATTAGGATAGAAGACTGAATAAAAATCTTTATCCCATTATATAAATGAAATCATTTGCTTTAAGCTCTATATTTTTTATTAAAAAAATCACAGTTTAAAAAAAATTATAAGTGTTGCAGTAGCATATATATGATTTTTTTAAAGGTGTTCACTTATAATATATTAAAAATTATTAATAAATTTTATCAATTTATTAATAAAAAATTTTAAAAATAGAAAATTTTTATATTATTTTGTTTTTTAACCGTTGGAGGTGTCCATGGAATCTATCTTTAAGGTATTGAGATTTAAATTTTATATTTATTGAATATTAATTTTTTAAATGTAATTAAATGAATCAATTAAATCAAATTTGGGTTTGCTATATATTTTTCTTTGTGTAGGTTTTCTTTTCAAGAAACAAGTACTCTTTGTGTTTGGCTAAGCTCAATGAATTTTCATATGGATAAAAAAATCTGTTAATTTGTTTTATATATTTATAATTAGTATATCAAACATTGGAGTTTTTTTAAAACATATTTAATTATTTTAGGTCATATTTACTATATAAAATTATGATAAAATATGATAAAATGATATTATAAATAAGATTAAATTAAATAATATCATTTTATCTTATGTTTGATGTGTACAATGATTAAAATAAAATTATTTATTTATTGATCAAAATTATTTTTTTTTAAGTTTATATAATTTAAATTATTAATATAATTTTTAATGATATAATAAGATATACAAATTTAATTTCATAAATTAAAATAATTTTATTTACTTTAATAGAATTGAATCATCTTATATCAAGAAGATAATAATTTTTTTTGTAATTTTATTTTTTTTAATTAGATATAAACTAAATATAATATAAAATAATTATCATAGTATTTTATTTATTATTTTATATATCAAATATGACTTTAATATATATTAATTTAATTTCAGCTTGGACTCTTTTTTCGTTAATATTGTTAAAGTAAGTTATTTTATATTTAATAAATTTTTAATATTTTATAATTTTTTATTTAAGTTAAATTTTTTTAATTATTATTAATTAATTTTAAGTTAAATAATTAATAAATGATTTGAGAAGTAAAGGTTGATTTGAAGTTTAGATTTTTAAACCACTCTCTTTGAACTTTGACCATTGAATCATAACTTGTGGTCTAAGATTTTAGACCAAAAATAATCGAGGTTTATTTTTATCCACCCACGCAAACAAGAGACAATAACTTTATTATTGTGGGTTAAATCAAAGATATCACGTACAACTAAAAGTTCCAAAACGTCTCCATCCCATCTTTATAAAATTACTGTTTTCCCATTCGAAATTTGATGCCAAAATTAACAAAAAAAGAAAAAGAAAAAGAAAAAGAGCAATATTAATTTAAATCTTGCTTTCAAATTGTAAAAAGCATGAATTTTAGGATGAGGATATGAAACTTGATTCTCGTATTGAAAAGATGAGATTTTCTTCTGGAATTTATATGAACTTTGACCTCTCATACCCTAATTGTTAGTTTTGAAATGTGATTTTCTTAAGAATCGTGTTAAGAAACTAAAAGAAGCATGTAAAATGTTTAATATGAAACAAAGCTTTATCCTTTAACATATCTGATCCCAATTTTCTTCAAGTAAGACTTGCTAGTCGTCCTGTGACAATTAAAAAATCTACGTACTGTGACAATTAACTTTAAAATTGCATGTTGCAAATCCTTCATCCAAGGCGATTGGCGGTGTATGATTCATTTTTCTTTTTTTATAAGAAGAGAAAACAGCATTAAGATTAATCAATATCAGGTTCATGATTACAAACGAAAGCAGGAGCAGATCTCCAGCAGACCCGTTGATCATTTAATTGACATTCTAACTTTGCCATCCCATGATTAAATTTTTGTTAAAAGATCAACACTCGAACTCACGAGCCGATTCCAAACCAATAAAAACAATCAAAATAATAGTAAAACCATCAACGGAACTTCAATCTTTCAAAGCCAGAAAACTTGTATGCTAAATTTCATATTTGAAATCCATCTTAAAGTGTTTTTTTTTTTTTTTTGAAGATAAAGTGAAATCTTAATTATCCTTATCAACATCCATATGATCTATTCATAAAATACCACTAATTTTAATAACTAAAGTTCTATATAAGAATATAAAAAAATTCTTTATTTAATTAAACTAATTGTACCGTCTGAAGTCAATGTACCTTTAGTTTGTTGAAATTAATTGAACCTTATCAAATATTAACCACTCATAAGGAACCCATATCTTAGTAGGATTAATTGGATAATATTTTATAGTAATAGTGTTTACTCTATCCTAAGTTAAGTTGTACCACAAAACTAGGACAACTGCATTCAATTTGGATTGGTTTGGGTTTTGACAAAATTTTGAACTAATCAATGCATTTTTTTTTTTTTTTGGTTATATTAGGAGATGGTGAAATTTAAATCAACTCTTTGAAAAAACAAAAAAAACATTTTACCAATTATTTAATAAGATATTATATATTTAATCTTTTCCGGCTAGAAAATATTGTTAATAGTAAAAAGATAAGAGTTAATTATATTTTTATATTTGAATTTTTAAAAAATATATAAAGGTTAATTTCATGAATGATCGTTAAATTATAATGAAATATTCAATGTAATATTTAAATTTTAAAAATATTTATTGTGATTTTTAAATTTTGAATCTGTTAATTAATATAGTAGTCACATATAATACCTTAGCTCAAAATGATGATATGTATTTGATAAACATCTTTTAAAGTATCACATTAATTAATGAATTAATAATTCAAGTATCATATTAAAAATTTTTAAAATTTAAATATCACATTAAGTATTTCATTATAATTCGAGAATCATTTGTGATATTATTTTAATATATAAATTTGATACCTAAAAAATATAATTGTATAATTTGCACTCTAATTTTTCAAATAATATATTATTTTAATTCAAAATTTTTTAATATTATTAGCTTAATTCACTTATATGATATCTGATCAATTAATATAATTTTATTATATCCATATCATTTGTTAAATAAAAATGTTAACTATTTTTTTAAAATTTCATATGGATATTACATGATATATAATAACTAACCGATCATAGAAAATTGCTATGATACAGATAATATATATGTTTAAATATATTTAAATATGTGCGACGAGTATAAAATTTAATAATTTTTATCAAATATCATATATATATATAAGTTTATATAGTTATGATATTAGAATTTAAATTAATATAATATATAATTTTAAAGTTAAAGATGTAAATTGCAAAATTTATTTTTTTTAGGTATTAGTTTTTTTTTTTCAAATTCAAATAGAAAATGTGTAATTAACTCATAGGATAACTTTATGGGAAATATTTTTAAAGGTGAGTGAAACTAAAAGAAAATGATGAAGCTATGTAGATTATCAAGGCAAATAATGTTGGGTGCCCCCAGACTAGCATTATGTGAAGCTTTCGGTGCTATTGCAATGATGTCCTGGAATCAAGTGCATGGCTATTTGTATACTTGTATCTTCATAAATTTCATTTACTGCAAAATAATAGCTTTAATATTATTTCCCAACTGCATGTCCAGTAATAAACGAGTTAATAATTCATAACTTATTGTTTGATATTTTACTTAAAATTAAATGCTGAATATAAATATGTTATTTGATAACCATAAAATATTGAAATTTGAAAATTTAATTTTTCATTGCAGATAATGAAAGAGTGTTTTTAAGGGACGATAATTAAAAATAAAAATAAAAAAAAATTATTGAATATTTTTTTTGCATTAGGTGAAATGTAGGTCTTTACCTATTCATCTTATTCAACACTTTTTAATTGAAAATTTTCTTTTAAGTTGATTTTCAATGTAATAAAAATTTTCAACGATCCATCAAATTAAGGCTGCCTTAGTGTACTTTAAATTAGTACGGTAAGATTTAAAACGAGCCAAAGCCAGATTTGTATTCTACTTAGGAACGCGTTTTTGTCAAGTAAAGCATGGTTAAGGCTCTATTTATTTTGCAAAAAATAATTTTTTAAAAATGTTTAAACTTTTTGAATTGAAAGAAATTTTTGATTGTTTGAATAAGTTAATAAGAAATATTTTTCGTTATTTGATTTTTTTTAATTTAATTTTTAAATAATATTAATATAAATATTAAAATATTAAAAATTATTTTATTATTAAATTATATTAAAATTATTATATTAAAAAATAATTATATTTTGATAATAATATTTAATATTAAATTATTATGTTAATATAAAAAATAATTAAAATAAAATTATTTATTATTCTTGATATATTTATTTATTAATATAATATTATTTATAAATAAAATTATACTCAAAAGTATTAATAAATAATTTTAGTTATAAACAGCTTCTTTTCAAAAAATATTTTTTCCTTTTCAATTCTATAAGATAATTTAAAAAAATAATTTTATTTTTCGTTGGTCAATAAATTATTTTTTGTTGATTACCAATTTTTAATTAAATAAATATCTGAAAATATAAAAATTATTTTTCGCAAAATAAACAGAGCTTAAGTGACCAGTTTTGAACAATTACTTTGATCAAAGTCCAAAAACACAACCCGGACAAGAAATTATATTTTCCACTATTTGAAGCAATTATTTCCAACAAGTTATTTTAGTTTTGCTTTCAAGTCTAACAAAATAATCTATAACCCAAATTTTAAAGTAAGATGATATATGATTACTTATAAAGATCGTCAAGCATTTTTTTTTATAGATATTTGTTGATGTATTTTTTAATCTGCTAGACGAGGGACTCGCTGCAACAAGCTGAAATAGAAATAGTAGTGGATTTGTCATAGAGAAGAAGGTCAAAGGTGTGGATTTATCATAAATATTTGTTGATGTATTTTGAAGTTTCCGACACTTAATTAAGAGAAATATATGAGAATGGGAGAAAGGAGATCAAAAGACTTTAAGAGAATGAAAAGTATATGTAGCAATATTAAATATGATATAATAACATAATATTAAAATAAAATAAAAAATAACAAAAAAAAAGTGAAGTTTTATTTATGTTAGTGGTGATAATAATTTAAATTAGATTCAATTTTTGAATAATGTATAATATTATAAATTTTTAAAATTTAATTTAAATCCGAACTATTTTTTTATACAGTTTCAATTTGAATTTAATTTTATCGATTCAATTTAGTAATGTTTATTAATTTTTAAAATTTAATTTTTAAAATTTTTATAGATTATTTAACATGATTTTAAATGTATTTAAATAAATTTAGATATAATATAATTACTTTAGTTTATAAAATCTAATAATATATATATAAAAACTAATAACAATATATAATTTGTTTTGATTATTTTTTTTATTTTTGATTTTTTGATTTGAAATCTAATTTAATTTGATATATACGTTTAATATTTGAATTTAATCCAAATTTTAAGAAATAAATTCAAAAAAAATTAAACATTATGATTTTTAAACAAATTTTTTGGATAAAACTTACATAAAGTTTCATAAGTGAAGTTCATAAATTTTTTTTTTTTAAAATAAGTAAATAAAATTTTTAATAAAAAATTCAAACTAATAGATTGATAAAATTTGATATAAAAATCAATAATATATAAAAAATTATTAAATTTATAATTTTAATTTTATCGATATTTATTAAACGATAAAAATTTTGTTAATATTTTTTATTAAAAATATTTATTTAATAAATATATTAAAATTTATTAAATTTTTTTAAAATTTTATATGTTTGATATATGTGATTAAATTTTTTAATTTTAATTTTAATTTTTATTCACTCATTTTTTATAAAAAATTTTACAAACTTTTTCTATAAAATTTCCGTAGAAGTGTTTTTTTTTATCCTAATCGGCGCTAAAACAAGTTCAAAAAAAAAAACAATAAGTCAAAAGTAGAGCGAATATAGCTCAAACCTATTTGCCAATAAATTTAAAAGTGAAAGAAACAAATTTTCCACAAAAAAAACTTTAAAAATAAATATTAAACTGAAAAAGTAAGCAAAAAAAACCGGCTTCCACAAATCGAAGATCCACGGGTCTCCTCAACGTACAAATGATGCAATGAAGACCGACAAACCGAACCCTCCGCTGGCCCCCACCCTTTCCCCACCCCACGTTTCCATCTTCATTCTACGCATTTCTTTATCCTCCATCTAATCTCTCACCGTTCATTTCAGCTCGTGATCCATAACATCATTTCTGACATGCATCTGAGGGCTCATATTTTCAATCTCAAAATCTGAAGTACACGCAAGTAAAGATGCCCCCAATTCCAAAACCACACTCTTCCTTTGACCAAAGACTAAAAATGCAATAAAACATAAAAGGCATTTTTTTCGAAATAAGAAAGTAATTGATGACGTCAGTTATGCTTTGACTATGTCTCTCTCTTTCTTTAAACCCCCACCCCAATTCCTCCACTCTTCCACTCCCACTTCTCTTTCTTTTTGCAGCTTTCACTTTTCTCTCTGAAAATTTCATTTTTCTCACTTTCTTGCTGTCAAAACGAGAAAAAGAAAAAAATGGGAAGAGACGATTTGTACATTACCGTAACAAGTTTTTTTCGGTGTCCGATATCGTTGGATGTGATGAAATCCCCAGTGAGCTTATGCACGGGCGTAACGTACGACAGAACCAGCATCAAACGGTGGCTAGACAGCGGCAACAACACTTGTCCGGTCACGATGCAAGTTCTTCAAAGCAAAGAATTCGTTCCCAACCGGAATTTACAGCGACTCATTCAGATCTGGTCCGACTCAGTCGCTCGCCGTCAACTCGACTCCGAACCGGCGGCCAACGCAGTTGTTGTTCCTTCTCAAGATCAGGTTAAAGTCTTGGTCAAACAGCTTGACAACAATTGCTTTTCATCGTTAACTAAGATCGTTTGTTTCGCGAAAGAATCGGAGGATAACCGCGAATTCCTTGCGAGAATGGACGGGTTTTTGAACGTTGTGTTCGATTTCATGAGGAATGCGGAATCTGACATCAAATTAATCGAACAAGTTATTAAGATTTTGGACTTGATGCAAAGAAAAATTTTGGACAAGAAGCCGCTGTTGGAATCGAATTGCTTGTCGACGATTCTTCTCGTCCTACAACGAGGAAGCTCAGATTCGGAAATCCAATCGGTTCGATTACTGGAGTCCGTAGCGGTCGATGGAGAATCCAAGCTCAAAATAGCCGAAAAAGAGGCATTATTACTCGAATTGGTGAAATCATTAAGTAAAGAGAAGGATCCAAGATTGATCGAAGCGAGCTTATCTTGTTTGATCGTAATCACAGTGGCCAAAAGAGTAAAAACCAAACTAATCCAATCTCGAATAATCCCAGAATTAAAGAACCTCTTATCCGAACCAAACATGACCGTTTCGATAATCGAGAAGTCATTAAAACTGCTGGAAACGTTGTCTTCTTGCAAAGAAGGGAGGGTGGAGATATGGCGTGATACGATATTGTTAAAAGCGATTGTGCAGAAAGTGTTGAAAGTATCGAGTAAAGCGACGGAGCATGCGGTGACGATGCTTTGGAGCGTTTGTTATTTGTTTAGAGACGAGAAAGCGCAAGAAGCGGTGGTTAGTAGCAATGGGATGACCAAGTTTTTGCTGCTCATACAAAGCAATTGTTCTCCTGCAGTTAGGCAAATGTCGGCCGATTTGCTCAAGATTTTTCGTGTTAATTCCAAGTCTTGTTTATCAAGTTATGATACTAAGACTACCCATATTATGCCCTTTTGAGGAACCTTGCTTTTTTTTTTTTTTTCTTTTAATGAAGAAAAGATGGTGGAAAGAAAGAAAAAAAAAAACCCAAGTTTGTAAGTCAAAGGAAAATTTTGTTAGTGGAATATTAAAAGAGAAATTCATTTGATTTTAGTTAGGGAGTTTTCTTCCTATCTTTTGAATGATTTTTTATAGGTATTTGAATGAGGCAAAGGACATATATTAAAACTGGAAGGAGGGAAAAGGGAAAAAAATAGAAAAAGAAAATTATTTTTTCATCATTCTTTTCTAAGAAAAAAATTAAAAAATGAAATAAAAAGAATGGATTTGTATTTTCTATTTTTTAAATTCAAAATTTCAATTGTTAAAAGAAAATATTCATTTTATTTAAATTAATAATTTTATTTATAATTTTTTTTAATACAAAATAAGTTGTAATTTGAAGATATAAAAATGAAATAAAAGTGTTAAAATTTAAAATTTAAATTTATTATTCTTAAAAATAATTATATGAATTAAGTGAATTTTTATATTTTGATTGTATATAAAGATTTATCAAGAGATTAATTATCCAAATACTATTCTCGCTTAAACATGCTTGATATCGTTTTTTTTTCCCTTGTCTTTTTATCTTTTCACCATTTTCCTTCCTTTTCACTAAATATAAAAGAATGAATTTGGTGTTGCATGGTAATGTTTTGGGAGTCATTGTTAGTTTGCTTTGCTTGCTAGTTTGTTTATTAAGTTTTGAGTTTTGATTTTCAACTGGAAAAAAGGACAACGCAGGGGCTCATTCAATAACTCATAAATAGCT
Organism: Durio zibethinus; assembly: GCF_047325235.1. Taxonomy (NCBI): domain Eukaryota; kingdom Viridiplantae; phylum Streptophyta; class Magnoliopsida; order Malvales; family Malvaceae; genus Durio; species Durio zibethinus. Next base: position 7,489,831 of record NC_143185.1, read on the forward strand.
GCAATTGTAGCAATGCAATTTCAAGTGGTGGTGGTAACGAGCCTACTCATAGTCAAATGAAGAGACTATAAATGGCAGTAATGATCCAGTGCTGGGCACTTGTTTTCTCTGTAGCAATAATTGTTTGCTCACAAAAACAGCAACTTCATTGTCATACGTTTTAAAGAACTGTCCTAATTTAAGATATAAAATGTTGTATTAAAGGTTTTTTTGAGGTTCATTGTTTGTTTACTTATAAAACTACGCTAGATTCCTGGCTGGGCAGCTACGAGAGGTTAGAGGCACACAAAGACAAAGTGCCGCAATTGCTGAACTGAGGTTGATTTGTTTACTGTAATTGATTTGGGCACTTTACCTTTAATAACAAGTAAAATTTAATTAATAAGTGATTGATTTAATCGATTAAATTTATTTTTTTAATAAAAAATTTTAAATTTAAATTTTATTAATAATTATTTATTAAAATTATCTTAAATATATAATTTATAATTATTTATTTTAAATTATCAAATATGATATATTTTATTTTGATTTAAAAAATTAAACAATCATTTACTTTTAAACTTTTAAAGAAACCCTTGAGTAGGGACGTAATTTTTATTCATATGCAATTGGAAATTTAATTTTTTATTTAAACAAAATTTAAAATAAATATTAAATTTAAAGGATAATAGTATTAGAAATATAAATGATTTTCTGATGCATTGGAAGAAAAAAACCAAGAAAAACGTAAAGAGATTTTGGGAGAGTGGGGTCAACACAATTGCAGTCACAGCTTTTCTACAGGCGATAACTTTACAATCCGAAGAAATATCATTTGGAAGTTGATGGCCGATGGGACGGGCTTAAAACAATTGGATATGCTAATTACATGAGAAAAAAGTGTCTCAACCTGATGATTTCCTGACTCTGTTTTTGGTTTTCTTTCTTTCTTTGTTTTGTTATTGTTGTTTCTCTCTTCCTAACACAGGAAAAAGGCCGAAATGAGCACACATTTCCTTCAACCATAATGCAAAATAGTCATACATTTCCTTCTCATCGGAGGTCTCATTTAAATATAACAATTTATATATTCATATCAAATAAAATATTAATAATTTATATATTTATATTATAAAAATAAAATATATATTTTATTTGTTTTTTAAACTTATATAGAATTTTTGACAAAATTTTAAATTGTTTTATTTTCAAGTCTTTTTTTATCGTTTATCATGTCCGAAAATTTTTTAAAATTGTATTAATATTTTAAATATATATTAAAATTAAAATCAAAATTAAAATTAAAATTAAAATTAATAAAAAGAATTATTTATTAACATAATTTTATCTTAAATAGAACCGAATTTAAGTGAAAAATTATACTGGACAAAACCTGGCCTTAGTCAGCCCAAGTCCATGGAATGGGTGGGTAGCCCGACTTGATGGACACTTCTATTTCATATCAAAATGTTTAAAGACATAACAAGTTTAATTTGTTATTAAAATTGAAACTATTTATTCTGCATACCATTGTTCCTATTTTCCGATTTTTCGACTTGTTGTAATCTTATTACACATCTAAAAGTGTAAAATCATATTCTTATATTTGACATGAATGATGAATCTTATATTAATTATGAAAGATATAAAAAAAATTTTTTAATAGAAAATTTGTAAGAAATATGTACGATTAACCTCACCCTAAGTAGTATAAATCTTCCAACTTGTTTTTATGCCAAATTTAGTAAAGATGTTCAAACTTTTGTTAAATTTTAGCTAGAAATCCAACCTAAAATTAATAGTAATAGATGAAGTAGGTTTGATAATTCGTATCATCGTGTCATATAAAATATTATATTCGTATTATATTTTACACGAAAATCACATATCACAGTTCATGTCAACACAAAAATATAAAATATAATTTTAAAATTTTATTAAACCTATTTATGATTTTTTCAAAGTTTTAAGTCGTGTTATCTTCATATTTTTTATTCATATCGTTTTCATATCGTATCACAGTGTTTTGTTTCAAATTATTAGGTCTAAGATGAAGAATTGCTTATTATATTTATCTGCCAAGATATTCCTAATTTAATTGACATTAGATTTCTTTTATCACTACATTAAAACTCTTCATGTATAGAGATAACAAACCTAACTATTACGTGGTATGAACTTGATGTAAATGGATAACGAGAGCTTAAGTTCAAGAGTAGAGATAATGGACTTATCGGGTGGCTTAGATATCACAAAGTAGGCATGATAAACTTATCACAAAGATAACAAAGAATAAAAGTAATGTATATTTTAATATCATGTTAAATTTATATGAACATTGAATTTAAAATTAATTAACAGTAGATGGACAAATCATTATTTTATTTATGTACACGTAAGAAAGAATGTTAAAGTGATTATAAAAGAAATCCAGTATCAATTAAAATTAAAGACATTCTGGGTATATAAATATAATAAGGGCTTTTCCACATGTTATCATTTAAATTTAGGTAAAAAGCCTATCAAATATGTGTAACTTTAATCGAAAAGTTGTAAAATACATTATTAAAAAAGAAAAAAGGGAAAATGATTTTTTAATATTTGAAATTGATAATTGGATTGTTTTGCCTTTTTAATCTAACAATTAAAATTCATAATAATATAAGCTATTTTACAACTCAATTAGTAATTTTTTTTTTTTTTTACTTTCCCTCCTACCTTAAGATCTTCTATGGTAGTTAATTTAATTTCTTTCTTCTTTTTCTTTTATAATAAAAGTTTTCATTCACGGACTAAAGCTATTATCTAAAAGCATTCAAGTTTCAATTAAATGATGAAAGATAACTCTTTCTTATCTTGAAAATTTTATATCATGCAAATTTAATGAAATACTAAACTTACCCTTAAAAGATTTTTTTTTTTTTTAATTTTCTGTTTCCTTTGTCAATTTTTAAAATATATATTTTTTTATCTCATCTTCTTTCACTCTCCTCGTCAATTGACCAAGGGCCAGTCAGCACTGTTAAAGGTTGAATCTAATCCAACTAACTCCACTATATGTGATTGGCTGGAATAAAATTGACCCTTGTCGACATAGATCTGACAAAGGGAAAGACACTTGATCTCTTCCCCCTTGTTGGATTGACATTAGAAGGGGCCAATTGGCTTCATCCGACTGTTGTGACATCGGCTACCTAGATCTGGTCCTCGTCGATGCTGATCAACCCACGACCGATGGGAGAGAGAGTGCAAAGAGAAAAAAAAAAAAATGAAAAGGTATTTTTGTCTTGACAATAAAAAACCTCATCACATTTGAACTATATATAAAATTAACTTCTTTTATATTTAAGATTATTAAAAATTTGAACATAAAATTAGAAATTTAACAGTTTATCAATAAATTACATGATTGTTTGCACAAAAATTAACTCATTACATCAAATAATATTAATTTAAAAGAAATCAATAATCATTTAATATTTTTCATTCTAATACACACTTAACTCTAATTTTCCCTAAATTTTACTCTTTTCACTCTATAATAAATTCGAATTGTAAAGCTGTCGGAATTTCTTATTTCAACTTATGATTTGTACATGTTCTTCATAATGTATTTTTATCCAAAAAAAAAAAAAAAACCTCGAATTATTCCTTCTAGAGTATCAATATAAATTTATTAACGGTTGGGTAAGATTTTAGGAGGGTGGATATCTTTTTTGCGGAAGTTAAAGTAGAGGAATTAGGTGCTTTGAGTGTGAAATGACTGGTTATCCAATGTGGAGTGGTAGGTGCAGATCATGCAAGCATTGCCATTGTCTCTTTGCTTCTAACCCACCCCACCACCATTGACGGTCTCTCCTCAAGATTTGATATTCTCTCCTTTTCTTTTCTTTCTTCAAGATTACCCGCACAATCCCACTTTGGAGAGACATTCATCACGTAATTAAGTTGACAAAAAAACATCATCATTCGATTAGGCAAAAAAGCAAAAGCCCACACACTCTTACGTATCATATCATGTAACCACAGTATTGACATTAATTATTATGTCTTAAAACCTTTTGTCCTTTTCAGGGCCTTTTACCTAATCCAATTCAAATTTATTCTGGCAATGAGCAGTTTTTGCTTTTGTTTTAATTTTTTAATAAAAGAGATCATAATTTGAAGATAAAAAAAAAAAGTTGCCATGTTGAATTTAAATTCAAGACTTGATAGATGTTTTTTTTTTTTAAAATAATTATATGAACTAATTAAATTAAATTTTAAGCTTGAATTTTTTATCACTTTTGATGATTCGGTATAAACACTACTATTCACCTAATGTTTGTCTGATCTTATCTTTTTTGTCTAGAATTGAATGGAATTTGATAACATTACACTTTTGTTAATCTATATCTATACTTCACTATACTGAAAAAAAAAAAAAAAAAAGAATTCCTCTATGTCATTGACAAAAGTGACTAAATGGGATGTGATTGCGAATTTCTTCTGAAGATAATTTTTTTTTTAATTTTAATTAGATTTTAAGCGTATGAAATCAATAGAGATTTGAATGTATTTCATTATTTTAAATAAAAAATTTGATGCACAAAATTCTTTATTGTTGCTTTAGTGATTAATTTTACAATAATTTTCTCATTTATTAAATAAATTATTACTCTATTTACTGACATTGGAGTTTTTGAATTCATTGAATAGGTTTATAGAATTAATGTTCATTTAATAATTATATTATTGTATTTATAATTATTATTTTACATAGCAGCAACGTACTTCTGAACTCCACAAGTAAATTTGTAGAGTTACCTAGTGTCCTTTTGTAGACATCTAACTTTGTTTGGGTGCATTTTAGTTAATTTTGATACTTTAAAGTTTGGCTCAATTCATGTCCAATATATTTTTAAGATTTATAAATTTTTTAAAATAAATTTTGAGTTAAAATGATCAAAATACCATTGGTCAAATATTGTCAAACATTGTAAAAATGATTAAACTTGGTCAAACGTGATTGAACTTGGATAAACCCTTGGAATTCACAATTGAATAGGATTATTAATACTTGAGATTAATAAAATTATGATTCGGATTCTTGCAAATCTTGACTGCACCTCTTAAGATTGAAATCACCAAAATGCTATTTAGTGGGTATTTTCATAATTTGACATTTTTGAAGTCAGTTTTTCATGAAAAACTCAAGACCATGTTTTAATATTATTCTATGAATTTTAATGCATTAAAAACTTTGATTGCACCTCGGAAAGGTTGAAATTATCAAAGTTGGTTTTTTGTATTAAACTCCAGATCATGCTTTTCCGAAGTTGTTCCACAAATTTTGATAAATTGAAAAACTTAATTACACCTCAAAAAAGATGAAATTACTAAAATGCCATTTAGGTTTATTTTCATAATTTAACTTTTTTAAGGTCAGTTTTCAGGAAAAAGCTTCAGATCATGTTTAAATATTATTTTATGAATTTTTATGCATTAAAAATTTTGATTGACCTTAGAAGGAGTGAAATTACCAAAATATATTTTAGGAGTATTTTTGTAATTTAATTTTTTCAAGGTCAATTTTTCATGAAAGCTCAGGCCATAGTTAGGATTATTTTATTATTTTTAGTCCATTAAAATCATAAAATTAAATATTGGATCATAAAATTTTAGGAAAATCATGAAAAAGCTTAAAAATACTAATAAAGGTAAAATGATCTTTTATCATTAGGACAATTATGCTAGAGGCCAAGATAGGTGTTGTATTTTTTTTCGAACTATTAATCTTAAAAAGTTCAAATCCTAGGGTCAAGATTGTATTCTTGGGCACCAAGCTTAGGGAGAAAATGACAAAATCACTACAACCTTTGGATGAAATTGATCCAAGGGTTAGAAAAAAGAGTTTTGGTCCTTAAATTTATCATTTAAGGTTAGAATTTGGGGGAAGACAACTGGAAGTAAGGGTATAATCAATCAAGTTTGAACCGATATAGTATCAAGCTTAAGTTCAAGCTTAACTCCAAACTCATGGCTAGAAACTCGGCTCAAGCTCAATCGAGTTCTATTTTTTAGCTTGAGCTTGACTTGAGATAGAAACTAGTTACTCAAACTTGCTCGATTAGGCTTATTTAATATAAAAAAAGTGAGCTTGATTTTTATGATTGACTTCAAACTCGATTATGTATGCTTGAGCTCGAACTCGAATTGAAATTTTTATGAATACAATAAAAATTAAAAAATAAAAAAAAACAACATAAATAATAAAATCTATGAAGAATAGTGTAACAACACATCAAATTCCTAGAAATAGTTATCAAGCAGCATAAAGACAAAGCTAAACAAATCCATTTCTAATAAAAACCAAAAACATATTAAACAAAGATGAAAAATAACTATCCTTATCATATAAATGGTAAAAAGAAACAAATTTCAAGCATAGTTAATAAATTACGAAAGCAGCATCTACCCAACTTAAAATCGAATGCATATACAATGAAAAATAAAAAAAATAAAAAGTAAAAACATCTTTATATATGTAAAAAATAAAGGAAGAAGTTGAAAAAAAATATAGAATTCTTATCTCCAATTTGTTTAACTTGCCAAAATATTTTCCTCTCCTGCTCAGCTTTCATTCAAGCCATCCTCTTCCAAGTAATGACATTACTAACTCTATCAAACATGTTCCTATCTCTCTCTATCTCTTTCTCTAATTCGAAAAACTAAATGCAAACTCACCTTTTATCATGAATTGATATAGAGAATCAAAGATTTTAAACACCTAAAGAAAAAGTGGTTGGCTACTGTTGCTATTGGGGCTTGGGATTGAATTTGGAGAGGGATGGGGTGCCACTAGCTTGGGACCAAAAGAGGAGAGAAAGACGAAGTTGTTGTCGAAATGGTGGTTGGCTAGCTGCTACATCGACATCGAAGATTGAAAGAAAGAGAGCCACAAGGTTTAGCATGAATAAGATGAAAGATAAGTGAAAATGATTCAAGGCATTTAGATGGTGTAATATTAAAGGTAAAATAGTAAATGAATAATAAAAATAATAAACATATATTAAAATCGAAAACTCGATTTGGTTCGCAAGCTATTTGAGTCAAGTATTAAGATACTCAAACTTGGCTTGCTTAATTTTTGAGCTTGAGCTCTATGTGACAATAATTGAATCGAATTCGAATTTTTTCTGAATCAAATTTGAGTAGCTTAGGAGTATAGGTGTCTTATTGACACCCTTAGTTGAAAGTGGGGGAAAAATAGAAAAGAAAAAGGGAAAGGAAAAAAAAAATTGAAAAGCTTTGTAAGGTGGCCATTATCTCACCTTTTCTTCCATTTTTCATACCATCCACATTTTCATCCATGTATTTTTTTCATTTATTTAATGGTCTGTTGGCTGCCATTATGTGTTTTAATGAGTTTTTGTTATACAATCTTACGATTATGTGTATTTTTGCTTTGTTATTTGTTAGCTACATGTTTTATGATTTTAAGAAATGGTTTTCTTTAACTAGTTATTCTGGTAGTTTGCTATATGTTTGATAAATATTCTTGCTAATAAAAATGGTTGTAGACACCTTATTTTGTTCAATGATTTTTTGAAATTCATTGGGTTTCGAATTCTGATTTTGATTGTGGAATTGAGTCATAATTAGAAAAGTAAATTTTGAACCCAAAGATTAAGCCCTAAATTTTATTTGTATTTTAAATTTTTTATTTTAATTTTTTTTAGTCAAAAGAGTCAAAGTCAATTGGTAAAAAAAATTAATAAAAAAGGGGTAAAAATAAAAAAAAGAAAAGAAAAATGTAGGTTTTTAAATGAAAAATTGTGGATTCAACTTTTAGATTCTATATCAGATTTTAACTTTAATGGTTGAATAATTTTAAAAAGACTTGAAACTCAATCTATTGAAAAAGGGAAGATTGCACAAAGAATAAAATTTAGAAAAAAATCCTAGATTTTGTTGAATTAATTTCGTTCAAATCAAAAGAATTCAATCCCTATATAAGAATCTTGAATCTAAGATAAAAAAGGCGGGCCTCACAGCAATTAATTTCAAGATCAAACAGATTTCATTAAAAAAAGAAAAAATTTGGATAAAGTTTTGAATCAACAAGGAAGAAGCAATCAAGCAAAAAAAGTTGTAAAAAGATTCAATTTGAGTTTTTGGAAGAAAAGTTAAGATTTATAGTATGTAGCATTAGTTTTTTAAAGGTGAAAATTTGTTGGAACCTGTGATCCATTGAAGTAATGTTTGTTTTTATTTTTTATTTTTTGAGATTTTTGCATTACTTTTATAATATTTAATTACTTACTATTATTTTTATATTTATTGCATGTTATTTTTTACATGAATTTGCATGATAATTTATTTGCCTAATATATTTGTTTGCATGATTAATATATTTATTTGTATGATTTATTAATATGTTTGAATGATTATTAATATATTTATTTATATGATTACGTTTAATTTGATTGCATCATTATTAATATTATTATTTGCATGATTATATATTTAATTGCATGTCTAATTGCATGAGTATTAATTTATTTATTTGTGTGAATATATGATTATATATTTAATTGCATGTTTATTTACATGATCATATATTTAATTATATGTTTATTTGCATGATTATTAATATTAGTTTTTTTGCATGATTATTAATTTATTTATTTGTATGATTGTATGAGTATTAATATATTTATTTGCATAGTTATTTTTTATTTATTATTATTGCATGATTTTATATTTATTGCATGATATGATATTATATGTTATTGCATGATTAAAATTATATTTAAATGATATTTAATTGCATGCTTTTATATTTATTGTGTGCATAATTGCATGATTATACATCATTACTAATATATTTGTGTGATTATATTGATTTCATGATTATATATTTGCATGATATTATATATTTACATGATTGTTATTATTGCATGATAATTAATATATTTGCATGACATTCTTGCATGAATATTTTAGCATGATCTAGGCATGATATTATTAGATGATATTTGGTATGATTTATAATATATTTGCATGGTATTATTTGATATTTATTGCATAATTGCTTGATATTCTTGATAGAATTTTTTGTATCACCATGTTTTGTAAATAAATAAAAGGATTAGAATTGATTTATTTACATGATAAAACTATCTTTGATAAGGCCTAATTTATATAATACATAATTAATTTGGTACCAATTTTAGGCGTAAAGAGGTGTTAATACCTTTCCTGCATGTAATTGACTCTCAAACCTTAGTCTTGTTGATGTAAACCAGAATTTATTCTTTTGAGGGATCCTTAATTTATACTTAGAATAGCTTTAAAAGAGATAGATTCACATAATAGGCCAATCACATCTAAGGAAAAAAGATTGGTGGTGACTCCATGATTTTTGTATCTAATGGGTAGGTTTAAATACTCATTAATTAATTACCTTTTTGTCCTTTACAACCTTTTTAGTAAGTTTCCAAAAATAAATTTTTGAAAACTTCTTCAATGTATCGAAAATTCATTTATGAAAACTTCTTAACTTTATTGAAAATTTATTTTTGAAAAATATTACAATTATCCAAAAATGCAATTCTAGAAAGCATTGCAATTATTTAAAAATGAATTTCCAGAAGTAATATTTTACTTCAGTTTCTTTGTTGCAATCTCTTGATCAATGTCTGGCATAAGAAGATCGAATGTCTCCTACTGCAATCTCCAAACAGGTTTGTAATGATTTCTTTGACTTATGGGATGTTAATCCAACAGTAGAAACCTTTAATCTTTTAGTCAGGCACTGTTCATTCAATAATATTCGCAAAATTTATCAATTTTAACAAACATGTGTTTGAAAAAAAATTGTTAATTGTGTAGAGTGCTCATGCAAATGGCTATTGCATTATGTGCGATGAGGCAGTCACGCTCCATTGCACATGGTGCAATAGCTAATTTGCATGAACACCTCTTCACACTTAATGATTTCTTTTAGATACACATATGTCAAAATTGCAAAAAATGTTGCAAACGTTATTGAACGGATAGTACTTAATGGTTGAAAATTAGAGGAACCTATTAGCGGATTTGCTAATATGCTAATAACATAATGAGGTCAATTCTTATGTATTGAAAAGTTATTTGGTCTTTATTGGTGGCTAAAGGTTATTATGTACCGAAAGTCCTTTTTGGAAGTCTTTGAAGGATTCTGGAAATGAATGTTTGGAAACCATTAAGAAATTTTGGAAATGCATTTCAGGAAATTCTTAAAGGTTGCTAGAAGTGGATATCCAGAAGCTTTTAAGGGATTCCAGAAATGAATTTTTGGTATATTGAAGATGTTTTCAGATTTCCATTTCATAAAACCTTTAACAATTTTCAAAAATTCATTTATGAAATGCTAGAATCACTGTCCCAAATCGCACCCCTAAACTTAAAATTCTAAATCTTTTGAAATTAGATATAAAATCAAATGAAAAAATAGAAAAAATGATTTACCTATGATTCTAAGCTATCTAACATCAAATGCATGATTGAGGCTTGATTTAAGGCTTAATTTCTAAAGGGTTTAAGGTCTTCGATGAAGAATAGCGGGGGTATGAGGAGATGGGTGTTTGGATTTTTTAGTAAAACAGCGTTTTGGTTTGGGGTGTGAAGGGTGGAAGTGAAGGTGCAAATAGCATCACTCAATTTTACCCTCTATAATTTTTTTTTCATTTTTTATTCTTTTGTTTAAAAGTTTTTAATTAATTAATTAATTAATTATTTATTTAAAACGATAGATAAATTTATATAATTACAAAATAAACAAATACTAAGTAACAAAACTTTTAAAATAATATATAAATAAATATATTTATACTTATTGTAGGCACTCAATTTGGTCTAGGCTCGGATTAATTGGGTCTGGTCTAAATGGGTAAGCCCATTTGTATTTGTATTTTATTTCTTATTATTTATTAATATATATTTTTATTATTTATCTATTAATATATTTATTTATTTATTTATTAATTATCTATTAGTATATATATATTTCTCTATTATTGTTTTTTGACTTTATCTTTTTCTTGATCAATTTTCGGCTGGGATTAGGATTAGAAAAAATTGAAATGTATTCTGCCGTGAATTTGGGGGTTGGCAGAGTTGAGATTGGATTCAAAGTTTCAATCCAAATCGTAGAGGAAATTGGGATTGATCAAAAACTCTTCTGATCAATTCCTATAAATAGGTCCATGGATCACACAGAATAAACACAGAAACTATACAAAGGTGAAATAGAAGCAAAATAGTGTTTTGAGGCAGTTTAGAGTTTTTAGGAAAATTTTTTCAAAATTTTGGAGTTTTTTTTCTTGGAAAATTTTTGAAAATTTTTTAGAATTCGATGAATTTTTTTACAGCATTTGAATTTTTTGATGAGTTTTTCGGTCAACTTTGAAGTTTTCGGCATCTTTTTTTAGATTTTGGTAAAACAAATAACCTGAATCTGGGTTCTTTTAAAGAGAAAGAGGAGAAAAAGGAAGAGGAGAGAGAGAGGGAAGGAAGCAAACTGCGAAAAAACAAAAATTAGAGCTTTTTTTACCCTAAAAAAACGACGTCGTTTTAGCCTTACTATTCCCAGATGATCCGTGCATTTTTGTTTGGTTTGACCTGACCCGAGCGCTGACCCATGTTTGACCCGAGTGCTAGCTGACCCTTGGAGCCAAGCTGAGCCGAGCTGCGCACTCTCAAGCCGCGTTTTCGAGCTGTTTTTCTTTCTCAAGCCGAGTCGCGTTAAGATTTTTTTTTTGATTGATTGATTGATTTATTATTATTATTATTCCTTAAGTTTTATCTTTATTTTTATTTTATTATTATTTTTTCTTTTTTTAATGATTCTCCTAAAATAAAAATTCCAAAAAAATATACTTTTAGGGAAAAGTTGAAAGTATCAATTTTCCTTAAAAATAAAATTTCAAAAAAAAAAATTTTTGGTGAAAAAGTTGAAAGTATCAATTTTCTTTGAAAATAAAATTACTAAAATAAAATTTCCAAAAAAAAAAAGGTATTTTGAGGAAAAGTTGAAAGTATCAATTTTCCTTAAAATGCAATTTCCAAAATAAAATTTTCAAAAAATACATTTTGGGGGAAAAGTTAGAACTACTAATTCTCCTCAAAAATAAAAATTATCAAGAAAAATATTTTGAGGAAAAGTTGAAAGTATCAATTTTTCTTAAAATAAAAACTTCAAAAAAAATTTAAGAAAAAGTTGAAAGTATTAATTTTTTTTGTACAAAAGCAATAAGTTTTTTAAAAAATGAAAATAAAAAAGGATTTGTAACAAAAATTGAATCATTATTCTTTTTTTATTTTATTTATTTTTTCCTTTCTTTTCTTGAATTTTTTTTCTAATGTTAAATAATCCGACGATGGAGCCTCTGCAAGTGAAATAGTAGTTTTCTTGCATACTCTTGAGGTAAGAGAATTTTCTTAATTTTATGCTAAAATTATTAGAGTCAATTAAGAATAATTTTCAATAATTAATTACTTGATAAAATTTTTAAGGCTTATTGAATAACACAAAATTAAGCTGGTACCATCTTTTGATGGGCGTTGTGAGGGTGTTATAATTTTCATCACATGTAACCATACTCCCGAACCCTGTTCTAGTTAGTAGACCTGAATCTATTCTTTTACGGACCCTTAAGTTTAGGTGTTCCTTGAAAGAATAGATCCCTTAGGTGGTCAATTGCACCTAAATAAAAAAGATTGGTGGTGACTCCTAAAGTCAATGTCTAGCGATAGATCTCCGGATCTAGACTTATGACAGTTTGATGACTCCACTGGGGATAAGCTGAGAGTCAGGCCAGCAAATAAATTTATGTTATCTAAAAGCCTAATAAAATTGAATCCTTTGTATAAATTTTTTTATTCATGAATATTTATTTACTTTGTTAATTATGTCATTCATATGCATGTGCAAATATGAGCTCTATTTCCGAGCTCTGTCCTTCTAGGAGGAAGTAAAGTACCTATTGCTTTTGTGAGGTTTTAATGCCTCCGTAATGACTAGTGAAATACTCCCACTCAAATTGAACCTTTTTCGCTTGTAGCCTGTAATGTGTGAGGATTAGGGTGCTTTACTAGTTTGTAATGGACGATAATGTAAGGAGCAATTTGGAAACCTTTAAAGTTTAACCTCGAACCACATATAGTGAATCTTAGAAGTGCTTAACCTATAGATAGAGCTATCTCTTTCCCTTTAGAATTGATCAAAAGTATAGGATTCATTCTTCTTATTGTGTGTGACATTTTAATTTATTCAATTATTTATTTATTTATCTATTTATTTGATGTACTAACATTTTCTCTTATTCATGTTTGCATGGTCCATACTCATATCATAAAGTTGTATAAAGAATATTTACCTGAAAGACTGTTTTCAACAACAAGTTTTTCATGGACTCCACAGAACGACTAGTTTGCTTTTTGTCTGTATTAGCTTCTTGTGAGTCACCCAACGAAGTAAAGGTCCAGTCAGAAAAGATTCAACTAAAACTAGGTGATTGTTTACCAATTGAATATGCTTCTACCTTGTCTCAAGAGACATTTATCCTTCTCAAATAAAATAATCTAGAGGATTTGACTGATATATGAAAGAAAATTAGTCCATCAAGACAAAAGAAATTTTGCCAGAGACATGGGCATATAGCATACCTTCTTGTAGTAAATGTCGACAATCAACTAATTAGAGCTGCAGCGTAATTCTAGGATCATGCATACAAGTGCTTCATCTTTAATGAAGTTGATATAACACCAACCATTAAAGAATACTCGACTTTGTTGGGCCTACACCTCAAGGCTCTTGACAGGATATATGTTAAAATACACAAGTCAAGATTTCATAAAGATTTGGCCCATCTCATGGGGATAGATAAAGAGGTTGTAGATTCTCATACAAAGAAGAAACAAGAACATATTTACCTACCTTAGAAGTTCTTTTATGATTTTCTAATGCAACATGTCGATGAAGAATGGGGGTTAGATGTATTTGCCTTAGCCATATACGGAATGGTGATATTTCCAAAAGTTTTGGGTTATATTGAAATAACAGTGATTGACTTATTCGAAAGTATGATCAATGGTTGTAACCCTTCAACGATAATATTAGCAGAGACTGTCAGATCTTTGAGTTACTATCACCGAAATAGAAGACGTTTTATAGGCTGTATATAGTTATTGTACTTATGGATGAAAAGCCATTTCAAGTGGAGAAAAAGTGCTTTCTCAAAGCTTCATATCCACAATTGAGCTCTGATCAAGGAATTTTACGAAAGTGGGTGGACAAAATAAAAGTCTAAAAAAGAGTGGATAGCTTTCTTACAAAAACTGACAAGTATCGAGGTGAGATGGTTGGTTTCATGGATGAATTGTGAACCTATGCTATATCAGTGTGGGGATAACATTGTGGTCCCATTTTTGGGTTTACAGGGAGCAACAAGTTATCCACCACTTCTAGTAAGAAGGCAGTTTAGGGCTGAACAGTTCATCCCTATAACACATAAGCTTTATCAATTAGATTTTTCTTACAGTGAGCAAAAGCATTTCAGAGGATGAATGAGGTGATTAAAGCATGATAAAATCCCCGTAGAGTGAGTCTCAGACCATTCACTGATAAGGTCACTCAGGGGTACTTGGTTTCAAGAGTAAGACGAAGACAAGAAATTGTATTCACTTATGAAAGTTTTCAACTGCCAACAAAAGAAAAGCATAAAGAGACACCATCAAAATTGGAGCTTGCGACAAAGAAATTTGAGTTTAAAAAAGATAAGCTAAAGCAAGAGATTCAGAGGCTTCAAGAAGAGAAAGATCAATGGAAAGATAAAGTTGAAAAATAGGAAGCTAAAGTCTACAAGATTGCTAGAGAACGTGATACAGTTGTTGAAGACCTAGCGAAGCTGCACCAAGAACATAAAAGGTTATATGTGAGGGTAAAAGCCAGAGAGATAACAATCGCTGAGTTGATAGATGAAAATAAGCAAATGAAGCAAAAATATGCTGAATTAGATGAAGAAAATACCCAAGTATAGACAGAGAATAACATGTTGAACAGCTATCTCAACGGTTGAGACCGAAGTTGAATGAATAAGAAGACTACATTACTGCATTGGTTAGAGAGCATAGAGAGTTATCATACTAAGTTTGGTGTGGTAAAAGAGAAAACCTAGGAAGACAGAAGTATATCGAGCACTTAACGACCTAAATTTACAAAGAGGCATGTAAGGCAAAAGAGATGGTAGAAGAGGTAGAGGCATTGAAACAAGTGGTGGTCCTAGTAAGAGAATATGGGCAGCGTCTCCTAAACTTTATCGAGGAAACCAGAGTCCAATATAAGCAAATCAAATGATTTTATGGTTATAATTCTAGGATGATAGATTCTATGTAAATGAAAGTTTTTTGGAATAAATGAAATCTTTTAGTTGAACACTGTCTTAAGGCAAATGTTCTCTTCATGCATGCATTTTCATTCATTGTGCATTTTCATTCGTTGCATTTTCATTCAATACATTTAACAAAGTAACATGAGATAGTCATATAAACTTGCTAATTCTAAGATATGGTATTCAAGGTTTAAGGATAGCTCCATCCAGCAAGAACCTCACCCACCGATATAACACAAGTGTTAGAGCTAGATAAATGAAGCAGAAAAACTCTCATCGATTTGAAAAATTAGAAAAAGCACAAAAAAAAATTGAGAATGAGTTGAGTAAGATTCTGGATGCTCTCAACAAGTTGAACCAAAAAAAAAAGGATAGAAAAGAATACAAGCCAACAGGGCCCTTCATCACAAGAAGTGGCCGACCCTCTATATCCTCTAAGTTTTGGTCCATAGCAAGCTTAGTCCACATAGGATATACCACAATAGTAATTCACATATCTTATATACCCTGAAATACCATTAGCTTTAAACCCTGGGTATTACCATAGCTATGTGAATTTGATCTTTACTGAAAAGGTAATAGAGCCAATCCAGGTCCTTGATCTAGATGACTTGAAAGAAAAAGAGAAAGAAAAGACAAAAGTGGTGGAATATCAGAAAGATTCAAAGATTAGTGTGCTTGAACAAAGGTTACGGGTTGTAGAAAGAATTGGGTATTATGGTTCTATCAATGTTGTTGGACTATGCTTAGTCTCAGATATGGTTATTCCATCAAAGTTTAAAGTACCAAAATTTAAGAAATATGATGGTATAAAGTGCCTAAAGATTCATATCACCATGTACTGCGAAAGATGATAGCCCATGCACATAATGAAAAACTATTAATGCATATTTTTCAAAATAACCTTACGGGCTTCGCTGCTAGGTGGTATGTTCAGTTAGACAGAACCCGCATCCGTTCTTGGAGTGATATGGCCCATGACTTTATGAGTTAATATCAACATATTATGGATCGGCTCCTGATCGTTTGTCTTTACAGAACCTGGAAAAAAAAGTAAATGAGTCATTTAAAGAATATGCTCAGAGATGAAGGGATGTAGCTTCTTAAGTGCAACCTCTTCTAACCGAAAAAAAATACAGTGTTGTTTGTCAGTACTCTGAAATCTCCTTATTATGAAAAGATGATAGGAAATGCAACCAAGAATTTTGCCAACATGATGGTTTCGAGAGAAATTATTGAGAGTGCCATCAAGAATGGCAAGTTAGAAAGAGAAGATGCATCAAGTAAAAGAGCCCCAAAGAAAAAAGAGGCTGAAGCTCAAGCTGTGAGCTTTGATAGGCAAGAATTCAAAGGTTATCAATCTTACCCATCACAAGGATACTCTTTATATTATCCTGTCATGAATAACATTTCTCCTTACCTATATCAACCATCCCTATAGTTATCTTATCCCCAAACATATCAGCCTTCTTTTAGGCCTCAAAATACCATATACAGTCCTAATACCCAACTTACTTTTAGACCTCAGACTCATCTAGCTAGCCCAATGGGTGGATTATGAAACAACGAAATACTCGTAAAAAATCTGTATTTGACTCAATTCTTATGACTTATACAGAGTTATATTGTGAGCTTTATAATAGTTATCTGATTGCTTTTAGTAAATTAGAGCCACTCAAGCCATTTTACCCTAAGTGGTATGATCCCACAGTCCATTGTGACTATCACTATAGGATTGCTGGTCATTCTACTAAAAATTACACTGCCTTGAAATACAAAGTGCAATGGTTGATCAAGAATGGGATAATCAACTTTGATACAATAGGGGTAACTGCACCAAATGTTAGTGGTAATCTTTTGCCTAATCATAATATAAATGCTTTGAGTGAGAAACATGAGCATCATTTGAAGAAAAAAGTGACAAATATTAAGATACCTCTTAGTCATCTGTTTGATACTTTGTGGAAAGCTGACATGATACAACCAATAAGTCTGCACTGTTATCGTGGGACATATATAGTCGGCACTAGTTGTAAATATCATAGTGGGGTAATTGGTCACTTTATTGAAGCTTATGAGCAGTTTCGCCAAGAGGTACAAAAGCTCTTGGATTCATACTAGATGAAAGTCTATAAAGAGGGAGAAGATTCAAAGAGTATTGAAGTATCCATGACTGACAAGCTTGTAAAACTATTTTCAAAGTCGATAATAATTTATTGTGAGAACAAAGCAAAGTTAGTCATAGATAAACTCATTCTCATACCGATAATTTTTAAAGTTTTGACTTCATTCTCATATAAAGATGATAAAGCTGTACCCTGAAAATATGACTACGATACAGTAGTTCAAGGGCAAGCAGAAAATGGTTCTTAGACTGATGCCTCCAATATAATTGGTGTAAAAGGCATTTCTCGAAATGAAAGATACTACACTCCAAAAATATTAGAGAAGGCTAGAAAAGAAAAAGCCAAGGTAGGTGAAGAGTGGAATAACCCTGAAGTGGAACCTGAGCAAGATCATCCAAAATCGGTGCCAGAAAAATAGGCTTATGAATTTTTAAAGCTGGTAAAACATAGTGAATATTCAGTTGTTGAACAGTTGAATGAAATACCAGCACGAATCTCGTTATTATCATTACTGTTAAACTCAAAATCACATCAAAATGCCCTGTTGAAAGTGTTAAACCAAGCATATATGGCATATAATGTATCTGTCAAATATGTGAACCACCTGGCTAAAAATCTAGTCATGCTAAATTATATTTCATTCAGTGATGATGAGATTCTCCTGGAGGGAGAGAGAGGTACCAAGGCTCTGCATATCACGATCAAGTACAAAAACCATATCATAGCCAAGATCTTTATTAATAATGGTTTCGTTATCAATGTTATTCCTATGTCAACTTTGACAAGGTTACCCATTGATTACTCTCATATGAAAAATGGTCAAATGATTGTTCAGGCTTTTGATGGGACCAGAAGGGAAGTATTGGGAGATATTAAGATGCCTTTACAAATTAAACCATACACTTTTAATTTAAAGTTTCAAGTAATGGATATCTCTCTATCTTACAGTTATCTGCTAAAAAAGCCATGGATTCACATGGCAGGGGCTGTTTCTTCTACTTTGTACCAAAAAATTAAGTTCAATATGAAAGGCAAGTTAGTGGTAGTGTTTGGAGAAAAGGACATGCTAGTGACCTAACCATTGAGTGCTCCATATGTGAAAGCTGTTGAGGAAGTGATGGAATGTTCCTATCGATCTTTTAAGCTGGTTAATTTTATGGGTAAAAGACCTAAAAATTAACCTTTTTCAAAGATAGTGATGAGCTAAGTCATTAATAAGGGTTGGTATATAGGAGTAGGGTTAGGTAAAAAATTACAGGGAATAAGAGAGCCTCCAACAGTAGTGGACAATAGTGAAAGGCTAGGCCTAGGTTATGAAATAACAGAATGGGAAATCAAGAGAAGACCATCGGGTAAAACAACAAGATTAATGATCATCCCACACTTATACGAGACTTTCAAGCTTGAAAGATTCATGTACCAAAATACAAAAGAAAGTATGGAAGAGGCATTCACCCAATTTACCATCCATGCTATTAAAGATGAAATAAAGCTTGAACAAAAGGGGTAGTCCACCCTTGTTCGCCAGATTATGAGCTGAACAATTGGAGTACCATTGAGATGCCCTAGACTTTTAAGATTAATGCAATGTAATTGTACATCCCAATAGCTATTTTTCAAGGCATTGGGGTGGTTTTTCTTGTTTGGGTCATTTATCTTTTATTATTTTAATAAAGATTAGGAATGGTGCATTTTCATTCATTTTTTCTTATGCCTTCATTATTACCATTTTTTCATTTTCCAAACACATCTTGCCAACATATCCCATTTCATTCAATTTCAGGTCTTTAAATGAATAAGAAGATAATTATGATAACAATCAAGAGGTTAATTTTGAGAATTTAATTAACATTGATGAACTTGACAATGAAGATGATTATGAAGAGTATGTTATACCTAATGAGATTGATTGAACAAGAAAGTAAGCTAATTGAGCCTCGTCAGGAGATAACTGACTTGGTGAATCTAAGAGATGAGGAGAATAATAAAGAGGTCAGAATCGACACTTCACTTTTATCGGAGGATATGCAACGTTTGGAAGATCTACTTCGAGAATTCATAGATGTGTTTGCTTGGTCTTACCAAGATATACCAGGGTTGAGTACAAAGATAATAGAGTATAGATTATCTCTGAAGCCAAAATGTAAGCCAGTCTAGCAGAAATTGAGATGAATAAAGCCTAAAATGCTACTAAAGATAATAAAAAAAAAAGGTGAAGAAACAATTTGATGCAGGTTTCTTGCAAGTGGCTAAATATCCAGAGTGGGTGATCAGTATAGTACCAGTTTTTAAGAAAGATAAAAAGGTTAAGATGTATGTAGACTATCGTGACTTGAATAAAGCTAGCCCAAAGGATAACTTTTCTTTGCCTCATATCAACACACTAGTAGATAACACGGCTAAGCATTAAATGTTCTCATTTATGGATGGATTCTCAGGGTATAATCAGATAAAAATGGCTACAAATGATATGAAGAAGACCACTTTTGTGACCATATAGGGGACTTTTTACTATAAAGTCATGTCTTTTGGGGTTAAAGAATGCTGGAACAACATACCAAAGAGTCATGATGACGCTCTTTTATGACATGATGCACAAAAAGATTGAGGTGTATGTAAATGATATGATTGTAAAATCTCATGAAAATGAAAACCATGTCACCAACCTCAAAAAGTTATTTGAGAGGTTGAAAAAGTTCCAACTCAAGTTGAACCCAGCCAAGTGCACCTTCAGGGCAAAGTTAGGAAAGTTGCTAAGCTTTGTGGTTAGTGAAAAATGGATTGAAGTTGATCCAGACAAAATATGAGTCATTCAAAATTTGTTGCCTTCGAGTACATAAAAAAAAAATTAAGGTTTTTTGAGAAGATTGAATTACATTTCGTGATTCATATCTCAGCTTACTTACAAATGTGATCCTATTTTTAAGTTTCTCCACCACAATAATCCTGGAGAATGCAATAAGGAATGCCAAGTGGCTTTTGATAAAATTAAGCAATACTTGTCAAATCTTCCAGTGTTGGTGCCACCTGTTCTAGGAAAACTAATTTTATATCTGACAGTGTATGAGAATTCAATGGGATGTGTGTTGGGGCAGCAAGATAAATATGGTTGAAAAGAGAAAGCTATTTATTATCTGAGTAAAAAATTTATCGAATATGAGTCCAAGTATTCTTTTTTGAAAAAATATGTTGTGCATTAGCTTGGATTGCCAAAAGACTCAGACAATACATGCTCTATCACACCACTTGGCTTATATCAAAATCAGATCCAATTAAATACATCTTTAAAAAATCTTCTTTGTCTGAAAGAATTGCTAGATGGTAAGTGATGCTCTCGAAATATGATATCATATATGTAAGTCAAAAGATAATAAAAATGAGTGCTATACTTGAATTTCTTACAGATCGTGCTACTGAAGAATACAAACTAATGAGATTAGAGTTTTTTAATGAAGATCTGATGACTGTTTCCTAATTAGAGAAAATAGAACGTGAAGGGAAGTGTTAGAAGATGTATTTCGATGGAGCTACCAATGCCTTGGGACATGAAATTGGAGCAATTCTGATTTTTTCAAAAAAAAAAATACTACCTTATAACAGCGAGGTTAAATTTCAATTGCACAAATAACGTTGCTGAATATGAAGCATGTGTTATGGGTTTACAAACTGCTATAGATAGAAAAGTTAAAGCATTAAAAGTGCTTGGGGAATCAGCTCTAGTTATATATCAATTGAAAAGAGAATAGGAGACAAGAGATTCAAAACTCGTTCTATATCACAAGTATATTTTAGAGTTGATAAAATAATTTGAAGATATCCAGTTTGATCATTTACCTCGAAAAAAGAATTTGATAGCTGATGCCTTGGCTACTCTGGCTGTAATGATCTGAATTAGTGATAATATTGACATTCAACTTATCAAGTTAAATGTCAAAGATATGCCAGCTCACTGCTCTATTGTAGAAGAAGAGGATGATGGGAAGCCCTAGTATTATGATATCTTACAGTACATTAAGAACTAGCAATACCCAATCCAAGCAATAGAGAATGATAAAAAGGTCATCCAAAGATTAGCTATGAGCTTTTTTCTGGATGAGGATATTCTGTACAAAAGAAGCTATGATCAAGTATTACTGAGATACGTAAATAAAATTGAGACAAGAAAAATCATTGAAGAGGTGCATGATGGAATATGTAGAGCACATACTAATGGACATATGATGGCAAGATAAATCATGAGAGCAGGAAATTATTAGTTGATAATGGAAAGTGATTACATTAACTATGCTCAAAAATATCACAACTACCAGATCTATGCTGACAAGATCCATGTTCTGCCATTTGCTTTACATGTTTGACATCACCCTAGCCATTCTCACTGTGGGGCATGGATGTCATTGGTCCTATTACCCCAAAGACTTTTAATAGGCATAGATTTATTTTCGTGATGATAGATTACTTCACGAAATAGGTGAAGGTAGCATCATATGCAAATGTAACACGATCTGTGGTTTGTAAGTTCATAAAAAAAGAGATCATTTACAGATATAAACTTTTAAAAAGAATCATTTCGAACAATACCAAGAATCTGAATAGTAAAATGATGTAAGAAATATGTGCCCAATACAAGATCAAGCATCATAATTCAGTGTCATACCGTCCGAAAATGAATAGGACAGTTGAGGCAGCTAACAAAAATATAAAAAGAATTCTTAAAAAAATGATCGAAACCTATAAAGATTGACATGGAAAGTTACCATTTGCACTGCATGCATATCAAACGTCAGTGCGTACTTTTACTGGGGCAACTCCATTTTTTTTAGTTTATAGGATGGAAGCTGTATTGTCAATAGAAGTAGAGATCCTATCCTTGAGGGTTTTGAAGAAAGTTAAACTGAAAGAGGTTGAATGAGTTCGAGAACACTATGAACATTTGAATTTCATTGAGGAAAAGAGGTTGGCTGTATTGTACCATGGTCAGCTATATCAAAAAAGGATGATGAGGGCTCATGACAAAAACGTTTGACCTCGTTACTTTCGAGAAAGAGAGTTTATCTTAAAAAGAATTCTCTCAAATTAACATGATAATAGAAAAAAATAGACTTGAAATTGGGAAGGGCCATATGTGGTGAAACGGGCTTTCTCGGGTGAAGTATTAATATCGGCTAAGATGGATGGAAATGATTTACCTTATCCTATAAATTTTGATGTTGTAAAAAAGTACTATGCTTAAAAAAATTAAAAAATAAAAAATAATAAAAACAAAGAAAAAGGAAGACTCAAAGTGAAAACCTTAAGATGGCAGTTTGAGTAAAAAATAAGGTTTATTTAAGTTAAAAACCTGAAAAGGCAACTTAGGTAAGGAGAATACAGTATCAAATTAAAAAATTCACTGGCATGGAGGCTAGCAAATTTTGAAGAGCTTTAAGTTGTTAAGTGTGTCAGGTGGTTAAGTTTTTCAAAAAAGACCTCAAGATGTATTATCATGATTATTTGATTGTTCATTTTTGGGCATTGTCTCCCTATACCCATTTTTGTAATTCTTTTTTGGCCAGAGTTTGCCATTATTCTCTATATTTTTCTTTGTCTCTTCTATTTATTATTTTCTAACCATTCTTATTATTTCCTTTTTCATATCTCACAATGAAAGAAATGTGTAAATGCATTCTTACTTTTTGAGATTAAAATAATGATTGATAAATGAATAATAGCACAAAAGATTTCTACATTATATTGGAAAGGTCGAGAATGATAAGGGCAAATTTGAGATGTTCAGTTCTTAATAAGGACATTTAATTTGGAAAGGGATTTCTTGTAGAAAGAATGTGAGAATTAAATGAAAGAGATGATTGCAAGTTATGTTGACTTGGTCTTTAAAGAAAAAGGGTTCGAGGCCCAAGAAAAAGCTTGAGAAACTTGAGTACCACAATTGAATAGGAATTAATTAGCCAACATTTGCATAGCATGCATTGAATTTTGCATGCATTGCATTTTGCATAGCATATACTGCATTAAAAAAAGTATAGTGCATAAATTCAAGGAGCAAGGGTATTCCAGATCCCACATGAAGAAGATAGATGTGAAGACTTTTTTATTTTCCAATTCTCATTTGAAAAAAAGCTTGTGAGGTAAGTTTTTAATCCTTGGAAAAAGATATCTCTTGGTATCATGATCGATTTGTAAGACCCTTGGGCATAATCTCTTGAAATTCCTTAAGACAAGATCTTTGACTTCTCTAGACATGATTTTCAAGGAGCCATTTATTTTTCAAAGTTCTGTTGCCTCTATTTAGAGGAGCCATTTATTTTCTCAAAATTCTGTTGTCTTTGTTTAGAGAAAAAATTTATTTTTTCAAAATTACTGAGCCTTTGTTTAGAGAAGCAATTTATTTTTTCAAAGTTGTTGAGCCTCTATTTAGAGGAGCAATTTATTTTTTTAAAGTCGTTGAGCTTCTGTTTAGAGGAGCTTTATTTATTTTTTCAAAGTCATTGAGTCTCTGTTTAAAAGTGCTTTATTTATTTTTCCAAAGTCTTTAAGCCTCTGATTAGAGGAGTTATGCTTATTTTTTTAAGTCGTTGAGCCTCTGCTTAAATGAGCTTTGTTTATGTTTCTTAAAGGTGTTAAACCTCTGCTTAGAGGAGCTTTGATTAAAATTTTAACATTAAAAAAAATTAAAAAAAAAAGAAAAAAAAGGTTAAGTGGAGTCTTGAATGGGTGTTTACGTCTTTGCACAATTCCTATTTCACAGAAAATGTGCAAAAAGAAGTAGCTGTAGACACCTAATTTGATCCAGGCCCGGATTAATTGGGCCTGGTCCAAATGGTTAAGCCTATTTGTATTTGTATTTGTATTTATTATTATTATTATTATTATTTTTTATTTATTAATATCTATTTTTTATTATTTATCTATTAATATATTTATTTATTTATTTATTATCTATTAGTATATATATTTTTATCTCTTTTTTTTTTACTTTATCTTTTTCTTGATCAATTTTCAACTGGGATTAGGATCAGAAAAAATTGTAATGTATTCTGCCGTGAATTTGAGGGCTAGCAGAGCTGGGATTAGATTCAAAGATTGAATCTAAATCTAAGAGAAAATTAGGATTGATTAGAAACTTTTTTGATCAATCCCTATAAATAGGTTCATAGATCACATAGATCAAACACGGAAACAATACAGAGGTGAAACAAAAGTAAAAATAGTGTTTTGAGGCAGTTTAGAGTTTTTAGGAAAATTTTTTCAAAATTTTGGAGTTTTTTTTTTGGAAAATTTTTAAAAATTTTCAGAATCCGATGAATTTTTCGACGGCATTTGAATTTTCCAACAAGTTTTTCAACCAACTTTGAAGTTTCCAGTGTCTTTTTTCAGATTTTGGTAGAACATTCAATCGGAATCTAGGTTCGTTTAGAGAGAAAGGTGAGAAAAATGAAGAGGAGAGAGAGGGGGAAGGAAGCAATCTACGAAAAAATAGAAATTGGAGCCTTTATACCCTCAGAAAATGATGTCGTTTTAGCCTTACTATTCCCAGAGGATCCGCGCGTTTTTGTTTGGTTTCACCCGACCCGAGCGCTGACCTGCATTTGACTCAAGTGTCACCTGACCATTGGAGACGAGCCACGCACTCCTAAACCGCATTTTCGAGCCGTTTTTCTTCTTCAAGTCGAGCCGATTCCAGCCGCTCAAGCCAAGCCGCGTTAAGGTTTTTGTTTTTTCTTTCTTGATTTATTTATTTATTATTATTATTCCTTAATTTTTATCTTTATTTTTATTTTATTTTATTCTTTTTTTAATGATTCTCCTAAAATAAAAATTCCAAAAAAATATATTTTTAGAGAAAAATTGAAAGTATCAATTTTTCTTGAAAATAAAATTACTAAAATAAAATTTCCAAAAAAAAAAGTATTTTGAGGAATGAGTTTTTAAAAAAAAAATAAAAAAGGATTTGTAACAAAAATTGAATCATTATTCTTTTTTTATTTTATTTATTTCTTTCTTTCTTTTTTTGAATTTTTTTCTAATGTTAAATAATCCAACGATGGAGCCTCTGTAAATGAAACAGTAGTTTTCTTGCATACTCTTGAGGTCAGGAAATTTTCTTAATTTTTTGCCAAAAGTATTTGAGTCAATTAAGAATAATTTTCAATAATTAATTTCTTGGTAAAATTTTTAAGGCTTATTGGATAACACAAAATTAAGCTGGTACTATCTTTCGATGGGTGTTGTGAGGGTGCTATAACTTTTTTCACATATAACTGTACTTTTGAATCCTGTTCTAGTTAATAGACCCGAACCTATTCTTTTAGGGACCCTTAAGTTTAGATGTTTCTTGAAAAGATAGATCCCTTAGGTGGCCAATCACATCTAAATAAAAAAGATTTGTGGCGATTCTTAAAGTCAATGTCTAGCGATAGATCCCTAGATCTAGACGTTATGACACTTATAATATAGAATAACTTTATATATTGTTAATTACATATATAAATAAAAAGTTACAACATTATAAATACATAAAATAATTTTATATATTATTAATTGCATATATAAATAAACATTACAGCATTACAAATACATAAATACAAAAATAAAAATATATAATATTATAAATAAATACATAAATAATTCAATATTTATCATTAAATATATAATTATTTTTAATTTAAAAATATGCGAAAATATTTTGAATGGATAAAAATTTCAATATAATATCTTTAATGATAATTTTTTTATTACAACACTTTACATTACCGTCACTGTTACTATTACATTCAAATACGTCTCATTATTGATTTTAATTTAATTGTTACAGTATTTAATCTCACTACTTGAGTAAATAATCTTACTTTCACACTATTTTCAATCTTGTCAAAACTAATTTTACTGTCCATCAAAATGAATCCTAAGTGAGTTTACTTTCGATTCTTAATTTTCAATAAGTTGTGCTGATTTAACAAATTAGGTATCAACATGACTTGTTAACATTGACATGCCATTTTATTTTGAATCTAAGACATGACGGATATTTATTTTTAGGGATAATGTCATGAATAATGTTTAAATTATAGTAAAATATTTTATATAATATCTAAGTTTTAAAAATTTTAATGTGGTGATATTTGAATTATAAATTTATTAATTACTATGATATTTAGATGATTATTTATCTATTACACATCATTATTTGAAGTTAATCATTTTAGAAGTGAATATTACGTTAATTGATAAATTTATGGTTTACATAAAATATTGGATATTTTTAAAATTCATACACTATATTAAAAATTTTGATGATCATTCATGACATTAATTTTTATTTTTATTAAATACACAAGAAAACAATAAAAAGTAAATAAGCAAGTAAAAGGAAACAAAATTTAACCAAAAAGAAAACCAAAGAATTTCTTTTCCTCTTGAAATTGCTCTCCTTCTATTCCACATCTATAGGACCAGCATACCCTTTCAAAATCCCTTTAAGACTTTATGTTTGGTAGAAAAGATAGAAAAGAGAAATGAAGCAACAAGTTCTAATTCAATTGTTAGAGCTACAAAATAATACATATTGTTATGAATCCCAATCATTAAATTAAAACATTTTCATCTTTGTTTATTTCCTTCCTATTAAACATATGGATGAAAAGATGTACTCTAAGAGAGAAGAGACGTGCATGGCACCTTCTTTTCACTTGCATAAAAATTTTATGCACTTCACTTGAAGACCAGTGTATTCTTGATCGAATAAATCATTTTCCGTCCGCCCGTCCCCAATCTTTTAATTAATGATTATGTTTCAGTTTATCTAAAGAAAATATTATTTTTAAACTTGAAGCTTATTACGGTTGGTTTACATAATTATCCATGATATCCAATAAATTTGTAATTAAAATTTTAATATGTATAACGTTTTTTTTCTTTATTCTATACTACAATCTTTTCCGTAAAAAAAAAAAATCGAAACTTTATAGGATATTACACAACAAAGGTAGAGAGTTACAAGAACGGGCTAAAGGGGTTATTAAGGCCGAACGTTTGAAGTCTTTGCTTTCAATTGTGTCCAATGACAGCCCAACCTTTTCTTTCCTACTCTGAATTTTGCTGGGCCAAACAATATTCCCATGGAAACCGAATTAGGCATTTGTTTTAACTTATGCTTTCTAAAATGTAAGAGGCTTGAATTCATTGGCCCAAAGGCCCAAACCAAAAGGAAGGTTGCATAGCGAAATCTACACCCTTGACAAAGCTTGTTCACATATTTTATTCGTCCTTACTTAATAGCCGATGGCATATGGGCATGCCTATGGAATTTAGCCTATTTAGGCTTTTCTTCTGTTGAGCTCAAACATTCTTACGTTAATCCATTTCTTTAAAAAAAAAAGAAAAAGGGATAGAATCTCAGAACATTTATATAGTATGGTGGTAAAAGATGGAAAAATGAAGTTATATTGGAGTATTTAACTTAAAATAAATCAGTTGTAGGTGGAGTAACCTAAAATATACCAGCTTAGTCTTAAACTTTTTAGTAAATTTCACTTGGGTCGTGGACATCTTAACTGTTTCATTTATGTTACAAATTTCTTAAAATCATTTGCAAAAAGAGATTACTCATTCCACGAGCATACTCCAAGCTTCTTTTGAATTTACATATCATTGCAATTTTGTCTTTCACAAAATATGTACATGGATGGATGTTAATGTTTTGGGCATATATAAGTATCTTCATCTATATATTTTAATTATTGGGGTCCTTAAAAAAATTGTAATAACAATTAAAAAGGTCCGAAGTTTGAATATCAACTCTCACCTTGTACTTCCCATATGTTTAAAAAAAATTTTGGATTTTAAATGGAACACTAAGTTAAGATTATCAAAATAACATTTCATTAAAAGGTTGGAGACCAAAAGGGCATGTTATTACTTTAAAATTAACAAATGCGCTCATGTAGAGACAATAAATCCAATTAAAAGTGGTCATGTACGTGAACTTTAACTTAATTTAGATGTAACTTATAATTGGTCACAGTTGAGGGATAGTGAGAACTAGTTTGATCACATGGAATGGAGAATGGACCAAAAATATTTATTATTTGATGGGATAAGTTGGGTTGGCTCTACTTTAATTTAATTTCAAGTTAAAATAAAATGCATCCAAATCCAAACTTCATTTTCATTTTGTCATTGATCTCCTTTACATATAAAGATTTGAGGATACTAATGAATAGTTGGCTTAAGCCGCAAAAATAATGTGTCTTTTTTTGTTATTTAAATTTAAATTCGTTAAAATATTTTTTATAAATTTGTTAGGTCTAATATAAATAAATTCACTTAAACCAAACAAAAGAAAAGTATATTAGACGAAATCTAAAAACCTTTGTAAGCTAAAAAAGAACTAGCAACCTGCCCATGCGTTGCAGCTGGTTCAAAAAATTTTTATTTGTATTTAATAATATTTCGATTAATTTAATAAATTAATAAATATAATTTTGTTTATAATTTTTAATAAAAGCATTGATTAGTAAAAATTTATCAATTAATTGATGGATAATGAGAGCATTTTATTCTCATGACTTGTATACAAATCAAATTCATATTTACTCTTTCAAATTTATCTTTACAAACATAATAAAAAAATTAAAATAAACAATTAAAAAACAAAAAATGACCACTATTAGAATTATAGTTTATACCGATGAAATTTTATAGTAATGATTATTATTTTAAACATTTTGTAAGAAAAATACGCTACTTATCTTAAAAATATAGTGAAAATTCTTTCAATCATTTAGATTTCTATCCACAAGAATAGATTGAAGCTATTAGAGAGGTTGAAGTTACGTGCACTTATGTGTATAGCTTTAGATTAGCGAATAGATCTAGGGACCTCATTCACTCAACTCAATCTACTATTGCAATTAGGATCATCTCACTCTGTTTGTGATCCATTATTTGTGCCTTTTCAAGTTTGTCAGCCTTAAATAGAAGAACGAATTGATAAGCTAAGGTTGAGCTTAGGTCATTCATGGATCAAATGATGTAGTTGATGGGGTTTAGACAAGTTCTACCATCACAATATTCTAAACCTAATGATTGCAAAGAAGATTTTGGATCAAGAGGTGCAGTAGCAACATAGTAACATTTTTTTTTTGGACTTGTATGAGGTATTTGATGGATAGATGCTATTGAAGTTTTATGGATAGATATGTTATGATGTTTTATGGATACTATGGATGTTTTAAGATGTATTTGATGGATGTTATTTGAATTTGTTATTTTAATTAATAATAATGGAATATTTAAATAATTACACATTTTTAAATTGTAATTTATAGGTTTCTTAAATAATTATAGGTTTTTTGAATAATAAATGTTTTTATTTAAATTATTGATGGAATTGTACTTTTATCAACAAAATTTATCGATGGAATTTCATTATTACCGATGAAATTTTGATCATTACCGTAGATTACTGATAGAAAAAATCATTTTGTGACCATTTTCATGCTTATTACTGATGGATTTACTGACGAAAAATTTCATCGGTAAAACTATAGGTAATAATTTCGTTAGTAATTACTAAAGGATTTTCCATTAGTCATTATTGACGGATTTCATTTATTATCAATGGAATAGCATTATCGACTTAGCTACCACTGACAAAATTTTTTCATCGCTGCTTCTATTACCAATGAAATTTTAGTTTTTACTGATGAAAAATTTCATCAATAAAACCCATATTTTTGGTATTGTAAAATTGAAAAAAAAAAGAAAGAGCCAAGAAATTTTTTTTAAAAAAAGAGCCAAATAAAAGTGCTATGTCAACACTTCCACTTAAGAATGGCATTGAGTCAGGTAAGGGTAGGTTTATACTCACTTTGACTCTAATCAAACATTAAGTTATTATTTTTTATACTTGATCCCAACCCAACATATATATATATATATGTATAACTCACATCTAACCCAACTAGGTAAAATATAAATTCAATAGTATAAGATTCATTAAAATATTATTTTTTAATATAAATTACATCTTAATTATATATAAATATAGTATTTTTATAAATTAAGGATTAAATAATAACTTTATCAACATAATACATATATATAAATATAAATTAAATAATTAATAAAATATATATTCTTATATATGCCCTGGGATGAGATAGGCTATAGCATCCTAAACTCGTCCCTTTTCCTATCCCAATTTTCAAAAAAGAAAAATCACCCTACACTAACTCCATTTCTTACAACATTTACCTCATTAAAATGGAAAAAAAAAGGCAAAAAAAAAAAAGATGGCTAGAAAAGGAAAAAAAAAAAGGAAAAAGAAGCCAAATAGATGTGCCACATTGACATTATAATTGTTCATTTACTTTTCCTGACATAAATAAAAAAATAGTAAAATAGACAATTAAAAAACGAAAAAAAAAAGAAAGCAAAAATGAAAAAAAAAAAGAAAGGAAAGGTCCAAAAAGAAAAATCAAATAAGGATGCTAAATAGACACCTTCATTTAAAAATGGCAATCGGTAAGCAAATTTATACTCATATTGACTTTGACCCATTTTTTAACAATTTAATTTGATTTTGAATTTGACTCAACACCAAGTTATTATTTTTATAACCAATCTTAACTTGACACATAAATCTACAACCCACATCTAACCCATATTAATCAAAATTTAAATAAATGATCTAAATTTAGTTAATTTCATAAAATTTTTTAACATAAATTATATCTTAATTATGTATAAATTTTTTTATTAAATTAAGTTATTAAATAACAATTTTATTAATATAATATTATTTAAATTAAAAGAAATGATAAATATATATTTTGATATATATATATATATATCTGAAGTAAGGCACACCTTAAATGGCTAAACCCATATCAATCCAGACCTTTATTTTTAAAAAGAGAAAACTTAACCTAATCTTGATATCATAACAATTTTTCATTTGAGGGGACTTGATTGTTAGACTTGGTAAAAATTTTTAGAGTCATCACCAATCTTTTTTTTTTGGTAAGTTCAGGTCTACGAAATCAGGGTTAGGTTCAAGAGTATGGTTATGAGTGAAGAAGGTATTAGCACATTCATGTCGCCCATTCAACGAACGGTACCAATTAAACATGTGTAACCTTTTCATCATGATAATGTGGTTTTTTTCTATTTAAATTTAATTTCCTAAAATTTATTTATGAAAAATATTTTTTGTTATGAAATCAGTGTTATTATTATTTCGTATTCTATAAGTTCTCAACGCTTTGGCAGAATTTATAGAAAATCTTATTTAAAAAATATTTCAAGAAATTTACCTATTTACAAAATTTCCAAAATTTTGTCATAAGATAATTTATTTATTAAAGATGATTTTAGGAACATCTCAACTCTTTGGTGATATCCCAAAATTTATTAAACAGATTTAAGAATTATCCTGATTCTTCGATGAAATCTTAAAAATTTTAAACAGATTTTAGGATCATCCCAACCTTTTGATGAGATCCTAAATAAAACCATTTTTTTATTAATGATAATTAAGGGATTTAATTAAATATTTATTTAATTTTTATTGTGATTATTATTATTATTTATTACTTTTATCATTTTTATTATTTAAATGAATAATTTATTTAGTAAAAAATAGATTTTTTTTGTTTTGAATTATTTCAACTCTTTGGTGAAATCCAAAAAGTATTTTTATAGTAATTAAGAGATTTATTTAAAGACACATTGTGATTTATTTTTTTATTATTTATTGTTTTTATACTATTTAAATAAATCTTTATTTTAGTAAAAAAATTTTTAGATTTTCCCAACTCTATGGAGAAATTCAAAATTTTATTTTTTCTTGTAATAATTAAAAAAAATCAAACTCTTTTAATTTTCTCTAAAAATTACATTTAAAAAAAAATTAACTTAAACAATTCATTAGTTTTTATTTTTTAGCAAAAAATTATTTTTAAAAATTTTCTCAATACTTTGGTGAAATTTAAGCATTATTTTGCTTTTAAAAAATTAAGTTTTTTAAAAAATAATTATTTTTGCAAAATTTTTTATTTTACCCAATTTATATATTGTTTTATTTTTACTCATTGCTAAAAAATATGAATAGTAATAAAATAATAATAATAATAATATCATTATAAAAAAATAAAAATCAACATAAAATAAATAAAATCAAAATCAAAATCAAAACAAAAGAAAAAGAAAAGGAAAAGGAAAAACTTGCTAAACAAGTCAGGTTAACAAGCGGGTTGAGCACTGATTTTGGTGTCGGTTTGGCATGGCTTAGATAGGTTAGGCCCAAATGGTGCCGTTTCAATCATCCTATAAAAGGCCCTTTTTTGTTTTTGTTTTTAATTTTTCCTTTTTCTTATACGTCTAAAAACTTAAAATTTCTCTCTAAAAAACACAATCCCTCATTGGCCATCGTGGAGCCCAAATTTTGATCGGTTGCCATTGTGCCCCAGTTGTTGAAATATTCAAACGGTGCCAAAAAATTTTAAAGGTATGTAGTTTTTGGCTGCCTTTTCAATTTGTGGTACTGGAATATTTAATCAGTTGCCAAAAAAATTTAAAATTTTCCATATTTCAATGACTCAAAACAAGTTTTAAAAAATCCCAAAAAATTTCAAATCACTCCTTTATTTTCTAAACACTATTTTCAAACTAGATTTTTCAAAAAAAAAAATATCTCAAACCTCTTAAATCGAAAATTTCATTCTTAAGGCTTTTTTTTTTTAAAATTTTTTTATGTGTTTACTGTTGGTTCCTCTATCAAAAAGGACTATGATTGTTTTTTTTTTTTTTTTTTGGTTATGTGTTTCTTGTTTCTTTTTTTTTTTTTTTCAAAACCTCTAGTTCCTTTATGTTTTTTTTTTTTCTTAGTAGTGTTTCCTTAGGTTTTTCTCTATCTTTTGTTATTTGCAGGAATTCGTTCTATTTATAGAGCAAATTAGGAGATCAAAATCTCAGATTTTGTAGACTTTCTGGGATTTTTTGTAAAAAATATGAAGATTTGTCCGGTGACCAATTTTCATGCTATCAAGTAAGATGTTTTTTTTTTGAAAAAAAATTTAAAGGGCTTTTCTAAACAAAGGCTATGAAACTTTTGAAATTTAAAAGACTCTTTTGACTAAAGGCTATGAAACTTTAAATTCAAAAGGCTCATCTGACTAACTGTTATGAAACTTTAATTTTAAAAAGCTTCTCTGACTAGAGGCAATGAAACTTTAAATGATTTTACTGACTAAAGGTAATGAAATTTTAGAATTTAAAAGGCATTTCTAACCAGAAGCTATAAAACTTTAAATTCAAAAGGCTTATTTGCCTAGAGGTAATAAGACTTTAAATTCAAAAATCTCATTTGACCAGAGGCAATGAAACTTTAAATGGCTTTTCTAATCAGAGGCAATAAAAATTTAGAATTTAAAAGGCTCCTCTAACCAAAGGTAATGAAATTGTAAATAGCTCCTTTGACCAGAGGTAATGAAATTTTAGAATTTAAAAGGAAACTTTAAATTCAAAAGGCTCTTTTGATTAGAGGCAATGAACTTTTAAATGGTTTATTTGATTAGAGGCAATGAAACTTTAGAATTTAAAAGATTCCTCTGACTAAAAGTAATAAAACTTTAAATTAAAACTCTAAAAGGACTTATAGATTATGCCCTTTGGTCTTACAAATCATGCCTAATTTTGATGGAGCCTTTTAACTAGAGGCTCATAAAATTAAAAAGCTCCTCTAACCAGAGGCTATGACACTTGAAAAAGGCTCCTTTGACTAGAGGTAATGAAGCTTTAAATTTAAAAGTATGAGAGGCAATGGTATTTAAAAGATTCTTCTAAACAAAGGGTTCACATTTTTTTTACTTTTAACTTTTACTTTTATTGGTCTTAAATTGTCCTTGACTTGTATATCTATTGTGTCACATGCGTGCATGAATGACATTTATATTCTTTTGCAATGTCATACAATGAATGATGATCATGACACAAATACATTTATGATGCAAATAAAAATATCACCTATCACTTTATGAGAAGCCCTCACTATCATGTGACTTGCCTTTATGTAAGACATGTCGACTGGTAATTTAGATAGTGCAGTCATAGACATGACATTAAAAGAAGATCCATTATCAATAAGCATTTTGGCCAATATGTGATCTTTGTATTTTGTGGAGATATGTAAAGCTTTGGCATTGCCCTACCACTAGGTGGAATCTCATCATCGTTAAACAATATAAATTCCATATTATGATATTTTCTACTATGCGATCAAGTTTTCCATAGATATATTATGATCTACATAAGCCTTATTGAGTACTTTAAACAAGGTATTTTTATGAGGCTTAAAATTTAATAGCAACGAGAACATATAAATTTGAGCTGGTAAGCGATTTAATTACTCCACCACACTATACTCACTATGCTTAATAAGTTTTAAAAACTCTCAAGCCCCTTTTTCTATAATCAGATTCTTATATTCTCAATCTAGGATTAGGGCCAGGTGAGTTTTTTGATTATTGGTTGGTCTATCTTATTTTTTTAAGCTTGTCTCTTATTTTTTTACTTTTTCTTTTCGTGCTTTCTCAAGTGCTTATGAGGTATAGCACCGTCCACTTCAAGTTATGCCCCATACATCAGTTATATTTGTTATGCTTGCATCATTTGAGCCATATTGAAGGGAACCATTATTCAAATATTGTGATATGATATTACAATCATATTTTCAACGGACTACCTTATCAGTTTTGTATAAGATGGGTTAGGGACCTCAATTGTCACCTTCGACATAGTTGTACAAACTAGTTCATCGATTTTAGTACTTAATTTCTTATCATAAAAGATGGTGAGAAGTTTGAAATTCATATGAACTGGCTTATCAAACTTAACATGATGTTTCTTTTCATAAAAGATGGTAACGGGCTTAAAATTCATTCGATAAGGCTTGCTTTTGGATGAATCTCTCGTCACAACATTCATTGAACTTTCTTCATATTCTTCATAAAATTTGACCAAGAAAGAATTCATCATCCTTTACAATTCTTGTCGAAATACTTTACATTCTTGAAGGAAATGACCTACCTCATCCATATGGAATTCACTAGTGTGATCAAAATTGTATGTGAAATTTTCATTATCTGAGTTTTTAGGTATTTGGTGAATTATATTGGCATTCATTAGGGTAGCAAATATTTAATCCATAAGGGTTTTAATCTTACTTACTTCTCCTTTAATGTTCTAAGTTGTCTCACTACTTAAAGCATTTACTGATCCCTTACTATGATTGGGTAATAGATTGGCCTCCACATTTAGTCTAGCCTTTGTTGTGAAATTCAAAATTCCATTATTAATCAAGCTTTGCCCCCTTACGTTTGAAAGTTGTATACTTTTCTAAAAAGTGGCCTCGAATTCCATAATGATAATCACAGAAAGCTTTAGGATCATATTACTTTAGATATAGAGGTTTTAAAGGCTCTATAGGTTGAAGGGCAACCAAGTGTTTTTGGAATAAATGAAGAAACAGGTCTATGTAAGTCATAAAAATTGGATTAAATCATTATTGCTCTCAATTATTTTGGGTTTGATTAAAGTCTGTGGTTTTTGATTGAAGGGACAATCATAGAGGTGTTCGGGGACAAACATTGGTTTGAAAGGTAGGTATCTGGGTTTACACTAGTTGGTAATGGTATATGTTTTAGGCAATATTGGAAATAGTTAAGTAAAAAGATTGGTATACAGGATATGAGTGGTATGGGTAAAAAGTCTTGGTTTTGATTTTTTAGTAGTGATAGCTTGCACTTCTGCTTCTTTCTTCTTGAGTGGTCCTCCTTTCTTTAATTTAAAACATCACCCCTTTCGATCTTTTCATTCTTAATGGTATTTTCTATTATCTCACTCGTAATTGCCATTTTAGCAAAGTTTTTTATGACATGACTAATGAGCTTGTTATAGTATGGGGCTCAAAGGGCATTGATGAACAAAATAGTTATTTCTTTCTCGATGAGAGAAGGCTAAACTTGGAGAGCAATATCTTGTCATCTTTATGCATATTTTGAAAGTTTTCATTAGCCTTTTTTTTCATGTATTGTAATGACAATCTATCTGAAGCCATGTCTGTGACATGCTTATATTAAGTAATAAATTTTTTACCTAGATTTTTCCACGAATGAATACAGCTTCTGTCTAATTAAATATACCATCTGGTAGCTAATTAGATAATATTATCTTGAAAATAATGAATAAGCAATTTGTCATTATCTGTATGCCCAGTTATTTTTCTGCAAAACATGGTGATATGTGCCAAGGGCATTTGGTTTTTTCATATTTTTTAAATTTTGATACTTTAAACTTTGGTGGGATTACCAAATTTGGAACCAAACTGAGTTCACTTGCATTAATCATGCCAAAATATTTACACATTCAATAATTCGTAACTTTTTTTTCAAGAGATCTAATTTTTGTTACGCCTTTATATTCTCAGATTGTTCAGATATGCCTTTCTTTAGTTTTTTTGTTCTCTCGGGTCATTTAAATATGGGACCATAATAGGATCAACATGACTTACCCTAATATTTAGACCAACGTGTCTTTAACTTTATGGTTAAACTATGAAGGGAGGTAAATTAAACTGAGCATATGGTTGCCTTTCAGGCTGTGTCATTGGTGGATGTACTTGATGAAAGGCTTAAACATAAGGTGGAGTGAACTTTGGTGGATACAATGGATCTTCCTTGTCACTGGTATTTTTTTGAACTTGAGGCTCTTTCTCGAGGGTTAGTTCTTCAACTACCCATTTTCCCTTGACCATTTTCCTTATCAAATACATCATTGTAGCTATTTCTTTTTTAGATTCTTTTTGAGACCTAGTCATTTATTTTATTAACTCTTGTTGAGACATAATCATCTGTTCTTGCATCTCAAATTGAGTTTTTTCATCATTTTCATTCTAGATGCTTGCTTATTTTTCATGATTGTAACTTGTGAGTAAGTGTTGTAATGATAACAAGTAGTCTAATCTATGTTTCCTGATGGCCTAACTATTCTTGCACCTGATTGAGTTAAGGGAAACTCTTTAAGATTTGTTATTTTGAGGCCTCTTTCTTTTAATCATGATGTATATATATATTTTTAAGATTTAGCATTGAATGAAACACACGTATGATGCATGAATGCATGAATGAAAAGGATGTGCTTGTTATATATCCAATATTTGTAAAAGATTTTAAGTCTAAACTTGAACCACCATATCATAACGTCACATTATTCTTATTGAATACTTTTTTCATTATAATATTAAAATTTTCAAAAGAAGCACCCTATATGCTTGTACTGCTCATAAACACTATCTAGAAAATTAGTTAAGTATTGACTATGTTGTCCTAAGTAAATTTATTTCTTTACTTATTTAGCTTCTTACGCCATGTCTCTTACTTTGAAACTGACTTTATTGAGTGAGTGGCTTGAGATTCCTTCGGCAGACATTTTTTTTTCCAATACTATGCTCTATGTTCAAATTGATCTTATTCTTATTTTAAAACTTAAATGGCTTCACGTCAATAGTGTATTTGCTATTTCAAGTCATTCATGAACCGTCGTAGTATTTTTTTTTCTTCTATAGACTGACTAAGATCTTTTTCCTCAAATAACAAATTGAACTAAAGCTATTTTGCATTCTTTTTGAATTCTTTAAGCTTTATAGTCATTAAAGTGATGGACCTATATCGGCTTTTAGAAATATCTTCTTGTTTTCTTTCAAGCCTTCAAGATTTTGCTTCACTCTTATTAGTATTACTTTTCCATTCATTAATCTTATGTTGAAGCTTTTTATTTTCAAGCTCTATTTATTTTTCTTCTTCAAATTTACATTTCATAATTTTCATGTCTTCAGGGACCTCTTTACGATAGGCATTTTCTTGATGGCATTATTTCTCTCCTTTGGGAGCAACTTTGCTTTTGATGCATTACCTCTTCCGTATCAGATATTCAAGTGTAGTTTTGTTTGTATACCCCCCACAATCCACTCTCTGGGTCTATTTCCATTCTTTGAGAATCTTTTTCACCTTTCTAAGAAATCCTTGTTTGTAAAAAAATAGCTATAATTCTCGAAGGCCTTGAGTCATTGAAACGAATTGCTCTGAACCCAATTGTTGATGAACCATTGTTGAAGTGTTAGCCTTGAAATGATCCTTATTTTGAAATGACAAAACATTAAGCTAAATAAGCTTGATCAAGATTTTGAAAAAGAGTTATTTAGTACATGTTCTTAAGTTTTATATTTTGGTACTAAATAAATAATATGTTTTTCAAAGTGTAAACAAACCTTTCTTTGTTTTCATATTTTTCAAATCAAATTTATCTTTAAAGATTATTTATTTGAGCTTAAATGAAAGTTCAATTATTGTTTTTAAAGTGAACTTATTCATTTTGGACTTAATACAATTTTAATAATATTGGTTTTGAGAAGTAGATTAACTTAAGAAAGTTGTTTTACAAGAACAAAGTTTTCCAACATTGAACTTGTTTTCTTTTTTGTATTAATTCACAAATCTTTAATATTTGAATTTCATATAGTTGGAAAGCTATTTGAGTTTACTTTCTAATGGATCAAACAAAATCAAAATTCAAATTTTTTAAGAAAAGATTTTGACTTTTTACTAGATACTCTACAGTTGTCTAAAAACTGCATAAAAGAGGTAGATTTGAAAATTCACTATAATTTGTACACAATGAATTAAGTGATGAATTTTATATGGATAGAAAGACCTTTAAGTCTAGTTTCTAAGCCTTTAAATGTTTTATGATTTGGATTTTTATAACTCAATATATGATCAAATTAGTGAGTAGAGTACAAAATAAGATACAACAGAGCAGCTTGACCGGATTGATCCCCTGGGTTACACGATCAATCCCCTAGCTAACCCAATCGATTGGATACCAAAACCAATCGATCCCCTCTGCTGTAATGGTGAAAACTTGAGTGAAATTCAAGAACCAATCGATCCCCTATCAATACCAATTGATCCCTTCGTCCCAAATAAACTCCAATGGCTAGTTTCAAAGGAAGAAAACATGATTTTTCATTTCCCAAGCATTCCCACCGGTTATTTTCTCAATTTCTATATAAATTGAACATTCCAACACACCAAGAAGATTGATGAAGAAAGAGAGCAAGTGCTAACAAGTTATATTTTCATTTTCTCATAGAATCAAGAGTTTTTAAAGCTTAAATTCAATATTCTTTGTATTTCTTGTATCCAAAATATTGTTGCATTTTCATTCATCATTTTCTTTGTACTTCATTAAGCAAACACTCAACCTTGAGAGGTATTTTAGCTTACAAAAATTATTTGGGTTATCTTGTAAGCAAGAGATAATGTATCCTCTTGATATTGTAAAGGTAGAGGTTACTATCTAAGCCTTAAGAAAAAGATAGAGATTTAGTACAAGATAGGTTTGCATCTTGTAAGAATTTTTCTTCAATTAGTGGATTAAAGTCTTGGTGTGAACAACCAAGAGAAAGGACATAAGTATTTCGTGGAGAAGGATCGAACCTCTATAAATCATTTTGTTTGATTTCTCTATCCATATCTCCTCATAATTTATTGTTATTTATATTTGATTTTAGGTTCATTAATTGTTATTGTTTGCATTATATTTTCATCAAAAGTGCTTATTATTTTCATTTTCATTCAATTATATTGAAATCATTTGTTTGGGAAGAATTTGAAAAAATCCAATTCACCCCCATTTTGGATCATCATCTTACCTAAAAAGCTAACAATTGGTATTATAGCTTTAGTCT
The DNA here is from genome assembly GCF_047325235.1 of Durio zibethinus. Taxonomy (NCBI): domain Eukaryota; kingdom Viridiplantae; phylum Streptophyta; class Magnoliopsida; order Malvales; family Malvaceae; genus Durio; species Durio zibethinus. Next base: position 7,530,165 of record NC_143185.1, read on the forward strand.
CTTTTTGTAGGTTTAACCATCTAGAATAAAGATCCTATGGCTTAATTTGGGTTCCAAGATGTGAAGACATCCTCAAAGTTCCTATGGTTGATAAATTTAAATTTTGTGAATGAAAAATGAGGATAAAAGTGTTCATTATGGCTCAAGATTTTAGAGCATGAAATGTGATGGACAAAGGGCTTAATACTCCTTCCAAAGATGCAAAATATATGAAGCAAATAATAGATGATGCAAAGGTCAAGGGCATTATCTATGGAGCTTTAGATGATTACAACTTTAACTTGGTCTCAAAATATTTAACCTCAAATGAGATATGGAGAAAGTTGGATGAGCTACATGAAAGACAAATTTTCAACCAACATCCATCATGTCTATTGCTATTGAGGAACCAAAGGTAACCTCTAACTCTTGTGATTCAAACTCTTATACTTTTGATGAGTTACAATATGCTTACAATGATTTAATAATTAAGTTTGAAAATATGCATTTGAAACATAAGAAAATGATTTCAAAATTGAATGTTAAAAATGATCTTTTGATGAATGCAAAAAAAATTTTAGACAAAGAAAATGAAAAGTTGAAAATAGATTTAAAGACCTCTCAAAGTAGAAATGAATTTTTAGAAAAAGAAAATTTTTATTTGAAAAAGAAATTTGATGAATTGATGAATGAAAAACAAAAGCTTTTAAAGAGTTCATTAAGTACTAAAATGATTAAATGCAATTTTTGTAATTTTCATGGTCATACTATATATACTTATCCTATTAGAAGAAAAGTCCCATTTAGAATTAGGCAAGTATTGGTTTCAAAATTAACAAGAGACTTGGTGACTAACTTTCAAGGACCTAAAGCTATTTGGGGATCAAAAATCAAATGAGATTATTTTTTATAGGTGTGTTAGAGCAAGAAGCTATAATGTGAGATTGAAGATTGAATACTTTAGACACACAATTGAGATGGGTAACCTCTAAACTTTTATTTAAAGAGAATTTGAATTTGGTTTTCCTATTCTTGATGAAATTTTAAAGCTTGATTGATTATGCAAAATTTGGTTGCCTATTCTTGTTGGACATAAAATGTTTAATGGATGTTGGTACATGCTTTTATTGATATATCTTGAATATACCAATTTTACTTGAGAAAATGTGAGCTTGAATTAAACATGCATTTATTTTGCTTTTAAGTATGCTTAAGATACTTGTTGAAATTGATTGTGGTGTTAAATTGCTATTTGCTTAAATGATTTTGGCATAATGGAAATAATTTTTTGATTTTTATACATATTGATTTGTGATTGTTGAATATGCTTATATGACTATGTTGATTAAAATTACTCAATTTGTTTTTAATGTTTGGATAGTGTGAAATATTTTTTTTTAAAACTTGACTGTTATATTCTAGATTATTTTAACTCTTGATTTGTGATTTTAAAAATTGATGATAATTTTGTGCTTAAATCATATATATTGATGTTTGATTGTTTATCTATTGACTTCTTATGAAATAATCTTGAAATATGATTTAATTATTTATCCTTATTAATTCAAGATTTATTTCTTCTTTTGTGTTGATGAATTGATGAACTTTATGCGCTTAAAAGATATATATTGATTCTTTGTTCATCTATGTTTTTGGTCAAGATATGTACTCATATGATGATTGATTCAATTTGACTTTAATGCTTGTAGTTTAAAATGCTTGAATTGTTTATCTCTTGATTGTGAAAGATATTTTGTGAAATATGCTTATTTTTGTGCTTAAATGTTTATTAATTTTGTGAAATATTTTGATCTTTGTGCTCAATTGATATATCTCTTAATTTGTGATTTTGAATATGATGAGCTACTTGCTTGTAAATTATATATGTTGTTAATTCATCTATTGCTCTTGTCAAGTGTATGCTTATATGATAAATATTATTTATCTTTACTTGACATGCTTCTAACATGACTTAAGTAAATGAATTTCTTATGATGTTTATTTTTAGCTTAAGTCATTGTTGATTATGGCCTATAATTTGTATAGACATATTTATACTTTTGTGCAAAAATTTTCTTGAATATGTTTTTGATGATAAATATGTCTTCTTTAAGTTTTTTAGTTTTCATATGGCCTAAAATTTATTTTGACATATTCCTTGACGATTTATTGAATATATATTAATATTGAATATATCTATTTTAAGTTCATGAATGATCTAAAATGCTTGATTTTTGCACATTACATGAGAACTTTTGCTCTAGTGCCATTCTTGTGCTATTTGATGCTTAACTTGATATATGGTCTTTAGCTTAAATTTATAATTATATCTCCCTCGTAATTGGCAACTTGTGTTAGTGAATAAATTTTCTTTTGCCTATAATGACTTAGAATATGGAATTATTTTCTAACAATTGGTATAATTTTTATCAATTGATTTTCTTGATGCTTCTAATAAATATCTTTTGTCAAGAAATTTTTCTAAGTCTATGCTAGGAGAACTTGAAATGAGCATGAATGAACCTACATTTTTGGAATTTCAAGTGGAACAAGCAAACCAAGTCATCTTCATCAATCAAGCCCAAGAACATCAAAGACTAGCTTAAATGATGCAGAATAGAGCATTTAAAGCTTCACTCAACTATGATGAGCACAACAACATAGCTTGATAAAGATGGAGGTAATTGTATTAAATCTATGCTATGTACCTATAATTTATAATGTTTAATGCATGATTTGATAAATGCTTGCTTTGATATGTGCAAAAATGAGATACATGTTTGAATTTGTAAACACTTTACACAAATTAATCACCAAGCTACTTGATAGAATTTGTCTTAATTTTGTTAAAAGCTTGGATTGATTAATTCACTTTGATTAATATTCATGCCTAGTTCTTTATTGCTTTGATCAATAGTTTTTATTGCATGAATATTCATTTGAATCTTTGGACATGGATATGAATTAAATAGATTGATTTCTTTGAACATGTTCATTGATTGAGTCCATTAAGATAGCATGTACCATATTGTGTCTAAAAGTTTGCATTTTTTTTGGTATATTACTATACATGTTTTGAAATGTTCTTGCATATGCTTGTGTGATTTTGTTTAAAATAAATATATGTTTGATTACTTGCATATGCTTAGATTAATTACATTGCTGTGCATTGAAATAATTTGGATTATAATTGAATAATTATGCTTTCATTATTGCTTTGCTATAGCATATGTGCTCATCATGTTTAGAGAATCATGCTTATATAATCTTTGTTATGACATGATGATAATTGAACCTCATTGCTCATTAGTAATTATGATTTATTATATACATATGAACTTTTGGTTATTGTTTAGATAGGACAGCTTATGAAAGATTACTACTATTATTTATGCATGTATTAAATGAATCTTTTATATGCTTGGAGTATGTGTGCTCCATAAAAGTTATTGAATAAAATTGGTAACAATTGGTAACAATGATATCAAAATTGCTAAAGAATTTCTTTTTTTAAACTTTCATAGACACTTGTTTCTGTGCCTATCCTTGATATAGCTTATACCTTTCATGCAAAATTATGTGTGCCTTAAATTGATTAATCTTTATTTTGAAAAGGAGAAAAAATCTTATAATACGATTTTGCTTGATTTGTTTTGTTTTGTAATAACATATCTTTAACAATTGGTATTCTTAACAATTGGTATGAGCTTGTATGCATGTGCTTGAGTTTATGCTTAATTGCTAATGATCTTTTAAATTCTAAGCACATTTCATGAAAACATGATGTATGAACAGCATGCATAATATTCTTTTATCTCTTTACTTATAACAATCATGATATGAATGATTTTGTGCTAGAATGCTAAAAATTGGATACATTTATACTATTATACTTTTGTGCTTGAATACATATATGTGAACTTCATTGGGCATAGTACACTTGATTACATGCATTCAAAATACTGTTGATATTATTGGTATCAAGCATTTTGTCTTATGCCTTAAATTGATCTCTCTTTCTTTTGAAATGACAAAAAGGGGGAGAGAGTTTAAAGATATTTCTTCTTGTATGCTTATTGCAATTGATATAAGAGCTTAAATATTTGGTATAAAGAGCATAAACAAAAAAGAAGAGAAATGTTTTGTGAATATATTTGTTAATGATGCCTCTTTGTGTTTATTTGCTCATTAATATGCTCATGCCTTTTTGCTATGACAAAAAAGAGAAGAAATATCATATGGACAAATTTGCTTGTGCTTGACATGCATATGTTTCATTGTGCTTATTTGATATATATGCTCTAACATATGTTTGGTGAGTTGTGTTGGATTAGTATGCATAAATTAAGGGGGAGTTTTTCCATGCATTGTTTAAGGGGGAGTTTTTCAAGATGTTTTTCAAAATCTTAAATGTTTCAAAGAAAGTTTTTCATCAAGCAAATTTATCTTTAAGTTTTGTCATATCAAAAATAGGGAGATTGTTAGCCTTGAAATGATCCTTATTTTGAAATGACAAAATTAAGCTAAATAAGCTTGATCAAGATATTGAAAAAGATTTATTTAGTACATGTTCTTAAGTTTTATATTTTGATACTAAATAAATAATATATTTTTCAAAGTGTAAACAAACCTTTCTTTGTTTTCATATTTCTCAAACCAAATCTATCTTTAAAGATGATTTATTTGAGCTTAAATGAAAGTCCAATTATTATTTTTAAAGTGAACTTATTCATTTTGGACTTAATACAATTTTAATTATATTGGTTTTGAAAAATAGATTAACTTAAGAAAGTTGTTTACAATAACAAAGTTTTCTAACATTGAATTTGTTTTATTTTTCTGTATTAATTCACAAAGCTTTAATATTTGAATTTTATATGGTTGGAAAGCTCTTTGAGTCTACTTTCTAATGGATCAAACAAAATCAAAATCTAATTTTTGTAAGAAAAGATTTTGAATTTTTACTAGACACTCTACAATTGTCTAAAAACTGCATAAAGGGTAGATTTGAAAATTTACTATAATTAGTACACAATGAATTAGATGTTGAATTTTATATGGATAGAAATCCCTTTAAGTATAGTTTCTAAATCTTCAAACGGTTTGTGATTTGGATTTGTATAACTCAAGATATAATCAAATTAGTGAGTAGAGTGCAAAATAGGATACAATAAAAGCAACTTGATCGGATTGATCCCCTGGGTTATAAGATCGATCCCCTCTATTGTAATGGTAAAAAATTGAGTGAAATTCAAGAACCAATCAATCCCCTATCAATACTAATCGATCCCTTCATCCCAAATAAGCTTCAACGACTAGTTTCAAAGGAAGAAAACATGGTTTTTCATTTCCCAAGCATTCTTAATGGCTATTTTCTCAATTTCTCAATAAATTGGGCATTCCAACACACCAAAAAGATCGATGAAGAAAGAGAGCAAGTGCTAACAAGTTATATTTTCATTTTCTCTTAGAATCAAGAGTTTTTAGAGCTTAAATTCAATATTTTTTGTATTTCTTGTATCCAAAATATTGTTGTGTTTTCATTCATCATTTTTTTTGTACTTCATTAGGCAGACACTCAACCTTGAGAGATATTTTAGTTTACAAAAAATTATTTGGGTTATCTTATAAGCAAGAGGTGAGGTATCTTCTTGATATTGTAAGGGTAGAGGTTAATATCGAAGCCTTGAGAAAAAGATAAAGATTTAGTACAATATAGGTTTGTATCTTGTAAGAATTTTTCTTCAATTAGTGGATTGAAGCTTTGGTGTGAACAACCATGAAAGAGGACATAGGTGCCTTGTGGATAAGAACTAAACTTCTATAAATCATTGTGTTTGATTTCTCTATCCCTATCTCCTCATAATTTATTGTTGTTTATATTTGATTTTAGGTTCATTAATTGTTATTGTTTGCATTATATTTTCATCAAAAGTGTTTATTGTTTTAATTTTCATTCAATTATATTAAAATCATTTGTTTGGGATGAATTTGAAATAATCCAATTCACCCCCTCTTGGATCATCATCTCACCTAAAAAGCTAACATGAAGCATAGCTTATAACTCCTTACGATCATAAAAGTGAAACCCATGTCTTGTCACAATACTTGTACAATATGACTTTTTGTGGCATCCATAGAGCTCTCCATATAACTTAAGTACTAGTGAGATTTTACAAAATCAATACCCACTCTTCCTCGAACTTTGATTTTGGCCATTTAACATTGTAGAATTCTTCAGTTGACCTACTTTTATTACTATAAGTAGGATAAAATTTACCCACACGATGTTGAAGATGACTTTTTACCCAAATATAGATTAATTGTACATACCTTATGAAACATCCTTCTCTTATTCAATAGTGATTCAATGATTTAAAAGTTTTTGCTAGTATAGAAGGATCAAGATTGATTTTGTTGTCCACTTGCTTAAGGAAGTCAATCATTGATAACTCAAAGTGCCCCAGAACCATAGAGAAAATAATCAAGCCATAAATTGCCAAAACCATCATTCTCATGCCTCATTTATCCTCTAAGTGTTTGTTGATATAATCACGTAAGATTTCTCAGGAAATGCAATCATTTTTGCCTTTTGTTTGGACATATGTGTTCACATTTTGAATAGGGACCTCCACATACAAGCAAATTTCTTTTGATATATAAGTTTTTGACCTCACCAATAAATTTTATCTAGATTTAAGAGATGCAACCATAGAATGTAGTACTCTTTGATCGTCAGGTTCATTTCTATCTCATTGAATATGAAACATCTATAAGCAGGGTTTTAAAAGTAAGCTAAAGCTTTTATCAATTGATTTTCTGTAGACACCTTAAGAAGTGAAGCAATATGACTATATTTTTCCTCAAAAGCCATTTTCTTTGGATTTGTTGCATGGTGCTAAATCTCGACCAACTCAGAGGTGTCATTTTGTTGAAGCTCCAATTTGACTTATTTAGGCAAAGTTTCCTATTCAAATTCTTTAAAATAATTTCTTATTTTGATTTGGCCTTCTAATGATAGAGTTATTACCATGTTAATCTCTTCACATACGGTGAGCTTTGAAGCTAAGAACATTATGATGGTATTTTCAAAGCAAGATCGAAAATCTTCTAACTGATATTGGCACATTGACAAGCACATCCCATATACAAGTGTTTATGATGATGCATGATCATGAAACAAAAGGAAAGCAGAACAAATTAGGGTTAGTAAACATATTAAAATAAATATTCCCTCATGTGTCCTAATTTAGGGTATAATCTACAAAAATGGTATGGCTCTATCTAAGGTTGGTTTCTTAAGGTTCACTATATGCATGGTTTGGTTTTTAATAAAGGCTAAAAAGGTTCCCAAATTGATTCTCAATGTCATCTATTTTGGACTTACCCATAACGGGCTACCAACGAAAAGAGTTCAACTTGAGTGAAAGTATTTTGTTAGCCCAAGCGGAGGCATTATAACCTCACGAACGCATAGGTACTCTATTCTCTCCTAAAAAGTGATAGATTTGGGAGTCTGGATATAGAGCTCATGCATGAATGCAAATGTGTACGTATGTGAGGGAATGTAACAATTATTAATCGAAATAAAATTTTCAGAGTCACTACCAATCTTTTTTTTCTTTGTAGGGAGTGATTGGCCACTTAAAAATATCATATTTTAATAAAAATCTTAAAATTAATTAAGATTTACTAAAAGAAGTTTAGTTCTATGAAATCAGGGTTGGGTCCGGGAGTATGGTTACGAGTGAAGAAGGTATTAATGCCCTTACGTCACCCATTCGAAGAACAGTACCAATTAAACATGTGTAATCCTTTAATCTTAATGATGTGATCTTTTTTTATATTTAAATTTAATTTCTTAAAATTTATTTATGGAAAACATTTTTTGTTATGAAATAAATGTTATTATTATTTTTTATTTTGTAAATTTTCTAATGCTTTGACAGAAGTTATAAATAATCTTCATTTAGAAAATGTTCTGAAAAAATTGATTATTCACAAAATTCTTGAAATTTTATCATAAAATATTTTATTTATTAAAAATGATTTTAGGGACTTCCTAACTCTTTAGTGAGATCCTAAAACTTATTAAACAGATTTTAGAATTAGCCCAATTCTTCAATGAAATCCTAAAACTTTTAAATAGATTTTAGTATCATCCTAACCTTTTGACGAGATCCTAAATAAAACCATTCTTTTATTGATGACAATTAAGGAATTTAATTAAATATTTAATTATTATTATTATTATTTAAATGAATAATTTATTTAGTAAAAAATAGATTTTTTTTTGTTTTGGTTTATCCCAACTTTTTGGTGAAATCCAAAAAATACTTTTTATAGTAATTAAGAGATTTATTTAAACAAACACTTTAATTTATTTTTTATTATTTATTGTTTTTATACTATTTAAATAAATCTTTATTCTACTAAAAATACTTTTAGCTTATCTCAACTTTATGGAGAAATTCAAAAATTTATTTTTACTTGTAATAATTAAATAAAATCAAACTCTTTCAATTTTCTCTAAAAATTACATTTAAAAAAATTAACTTAAACAATTCATAATTTTTTATTTTATTATTTTTTTAGCAAAAATTATTTTTTAAATTATCCCAACACTTTGGTGAAATTTAAGCAACATTTTGCATTAAAATTTTTTTTTATTTTTCTAAAATAATTATTTTTGTAAAATTTTTTATTTTACCCAATCTACATTTCATTTTATTTTTACTCATTTCTAATAATAATAATAATAATAATAATAATAATAATAATAATAATAATAATAATAATAATAATAATAATAATAATAATATCATCATCATCCTAAAAAAACAAAAAATCAAAATCAAAACAAAAATAAAAGAGAAAATGGAAAGGGAAAACCTGCCAAACGGGTTAGGTCAATATTTGGGTTGCGCAAGGATCTTAATGCGAGTTGGGCACAGGTCAGACGGTTAGGTCCCCAAAACGGCACCGTTTCGCTTAGCCTATAAAAAGCTATTTTTTGTTTTTTATTTTAATTTTTCCATTTCCTTTTTCTCTATAAAAACTAGACCCTCTATTTCTAAAAACTCCAATCCCTTATCAATCGTCATGGAGCCTAGATTTTGGCTAGCTGTCTCCATGCATCGATGGTTGAAACCTTCAAACAACATCAAAAAATTCAAAAGTACTCAATTTTCAATCGTTTTTCCAGTTTCCAATGTTGGAATCTTCAACCGATCGTCGAAAATTTTAAATCTTCTTAGATTTTGATGACTCCAAACAATTTCAAAAAAATCCTAAAAAATTTCAGATTATTCCTTTTTATTTTCTAAACACTATTTTAAAACTAGATTTTTCAAAAAAAAAGTCTCAAACCTCCGAAATCAAGAATTTCATTCTCAAATTTTTTTTAATTTTTTTGTGTGTTTGTTGCTAGTTCCTCTATTAAATAGGACTATGATTGTGTCTTTTTTTTTTTTTGCTTGTGTGTGCTTCTTTTTTTTTTTTTGCAAAACCCCTAGCTTCGTTGTTTTTTTTTTTTTTTTGGGCAATGTTCCCTTAGTTTTTTCTCTCTATCTCTTGTTCTTTGCAAGAATTGGCTCTATTTATAAAGCCAATTAGGATATCAAAATCTCAAATTTTGTAGACTTTCTAGGATTTGTTGTGGAAAAAATGAAGATTTGTCTAGGTGACTTTTGGTCACTAGATTTCATGTTTTCAAGTTAGGTAGTGCAAAGTTTTGATGCATTAAATGCACTGACCTTTAGGGAAGAAAAATCTTATGGCAGCTTGATTTAAGCTGTCAAAGTTGAAACAATTTTTTTAACTCTTTCCCTTTTTTTTTAAAGATTAATTAATAATAATAATACTAATATAAACAAAATTTTAAGTTAAAATAAAATAAGACAAAATTGGTGCCTACACTTGAATATTTTTATAAAAATGCACATATTGAATTGAAATAATTGAAAATAGATACGAATTGTTTTATCATCCATACCTCTATTGGCTTATTTCTTACAAAATTTTATCTAATTAAAAAAGTCAAAAACAAAAAAAAAAAGACAAAAAGAAAAAATAAAGCCAAATGGATATGCCATGTGAACACTTTCATTGGCCTTAATTTCTTACAAAATTCAATGTATAAATTATAAAAACAAAACAAACTAGAAAAAAAGCAAAGAGCTGAAAAACAAAAAATAAATTCGAATGTCACGTTGACACTTCCATTTGTATTTTTTTTTTATAAAATTATCTAATTTAAAAATATTAAAATATTCAAAAAATTAAATCAAAAAATCAAATGAATGCCACAAATTTTAAAAATAAAATTATTTAGTAAATATGAAAAAAAAGTAAAAAAGGAAAAAGGAAAAGGAAAAGGAAAAGGAAAGGAAAAGAAAGAATAAAAATGAAGAAAAAAAGAATTAATTGGGTGCACGTGACACGCAACTGAGTAAAGTTTAATGTATGGATGAAAGAAAGTTAACCAAAACGATAGTGTGACATGTGAGTGTAATAATGAAGTTAGCTTTATTGGATAAGTGTATAGGAAAGAAATATGGATGAAAAAATTAAGAAATAAGTTGATTTGTGAAGGAAAGAGTAAATCATTTAAAAAGAAAAATTACAAAATGAGTTGATGTAATATAAATACTTATTATTTTATATAATAAAAAAAGTATTTAATTAAAAGGATTTTTTATATAAAATATTTATTATCTTTTGTATTATAATAAAAAAGAATTAGTTAAAAGAAAATTTTAATATAAAAATTAATAAAAAAAGTACAAATAGTTGACAATTACAAATTGGTAAAAGCTCAAAACTTTATGTTATTAATAAAAACAAGAGAAAAAATATTAATTTAAATGAACTGTCAATCATAGCTTTTAAATATACATATTTACCTTAATTTTTAAGTATCAACATATGTATATTATAAGGTAGCTATACATATTTTTTTACTTAAATATATGTATAATATATTTTGTTTGCAAATATTATAATTTTAGATTAAATTTAAAATTGGGGTAAAAAAGTAATTATATTATTTATAAATTTATAAATTTAATTTTTTTTGTTAATTATTCTTTGTCATAACATCAATTGATAAATAATCTTGCTATAAGATTCCACTTTCTAATTTTTTTTAGAAAAGATCTTTCTACATCAACCATCTGTGTCTGAAAAAAAAAAAAAAAAAAGAGCTGAAGAGGTGAAAAGCATTAATATGTTGAGCAGCTGAAAGGAGGTCAAAATTGGGTTAAACTTTACAAAATTAATAGTATGAATTTTAATATCCAAAATATTTATTATCTTTTATATTATAATAATATAGTATAATTAATTAGAAATATAAGAAAAAAATGTGCAATAAGTTGACAATTGCCAATGATAAAAGTTCAAAATTTTATATTTGTTAACAAACATAAGAGAATAAATATTAAAATAAATGAACTATCAAACATAATTTTTAAATATATATATATTTACCTTAATTTCTTAAAGTTATTGGTAATTTTATGTTTTTTATTAAGCATATATATAATTGGTTTTTAGGTATATATTATAATAGTATATTCTTAGATAAAAATTAATTATATTTTTAATAAAAAAATTGACACTTTTAATTAATTTTTTGTTATAGCAGTAATCAATAAATAATTTTACTTTAATATTTATTTTTAAATTTTTGTTGGAAAATATTTTCATCTCTATGTGTTTTTTTAAAGAAAATAATTCATTCTTATGTTTAAAAATATAAAAAACTTAAAAAAAAATGAAGAAGTGATAGGTGGGTGACACTTGAATAAGCAACGAAATAGTCAAGTTTTGGTCAAAATTAATAAAATTAAATAAATAGATTGAGTAATTTAAATTCCACTAAAGGATCCCTCTTGGTGGGTTGACCAGACCAGGCAAGCCAACAGTGGTTAGAGGCACTACAATGAGTGGTCTTAATTGAAAGCCGGTATAGACTAGGAGTATATATCAGCGTATATAAGCAGGCAACAAGCACAACTCAGACTTTGGCTTATATTGGGGAGGGGGGGGGGGGGGGGGGGGGTTGGTCCTGTCACAAGATTTTCAGTAACCATGCAATCTATATATATATATATATTGTTTCAACCAAATATTTCTCTCTCGCACAATGCTGGAAATGACCCCAGTACTTCACTTTCACTTTCAGTGATGTACATCTGATATTCTTATATATGAATTGCAATATTGCATGTTGAATTCAGCATCTCCATTCGGAAAGCACTTTTTGGGTCAATCCCAAGTTACACTTTTGTGCCCTCTGCTTACCGCAAATAAAAACAAAGAAGGATTCAGAATTTTCTGTACTGACAGGCCCTGCAACCATTGGCTCCACGACACGACAATATCGGCATTATATATATGTTACTTTTCCTGGACAACTGTACCCTATCTACCTTTTCTTATGTTTCAGCATGACAATCGAGTGGTGCAGTAGTAAAGTGTTAAGATTCTTAATTTAATCAGAATTGAAAATTTCAAATAGCATATGTTTGAAAATGTAGCCAATTAAGCCCAAGTTAGACGGGAATCAAGTTGCCATCAAAACGTCAGCATCGGAGTGAAGTCGGGGCACTGAGAATTTCTAATCACTTGACCACAATCGCTGGACCTGAAGAATACACTGAAGGAAACGGCTTGATGATCAATATTTGAAAGGAATATGTTAAAGGATTCGACGGTCTAATTGTCCAACTATTCATAAAAAATAAGTACTTATGAAATTGTTTTTTATTTATTGATAATCGAAGGTTGAATCAAATACGCATTACTCATTTGATAAAGTAATCTTTTGATGATTACTTGAATCAGGTCATTTTTTGTCTCTAAAATTAGAGTTAACTAACCTTAGAGGCTCCATTGATATTCAAAAAGAAAGAAAGAAAAAAAGGATTGATGGAGTTGGTATTGGAGTATTGGAGGCTTTTCATGGTATTTTAATCTGAATATATATCTCAGACAAATATTGTAAGATGATAATCTAATAAGTTAAAAACAAAGAAGATATGGTAGTAGTGTAGTTATGCAATGTTAAAGGAAAAATCAAAGCGTAGGTATGCTAAATATTTGATCACATGCTCCTACTGATATTGGCTGGCTTTAATTAATTATTTTTATAATTATAATAATTATTATTATTTAAGCAATTACTGCATGCAGGCAGGATATTAATCTTCTTAATCAAATGGACCTGGAGACTAAATGCCAGTGAAGCAAATACAAAGGAAAATCAGAGGAAACTCCTCGCCACCTTGAAAGTTGAAAGGATGAGATCTATAAGCTCAAATGCACGCATGCATTCAAGTAAATGGTTGGGACTTGGGAGAACGTGCATTTTCCAAGTCTTAAGTTCTTAAGGAAAGTCAGCCCCTTAATTTTCTTATGACTTTGTTTTCTATCTTTAAAGTATATTCCTTAATATATGTAATGTAAAAGCGATGATATTAATAATTTGGTCCAAAGGAAAAATATCGGAGTTAAGAACTTGATACTTCAACTTAGAAGTCTTGGGTTTCCGAATTATTTTGAATAAAAAAAATCATAATTTGAAGATAGGAAAATAAATTATACTGTTTTCAAATCAGACAATCACTAATCAAAAACTGATGGTGTTCAAGCTAATGAGCGAGCAAAATTATCAAGCCAATAAAAGACTTCAAAATATGGCATGTAGATAAGAGGTGTAAATATGCTGTATTTTTTTCATATATATATATATGCATGCTTAATTTTTTATGAATTACATGTATAATAAAAAATTACAATTATAATCATATAATCTTTGATACATGTCAAGAAGAAACTAATAAATAAGTCAAACCAACAGTCAAAAAATCATTATTATATAATTGGATGAAATTTACATTTGATAGGATTTTATCCATAAATCTAAAAATTTCAAGATATCTTCTTTACCATTGAGAAAAGTTGTCATTGACAATATATGCTATATTTCCCAACAAAGTAAACCATTTACTTAGAATTAAAATTAATGTCGAACCTTTTTTTTTTTTTTTTTTAAGAAGAGGTATGTGGATTTTTGGTGAACTCGGCAAACTAGGGAGACTTAGCAACAATTTTTTAGAATTGCCTTTAACTTTAAAGAATAATAGCTTTAGACACCAAATTTGATTTAGACTCGAATCAATTGGGCCTGATCCAAATGGGACAAAATGAACCTAATTTATTATTATTATTATTATTATTATTATTATTATTTTTGGAATATTTGTTCTGAATTTTGTTTTAATTATTATTATTTTATATATATATATATATAATTTTTTGTTCTAGAAAGAAAGTTTTGCCGTGAATCTGGGGGCTAGTAGAGTTTGAATTGGATTCAAAGATTGAATCCCAATCACAAATGGAATTGGGATTGATCAGAAACTTTTTTGATCAATCTCTATAAATAAACATTGGAACACAGATCAGAACACACAAAAGAAAAAAATAGAGGCAAAAAAAAGGTTCTGGTGAGTTAGAAGCAATTTTAAGATTTTTTGGGAATTTTTCAAAATTTTGGGAGATTCTTTTTTTGGGAATTTTATGGAAAAATTCAGATTTCGGCAAATTTTCGGCCAAGCTTGAATTTTTTGACCAGATTTTTCAGTTTTCGATGTACTTTTCCAGTTTTCGATTAAATATTCAACCAGAACTGGGTTTTCCAGAGAGAGAGGAAGAGAAAAGAAGGGAGCAAAGAGAGAAGCGGAAGGAGAAGTCTAAGGAAAAAGTCAGAAATCAACCTTATATACCCTCTCCAAAACGACGTCATTTTTGTGTTTAAAAAGACCCATAATCCGCGTGTTTTCCATTCGGATGACCCGACCAGATGTTGACCCGCATTTTAACCCACTCTATAGAAAGTATTGCTGAACCAAGCCACATCCCTTGAGTTGCTCCTTCCAGCCGTTCTTTGTGCCTCAAGCCGAACCGTTTTAGCCGCTGAGCCGAGCCGCGCCAAAGGTTTTTTTTTTATTTTTTTCATTAGTTTTATTATTTATTTATTTATTTATTAAATTGAAATAATTTATTCACTCAATTAAATTTTTTTAAATTTTCAATGATCTCTTCAAAAATAAAAATTTTAAAATATATATTTTTTAAAAAAAGTTGAAAGTATCAATTTCTTTTGAAAATAAAAATTTTAAAAAATTATTTTTTTGAGAAAAAGTTGAAAATATCAATTTTCCTTGAAGATAAAGATTTCTAAAAAATATTTTTGAGGAAAAAGTTGAAAGTATCAAATTTTCCTTAAAAATAAAATTGTTAACAAACTTTTAAGGAAAAGTTGAAAGTATCAATTTTTCTTTTTAAAAAACATTTTAAGGAAAAATTAAAAGTACCAATTTTTCTTAAAAATAAAAATTATCAAGAAAAGTATTTTGAGGAAAAGTTGAAAGTATCAATTTTCTTTGAAATTAAAATTTTAGAAAAAAAGCATTTTGAGGAAAAGTTGGAAAACCAATTTTCCTTAAAAGTAAAAATTATCAAGAAAAACATTATAAGGAAAAGTTGAAAGTATCAAATTTTCTTAAAATAAAAGCTCCTAAGTGCTTTAAGGAAAAGTTGAAAGTATCAATTTTTCTTATACAAAAGCAATTAATTTAAAAAAAAAAATGAAAAGAAAAGGATTTATATCAAAGTTGAATCATTATTCCTCTTTTTTTATTTTATTTCTTTTTTTTCCTTTCTTTTCTTAAAAAATTTTTAATGTTAAATAATCTGATGATGGAGTCTCTATAAGTGAAACAGTAGTTTTCTTGCATACTCTTGAGGTGAAGGAATTTTCTTAATTTTCTGTCAAAAGTATTGGAGTTAATTAGAAATAATTTTCAATAATTAATTACTTGGTAAAATTTTTAAGGCTTATCGGATAACATGAAATTGAGTTAGTACCATCTTTCGATGGGTGTTGTGAGGGTGCTATAACCTTCCTCACTCGTAACCAAACTCCCGAATCCTGTTCTAGTTAATAGACTCGAGCCTATTCTTTTAGGGATCCTTAAGCTTAGGTGATCCTTGAAAGGATAGATTCATTAGGTGGTCAATCGCACCTAAACAAAACAAGATTGGTGGTGACTCCTTAAGTCAATGTCTAGCAATAGATCCCTGGATCTATATGTTATGATAGTTTGACGACTCTGCTGGGACAACTGAGAGTCAGGCTAGCAAATAAATTTGTGTTATCCAAAAGCCTAATAAAATTGAACCTTTTGTATAGATTTTTTATTCATTCATTCTATTTATTTACTTCGTTAACTCTGTCATTCATATGCATGTGTATAACATGAGCTCTATTCCCAAGCTCTATCCTTCCAGGAGGGAGTAAAGTACCTATTGCTTTTGTGAGATTTTAATGCCTTTGCAGTGGCTAACGAAATACTCCCACTCAAATTGAACCTTTTTCGTTTGTAGCTTGTAATAGGTAAGGATTATGATGCCTTACTAGTCAGTAATGGACAATAATGTAAGGAGCAATTTGAGAACCTTTAAACTTTAACCTCGAACTACATATAGTGGACCTTAGAAATGCCTAACCTATAGATAGAGCCATCTTTTTTCCTTTAGAATTGACTAAAAGCATATGATTCATTCTTCTTATTATGTGTGATGTTTTAATTAATTAATTAATTAATTTATTTATTTCTCTTTATTTGATGTACTAACCTCTTCTCTTACTCATATTTGCATGATCCATACTCATATCATAAAGTTTCATAAAGAATATTTATTGAAAGACGGTTTTCAACAATGAGTTTTTCATGGACTTCACAGAATAACTAGTTTGCTCTTCATCTGTATTAACTCCTTGTGAGTCATCCAATGAAGTAAAGGTCCAGTCAGAAAGGATTCAACTAAAGAAGAAGGATTGTTTACCAATCGATTATGCTTTTACCTTGTCTCAAGAGACATCTATCCTCCTCAAACAAAATAATTTAGAAGATTTGGTTAATATATGCAAGAAGATGAGTCTATCAAGACAATAAGAGTTTTGCCAGAGACATAGGCATATAGTACACCTTCTTGTAGTAAATGTCGACAATCAACTAATTAAAGCTACAGTGCAATTCTAGGATCCTGCATACAAGTGTTTCATCTTCAATGAAGTTGATATGACACCAACCATTAAAGAATATTTGACTTTGTTAAGTCTGCACCTTAAGGCACCTGACAAGATATATGTAAAAAAATATAAATCAAGGTTTTGTAAAAATTTAGCCCAACTTATAGGGATAGCAAAGAGATTGTGGATTCTCATGCAAAGAAAAAACAAGAATAGGTTTGCCTACCTTGAAAGTTCTTTCATGATTTTCTAGTACAACATGTCGATGAAGAATGGGGGTTAGACGTATTTGCCTTAGCTATATACGGAATGGTGATATTTTTAAAGGTTTTGGGTTATATTGAAATAGCAGTGATTGACTTCTTTGAAAGTGTGATCAATGGCTATAACCCTTTAACGGTAATATTAATAGAGACTATCAGATCTTTGAGTTATTATTACCGAAATGGATGCTGTTTTACAGGCTACATACAATTATTGTACTTATGGATGAAAAGCCACTTCAAGTGGAAAAAAGGTGCTTTCTCGAAGCTTTATGTCTGTAATCGAGCTCCGATTAAGGAATTTTATGAAAATGGGTTATCAGAACAAAAATCTATAAAAGAGTGGATACCTTTCTTATAAAAATTGACAAGTACCAAAGTAAGATGGTTGGTCCCATGGATAAATCATGAACCTATGCTATATTAGTATAGAGATAACACTGTGGTCCTACTTCTAGGTTTATAGGGAGTAACAAGTTATGTGCCACTTCTAATGAGAAGGTATTTTGGGGTAGAACAGTTCATTCCCATGACGCATAAGCTTCATTAATCAGATTTTTCTTATAGTCAGCCAAAAGCATTTCAGAAGATGAATGAGGTGATTAAAGCATAGAAAAACCCCTGTAGAGTAAGTCCTGGACCATTCACTGATAAGGTCACTCATGAGTACTTGGTTTGGAGAGCAAAATGAAAACATGAAATGGTATTCACTTATGAAAGCTTTCAACCACCAACAAGAGGCAAGTTTGAAGAGACACTATCAAAATTAGAGTTTGCAACAAAAAAATTCAAATATGAAAAAGATAAGTTACAGCAAAAAGTCCATAAGCTTCAAGAGGAGAAGGTTCGATAGAAAGATAGAGCTAAAAAGCATGAAGTCAAAGTTTACAAGATTGCTAGGGAATGTGACACAACTATCAAATACTTAGCGAAGCTACACCATGAACATAAGCGGTTGTGTGTGAAAGTACAAGCCAAAGAGATAATAATTACTGAGTTGACAGATGAAAATGAGAGATTGAAGTAAGAATATGCTGAATTAGAGGAAAAAAGTACCTAAGTATAGATAAAAAATAAAATGTTGAACAGTTACTTAAGCAGGTTAAGATAAAAGTTGAATGAACAAGAAGACTATATT
Organism: Durio zibethinus; assembly: GCF_047325235.1. Lineage (NCBI taxonomy): Eukaryota > Viridiplantae > Streptophyta > Magnoliopsida > Malvales > Malvaceae > Durio > Durio zibethinus. Next base: position 7,548,649 of record NC_143185.1, read on the forward strand.
GTTGCATTGGTTAGAGAGCATAAAAAGTTATCATACTAAGTTTGGTATGGTAAAAGGAAAAACCTAGGAAGACAGAAGTATATTGAGCACTTAACAACCCAAATTTGCAAAGGGGTCTGTAAGGCAAGAGAAATGGTCGAAAAAGTAGAAGCATTAAAGCAAGTGGTGGCTCCAATAAGGGAACATGGACAGCGCTTGCTGAATTTCATTGAGGAAACAAGAAACTAGTATGGGTAGATTAAATGATTCTATGATTTTAACTTTAGGATGATAAATTCTATGTAAACGAAAGTTCTTTGAAATAAATGAAATCGTTTGGTTGAACACTGTCTTAAGGCAAATGTTCTTTGCATGCATGTACCTTCAGTCATTGCATTTTCATTCATTACATTCAACAAAATAACCATGAGATAGTTGTATAAACTTGCTAATTCTAAAATATGATATTCAAGGCTCAAAGATAGCTCCATCCAATAAGAACTCCATCCATCGATATAACAAAAAAGCTAGAGCTAGACAAATGGAGCAAAAAAACTCTCATTGACTTGAAAAAATAGAAAAGACACATGAAAGGTTTGAAAATGAGTTAAATAAGATTTTGGATGCTCTCAACAAGTTGATCAAAGGAAAAGGGATAGAAGAAAACACAAGCCAACAGGGCCTTCCATCACAAGAAGTGATCGATCCTCTATATCCTCCGAGTTTTGGTCCACAACAAGCCTAGTCCATATAGGATATACTGCCACATTAGTTCACATATCCTATATACCCTGAAATGCTATCAACTTTGAACCTAGGGTATTATCATAGCTATGTGAATCTGATCTTTACTAAAAATGTAGTAGAATTGATCCAAGTTCCTAATCTAGATGACTTGAAAGAGAAAGAAAAAGAAAGGCAAAAATGAAATCTCAAAAAAATTCAAAGATTAGTATACTTGAACAAAGATTACAGGCTATGAAAAGAATTGAGTTTTATGGTTCTATCGATGCTGCTAGGCTTTACTTAGTCCTAGATATGGTTATTCCACCAAAGTTCAAAGTACCAAAATTTGAGAAATATGATGGTATAAAGTACCCAAAGACTCATATCACCATATACTGTCAAAAGATGGCAGCCCGTGACTATAATGAAAAATTATTAATGCATACTTTTCAAGATAGCCTTATAGGCTCCGCTACTAAATGGTATGTCCAACTAGATAGAACTCGTATCCGTTCTTGGAATGATATGGCCCATAACTTTATTAGTAAATATCAGTATATTATGGATTTGGCTCCTGATCGTTTGTCCTTGCAAAACTTAGAGAAAAAAAGGTAAATGAGTCCTTTAAGGAATACACCTAGAGGTGGAAGGATGTAGCTTCTCAAGTGTAACCTCTTCTAACTAAAAAAAAAGCTGCAGTGCTATTCATCAGCACTCTAAAATATCCCTATTATAAAAAGATGATAGGGAATGCAACCAAGAATTTCACCGGCATGGTGATTTAAGGAGAAATTATCGAGAGTGCCATCAAGAATGGTAAGTTGGAAGAAGGGAAGGCATCCACTAAAAGAGCCCAAAAAAAAAGATTAAAGCTTAAGTTGCGAGCTTTGATAGGCAATAATTCAACGATTATTGACCCTACCCACCACAAGGATATCCTCTATATTATCCTACTGTGAATAACATTTTCCCTTACCCATACCAATCAATCCCACAATCATCTTATCCCCAAACATATCAACATTTTTTTAGACCTCAAAATACCATATATATTCCTAACACTCAATCTACACCAAGACCTCAAACTCGTCCGGCTAGCCCAATGGGTGGTTCACGAGAGCAGTGAACTACTTACGAAAAGCCTGTGTTTGACACAATTCCCATAACCTATATGGAGTTATATTATGAGATTTACAATAGCTATATGATTGATCACAGCAAATTAGAGCCATTCAGGTCATCTTATCCTAAGTGGTATGATCCCACAGCCTATTGTGACTATCACTATGGGATTGTTGGTCATTCCACTGAAAATTGCACTCCCTTAAAACACAAAGTGTAACTGTTGATCAAGGATGAAATGATTAGCTTTGATACAAGAAAGGTAACTACACCAAATGTCAATGGTAATCCTTTACCTAATCATAATGTAAATGCTCTAAGTAAGGAATATGAGCATCATTTAAAGAGAAAACTGACAGATATTAAGACACCTTTCAGTCAACTATTTGATATTTTATGGAGATCTGACATGATACAGCCAGTAGGTCTGCATGGTTATTATGAAACACATATAGTAGGTACTAGCTATAAATATTATAGTGGAGTAATTAGTCACTCTATCAAAATTTATGAGCAGTTTCGTCAAAAGGTACAAAAGCTTATGAATTTGTATCAGATGGAACTCTATGAAGAATGAGAGGTCTTAAAGAGTGCTAAGGTATTTATAATTGACAGGCCAGCAAAACTATTTCCAAAGTCGATGACAATTCACTGTGAGAACAAGCCAAAATCAGTTATAGACAAACTCATTCCCAAGCCAGTAACTTTTAAGGTCCCGACTTTATTCCCGTATAAGGATGACAAAGCTGTACCCTAAAAATATGGCTATGATATGGTAGTTCAAGGGTAAAAAAAATGCTACTAAGTCTGATGCTGCTAACATAATAGGTGTATGGGGTATCACCCGAAGTGAAAGATGTTATACTCCAAAAATGCCGAAAAAAGCTAGAAAAGAAAAGGCTAAGGTAGGTGAAGAGCGAAATAACCCCGAAGTGGAACCTGAAAGGATCGTCAAAAATCAGTGTAAGAAAAGAAAGCTTGTGAATTCTTAAAACTAATATAACAGAGTGAATATTCTATGGTTGAACTATTAAATAAAATGTCAGCATGAATCTCATTATTATCACTGCTATTGAATTTGAAACCACCAGAATGCCTTACTAAAAGTGTTGAACCAGGCATATATGGCACATAATGTGTCTTTGAATATGTGAATCACTTAGTTAGAAACCTAGTCATGTCAAACTATATTTCATTCAGTGATAATGAGATCCCCTCAAAGAGAAGAAAAAGCGTCAAGGCTCTTCATATCACAGTCAAGTGCAGAAGCCATATTATGGCCAAAGTCTTTGTTGATAATGGTTTTGCTATCAACGTCATGCCTATGTCAACTTTAGCAAGGCTACCTATCGACTACTTTTATATGAAAGACAGTCAAATGGTTATGCGGGCTTTTGATGAGACTAGACAAGAAGTTTTAAGAGACATCAAGATGCCTTTACAAATTGGGCTGTGCACTTTTAATGTGAAGCTTCAAGTGATGGATATCTCTTCATTTTATAGCTATCTGCTAGGAAGGCCATGGATTTACATGACAGGTGCTGTGCCTTTTACCCTACACCAAAATATCAAGTTTAATGTAGAAGGTCAATTGGTAGTGGTATTTGGGGAAGAAGATATGCTAGTGACTCAACCTTTGAATGCTCTATATGTGAAAGCTACTGAGAAAACAGAGGAATGTTCCTATCAATCTTTTGAATTAGTCAATTTTATGGGTGAAAGACCTAAAAATTAACTTTTTTCAAAAATAGTGTTGAGTTAAGTCATTAATAAGGGCTGGTATCCTAGAGTAGGGCTAGATAAGAACTTATAGGGAATAAGAGAGCCCCCAACAGTGGTGGACAATAATGAAAGGCTAGGCCTAAGCTATGAAATAGAAAAATGAGAGATCAAAAGAAGACCAGCAGGTAAAATAACAAGACTAATGATCATCTCACACTTGTACGAGACTTTTAGGCCTAAAGGATTCATGTACCCAAACGTAAAAAAAATATTATGAACAAAGTATAAAAGAAGCATTAGCTTATTTTACTATTCATGCTATTGAAGATGAAACCAAGCTTGAACAAGAAAGGTGGGTCTGCTTTTATCCATCAAATTATGAGCTGAACAATTGGAGTGCCATTGAAATACCTTTTACCCTTGAGACTAATTCAATGTAATTGTACATCCTAATAGCTATTGCCCAAGGCATTGGGGTGATCTTTTTTGTTTGGACCATTTATCTTTTATTATTTTAATAAAGATTAAGAATGATGCATTTTCATTTATTTCTTCTTGTTCCTTCATTATTGCTATTTTTCCATTTTTCTAAACACATCTTGTCAACATATCCCATTTCATTTAATTTTAGGTCTTTGAATGAACAAGAAGATAATTATGATAACGATTAAGAGGTTAGTTTCGAGAATTCAATTAACAGTGATGAACTTGACAATGAAGATAATCTGAAAAGTATGTATACCTGTAGACCTAATGAGATTAATTAAATAAGAAAGTAAGCCAATTAAGCCTCATCAGAAGATAACTAACTTGGTAAATCTAAGAGATGAGGAGAATAAGAAAGAATTCAAAATTGGCACTTCACTTTCATCAAAAGATAGGTAACTTTTGAAAGATCTACTTCGAGAATTCGTAGATGTGTTTGCTTGGTCTTACCAAGATATGCCAAGGCTGAGTACAGAGATAGTAGAGCATAAATTACCCCTAAAGCCAGAATGTAAGCTAGTCCAACAAAAATTAAGGTGAATGAAGCTTGAAATGCTGCTAAAAATCAAAGAAGAGGTGAAAAATAGTTTGATATAGGTTTCTTACAAGTGGCTAAGTATCCAGAGTTGGTACCAATATAGTACTAGTTCTTAAAAAAGATGAAAATGTATGAATATGTGTAGACTATCATGATTTGAATAGGGCTAGCCCAAAAGATAATTTTTTTTTACCTCATATTGACACACTGGTAGATAACATGGCTAAGCATTCAATGTTCTCCTTTATGAATGGGGTTTTTAGGATATAATCAAATAAAAATGACTATAGATAATATGGAAAAGACCACTTTTGTGATCATGTGAGAGCTCTTTTACCACAAAGTTATGCCTTTTGGGTAAAAGAATGCTAGGGCAACATAACAAAGAGCCATGGTGACGCTCTTCTATGATATGATGCATAAAGAGATTAAGGTGTATGTGGATGATATGATTGCAAAATCTTATGAAAATGAAGATCATATCACCAACCTTAAAAAGTTATTTAAGAGGTTGAGAAAATTCCAACTCAAGTTAAACCCAACCAAGTGCATCTTTAGGGCAAAGTTAAAAAAATTGCTAGGCTTTGTGGTCAGTGAAAGAGGGATTGAAGTCGATCTGAATAAAGTATAGGCCATTCAAAATTTGTCACTTTCAAGAACACCAAAAGAAGTTTGAGGTTTTCTAAAAAGATTAAACTACATTTCACGATTTATATCTCAGCTTACTTATAAATGTGATCCCATTTTTAAGCTTCTTTGCAAGAATAACCTTGGGAAATGGAATGAAGAATGCTAAATGGCTTTTGATAAAATTAAACACTACTTGTCAAATCTTCTAGTGTTGGTGCCACATGTTTTAGGGAAACCCTTAATTTTTTACCTGACAGTGTACGAGAATTCAATGAGATGTGTGCTGGGGCAGTAAGATGAATATGAATGAAAAGAAAGAGCTATTTATTATTTGACTAAAAAATTCACAGAATATGAGTCCATGTATTCTTCTTTGGAAAAAATATGTTGTGCATTAGTTTGGACTGGTAAAAGACTCAAACAATACGTGCTCTATCACATCACTTGGCTTATAGCAAAACTGGATCCAATTATATACATATTCGAGAAGCCTTTTTTGTTCGAGAGAATTGCTAGGTGGCAAATAATGCTCTTAGAATATGATATTATATATGTAAGCCACAAGACAATAAAAATGAGTGCTATAGCTGAGTTTCTTACGGATCGTGCTATTGAAAAATATGAACCAATGGGATTAAACTTTTCCAATAAAGATCTGATGACTATTTCTTAATTAGAGAAGGGGGAGCATGAAAAAAAGTGTTGGAAGATATATTTTTATAGAGCGGTCAATGCCTTAAGACATGAAATTGAGGTAATTTTGATTTCTCTAGAAGAACAATACTACCCTATAACAGCGAGGTTAAATTTCAATTACACAAATAACATCGTTGAATATGAGGCATGTGTCATAGGTTTACAAGCTGCTATAGATAGAAAAGTTAAAGCATTAAAAGTATTTGGGGACTCAGCTCTTGTTATATATTAATTGAAAGGAGAATGAGAGACGAGAGATTCAAAATTTATTTCATATCATAAGTATATTTTAGAGTTGATAATATAGTTTAAAGATATCCAATTTGATCATTTACCTCGAGAGAAGAATTTGATTGCTGATGCCTTCGCTACTCTGGCTGCAATGATCTGAATTAATGATAATATTGACATTCAACCTAGTAGGTTAGATGTTAAGGATATGCCGGCTCATTACTCTAATGTAGAAGAACAGAAAGATGGGAAGCCCTGGTTTTATGATATATTACAATACATTAAGAACCAACAATACCCAGTCCAAGCAATGGAGAATGATAAAAGGGTTATCCGAAGATTAACTGTGAGCTTTTTTCTGATAGGGATGTTCTATACAAAAAAAGCCATGATCAAGTATTACTGAGGTGTGTAAATAAGGTCAAGGCAAAAAAAATCATTAAAGAGGTGCATGATGAAATATGTGGGGCACATGCCAGTAGACATATGATGGCAAGATAGATTATAAGAGCATGGTACTATTGGTTGAAAATGAAGAGTGATTGCATTGATTACGCTAAAAAATATCACAAATATCAGATATATGTTGATAAGATCCATGCTCTACCATCTACTTTGCATGTTTTGGCACCACCTTGGCCATTCTCAATGTGGGGTATGGATGTCATTGGTCCTATTACCCCAAAAGCTTCTAATGGGCATAGGTTTATTTTCGTGATGATAGATTACTTCACGAAATGGGTAAAGGTAGCATCATTTGCAAATGTAACATGATCTGTAGTTTGCAAGTTTATAAAAAGAGAGGTCATTTATAGATATCGACTTTCGAAGAGAATCATTTCAGACAATGCCAAAAATTTGAATAGTAGATGATGCAAGAAATATATACCGAATACAAGATCAAGCATCATAATTCGGTGTCATACCATCCAAAAATGAATGGAACAGTTGAGGCAGCTAATAAAAATATAAAAAAATTCTTGAAAAGATGATCGAAACCTATAAAGATTGACATATGAAGTTATCATTTGCACTACATGCATATCGAACGTCAGTGCGTACCTCTACTGGGGCAACTTTATTTTCTTTGGTTTATGAGATGGAAGCTATATTGTCAATAGAAGTAGAGATCCTATCCTTGAGGGTTCTAAAAGAAGTTGAACTGAAAGAAGTTGAATGAATTCGAGAACGCTATGAATAATTAAATTTCATAAAAGAAAAGAGATTGACAGCGTTGTGCCATGGTCAACTATATTAAAGAAGAATGATGAGGGCTCATGACAAAAAAGTTTGACCTCGTTATTTTTGAGAGAGAGAGTTGATCTTAAAAAGAACTCTCCCAAATCAGCACGATAATAAAAGAAAATAGACTTCGAATTATGAAGGGCTATATGTGGTGAAACGAGCTTTCTCAAGTGGAGCGTTGATATTGGTTGAGATGGATGGAAATGATTTACCCCATCTTATAAATTTTGATACTGTGAAGAAGTACTATGCTTGAAAAAAAAAAGAAAAAAATAAAAAAAAGCAAAGAAGAAAAAATAAAAAAAGAAGACTTAAGGCGAAAACTCCAAGAGGGCGGTTTGAGTCATAGGAGATTTATCTAAGTTGAAAACCTGATAAGGTAACTTAGACAAGGAGAATACAATATTAAATCTGAAAATTCATTGGCATGGAGGTTAGCAAATTATGAGGAGCTCTAAGTTGTTAAATGCATCGGATGGTTGAGTTTTTCGAAAAAGATCTCGAGATGTGTTATCATGATTATCTGATTGTTCATTTTTGGGTATTATCTCCTCATACCTATCTTTGTAATTCTTTCTTGGCAAAAGTTTGGCAACATTTTTAGTAATAAAAAACATTCTGCTTCATTTTTTATGTGTCTTTTTTGTTGACTATTTCCTAACCATTCTTATTCTTTTCTCTTTAATACCTTGCAATGAAAGAAATGTGTGAATACATTCTTATTTTTTGATTGAAATAATTATTGATAAATGAATAATAGTATGAAAGATTTTTACATTACATTAGAAAGGTCAAGAGTGATAAGGACAAATTTGAGGTGTTCAGTTCCCGATAAGGACATTGAATTTGAAAAGGGATTTCTTACAGAAAAATATGATAATTAAATGAGAAAGATGATTGAGAGTTACGTTGATTTGGTCTTCGAAGAATAAAGGCTTCGAAGGCCAAAAAAAGAGCTTGAGAAACTTGAATACCATAACTGAATAAGAATTAATTAGCCAGCATCTACATAGCATGCACTGAATTTTGTATGCATTGCATTTCACATAGCATATACTACATTTGAGAAAGTATAATGCATAAATTCAAAAAGTAAGGGTATTTCAGGATCCCACATGGAGAAGACAAATGTGAAGACTTCAAATTCTCATTTGAGAAAAAGCTTGTGAGGTAAGATTCTAATCCTTGAAAAAGGATATCTTTTGGTATCAGGATCGATTTGTAAGACCCTTGGGCATAATCTCTTGAAATTCCTTCAAACACGATCTTTGACTCCTCTAGACATGATTGTCAAGGAGCTTTGTTTATTTTTTACAAAGTTGTTGAGCCTCTAATTAGAGGAGCTTTGTTTATTCAAAGTTGTTAAGCCTCTGATTAGAGGAGCTATATTTATTTTCTCATAGTTCTGTTGCCCTATTTAGAGGAGCCATTTGTTTTTTCAAAGTTCTGTTGCCTCTATTCAGAGGATCCATTTATTTATTTATTAAAAGTTTTGTTACCTCTATTCAGATGTTTATTTTTTCAAAGTTGTGTTGCCTTTATTCAGAAGAGCAATTTATTTTTCCCAAGTTGTTTTGCCTTTGTTTAGAGGAGCTTTGTTTATTAAAAACCAAGTAACAAAAAAAGAAAAAAAAATAAGAAAAGTGTTGAGTTGAGTCTTGAATGGGTGTCTACGTCTTTGCATAATTCTTATTTCACAGAAAATATGCAAAGAGGGGCAGCTATAGACTTTCAATTTAGTCTAGGCCCAGATCAATTGGGCCTGGTCCAAATGGGACAAGATGGGCCCAATTTTATTTTTATTTTCATTATTATTATTATTACTATTATTATCATTATTATTATTATTATTATTATTATTATTATTATTATTATTAATTTTTTTAGGGATATTTGTTTTGAATTTTGTTTAATTATTATAATTTTTTATTTTAGAAGAGAAGTTTTACTGTGAATCTGGGGGCTGGTAGAATTTGAATTGGATTCAAATATTGAATCTCAATCACAAATGAAATTGGGATTGATCAAAAACTCTTCTGATCAATTCTTATAAATAAACACTAGAACACAGATCAGAACACACGAAAAAAAAAGAAAACAAAGGCAAAAAAAAAGGTTCTGATAAGTTAGAAGTAATTTTAGGGTTTTTTGGGAATTTTTCAAAATTTTAGGTAATTTTTTTTTTTTTTGGAATTTTTTGGAAAAATCAGATTCCGACGAACTTTCTAGCCAAGCTTGAATTTTAAACTAGATTTTCTAGCTTTCGACGTACTTTTCTAGTTTTTGGTTAAATATTCAACCGAAAATTGGGTTTTCTAAAGAGAGAGGGAGAGAAAATAAGGGAGAAGAGAGAAAAGGGAAATGAAAAGTCTAAGGAAAAAGTCAGAAATCAACCTTATATATCCTTCCCAAAACGATGTCATTTTTGTGTTTAAAAAGATCCAGGATCTGCATGTTTTTCATTCGAACTACCCGATCCGAGCGCTGACCTGCATTTTAACCCACTCTCCAAAAACTTTTGTTAAGCCAACTCGCGCTGCATCCGCTGAATTGCACCAAAGGTTTTTTTTTTTGTTTTTTTTCATTAGTTTTATTATTTATTTATTAATAAAATTGAAATAATTTATTCACTTAATTGAATTTTTTTAAAATTTCAATGATCTCTTCAAAATTAGATTTTTTAAAAAATATATATATTTTTAAAAGAAAGTTGAAAGTATCAATTTCTTTTGAAAATAAAATTTTCAAAAAATTATTTTTTTGAAAGAAAGTTGAAAGTATCAATTTTCCTTGAAAATAAATATTTCTAAAAAATATTTTTGAGAAAAAAGTTGAAAGTATCAATTTTTCCTTGAAAATAAAATTGTTAAAAAATTTTTAAGGAAAAGTTGAAAGTATCAATTTTTCTTTTAAAAAAAATTCTAAAAAACATTTTAAGGAAAAGTTAAAAATATCAATTTTTCTTAAAAATAAAAATTATAAAAAAAATTTTGAGGAAAAGTTGGAAATACCAATTTTTTTTAAAAATAAAAATTATCAAGAAAAACATTTTAAGGAAAAATTAAAAGTATTATTTTTTTTAAAAATAAAAACTCACAAAATGCTTTAAGGAAAAGTTGAAAGTATCAATTTTTCTTGTAGAAAAGTAATTTGTTTTTTTTTTTAAATGAAAAGAAAAGGATTTTATATCAAAGTTGAATCATTATTCCTCTTTTTTTATTTTTTTATTTTTTTTTTCTTTTCTTGAAAAATTTTTAATGTTAAATAATTTGACGATGGAGTCTCTACAAGTGAAACAGTAATTTTCTTGCATACTCTTGAGGTGAGAGAATTTTCTTAATTTTATGCCAAAGGTATTGGAGTTAATTAGGAATAATTTTCAAAATTAATTACTTTGTAAAATTTTTAAGGCTTATCGGATAGTATGAAATTGAGCTGGTATCATCTTTTGATAGGCATTGTGAGAGTGCTATAAACTTCTTCACTCATAACCGAACTCCCGAATCTTGTTCCGGTTAATAGACTTGAGCTTATTCTTTTAGAAACCTTTAAGCTTAGGTGATCCTTAAAAAGATAGATTCTTTAGGTGGTCAATCGCATCTAAACAAAAAAAGATTGGTGGTGACTCCTTAAGTCAATGTCTAACAATAAATCCCTGGATCTATATGTCATGACAACAACAAATGGAATAAAAGGGAAACGAGTGAACCTGAAGTTTATTTCGATTGGTTTATGTAATAATTTTAATTAAAATATAACATCCAATTGATTTAAATTTTAAATTTTAAAATGTATAATCTCTTCTTCCAAATTTAGGATACGACCTCTTTTAATTAAAAAAAAATGAACGTAATACCATGAACAAATCCTAATAGATACTAACATCTAAGACCTTTCCTAATAAAAAGAAAAAAAAAGAAAAACAAAGACATAATTTTGGTATACTCTAAATAACTACTTTCTGAAACAAAATGTACAGGAAACTTTAATGTTTCACAAACAGACAAGACAACAAACTGACAAGGAAACGTTAACAGCATAAATTTGGCAGCTGATGAGGGCTTGATTGCACAATATCATAAATGTTTGCTTAGTTTATGACCTAATTAAAACAAAAAATGGGATTATAAAAATAAGCGTGCACCTTTGGCTTTAAATGAGAGAAAATCGAGAGAAGATTGTGTGGAGATATGCCCCTAACAGCTAGGGACTAATCAAAGCTTAGGTGGCTAAAAATGGTTTAATTATATGCCTTAAAAAAATTAACTTCATTATATATATATATATATATATATACACACACACACACATATATATATATGAAGAGAGATCTACTTACATTAATATAAAAGTTGCATAATTTTTTGATATATGGATCAAAATGACTAAGTGGAAGTCTTAATTTGATCCAATGATAAAAACATTATCCAATTTTTATACTAATGTAAGTGGATCCTTACATATATATTTTTATATATGAGGAAAGATTCACTTACACCAATGTAAGAAATACACACTTTTTGAACCTTTGAATCTAAATGATTAAGTGTAAGTATTATGAATCTAATTTTGGTCTAATGATAAAAAAATATATAACACTTAATTAGATTGATGCACATGAATCCCTCCTATATATATTCATTTACACATACAGTTTATCATAGAGAAAACTAGAATTTGATTGGCAAACACCATATTTGACTTCGCTTCTTCCCTTCCCTTATATATGTTAAGCACTTTCATAGTGGGGATTCCCTCTTCATTACTAAGTCACCTTTGCACTCGGGAACTCAGCCATTGTTGTTTGAGGTTAGTTCTTTACTTCTCTCTATCTGAATTATTTTAATTTTTTCTCGTTATAAAATTAGATTTCTTGACTATCTGATTTTTTTAGCCGTAGATCTGTCCATTCGTTTCATGGAAATTTACTTGTGTTTCTGTTCTTGCTTTCCCGGATTGAGGGGCAATCTGTCATAGGATAGCAAACATACATATCATTTTAGGACTGTGAAAGCTATGATTTCCCTTTCATGGATTTGTTTGTTTGGAGAAAAAGAAAACAAAGGAAAGAAACGAGAATTGACCATAGAAAGTGGAACAAACTAATTAGTTATGAATTTCAAGAAATTATTAGGAAAAACAGTTTGACAAGCAATTGGGAAGAAGTGATATGTGAAAGAAGGAGATTAATCATCAAGGGACATTAATAATTGAAAGACGGGGTTGTTGCCAAATGCATTCATGTAGGACAAAGACCTTGGTCTTTTGTTGAAAAAGAATGTCCAGCCAAAATGACAGCTTTCCTTTTCGTTTTCCTTGTTTGTTACCCATTGGTGGGAAAGTTGGAAACTTTGGGTTCTCTTTATATTTGGTTGGCATTTGGCAAGCCATAAATGTGGAAGAACAGGAGCCTCAATGTATTCATATAAATTATTCTGAGTGAGAAGTGTTCGGACTAGCAGGAAAATGATTGCTTGACCAATAACTATAGGTAAGAGTGCATAAAATAAGATAATGATTTAGGTACCATCCTTCTTCTTGTCTTGGTTCTGCCAATCAGCTTTAGAGCTTGGGAATTCTCATTTTCTCTCCAAGTTTCTCGACACTACTGGATTTAGTGTCTTATGGCTTTTCTTCAACACGAAAGAATACAAGCATTTTTATTTATTTTTAATTAATTTAAAACATGTATGTTTATGGTTTATTCAAGCGGTAAAGAGAATGTTTTTTTTTTCTTAAATGCAAAAATTAAATTGGACAAAATTTAGAAACCTTTTAGTTTTTAATAAAAATACAAGTAGGATTTTTTTAATAGAGTTATACAAGATTTTCATGTATGTTTTTAAGAGCAAGTGGATGTGTAAGAAGATAGATACTCCCACAGTTTCAAAATTTTTCCCAAATGTGTTTTGTGGATGATGTTAATCTGATTGTATCAGACTATCAGGAAAAAGGCCAATCATGGAGTTGTTGAGGTGTCAAATGAACTTATTTTCATAGGTCGTATTATATCAGGCATGATACTGATTTTTATGTTGAAATGGGACAATGATAATCCATTAATAATTTTTTAAATATTAGATTATTTTAAAAATAATCATATTAAAATAATATGTAAAAAATAAAATAAAATAAGACATATTTTACATAATTCAACAAAAAGATTACATTCATTGAGAGGGAAAATAAAATTCATTAAATAAAAATGTTAAAATTACAATCTTAATATTTTAAACAATACACGTACATATGTATAAAAGATATTATAAAATATAAAATTATTATTTTATTTTTCATTTTCATTATCTATGATTCGCTTATATAATGTGTTTTATCTTATGCATTTATTTTATATTTTTCATCATATGATAATTTACTTTATTAATTAAATTTGTTTTTAACGTGAAGTATTAATTTATTTTTATATTTTATTTTTACTAATCATTAGTTAAATATAATCTATGTATTAAAAATTTAAAAATTTAATAAATAAATTTATTTAATATAAATTTATTTTATAAATTATCAACAAAATATAAAATAATAAATTTTATTATAAGATAAAAATAACATGAATACACTTAAAAAGTTCGAAGCTCACCTATAACAATTATGTGTTAATATGACACGATTGAACTTGTGTGCCGTGCCATGCTAGTTTACATGACATGTGCTGGCAATGGCCCTTAATGGACTGTGCCATGTTGGTTCATGGATCTGAAATCTTTTAATCCAACACGATATATATATATATATATATCATGTTTAACCCAACCTAATTACTATATAACGTGTTGTGTCAAATACGATTCATATCATACCAAATTGTATTATTTTATGAGCAACCATTTGACACTTCTACGAAGTTGGCTTGTGTCATGATACAATAATAGATCATAAATTGGGATTTACAAAGCAAAATAATTAATTAATCGATCCATAGGAACATTTAGGTTTTCCTCTTTATTAAAAAGGAAAACGGTTAAATATAAGATTATCCTTAAATCATACATTTTCTGTCAATTTAATATTTTAAAAAATAAAATTATTAATTTTGTACTCCAACTTTTATTTTATCATTTATTTTAGTACTTGCGATTAATGTTGTCACTTAACTTACTAACATGACATAAATATCTAATAAAATATTGATAAATATCAAAAGTTCAATCAGCATTACATCATCAATGTTATGTCAGCATTAAAAGAAAATTTTAAAAAATAAAAATAAAAATTCTAAAAGGATTTTTCAAAAAGTTTCAATATTATACAAAATTTAAAAAATCTAAAAAAGATTCTAAAAATTTTAAAAAATTTTAAAATATTCAAAAAAAATTAAAGAAACTTTAAATTTTTTTTTTTAAAATCTCAAATTTTAATAAAATCCAAAAAATTACAAAAAATTTTGAAAAACTAAAAAAAATTGAAGATTTTAATAAAATAAAATTTTCTTAAAAGTAAAAAAATTAATAAAAACTAAAAAATATTTAAAATAAAAATATAAAAATTTTAAAAAAAATCTAAAATTTTTTCGTTTTTCATATTTTTAATTTTTTAAAAAATTTTGAATTTTTTTGGATTTTTATTAAATTTTTAAGTTGTTTATTTTTTATTTTTCAAAATCTTTTAATTTTTTAGATGTTTCAGATTTATAAAATTATTTCATTTTCAAAAAATTTTAGAATTTTTAAAATTTTTTTAGATATTTTCAAAATTTTTGGTGAGTTTGTTAAATTTTAGAAAAAATTTAATTCTATTTAAAATTTTCATTTTTATGAATTTTTGGATTTTTATTAAAATTTTCCTTTTTTTTGAATTTTTAAACTTATCATTATTTGTATAAAATTAAATATATTTCATATTCTTTAATTTTTTATAAATTTAAAAAATGTTTAAATTTTTTTTTTAGAATTTATTAAAATATTTTAGAACTTTTTTAGAATTGTTTTAAAATTTTCATAATATTTTAAAATTTTTGAAAAATTTTAAAAAGTTTTTAGAATTTTTTTTATTTTTAGAATTTTAAAAAAATTTAGAATTTTCTTAAAATTTTAAAACTTCTATGAAAATTTTAAATTTTTTATAAAAATTTTCTTATAATAATGATGTGGCATTGATGTGTCGATGATAGAATTTTTTTGACATATATTAATATTTTATTAGATATTTATATCATATTGATATGTCGGACTAAAGGTATTAGTCTGAAATATAAACGTGATAATGAAATGAAAGTTAAAATGTTAAATTGATAATTTTATTTATTTAAGTATGAAATTGATAAAAAAATTTATAATTGAGAGATTAATTTTATATTTAACACAAAGGATAATATAAGCTCCTAAAATAGGGACAGAGTGGAGAAATGAGATAGAGATGGAATGAGGAAAGTTGCGTGTCTATCATAATAATATATTATTGATCTCAAATAAACAAATAACCAATTAGATGCGGAGGGCTTTCTTTTCTTCCTTTTTTATTTTTATTTTTTTTGTTTTCATCACTGTCCGTGTTAATCCACTGTTATCATATTTCATTCAAGAAAAATATTGTCAGCCAGATCATTTAGAATAGTGACCATAAAAACAGATGGAATTGTCAATGCCAGGTAAGGTTGCAATTCATAGTTTCAGCTCCCCATTTTTTCTTTTTTTTTTTTAATTTCTTTTAGGGGAAAGTAAGTATAAATATATAACCTGAAAAGAGGAAAATTAAACAATTCTTTTTAGGAAGAATTTGAATCTAACTCCTTTTATAAAAAATTTCATGTTTGTCATTTAATCAAATATTTAAATTCAAAAATTATATACTAATTATATATAAAAATATAATGTCACCAAACAGTGTGTATAAATTATGCTATATGATTTTTTTATAAAAGAAAAAAAGCAAATTATGGGCGCAAAAAATTCTTCCACAAACACAATGATCATGTTTATTCTCCAAAGACTGCATTCCAATTGATCATGGCAAAGAACATATCAAATAACAAATATATAAAATAAGTTTTCCTAGTGCAGCCTAAGGTAAGGTTATTTTCCAAATCCTTTTCGTCAGGGTACCATGGGATTTGTTTGTCGCGTGAAAGCCTCAAATCCTGTGGCCTCTCTTCACCGTAATCCAAATCATGGGGTGGAAAAGGAAAAATGGTATGGTCTCACCCAGCCCCAAAAAGAAGAGAGTGACACTTGGTTTTGGAAGTTTCCAAAAAATATTTTTCCGACCATGCCCATCACCCATCTTATCATTTCTCCTTCTCTTTTAATTTTTTTCTTCAATGTCCGTACAATTCTGTAGCTCACCTCTGTCTCCTGTTGTTAGTTCTGCTACTTGTTGTCGAGCCAGACAAAACCAGACTCATCTGAGCCAGAAAAACGCAATGTGTTTGAAGCTTGATGCTATCAGAATCTTAGCTCTGTGAGTACATGAAAAACCACAGCTATGAGACTGAGAAATCACTTTTCTTTTGCTTCTTGTTTTGGTTGTTTTGAAGAGGGATCACGTGGGAGTAAAGTTTCTTTCTTTGTTTTTGTTTTGGTTCCTTTGATAGAATCAATCTCCCTTTCTCTCTATCCAAAAATTTGAACCTGAAAAAAAAAAAAAAGGCTAGCTTGACTAGAAGCACGGTCTGAAACTCTTGTTCACGAAAATGGCAGAACTTGATTGGGTTTGAGAGATTCTTTGAGCAACTGAAAGCTATGCGTGAGAAGAAACGGAAACAAGAAGAAAGAGGGTTTTTCTTTTAAAAAAAAAAAAAATTTTTTTTCTTTTCAAGTTCAATGATGACATAAAAAAATTCAAGATGAAATCTTTTTTTTATCATATTTTTTCTTTTGTTGAAATCCAAAACCCTGAATCAAAAGTGAGGACCCTTTTCATTTGATGATTATCTCTTTTGGATTATTTTCCAGCAACAACCCCAAAAACCCGGAATTTTATTCCGTAAAAAGGACACAAAAAAGTTTAACAGACAGATACAACAAAACCCCAAAAACCAGAGCAGATAAACAGAGCTAACAAAGCTACACTCTTCATCCTATTGCCAGTTTCATCAAACTTCACAAAAACACAACATAAGCTGCTGCTACGCCAAACCCAATAAACAGAGAGAGAGAGAGAGAATCCGAGTGTGTTGTTGTTTTGCTGAAGAGGAAACCAGCCTATATGTTTAACCATCGGAGGCTTATTTGGTAGCTCAGTTAGAGACTCTAGACTCTGTAATATTTAGTTATTTTTTAATTATTCCTATTGTTTTTGGGGAGCCTTTTCTCATAAATAAGCTGCTGTAGTTGAGCCTATTACTAGTGTTGTTGGTGCCTCCCAGTTTGTGTAATTCAACCATTTACTGCCCCCTCCGGGCCTTTAAGAAAGCCTAAATCTATTTTATGCTACTTCCTCTTCTAGACTTTTTCTTGTCAGCAGTTAAAGGCTGAATTGTCAGTTTTTTTTTTCCTTTTGAGTTTTGCTCTATTGGGTACAAAGAACGATTTAGACCTATTATTACCACCAGTAGTTTTATTTTTCCCAAGTCTACCTACCAGAGTTTCCAAGTGTCAAGCTCTTCTTCATGTCAAATTTTCTTCATTGGTTTTATAGAGTTTTGAATTTTCGGCAAGTGTGTATTCTATAATTTTTATCAGAGTTGCCTAATTGGGTTCTACCATTAATTTCGGCTAACTTTTTGGTGTAACGGAATTGGTAGAGAACATCATCACCATTATTACCATCCAAAAGCCAAGAGAAAGAGAAAGAATTAGTCGCAGAAAGCACAATTGTAGCTTCTTGTTTCCCGGGCTGTGCCGCTGCTTCTTGTCGCTTGTGCGTTTCCAATCCCAAATCTCGAGGCAAACAACACTCTCTCTATAAGTCATTTTGTTTTGGTTTCTGGTTTGCATTGATTTTGTGTGTGTCTTTTCTGATCCTTTAGCTTCGTACCTTTCCTTCCGCCGCCAGTTTCTCTCTTTGTGCTTACACTTTACACTTGCCACCCTTTGGTTGCTGTAAAATTTGATACAGAGCCCTTGAAGTGTTTCAGGGGTTCGCCACGTTTAAATTTGAATGTACTTTAAGGTGTGAAAAATGACTTTTAAGGTGTTGAGCAACCCATGATCACAGGGGGGTCGGTGATAGTTTTTGAATCGTGTTGTGTGCTTCGCACTGAACCCAAGGTACAAGTCTTGAAACTATTCAAGCATTGGTCTTTGGTTTTAACTATTTGATTATTGCCAGCGTTTCCGGGTTTCAGGTATCATATTTTTTTTATGTTAATTTTGTATTGGGATCCCTATATGTTGAAGTTTTACAACATGCAAAGAATGGTTGTTATTGGTGGTGTGCTGGATTAGAAGTTGGTTCCTTGTATTTATCCATGTTTGGAATTGTATAATCCGTTGAATTACTTGGTTCCAATCCCATTATTCTACGTAATCAAGAAAGTAAAACTCAGTCCATGAATTGGGGCTTTGAAAAGTATTAAAGGGGTTCTAGGAAAGTTCTTGAGTTGCATAGAGGAAGTACTACTAGAGTTGGTTTTGATGTGGAATACCTGTCTTAAATACAAGACATGCTGAACTCATACGAGGGAGTAAATGATGTGTTCTTTGATTCGTTGGATTGCTTGTCGCTTGAAGAACCACTTGTAGCAAAAAGAAAATTGGAGGGTGGGAAATTAGAGTATGAAATTTGGATAAATGAGTCACGAAGTGTGAAGGAAAGACGTGAAAGTTTTCTGCGTGTAATGGATCTGGTTGAGTTTGCAAAGTCATCAAGGGTAAGGGATTTGGAGAGAATTTCAGAGTACAGTGATGCTGTCCCGAGTTCTTTATTTTCATCTGTTAACAATGGAGGTGGAAATATGGCTTGTTGTGATAGGGAAACCACTTTTCAAGCTAGTTTTTTGGTTGATGAATCAGAACAAGAACAGAACGTAGCCCTTGAGAGAGAGAATATGATATTTTCTCCTACTGAAGGTCGTGAACAAAAGGAAGCTCAAGCACACTTAGATGAGTGTGAAAATGCTAAAGTTAATGTGAAGAAATTCAAGAAATGGTGGAAACACCTTTTGAGCTTGAGGAAAGGAGGAGAAAATAGATGTGCATCTAAGGTATCAAAACAAAATTTTCAAGTACATAAAACAAACAGAATGATGGTTCAGCCCAACAAGAAAGGATACATGGAGTTTACAGCACTTTATATGGGACAAGAAATACAGGCTCACAAGGGCTTCATCTGGACAATGCAGTTTAGCCCAGGTCAGTATTTGGCGAGTGGCGGTGAAGATGGGGTTGTACGTATATGGCGTGTCACATCAACCCATGCCCCATGTAAGCCTTTCATGGCGGACGGCATTATGGTTAGAAAGATCGACAAAGGAAAATTCGATTTCAGCAGAAAAAACCCGATCCCCTCACCAGTTATCCCTAGTAAGAATTTTCAGATGGAGGAGTCACCAATGCAAGAGTTTCATGGCCATGCCAGTGATGTTTTAGATCTTGCATGGTCCAGTACAAATGTGAGTCAATCGTGCAGAAACCTAGCAGTGTATTATACTTCAATTCAACCCTCTTTAGACCTTTGTTTTAGTTTTTTGTGATACTGAATCAAATTTTTGCTTGCAGTGTCTTGTTTTTTCTTCCATGGACAAAACTGTTCGTCTGTGGCAAGTCGGCTGCAATCAATATCTAAATGTTTTTCATCATAGTAACTATGGTAACTATGAAAGGACTCGATCCTATCATCCCCTATTCTGTGATTTTATAGAAATTATTGTCCCTTTTTTTTTTTTTTTATTTAGATTGACCTATATTTATAATTTATTGATTTCTTTTCTTCTCTAAAATACATAATGCCATAGTCTAAATTCTGATCATGCTTTTTCTTTGGATGGAAACAGTCACATGCATTCAGTTCAATCCCATTGATGACAATTACATCATCAGTGGTTCTATAGACGGAAAAGTTAGGATCTGGGGAGTCTCTGATAAGCGAGTTGTTCATTGGGTAGATGTGCGGGACATTATAACTGCTATATGTCACCGGCCAGATGGAAAGGTGTGGATCTGAATACTTGAATCAATGTTCTTCTGCTAAAAGGATTGTTTTGGATTTCGTAACTTTTAGGATGGTAATTACTTCGTGTCCTTGAATTCTAGCAGGAATTCGTGGTTGGTTCCATTACAGGCACTTGCCACTTTTATCATCAAGTAATAATTTCTACCAAGTTAGAGTTCTATTCTACTATTTAATTGTAATTGTTCAGTCCTTTTCTTTTTCTGGCACAGCACCTTCATGCCCATTCATTCTAACTGAGTGCTTTTTTTTTTTTTTGGTGCTACAGGTGAGGATTGTAATTTGGAGGCAGAGATACATATTCATGGCAGGAAGAAAACCTCTGGCAACAAAATAACAAGTATTCAGGTTTTGCACTATAGCTCTTGTGCTCTCTATATGTTGCTTACAGTAATATTTTCATCAAGTACTAATTAGTTTCATTCCAACTTGCAGTTCTCCCGAGATGAATCACACAAAGTTATGATAACTTCTGAAGATTCCAAACTCCGAATATTCGATGGGGTAGATATTGTTCGTAAATTTAAAGGTAAGAATTATGTGTTATATACCTCCTTGGAATTGGGTAGATGAAATGAGTCAAAATCATGTACTGTTAACCTAACTTGAAATAAAGCTGAATTAATAATATTTTATTACCATCCTATATTCATTCCTTACATTTCTCTTTGGGTAAATGACTGCACGTTACATTTTTACCCGTAGTTCCAAATTTAAAAGATGTTTTGATGCTTCAAATCTTTGCCCTTTCCTTAAGCTGCTGCTTGCTCTGTTCTTCTATCTGCACTATGAATGAGATGGCTATGATAGTTGTTTTAATTGATTGCTAGCGGCTAACCTTTCCTCCTTCTGTAAACATATCAAGAGTAGCTTCATTTCAAATGAATGTTTACAGTTTTAAAACATTTTCTCTTCTCTGATTTAAGAAAACGCAAAATTTCCATCCAAGAACCGTGTTACAACTAAATCAACGGAACTAATTCAGTTAAATACATTCCGAGTTACTAGATTTTTCTTCACTTTCTAATTTATGAAGAGAAAAAAGTTAGATCTTCCTTGGATTGCCTTTGATATATTTAGTGTCAAAGAAGTTAACTATTAGCTTATATTTGTGCTCAGATCCATATGAGTATTTACTGGTTATGCACATTCAAGTACACGTCTCATAGGTACATCGCATTTAACTAGAATATTGCAAGATTAAATTTGAGAGATCTAAATTCATCTCCCTTCCTATCAACCTTTACAGCTGTAGTTGTAGCTTCGATTTTTTTTAAAGATACAAGCTTTATTCTTGGTTGTCTTGTCTTTACAAATGCATTTCACTTACAATTCTTTTTACTACAATCCTACAATTGACAATTACAGTAAAAAATTATATAAGGGTTCACTATTTATAAGTGTGGGCTCTATACAAAATTTTGATGGATCCCATGTAATTCTAAATTATGATTGATTAATTATAATACAATAATTGTAAGTGATATACTCGTTATCTTTGCATGTTTAATCTTTTGGTGGCATACGTTATAACAAATCCAATGAATTTATAATCTTTTGGGGGTATATGTTATTACACATCCATTGAAGGATAAAGTAGAATTAGTCAAGCTTTGGATATTGAATAGTGTCATGACCGATGCACTACGCTTGAAGGTTAAATTATAGCTTTACCAGTTGTGCATGTGTTGCCAGTGCGTAGATAATTATCCATTATTTGATCTTTATGCTGCAATTTTCATAAATTAATGTTTTTCTTGAATAAGTGCAGGACTGCCAATGTCACGCCCCGAATCAAGACGTAACATGATCATATTACCTTGAAAAAAATCTCAAAGTAATACGAAACCTTCTTTCTTAAACGTTCTAAAATTCTTCAATAAAATAATCTATCAAGTAAAATTCATATCTTTAATCCAACTGATAATACATCTTTATATGTGCAAATACAAACCATATAAAATACAAAACTATCTCTTAAGATCTCATCGGTTAACATTTTCTCCGACGACTAAGTAATCTTTTTCATTTCATCTTCTAGCTTCACATAAGACTAACCAAACTTATCACTTAGTTATCTGTAAAAAAAAAGTAAAAAAGGAATGAGCAAATCACAGCTCAGTAAGTATAGGCTCACACACCTTACCAGATCAAGCATCATTTTTTTTTACACATCATATAGATCATTCAAAATATTCATCAAATCATAATATCAAAATATTTGAAGATCATCGTTTTGTCAAATATTTCATAAATTCATAAATCAATGTCAAAATATATCACTTCATAAATCATTATAAAATATGTTATCATTCAAATATCATAATCAAACCAAATCATTGATCAATTATTAAAAATCATCGCAAATCATCATCATCATAAATCATCATTACATTAGTTTATCATTAGTTACGGTCACTGCTACAACACGTGACATTGACCGTATCGATAATTTCATCCTCATGATCATTGCTAACTATTATAACATGTTAGCCAAAGCCTTACGCTAACTACTATTACCCTTTAGCAGGGTCGTATGATCATGTTTTTGCTAACTACTATTACTCGTTAGCCAGGATCATAGAACTAGTTCTGGTGTCGATGATCTCACTTCTCAGGGATGTAAAAACGTAGCCATCATAAAATCATTCTTTAAACATAAACCATTTTCTCATTTCATTCATAAGCATGATCCACATTTACATAGAGAAAACACTAAATAATCATATGCTTGATCCCATTTTCATATATCGAAAATAAAGAAATAAAACATTCATTCATTTAGAAACATATATATATATATACATAGATTTGAAAATAAGCAAAGTATGTGAGATTTTACTTACCTTCATTCGATTTCACCACTTAGTTTTTCTCCCAAAATAATTAATGGCCTATCCAAGATCATTTTAACATATCAGAATTTAATCAACTCTTTTTGAGACCATTTCTACAAAAATCAATTAAGTTACACAAAGGGTTAGCTTAACTAATTAATATTGGCAGCCTGACCTCTTTTCATTAAAACAGTCATATATCAATATATCCAAATCAGAATTATGATCTCTTTAATGCGTTATAAACTAGACTTAATAAGCTTTCTAACCATATATGGCACACCTCGTAATTCCTTGTAGATTAATTATAACAATTTTTGAAATCCACATCATATACTGCTGCCAAACAGCCTATATACCTTCTAACAAAAGCTATATATTTATTCACAAGAAACTCCAAATTCAATTCCACTTATTTCATTGGAAAGTAGACTCAATAAGCTTTCCAAACATATATGGCTTAATCTGTAAATCCTTGTATACAAATTAAGAAGAATTTCGTAATGCAACCATGATGTTGTTGTCTTACAACCTGCATATCCTTAAGTTAAAATTAGACAACTCTTCATAGAAAACTCGGATTTGACTTTTATTTATTTCATTAGAAACTAGATTCAACATGCTTTCCAATGATATATAATAATCACAGCAATAATCTATCCATTAATGCAAAATTCTATTTTAATTCATTATTACAGATCACAACATCGCATCCAAAAATAGAATTTTTCCTTCAATCTTTAAAAACTCAAATCCTTACTTTCAGCCTTCAAGTTCCATTCAATAATCATCAATAAATCTTAAGAACATGAAATAAACAAAGCTCAGTAATTTTTCCAAATAGATCATCAAGATCAATGAAGGATTTCATGATTTTTTTTTTTTTGTTTTTCTCTCAAAATTTCAACTCCAAATAATAGCAATCAACTTGATATTTCTTTTCAAATAAAAAGATGGCATGTACTCACCTTTAAGGGATTAACTTGATTGTAGCCTCTGATTGTGAATCTCCAACTTGATTTTTTATATTCTCTAATCCTAAGGAAGATGAAGAAGAAGAATTATATTTCCTTTTTGTTTCACGATAGTTAAGTTTTTTTTCATCTAATACTTCAGCCCTTTTTCTTTTCTAAATAATGTCTCAATAAACTGATCGACTTTAGCATTAGTCTAGCCTAATTATTATTTGGGATGGGGTATTACAGCCAATGTCAGGAAGTCAGATGTCGGCATCTTTTAATTCAACCCGGAGACATATAATCTCAGTTGGAGAAGACTGTCATGTTTATGTCTGGAACTACAATGACTTGTGTCCCCATACATCGAAACATGCAAAATCTGTTCATTCCTGTGAGCACTTCTTCTGTAAAGGTGTCTGTTGCAATACCTTGGTTAGGCCAGGGTGCAGATCAGAGGCACTCAGATATTAATGGCTGTGGGGCTCCGTCACCAAGAGAGGGTCAAATAGAGGGTGCTTCCTGGATCAGAGATTCAGAACGGTTCTCTCTTGTCAACTGGTTCTCCATTGATGTGTCCTGCAAGGGTTTTGCCACATGGCCCGAAGAAAAGCTTCCTTTGTGGGATGCAGCGGTTGTGGAAGACGAGTGTTATATATATGACCAGCAGCAGCTCTGCTACAATAGTGCCAACTATCAGACGACCCTACCGGAAACGTGGGGGTTAGTGATTGTTGCTGGTGGATGGAATGGAACAATCAGGACATTCCAAAACCATGGATTGCCTGTTAAGTTATAGGAGTTTCCGCCTGGGGTTTTCATAGTCTATTAGTACCAGTTCTTGATGCTTTTCAAGTTTTTGGTGAACTTACGGTATATTATTATCTGGGATTGTCCCATGTGCAAGCCCAGTCAGCAGCAGACTTCAAGGAAACAAATTTGCTTCCAGATGTAAATGTTCCCAAGCCACGGCGTTGATAGTCAACCCATTACCCCTCTTAAAATGTCGGTAGAGGTCCTTTCTTTTGACATGCTTTTAAGTCATCATGCTTATGTTGGAACCCTTTTAAACATGGCAGTTCATACAAATTTTCGAAATCTTACAGTTTTCCTTTATGGATAATACTTAAACTAAATAGCAATACAAAGAAATCGAATTAATTACTAATGCTTCATGCTGCTTTATTTCATGTTTCCATGACCATTTTCTAATTTGAATTTCTGTCTTGTTTAATTTGTTAGTAGTGGCATGTATGTATATATAGGCGTAGTGTCATCAAGATATGTAACACTGCAATCCCATATAGGTAAATTGTAATGATTCGTTATGATATATATATATATATATATTTACATATAAACTTAAGTTTGTATTTATGAAATATTTTTTATGAAATAAAATATATATATATATATATATACTTGAATTCATATTTGTTCAATGGTTTTTTTAGAGAAAATCATGAAACTTTTCGAAAATTGAATATGAAATTTTTAAAAGTTTCTCAGCATATATTTTATATAACTATAACAAAAAAAAAATTATATATTACACCTCTTTAGAATTACAAATAAGTCACCATGACTTCAAAGAAAATTTAAACCATTTAATGAAAGCTAGGTCCTACGACAACTCCCAAATTTGGTGGAAAACTGGGCTGGCTGTTCAGCCTACAAGAACTCATTAGACGTTTTTTTTTTTCCTCTATCCTGAAAGACACGAGAACTGGATAGATGTTGGCAAAGGCTTTTCGAATTTCAGGTACTGTTTTTGCTCCAGAAATAACAAGCTTTCCAGATGGAAAAATCAGCACCGTAATTTCGGTTTGTCTCATCCGATCAATCAGAACTGGAAAACAACTCTGGCTTGTATGTTGAAAACTTATAATGAGAATGCCCAAGGCGTACAAGACTTGGAGGAACCGTAACATTACAGGAGGACAACCATATTCTGAATCTTGAAATCCTTGAACTTAACATCAAAACCCAGCTTTTGGACTATTTTAGCATACATCAGGGGTCCGGGCAGTCAATTCGGAATGTTGCTGGGTTTTGGCACCAGTGCAAACAATCTCTCCGGAGGAAAAAATGAGTGCGGTGGTTTTTGGTTCCTTGATCCTCATTATCACAGCAGAAAACCTTTCCAGGTTCACAGTGGATGTATTCAGCGTTGCGCAAATGGAGGGCAATGGCCTTAAGATCCAGCGTGCAATCCAGGTTCACAGTGGAAACTATATTCTGAAGGACAGGGGTAGGGCGCTCTGAAGGATCAGGAACTTTCGTTACTTTCTAGTAATGCATTAATTAATATATTTGCAGTACACGTTTTATATTTTTTAAAGTTGTAAAGATCACATTAAATATTTTACTATAGTTGTGGGTATCATTATCATTAACTCTATATTCAACCACGTTTTCTGTCTTGAAACCTTTTAACATTAACAACAACCAAGCTTGTGAAACAATTCAACGTACCCATAGCTGCGTTAGCTATCAATCAGTTTTTTGCCAATTGCCGTTCATGCTCGCAATGCAGAATACAACATCCCGAAAGGTCTACTGCAGTAATATTGATGAAGCAAACAATCTTTTTGCGAAGGAAAATATGATTGCAGCAAACTTTTTAGCGCTAGTTTTATTCTGCATTACGAGCACAAACAGCAATGGCCTTTGGAGATCGATTCAGCTAGCATGCAATCCAGGTTCACGATTGAGACAAGATTCAGAAGAGCGACGAGGGACTATCCCTGAAACCAAGGTGGTGCCTGGAAGGATCAATCCAAAGCCTGGCTACTCTAAAACCCTGTGATTGACATCTTGAGACTAAATCTTGAACGCAAGATCATTCCGGGCCTTAGTTCTTTCTAATAACTTGCAAATAAATAAAAGTATAGCACTTTTTTGTAGTATGTTTTATAACTTATTGATCCCATACTGGATCGTTAGATGTAAAAATTTAAAATAAAAAAAATAAGTCATCATCAATTTTTTTTAGAGTATGATAAGCTATCAAAAAAATTTTATTTTTTAATAAAATAATAAAACAGGTTTAAAGTTTATTAAAAATATAATTTTAATTTACAAAAACAAGATTGAGTTTGGGAATCAATCACGCATGAAGTAAGATTAGCACTCCCACAACGTCCATAAAATTTAATACCAATTAATCATGTGCTATCTATAGTTTTGAAAAAAATGATTTTATTTAAAATTTAATAATAATTCTTTTTTTAAAGAAAGAAAATCAATTAAAAATTTTTATTTAGGAATATTGTAAAAACCTTTATATTAAAGAAAATTCTTATAATTCTTCAACATTTAGTTAAAATTCAAATATAATAATTTTCATATGAGATTCACCACAAAATTCCTTTAAAAGTAAAAATAACTTTATTCACAAATGATAATTATTGATGACTCTCCAATATCTAAGTAGAGTATCAATTTTTTTTAATATTATTTTAATTTTACTTTTAAATCCATTTTTACATAACATGTTTTATAAAAAGATATTTTTGTAGAAAAAAGATAATGCTGCAATTAACCAAAAAACGATAGTAACAATTAAAAAAAGGAGCATGTAGAATGAATGTAATCATAATCTAAAAATAAATATATGCGAATGAATCTTATGCAAGATGATGAAATGCAATTTTGGGATCAGATTTTTAAATATAAAAAGACCACCCAAATTTCTTAATTTTTAGGTAAAATTTAAGTACGACTATTTATATTTAAAATCTTAGTTTTATTTTTTATTTAATTTTATTATTTTTAGATTAAGAAATTATATAAAAAAATCTTAATGAAATAAAATTTCTTAAATATCTCATCATCTAAATGACATTCGAGAATAGATTATTTCACGAAAAGTTTTCATATAAATCCTTAAAAATTTACGATAGTTTTGGAGATTTGAATAGATTTAAAGTTTTAAATTTTATTTATGATTTCAACTAAGGCATCGGGATTTCGCTTAGAGTTTAAGATTTCACCTAAGATTTAGAGTTTTACTTAGGGTTTTGGGTTTCACTTAAGGTTTAGGGTTTCACTTAAAGTTTCAACAAAAGTTTTAGTTTGGGGTTTCATTTTAAGATTTCATTTTAAAGTTTCACTAATTTATGAACCTCTCTAAAAGTTTTTAATATGTAGGTAGATTTTCAAAACAAACTCATTTATTATTATTATAATTTCTCCAAAAAAATGAATTTTTATACTTTTATATATTTTCCCTTTTCATTAAAATTTTATTATTATTATTATTATTATTATTATTATTATTATTTTATTTTTCCCTTTTTTATTAAATTTTTATTAAATTGTTTATTTACTATTAATAATTATTATTATTAATTCTTTATTTGTTTACTTTGGTATTTTCAATATTTTAGAGTCTCTTATAAAAAAAAATCCAATTTTCTTTAATAAGATTTAACTCCTAAACTTTTAGGCAAAACTAAACCTTTTAAAATATGATGAACTCCCTCGAACATTTCGGTAGGAATTTTAGAATTTTTATTATTTTTATTATTATAAATTTAATCTTTAATTTTATTATTATTTTTAAGAAGCATGATGAAATAAATTTAAAATGCATTGAGATTGCATCTAAAATAATTTACAACATGGAAATTAAATTACGTAGAAACTAAAATAAGCATAGAAATTTAACTAATAAAAACATTAAACATGTATGAAATTTAAATTATACTCAAACAACATAATAAAAATGTGCATGAACATGAATGATATAAAATATGCATGAAAATGAACCTAGTTAAAAATAAACAAATTTTCAACCTCACATTTTAAGTCTTTGTTTATATATATGAAAAAATCTTTCTACCCTACTAAGATCCGAATGCATGAGTGGTAAACCATATGGTCTTAAGCTCTTGTAAGAACAAAACAGATAGGGAACCTTGAACAACACTAGGATTTCAAGACTCCACGCAACTTTTATATAGAGAGAATTTAGCAAACATGAACGGATGAAGCTTAGTTTGGACAATAATCCCAAATGCAACAACAGAAAACCTAGCAAGTATGAAAATTTCAAAACTTTAAGCTTGAACAAGATAATCATCAAATGTGAAAATGTTGGAACTTCATGCTCCTGTGTACAGGCCATATGTAGATGGATGAGACCAAAAACCATGAAAGCTGAAGCTTTGTTTTTTTTACAACCATACTTCACCATGAAAGACTAGGAAAAAAAAATCTAAAGCTCCAAACTTCTACAGTAGTCCACACGTGATACAAATAGGAAGGGAGGAAATAAAAACTTGAACTTATACCTGCAAACTATTATTTTCTGATCGTGGTTTCCAAGTTCCTGGCAGCTCGTGATTCTTCTTTTATTGCTGGGTCTCTGCTTCTCTTTTCCTCACCTGCTACTGTTTTGTTTTTGGTTTCCCTTTTTCCTGCTACTTTTCTTTTTCTATTTGGTCTACCGCTGAATCCTTCTTCTGGTCTGGTTTCACGTTTTTTCTGCTGCCTTCACGTCTGTTTCTTCCTCTTTTTCTGGTTTTTCTGCTTCACCCCGCATTTGGTTTTTCTTTCTTCTTTCTCCTTCTGCTTGTTTTTTTTTTTTTTTGCACGATCTTCATTCTCTTTTTTTTTCTTGTTGTTACTTTTTCTGTAGGATGCTCTTTCACATTTTCTTTTGCTTATTTTTTCTTGGACTGCCTAGTTTTTCTACGTTTTTTTGCCCTCTTTCGTTTCTGCCGTTGTTTTTTTACACTCTTTTCTTGTTCTGCTTTTGCTGTTGCCGCCCAGTTCACGTTTCTTATTCTATTTTTTTCGCAGTTTTTTTCTTTTCTGCCCTCCCACGAATGCACCAAGGCCCCCCCGAGTACTTCTCCTTTCTTCTTCCATTTTTTTTCTACCTCTGCCTTCCTCTTTGTCTCCCACGTCTTCAGTTTTTTTCCTTGCTGCACAATCTCATGCCACGAAACTCCTGCCATTTTTCAATCAATTTTTTTTTAGCTGCCTCTCCCTCTCATGTGTTCTCCTCTTCTTTAAGTTAGGCCGAATAGCCTTGTTTTCATCCAGTTCCATGTTGCCCGCTTTTCCTCCATGCAGTGTTTCCTTCAACATTTGCTTTTTATTTTTTTTTATTTCTTGGCTTCATGGGATGCATGACACAGGTGATTAGACAAAACTGCAAATGGTGATTAGACAAAACTGCAAATGTACAGGCTGTACAAGTAATAATAGTGACCTTCGGTCAAAATATTATCCCACAGAAATTAAGTAAAAAGATTCCCAAACTAAGTACCTATTATCCCCATATCTTTTTAAAATTGGTTCCATAAAAAAATAAGCATGAAAGCATAAAAAATATAAAACTAAGTAAATGAAAAAAAAAAAAAAAAAAACAAGAACAACAAGTATATGAATGATGTCAAATGAAAAAAAAAATGCAGCAACTAAACTAAATGAAATCATATTTAAAATGAAAATTAAGAACTAAAAGTCACAAAATTCAATTAGCTAGCCTAAACCAAAATTAGAAGAGAAATTATGAAAACCATAACTAAATGAACATTGCAAATTGAACAAACTTCTAGCTACTATTTTGCATTAAAATTTCATATGATAAATTTAAACAAGCTGGAATTTCAAAGCACTATAAGAGAACAACATGAAAAATCACTTCAAAATGAAAAAATCAAAGAAAATCTGCACAAACTCAATGGATGAACCAATGAAACCAAAACTAGTAACTAGCTTATAAATTGAACTTAAATAAACTCTTTTAGATCTAAATGATGCATAAACAAATACAAATGAGCTGGAAATGAAAAGATCAATTAAAGAACTAGAATTAAAATTGATTTAAAGAACAAAAAGTGGAAGAAAATGTAAGATCTAACTAAGAAAAACCAAAATTGGAATTGAAATTCCATCCTAAACTCAGTGAGTTGATGAGAGAAAAATTAGATCTTGAAGTTTCTAATGAAATGAACTAGAACTAAGCTAAGGAATGATTTATCAACAAGTTTTCTATAAGATTCAACCTAAAAATTGCAAAAATAACAAGAAAATTAGCTCACTAAGCTAGGAAACCAAACAGTACACAACTAAGCTAAACTATTAGAACAAGCCTAACCCTATAGGTTCACAGTAATCACTTCATACTTGATTCCTAAACCCAACCATTTCAAGACCTTTCTCTTTACCATTTCATCAAAACTATGGTCTAATGGTGGATCATGTGAGAAAGTAGGAATAGCAGTAAACTTCTCAAGAAAACCCTCAACCTCACACCTAGAAAGACTAAGGTAAGTGGGTTTTGGTTTTGGTATCTAGTCAACTGATCTATCATCAACATAAACCATATCATGTCCTTCTTGTAACATATCTACACTATCCCTCTTAGAAGGACTATGATAGGTATGACTAAACTGAAACTGCTAAAAGACTAGCAAATCAACTAAAAATGAGATCCTATCAATAACAACTGACCATCACCTTTAGGACTTTGATAAATTATCATAAAAATCTAGATCCGAAGGTCTAATCATTCTAGAAAGAGTGTCAAGCTCAACTGAATGCTTGCCATCAGAAGGTGGTGCAAGTCAAAAAGTAAAGAATATCAATATATCATTATCTTTACTCAAATTCATGTCTTTTACTTCTTCGACTACAGAAGAGTCCTCAAAATGTGAAACAGGGTACTCTAATTATAAAACATCACATCACTAAATACTTATACTTTCGAGCACTCATCAAAATCATTAAGGAATGCAAAGCCTTAAAAACATGAAAAGTAACCTTTAGATCCTGAACTTGCATAGTCAGTTCCCCTTTTGCACATCAATCAATGCCCTAGTAGTGGTTAAAAAAGGTCTCTCTAAAATAATCAAGAAGTCATGATCCACTTCTATATTTAGAACCACAAAGTCAGTAGGTAAAATGAATTTCTCTATCATAGTCAAAACATCCTCCACAATCCCTTTAAGGTATTTTAATGACCTTTCAGCCAATTATAGAGTAACTGAGATGGACTTAGCCTTTTTTATGCCTAATCTTTGAAAAATAAATAAGGCATCAAGTTAATGGTAGCACCTAGGTCACACAAGGCTCTATCAAAGGACATACTACCTCTAGTAAATAGAATGGTAAAGCTACAAGAATTTTTAAGCTTTGTAGGTAGTTTTCTCTAAATCATTGATGTACACTCACTTGTATGTGCAACTATCTCATAACCCTCTAATCTTTTTTTTCGAGAGATAATGTCCTTCATGAATTTTATAAAGATAGGCATTTGTTCAAGTTCATATGCAAATGAGATATTAATATATAGCTTTTTAAACACTTCAAGAAATTTAAAGAATTGTTTCTCTTCTTTCTGCTTCTCAAATCTCTAAGAAAAATAATTATATAAGGTGTAGCTGGCTTAACTCTAGGAAAAACATGCCTAAATAAACTCAAATAGCATTAGAGGATGGTATCTGTGGTAACTAAGTCAAAATAGGTACTACACCCTTATCTTTTTTTTTTAGCCCTTCCCCTTACCATAAATCAAGCTTATCATCATTAGACCCTAATTTGCCATAGCCTAAGAACTTATCAAGCCTTGGCCACTAGCTAACTACGTCCTACTCCTAAGTTTGATTACTTTGCATTGCTCCTTTCCCTCCCTCCTAGGGTTAACCTCTGTGGTACTAGGTAAGGTGTCTTAAGGTCGGCTACTGAGAAAGGTTGCTAATTGATCAATATGGGTCTCTAAGTTTTTTATCGATACGAACTAGTTTTGAAACATGGTGTTTTGATTCTACATGAATGATGTCTGAGCCCTAATAAAAGAACTTATAAGATTTTTAACTGAGAGTTTTTTCTTAGGGGTTGGCATAGATGGATGTGGAAGTGATGTTATAGGTGATGCTGCTAATATGATGGTTGCTAAAAACCTGGTAGGTAAAGTGGTCTATTGTACTGAGACTGTTGTGGTACCTAAATGGACTAGATAGAAACAAAGTTATTCTTCCAACCTAGGTTGTATGTGAGAACATGGGGGTTGTTGTGTTGTTTAAAGGTTTGTCCTAAATAATGGATAATCTTTGGTTGGGTGCTAGAACATGACTCCCTTGGGTGTATTACCCTACATACATCACACATAGCTAAGAAACTATTGGTATGAGTAAACCTAGAATGACTAGGACTTGAATTTGATAGTGTAACCTTACCATGTAAAGACTCTACAAATTTGGCTAGGGAATCTACCTTAGCACTAATTGCTGTAAGCTTACTAAACTCGTACACCCCTGAAGCTCTTCTAGGATGCTGGTTCTCATCCGACCACTGACAATTATTATTCACCATATTATCAGTAAACTCATAAGCTATGTCAAAAGTCTTACTTAGGGATGGCATCGGGGCGGGGCAGGTCGGTTTTTTACTTTCCCCGCCTCCGACCCGATGCTTTAATGCTTCTATCCGATACCCGACCCGCCCTCGCTCGGAGGTTGTAACTAAAAAACCCGACTCCGACCCGCTTAAATATTATTTACCCAAATTTTACCTGACCCGAGATTACTAAGAAGAAAGCTTGGCTGTTGCAGTTTTTTTTTTCTCAAAAGGGGAAACGACAGCTCTTAGGGATTAAAATTGGCTCGTCTTCTTTCTCTTTTCTGTCCGATTAACTTTCTTCTTTCTGGCTTGAAGGATTCCTTTGCTGAATTAAAGGAAAGAATCTAGAAATAGATGAAACCTAAACAGAGGAAGAAATGTGGGATGGTTAGATGGGTGGATAAGCAGATCAAGTTCGTGGTAGGCCGTAGGCATAGGAGCTGGTCGAAGTTCAGGTGGTGATGCAAATGCGCGGTGAGCGTAATAGCCCCTTCGGGCATGCTCCTTGTAAAACCAAACGAAGAATGAGTGACCACAAGCGGAGCTTAAGCGCTTAAGCGTATGTAGTGTAGAATCGGATTTGAAGCTCAAACTCTGTACTAGGATTGGAACAAGCGAGGAATGAGTGACCACAAGCAGAGCTTAAGCGCTCGACATGCAGTTAGCTCAAAACATGTTCATCATGTGGCAGATAGAAGTAGAAATGCAGAAGCAACCTGGCAGATAGAAGTAAAAATGTAGAAGCAGAATGGATGAGGATGACTTACAACTGAAAGTATGGGAGACGGCCAGACGGGAGACCTAGAGCGGCCAAAAGAAACTAAAATTCAGAAACCCTAAAAAAAATTATATATATTAAGGGCATTTTGGTAAATATTTCGGGTCGGGTAGGGTCGAATTTCATATAAACCCGACCTCGACCTAAATCCGACATTCCAAAAAAGAAAACCGACCCGAATCGACCCTAAAACCCGTTTTTTACAAATTCGATCCTAAAATTCGGGTCGGTTCGGGTCGGAACCCGACGGTTTCGGGTTGATTTGCCTACCCTAGTCTTACTCATCAAAGCACCTCTTGATGTAGCATATAAAAGTGTTCTAGTGTTAGGCACTAACCTATTATAAAATATTTGAATCTCCAGCCATTTTGGTATTCCATGGTGTGGACACCACTTTAAGAGCTCACTATATCTTTCCCATGCCTTATTCAAGGTCTTCAAGTCATGCTAGGCAAATGTAGTGATCTTATTCTGAAGCTTGGCCATCTTGACTGGAGGAAAAAATTTAGCCATGAACTTTTGCACTAAATCATCCCAAGTGGTAATGGAATTTGGTGGCATTGAGGCTAACTAACTCTTAGCTTTATTTTAAAAGGAAAATAGAAATAACCTAAGCTTAATGGCATCCTTAATAACACCATTATGTTTAAATGTATCATAAATCTTTAAAAAATCCCAAAAATGAGCATTTAGATCCTTATTCGAATACCACTAAATTGCATTGACTACTATATATCTAGATGAGCATAGGTTTAATTTCAAAATTATTGGCTTGAATCGCTAGCCTCCTAATGCTAGGCTAAAAACCATGAAGATCGGGTACAACATAATCCCTAAAGGCTATAGTGTCTTGTTCAGCCACGATGATGGTAGGATTGGTTTGTTTTTCCCTCCTAATCCTCTTATGAGTAGCCTCAAGCTCAATATCTAAAGGGATTAACTCACAATTCCTAACAAAGTGCATCCACAAGCCCTAAGAACACTAAACCTAGTAAACCACTCTAAAAATAAAACTCTAAGTATGTATACCTAGAACTGAAACAAATCTAATTTTTAGCCTAAGGTATGTGCACTAAAGGGAACCAATCTATAGAATAGTATGGTGAAGATTGATACTAACCTAGGACTCTTAAATCCTAATCCTTGGCAATGGTGCCAAAAACTTGATTAGACAAAACTGCAAGTGCATAGGCCGTACAAGTAATAATAGTGATCTTTTGGTCAAGATATCATCTCACAAAGATTAGGTAAAAAGGTTCCTTAACTAAGTACTATTATCCCCATACCCTTCTAAAGCTGGTTCCATCAAAAAATAAGCATGAAAATTAATTATGAAAATAAAAGTGAATAAAGCATAAAAATATAAAGCTAAGTAAATGAAAAAAATGAACAAGAATAACAAGTATCTTAATGATGTCAAATGAAAAAAAAATGCAGTAACTAAACTAAATGAAATCATATTTAAAATGAAAATTAAGAACTAAAGTCACAAAATTCAATTAACTAGTCTAAACTGAAACTAGAAGGGAAATTATGAAAAACCGTAACTAAATGAACATTACAAATTGAACAAACTTCTAGCTACTATTTTGCATTAAAATTTCACATGATAAATTTAAACAAGCTGGAATTTCAAAGCTCTATAAGAGAACAACATGAAAAATCACTGCAAAAAGAAAAAAAATCAAAGAAAATCTGTACAAATTCAATGGAAGAACCAATAAAACCAAAACTAGTAACTAGCTTATAAACTGAACTTGAATGAACTCTTTTAGATCTAAATGATGCATAAACAAATGCAAATGAAAAGATCAATTAACGAATTAAAATTAAAACTGATTTAAAGAACAAAAAGTGCAAGAAAATGTAAGATCTAACTAAGAAAAACCAAAATAGGAATTGAAATTCCATCCTAAACTCATTGAGTGGATAAGAGAAAAATTAGATCTAGAAGCTTCTAATGAAAATGAACTGGAACTGAGTCAAGGAATGGTTTATCAACAAGTTTTGTATAAGATTCAACCTAAAAATCGCAGAAATTAACAAGGAAATCAGCTCACTAAGCTAGGAAACCAAACAGTACACAACTAAGCAGAAAACTGAGCATGAACAACACAATTAATCCAAATAGCTATCAAAATCATGAAATAAATTGCAACAAAATGGAAATAAGCTAGACAAGAACTAAATCTAAGAGATCAAAGGTTGGAAGGATCAAACAATTTTCCAAGAGGAGAGAAGACTTGTGCTCAAGCTTGGAGATCACGCCTGGACTGCACTGGATCCAGATTTCAACCTCAAATTGCGAGAATTAACTGTATTGTTTGGGAATGAATTTGATTCTGGTTTTTTACCATGTTAGAGCCTAATGAGTCACGAAACTATGAAAAAAAATTGAAGCAACAAAAATAAGAAATGATTGAGTTCTGATTAAAACATTACAACTAGGTCAAATGCGAAAATGCAGAAACAGAATTGAGATCAACGAGAATACTTGAAGATTTGAGCTAGAAATCAATAAAATTTGGAAGTTTCATTGCTAAAATCATAAAGAACACAGAAAATTACTTGAGGAAATGTAAAATTACAATTAATATCAATAGAAAAACATGAAGATCAAGGGCTGTTTGTTTGGTAAGAAAATAAAATGCCGTAAAGGAAAGTGCAGAAATTAAAGAACAAGAAAAATAAATCCTAATCTAAAGTCTCCCTAAAATGGCTGGCTAGACTCCTATTTATAGGCAAATGAGTTATGAATGGAGCCACAAAAAATCTCTCCCAAATATCTACAATGAGATGAGCTTCTAGAGACTTCTTTCCTCCTTGAGATGAGCTTTTAGAGAGTTCTTTCCTCCTTGTTTCTGCACTTGGTGCATGGCTGTTTGGGTTTTTTTTTTTTTTGTTCTTCCTCAATTGCAACCCTCCCTCATGCATTTTGGCACTTCCAAAAAGTCCAAGTTATGACCAATGAAAGCTTTCCAATATGCCATGTCATGACCTCTTGAAGTATTCCTTTGAATAACAAAATATGATGCCCAATTCTCATGCAAATGAAGGTTGCATTTTGTGCCAGTAGTGCACCATCTTTTCCTTGTTAAGCCTCTTGCATGCACGTATGTTTTCATATTTTTTTTTACAAAAAATTCAAGTATTCCATGAGAAATTTAACAATAAAATCATTAGAAAAATGCTGTAAATAATACTAAAATTCATGGAAGAAAGGTTGAAGAAAACTCCATCAAAAGCAATTAACTTAATGACACTAGTTTTATGCCACTTTCACAATTTGCATAAAAAATCCTCCAAAATGTATCTAAATTGACCAAAATTCCTAATTTTCTTCATTTTCACTTGCACATAAGACAATCATGATTTTAGGAGTATTTTTGCTAAGAAATGCTAAAGAACAAGCTAAAATAATAGTCAAATTGCACTAAAATTAAGTACTAAGAAGCTAAAATTTTTAATGCAATCAACAAGTTTTGTTTAGTGCATGTTTACTTTAACTTGTGTTTTCACCATTTTGGACTTTATTGTTCTTATCATTTTTTGGACTTTTTTTTAGCTTATTTTAGGCTTGTTTCGTTTATTTTATTTGTAACATCAAGCTTTTGTTACTTTTTGGGCCAAGCTTTTTTTTACTATTATTATTATTAAGCTAAGCTCTCTTTTTTTTTTTTCTATTAGGCCAAACTTTTTATTTTTTATTATATTTTTTAATATTTTTATTATTTAATGGCTAATAATGAGTCATTAATGGGTTTTAATGAGTCTTTTACTGACCCTTTTATTGGATCATTTTGGGTATTATTCAAGCCAATGCTATGGGCCTCACTATGGGATCCACATTGGGCCTCATCCTTGAGCATTTAAAAATGAACTGTGTAATAGGCCCAAAAAATTATGATAAGGGTTCAATTTTAAAATCAAGCCTAGATTAAAGTGATAAAATATCCCAAACAAAATTATGTGTCTATAGTATTCAAAAAAAAAAAAAATTTAGAAAAGAGAGGAGAAAGGCCAGGTTGGTGATATTGGAGCTTTGAGGAAATGAGAAAAGAGTTTTCAAATCTTTATATGAATGTATAGAGAAAAATGTTAATTTTGTATTTGGTGAATAAAAACTATAATTCTTTTAGGTCCACATTATAGACACTTAATTTTATTCAAGACCGTTTATCACTTTAAACCAAACTCAGTTTGTAATTGAGCTCTAATTATAATTTTTTGACCCCAATACACGATCCGTTTTTGGTGCTCAAGGATAAGGCTCAATGTGGGCTCCATGTTAGGGTCTATTGCAATTGCCCAAAAAATGCCAAAATGACCCAATAAATGGCACGATAAAGACCCATTCCTTTAAGACAATGCTCCTTTTTTACTATTCATGTCTTCGGTTCTAACTAGGTCAGAAATATTATTTTATTTAAAAAAGAGGAAACTTAAGAAGAATAAAAAATTTAAAGGAAAAAATTTAAAATTTAATAAGATGATCATTAAAAAAGGATTAGGCCACATGATTGTTTAAATGTCTTTTTGTATCACTAACTTTATTTTTTTTGTTATTATAATCATGCTTATTTTGATTTTGTTTTGATTGTTTAATAATTTTGCACATATATTAGTCTAGACAGTAGTGTATCCATATTATTTTTAATTATGTTCATGCATTTTAAATGATACTTGCATTTTTAAATCTCTTAAAATATAATTGTAAAAATAATAACATTTAAAAACAATCACTGCCTAGATATTAGAGAGAATTAAAAATCTTGTTTTAAAAATTAATAATTCTGCCTAGATATAGGAGAATTATTAAATAATATAATAAAATTTTAACAAAAAGGAAATATATAAATATATAAAAAAAAATTAACTTTAGAAAAATTATAGAAACAAGCTTACTCCGAAAGTCTGTCTAGATATTGAAGATTTTTAGAGAGGTTCGTAAATTTCTAAATTAAAACCCTAAATAAAATCCTAACCCTAGAATGAAATGCTAATATGAAACCTTAAAATTAAAGTCCTCAATGAAACCTTGGTAAAACTTGAAAGCCTTAAGTAACACTCTAAACCATAAAACCCAAAACTTTAGGTGAAACCCCAAATGAGAAACCTAAGCCTAAAGTCTCCAAACCCTAAAGTCATTTTTAGATGTTAAGGATTTATATGGAAACTTTTTTATGAAATAATATGTTCCCGAATGATACCAAGATGATAAAGTATTTAAAAAATTATATTTCATTAAGAATTCTCATATATTTCTATAACTTAAAATAAAATTTTAAAGAATAAAGAATAAATAAACAATAAAATGAGGTTTTAAATATAAATAGTTGCACTCAAACTCTTCTTAGATGTTGGAGAGTCCAGGTGGTCTCTTTATATTTGAAAACCTGACTATTATATTCGTATTTTATCATCATCTGCATATATCTCATTTTCAAAATAATGTCTACATAGATAATTTATATATAAGTATATACATATATATATATATATTCATTAATGTTTAATAGTAATTATATTATTTTTTGTTCCTTTACTACATAAAGATTTCTCTAAAAAATTAGTTTTAAATTAATAAAATTAAAATAGTATTCCATAAAATATAATCGTTAGTACTCTGTTTAGATATTGGAGAGTCATCAACAATTATCATTTGCTAAGAGTGTTATTTTATTATTTTTGAAGGAATGTTACGATAAATCTTAGATGAAAAGACTATCTTTGAATTTTTTCTTTATGTCGGAGAATTCAAAAGTATTTCTTTAATCTAAAATTTTTGTAATATTTCTAAACAAAATTTTTCATTAATTGATTTTATTTCTTAAAGATAAAGGGAACTATAATTAAATTTCTTATAGAAATATTTTTGTCTATAATTATAAATAGTGCATAATTAATTAGTATCAATTTTTTGGGTGTTGTGGGGGTGCTAATCTTTCCCCACACGTAACCGAATCTCAAACCCATTCTTAATTTTTTAGATCAAAATCATCTTTTTAATAAAGCTTTGAACCTGTTTTATTAAAAAGATAAATTTTTAAGTGACCAATCACATTCTAAAAATGATTGATGGTGACTTTTCGTGTTTTTTCATGATTTTAAATTTTTATTTCTAGCGATTGAGTCTTTGTATCAATACGTTATGACACAAATTGGAAACACTATTTTATGGTAGATCATCATCTCTTTTCTAAATTTTTATAATATATTTTCATTAAGGTTACAAACAAGTTTTTTGATTACATATAAATTTTTTAAGTTTCTTGATTAAAAAAAACAAGTCTAATGCTAATGGCAATACTTTGGCTTTGCGATAAAAAAATTCAAAGAAAAGGAATTTTTTATGTTTAGTAAATAATTTTTTAATCAATAATTATGCGATCTACTGGTATTTGATAGAACACTAAATTTTTAATTCTAGTGATAATAATTTAATTTTTAACCATATCAAATAATAAAATAATAATAAAATTTGTTAGTTATAATGATTGATCTAGATATAGATTAGTTCTAGTTAGTCAAATTTTATTAATTTGGTAAATAAAATTAATATTTAAATTCAAGTGTTTTTATTAAAATGCTTCCAAGTTTCAAAAATGCAAAAATGGATTTATCCCTTATCATATAGGATCGATTGATTCTAGGTTTTCAAAAATGGGTCGATTCCTTCTCATATCAAATCAATTGTTTTTTTTATCTAGAAACAACATTGGTTTCAAAATGTTCAAAATGGATCGATCCCTCAATTTACAAGATCAATTGATACTAAAAATTTTTGAATCGTTTTGGCTTGAAAGGCAAAAAACAATCTATGCCCTCTAAAAAAAGATCAATCAGTTCAACCATGACAACTTCGAATGATTACATTTTTTTGTTTTCTGCAAGGCACTCCAAGCATTTAATGAAACCAACGGTTCTCTTCTCATTTTTACATATAAATATAGGTCTCTCATTGGATCATAATCAATCAAAAGCCAAGAAAATTTTTTGTTATCCATCATTCATCTTTTTCAAGCATTTAAAAGCATATTGTTGTGTGAAAGAGCATAAATTTAATCTTGTATTCATTTTCTCTTAATATCTTTCATAGCATTCATTTGTACTTCAAATTAACAAATACCCAACCTTAGAGAGGTCTTTGAGTTTGGAAAAACATTTTAGATTTGTATTGAATATTGTGAGCTTAAATGGGAGGATAACCCTTAAAAAGTTTTGTTGTT
Source organism: Durio zibethinus (assembly GCF_047325235.1). Classification (NCBI taxonomy): domain Eukaryota; kingdom Viridiplantae; phylum Streptophyta; class Magnoliopsida; order Malvales; family Malvaceae; genus Durio; species Durio zibethinus. The sequence continues at coordinate 7,590,249 of NC_143185.1, forward strand.
GATTGTATTAAGCATGGGAAAAGCTAGGTTGTAACATTCAAAATTTTGATAGTAGATTGAACTCCTTGGCGAGCAAGGCTAAAGGAAAGAACATAAGTGTCTTAAGGAATGATCAAACTTCTATAAATTTTGGTGTTTGATTCTACAACTCTACCTCTTTATTTTTCAAGTTATTATTGTTATGCTTATATATATTGTGTTTTATTTGCTTAGAAATATATATTTGTGATTTTTGTTTCTATTGGTAATCAAATTGTAAAATTTTATAATTAACCAATTCACCCCCTCTTGGTTTATTCAAGTCTTTAAGCTAACATACTTATAAGAGCTCAAAATGTCAAATTCACAAAGAACATAAAACTTTACCATAATGTGAATAATGGTTTTGCAATAATATACATTCTTTCGATATGTTCATTAAATGCTTTTGATGGCAAACCTTTTTGTTAACAAATCTTCAATCATAAGATTGATGCTATGCTAAAGTGTTCAATTGACACTTTGTTTCTGGACTTCTTTAACAACAAAGTATTTCAATTTTATATGTTTAGCACCTTTCGAATACTTGTCATTTAAAAAAAAAAAAAAGACTACTACACTACCACAATAAATTTTTAGTGGCTTGGCAATACTATTAACAATTCCAAATCCTAAAATAAAGTTCTACGGTTAAAACATACCTCAAACTCAGCTTCCATAATATATGCAATAATGACAGATTGGTTTTCACTTTTTCATTAGATCAATCCACCAACTAAAAGAAACAAATAGCCAAAAGTGGATTTTCTAGTATCCATACACCCAGCAAAATTTGAATCTAAATATCCTATCACCTCAAGATGATCAAACCTCTTATAAGTGAACATATGATCTTTCGTTCCTTGCAAATATTTTAATACTTTCATTGCAGCCCTCAATGATCTAATCTTAGATTACTTTGATACATGCCCAGCATTCCGATACTAAAACTAATGTTTGGTCTTGTATAAGTTTGGGCATACATCAAGCTTCCAATAATAAATGCATAAATAATTTGTTCCATTTGTTTACGCTCTAATTCATTCTTTAGGCATTGTATAAGGCTCAATTTATCTCCTTTTTAAATTGGAACAACACTTGCAAAGCATTTTTCATTTTAAATCTTTCTAGAATTTTATTAGTATATGTTTTATGAGACAATCCTAACAATCCTTGTGAACTATCATAGAATATTTCAATTCCAATTACATAGAATTTCTCACCCATATCTTTCATTTCAAAATTCTTAGAAAGGAATTTCTTGGTTTCATGTAATAAGCCAAGATCTTTAATAGCAAGCAAAATATCATCAACATACAAAATCAAAAATATAAACTTACTCCCACTAACCTTCATATATATATATATCAATCAATAATATTTTCCTTAAATCCAAAAGAAGTAATAGTATCATTGAACTTAAGATACCACTGTCGGGAAGCTTATTTAAGTTCATATATCAACTTTTTAAGTTTACACACCATGTGTTCATTTTTTTTAATTGAAAAACCCTCGAGTTGGTCCATGTAAACTTCTTCCTCTAAATTCCCATTCAAAATAATTATTTTCACTTCCATTTGATGTAACTCTATGTCACAATGAGCCACTATTGCCATAATAATTCTAAATGAGTCCTTTTTATAAACCAAAGAAAAGGTCTCTTTATACCATCCTTTTGAGTAAAACCTTTGGCAACAAGTCTAGCCTTTGGCAATAAGTCTAGCCTTGTTTCAATCAATATTGTCATTTAATTCATGCTTGGTCTTGAAGACTTATTTACTCCTAACTCCTTTAAACCTTCAGACAATTCAACAAGATCTCAAACATCGTTGTGATTCATTGATTTCAACTTTTCTTTTAGGCATCTAACTATTTGGTAGAATTAACACTTTCTATGGCTTTATGAAAATGAAACTGGATATTTATCAATTTTAAATCAAAATTTGACTCTTATAGATAAACCACATATTCATCAAATATAGCATATCTTTTTTGCCTTTGAAACCTTTTTAATGTTACCTTATGAGGTTCATTCATTGCAGATTCATTGGTAATAATTTCATTATAGGATGTTTGATCATTTATTTATTGTTATTGTAGTTGTTAAAATATTCAACAACTATAGGAACAACAATTTGAAAAGAAGTTATAAGTAAAGGGTTTTGCATCCTAACTTCTAGAAATTCCATTTTGTGTGGTTCCGCACTCCCATTCATTTCACCATTTTCAATGAACCTAGCATTTTTAATTTCAACAATTCTTGTACTATAGCTAGGATAGTAAAATCTAAACCTTTTATATTTTTTTGGATAACTAATTAAAAAACTATTGATTGTTCTTGAATTCAATTTCTTCTTATGAGGATTATAAATTCATACTTATATCGAGTAGCAGTAAACATATAGGTGCTTTAAATTAGTTTTCCTTGTCGTCCACAATACAAAAAGAGTCTTTGGAACTGCCTTTCTAGGAACCATGTTTAATAAATACATTGCAATTTTCAAAGTATACATCCATAAAGATAAGCGTAAAAAGGAATTGCTTATCATACTCCTAACCATGTCCATTAAAATACAGTTACGTCTTTTTCCAACATCATTTTATTGAGGTGTACCAGCATTATGTATTACGCACATATGCCATGCTTTTCAAGGAATTCAACAAATGGACTAAGACATTGCCCATTTTCATCAAGCCTTTCATAATATTCACCACTTCTATTAGATCTGATAATTTTCACCTTACTATTTAAATATCTTTCAACCTCATTAATAAATACCTCTAAAGCATTTACTAATTGAGATATTTCATGTAATAAGAAGATATAACCATAACGTGAAAAATACTCAATAAAGGTGATAAAATATTTTTTTCCACCAAAAGATGAAACATCAAAAGGTCTACAAATATCAGTGTGTATAATCTTAATGAGCTATGTGCTTATTATAGCTATTTTTTTAATTGTTCATTTTGTGTGTTTGCCCTTAACACAATCCATACAAATACCAAGATCAGCAAAATCCTAAGCATGAAGGATTTCATTCTTTATCAACCTTTGTATTATTTCTTTAGATATTATCACCTAAACATTTATGTTACAAGTAAGCTAAATTTCCATTAATTAAACCATGTTTAGTATTAACATTATGATGTAAGGTCAACATGGTCTCAGCAAAAAGGTTATCAAGATTTAATTTGTATAAACCATTACACAAAATATCGAAGCCAATAAAATAATTATGTTTAAATAAACTAAAACATCCATTTTCAAACTTAAAGAAGTATCCAGATGTATCAAGTTTAGAAAAAAAAAAAACTAAATTTTGAGAAATAGAAGGAAGATAAAGAGTTTGAAAAAGATCTAAATGGTGTTTAGTGTTTAAAATTAAACGATAAGTTTCAATGGCTTCAATTGAAGCTTTAACTCAGTTTCCCATAAAAATAAATCTTTCATTTGGATTTATTGCTTGTGTCATAAGAAATCTCTATATTGTATTTGAAACATGAGTGGTGCAACTAAAATCAATCCACCAAATATTATAAGGAACTTCTGCCAAATTAGATTTAAAATATACGAAAGCATTACGGTTACCTTTCTTTTCAAACCCTGCCTTACGATTTAGATAATCTTTTTTATAGTGTCCAAACTTTTCCACAAAATGATGCTTACCTTTCTTTTGTTCCTTCTTATGGATTTTGACATATGATGTATTAATCTTTACTGGTCCTTTATTGCCCTTTTCATTTTTTGATTAGTTTCTTTTTAACTCTTGACTGGCCTATGAGATTAATTAAGTGAATTCTTTACTTTTTAAGCCTTGCTTTTTCTTGAATAAGCATACTTTGTAGTTCAATCACATTCCATTTATCTTTTATAGTATTGTAATTTATATAGAATGGACCATACTGAAGAGGCAAGGAATTTATAATAAATTGTATAAAAAAACTTTCACTCACTTTCCATTCTCATGGATCTTAATCTTGTTACTATATTTGATATTTTAGTGACATGCTCATGCAGGGTACAAGAATCTTCAAATTTTATGGTAGTTAACATACCCATTAATGACCCAACAACTAACTTATCAACAAAGTCAGATTGAGACATATTTTTCACAAATTTCAAAAATTCATTAGCATTATCAATTTTAGAAATCATTGAATTAATGTTGTTTGTTATTGCCATTCATATGAACATTATACTTAGTCTATTCGATTTTTCCCAAGCTTTGTGAAAAGACTTTTGTTTAGTATTGTTAGCATCAGTAATAGTAGCAAGCCTATCAATCAAGAGTGGTAAATCAAGATCTAGAACTTCTAAATGATATTGGACTTGTTCACACAATTCAAAAAAATTTAGCCCATTAAACTTTATAATAGATGAAGCTTGCAAATGAAAAGAAACAAGAACGAATGTTGCCAAATAGATAGAATACTCATACGTTAATGCTTTGAGTTTTAACTTAAAAACATAATACATATTAAAATAACATTCATATAAACATTAAATGTACATTAAAGTTCTCCTTTGATGATCCATCTATGTACATCAAATGTACATCAATAAATATAATTGATGCTTAATTTTAATTTCACATAATTGGCAATTATATATACTCCAATAAGACATACTTGCAATCTTTGAATATGCAAAAATATCTAATGAATTATATTAATCAACCACAATCATATTTATGATTATAAAATTAACCAATTTACCTTTGGGCAATCCTTAAATATTTTATAATCATTGAACTTCAATTTACTCAATAAATATATATAATCATGTCATCTCATTTATAGTATCACATAATCATGAGTAATTGAATTTTATTTAATCTATCTATAAAAACTTTTTAATTTGGCCACTTTGGTGACTAATAAATTATACATGCTATAGATATCAAAATAAATAATCATAACAAATATTCTAATAATAATAGATATAATAATAATCCAAAACATACATATGTAGAATATCACTACAAGAAATTTTTTATATACTAACTCTTAGTTATAATGATGGTCAAATTGCATCAGTAAAAAAGATTTATACTTATGGTTTTTTAATACTGTCAAAATATCTCATACCTTTACTAACACTTTATATAACTGTCGTTATAGATAAACTTTTTCTGATAGTATATAACTATCTGTCAATATAAGTATGCTATATACTAACACTTATCTATATTAACGGTTAAATTATGTAAGTAAAAAGTATCTATACTAATTGATTTTTGTTATTGTTAGTATAGATAATCCCTATACCAACACTTTGTAAAATCATTAGTATAGGTAAACTTTTTCTGACGGTATATAAATATGTTATATCCATCAGTATAAATATATTATATACTAATGGTTATAATAACCGTCAGTATAAGCTCAAAAGAATATTTATTCTTAATTTTTTAAAAAAATATATTAATTCATAATATTTTCCTCTAATAAAAATTTTCAAAAACTATAATTTAATAAAAACTATAATTATTAATAAATAAATTTTGTAACTTAATTAATTTTAAATGATAACAAGTTTTAAATAAAATTTGTAAGTATTATATTCATTAATAAATTTATAATTAAATATTAGACTAAAAGTTTTTTAAATTTAAATATTATATTAATTTGGTTTCAATTAATATTTTAGTTTTAATATGGTTTCATAAAATTTTAAAATCATTCTAGATCAAAAATCAAATTATAAATAATCTACATAGTAGTATTTATATTCATATAAATATTTTTCTATGTTATTTGTAAATTTTTTTTATAAAATAATATTTATCATTCACTGTATTAATAGTTTGGGATTCTAAAGTTCAAGAAAGGAGAATAAATTTTAAAAATGATCACAAGGCCTTGAATAATCCCCTCTAAATGAATAATTCATGGATTATTTAATCAATGAACGTTTTTAGTAAGAAATGCCTTTAATAACCCTATTCAATATTTTGTAAGAGATTATTCAAGGTGTTTTCTGACGAAAAATGCTTCAATAATCCCCTCATAAAATTTGAATGGGATTATTCATGGCATTTTTTTGTCATAAATGCCTTGACTAACCCCATTCAATTTTTTTAAGGGATTATTTAAGGCATTTTCTAAATAATCCCAAAAAAAAGGAGGGAGTTATTGAATCAATAATCCCATTTAAAAAATTAGAAGAGTTTATTCAAAGTATTTTTGACTAAAAACACCTTCAATAATTCACTCATAAAATTTTAAGGGGATTATTCAAGGCATTTTTTGCTAGAAACACCTTCATTGACTCCATTCAATTTTTTGTAAGGGATTATCCAATGCATTTTTTGAGCAAAAACGCATTGAATAATTACCTCATAAAATTTGAAAGGGATTATTCAAGACATTTTTTGCCTAAAATGCCTTCAATAATCCCATGCAATTTTTTTATAAGGGATTATTAAAGGCATTTTTTAGGCTAAAACACCTTGAATAATCCCCTTATAAAAAATGAAAGATTATTGAAGGTAATTTTAGTAAAAAACACCTTCAATAATCTTCTATAAAAAATTTTTGGGGATTACTAAAGGCATTTTGAGGATTATTGAAGGTGTTTTTGGTTAAAAACGCATTCAATAATCCCCTTATAAAAATTAAAAGAGATTATTTAAGGTATTTTTGGCTATAAATGCCTTGAATAACCATATTTCAAGATTTTCTAAAGATTATTCAAGGTATTTTTTGGCCAAAAATGCCTTCAATAATCCACCATCATTACCTTATGTTCCCATGTCTTGGGAATGAAAACCTTTTAAAAAAATCTAAACTTATTTAAACAAAAGTAGTGAAAATTTTGTTCCCACCATCCTTACTTTGCCTTTCAATCCTTACCTCGCCTGAAGCTTATCTCATCTCACTCTTCCTTGCCTTGGATCTTTTTAACTTTGTAGCTAAAATCCTTGTTTAAATTTTCAAGCTTTAAAACTTTGTTTTTCTTGCAAAAATCCTTCATTTCTACATAGTTTTTACAATCTGCCCAGATTTTATCCTTTTACAATTGTGAGTTATTTCAAATATTCCCTATTTCCCTAAAACCCAAACCCAAATAATCCTACATTAGTAACCTTATTTCACATCTGTAGCTTTCTTGTTTTTGTTTTGAGCTACTTTTTTTCTATCATCTACCTCTCTATTGCTTATTCAACTGAAACTAATTTTGATTGTGCTTCTTCTAAAAATACATAAGTTTAATTATAAAGGTACATCTAAAATATTATTCTTAATGAAAATGTGACATTATGCTTACATAGTCAAATTTTATTTAGTGCTTATTAAATGCTATTGTTTTAATTTAAGTTTTTAAATTAATGACATAATATGATTGATCCTTTAAGTTTTAAATGCTATTTATTTTTAAATTTGTTATTGATTATTATGAAATTGATTTTTTAGGTCTACACTCACATAGTATTTTGAGTTCAACGTTTATTTTTTTTTTAATCTTTTTGGTAAAAGATGATACATTCATTTGTGAATATTTATTATTATTATTGCATCAACTATTTCCTGTTATTTAGATGAATATTTATTATTCTTATTACATTAACTATTTCCCCGTCTTTCTACTATAGGAAGATCGTTGGGAACATTAAAACGTAAAGATTTTAATGTTAACAAGTGTAAAAAGGTCTTATGAATTGTACTTGATGCTATAATTTTGGTTCAAGCACATTAATATATGTTATTTAATTCTAATAAGGTTGCTCCTTTTATAAAGTAAGAACACTTATCTACAGGCACATTATACTTGATAATTTTGTTTTGTAATATATTATATAGTCTTCAAAGAATTTTTTCAAGTAGAAACATGAGTAATTTATTAAAGAGACATAATCGATCTCTTCGGCTTATGCCATATAAGATACAAAAGTTACAAAATGAAACTTTTCATCATTGGTTTCGTGATCATGTAAGTTACACATCATGGTTTGGAATATGTAATTAAAGTTTTTATAGTTAGATTATTATTTTAACCAAATGTGAAATTGGATAGGTTACAAATTTGGATCAATAAGAAAATGTAAACATCACAAATCAACTTAGTTGGCTTGCTCATGCTCCAACTGATACTGTTAAAAAATACATTGATTGCATCATTAATGGTTTTAGATTTCATACTAAGGCACGTGAGAGATACTTGAAAACTCAAAATAGTGGGGTTATTGTAACAATCAAGATGATGAGTTATGCAAGTACAAAAGATGCATAACTTATTGAGGGGGAAGTTAACTATTATGAGGTTTTAAAAGACACATTCAGTTGAATTATACTTGTAGATTACAAGTTATGTTATTTAAATGTGATTAGATTGATATAAGTAAAGGTTGCAAGAAGGATAAATTTGGTTGTACTCTTGTGAATTTTTTACATCTAGTTCATAGTGAAACTAATTTGGTTCATGATCCTTTTATCTTGGCATCACAAGCTAAGAAAGTTTTTTATGTTAAGGATGAAAAACATAATGGTTGGGTTCTTGTCAAGCGTGCAAAACTTAGAGATATATTTAATATGGGTGATGAATCATCTTTAAATAGAGACTAAGAGAATGGAGAAGATATGCATAGTACTTCAAATTGGGTTACAAGTGAAGTTGATGATGAAGGAATGGAGGTCACATTAGAGATGAAAAATGAGTATGCAGAAGAAGATCCTATAGATAAACATAATATAGAGGACATATTTTAATTCTATGTAATAATATAAATTATTGTTAAGGTTTTTTAATGTAAGACATAGTTCAAGACATAATTCACTATTATTTTGTTTTTGTGTTACTAGCTTGAATTATTTAATTTTGTGTGATCATGTAGTTTATTAAATTGTACTTGGTGCTTTATATGGTTTGCCACTATCAATTTTTCTTTTATATTGTACTTAGTATATTTTATGTATTATTAGACTTGAGGTGGCAAAGAGTAGACGATTAAATATCACTAGGGCAAATCGTGCCTCAATTTTCAATTGCAAGCATAATCTGAAGAACAACATGTGCCTATAAACCCAAAAGCTTCACACTAGGAGCCTTTACAAGAATCTCAAGAACCAATTTCTCAATCTACAAATAATAAAGATTAAGATGAACAAGTTGAACATAATTCATGTATAAAAATACTATACTCTATTAGTACAATTCTTTATGTGTTATAATGCTGTACAATTACATTTTTTAATGAATTCAATTGCTTTCTTTACATGTAATTTTTCTATGTAAAAAATGTTCAACATAAAAAAGCTCAAAGTCTTACACGAATAGCTGATATTTGAGATTTGGAAGAAGGGGAACATGTTGTTGTTAACGTCAATGATGACGCTATACCTATCAGTGATAAATCTTGTTCTTTAACTCAATTCATTAGTAGCATGGTGAGAATGCCTAGCTTTGCACTAATTAATTATACAAATTGGCATAAAATGTCAGATAATAAGAAGGAAAAAATGTAAAAAACATTAGAGATATCAATACGATAATGTTTTAGTTGCTAGCTAATGCCATGACAATAATCTTTTAATTTCTAGTTAATAGTAGCAATTCATATAATATATATTAACATTTTCTTTCCAATTACCTTTTTGAAATTGTAGTCAAAGTTTGAATTTCACAAATTTGATTCTGATGAGCTTGTTGATGAAGAAATATTTCAAAAAATTAAGTCTTGGGCAATAAGAAACATGGGTGCTAAGTGGAGGCAATGGAAAAGAATTGAAGTCTAAATTTTATGATGAACATAAGACACCGAAGGAAATGACTATAAAAGTTGATGATTCATGAGTTGACAAAAGTCAATTCCTGTTTCTTGCTACATGTTGGTTGATTAATAAAGCAAAAGTAAATGTTTACAAAATATACTATTTACTTTGGTTTACCACTATGATAATAATTACAAAGTTATTATAATATATCTTTTCTTGTTCATTTATTTGAAGGAACAAAGTGAGACAAATAAAATAAATTGCTCAAAATTAGATGAACCTCATTGCACAGGAATAAAATCATTCTCAAAGATTATTCAAACCTTGGTACATATATCAATTTTTCTTGTCGCACTCAATTAAATGAATATGAAGTTTACTTTTTTTATATGCAATTTTGTCATTACAATAATTAATGTTATACCTTTATAGAAATAAAAGCTAATGAAATTTCACCATCACGTGCTGAGGTGTATATTCTTTCTTGTACACGTAAAGATGAAAGTGTTATGAATGATAAGGTAGCTGAAATTATGGTATTTGATTTAGTTATTACTTGCTTTTACTTATGTTTAGTTTCTTTATACTAAAATATTTGTTTATACCTTTAGGAACTCCTAAAAAACATTTGAGTGAAACTAGTCCTCAAAATTCTAAAGGGAGTTCATGGAAAGATGATGTTTATTCAAAAGTTAAAGGATTGGAGAGAAAAGAGCATGTTCGTTGTACGAATACAATATCTACTTCATCTAAACAACATGGCCTTTCATTTTTTGAATGGGTTTAGCATAAGTAAGAGGTACAAGAGTTAAAGACTAAAATTAAAAACTTGAAATAAACTTTAAGTACTATCTTATCGATACTTAAAAGATAATTTTTTAATGAGAATATAGATATCTTGAATACTGTTACTCACATGGTAAATAAAGGGGTATATATAACATCTATTTTAGTTTATATATATATGTAAATTATCATCTTGCTCATGAATCTTTAAACTTATTGAAATTTCTTTTGAATTATTTTTAGGTTCTTGATACTAGTAGTGCTCTAGAAATCACAAGTGAAAACTATCTTTTATCAAATTCAAGTCATTAACCTAATCAAAATAAAAATGGTAAACTCATCGTCATATGATATATATGTGAAAAATGCTTTGCTTGATACTTGTTTCCTAAATATAATGCCAAAATCAATTTTGAATCTAGGTTTTGAATCATGTAATTGTGTTCTTAAAACATTACCCATCATTTTTGCCATAATCATTAAATTACACTATGATTTAAAACTTGCTTTTTTTCCTTTGAGAAGGCTTTCTTGCCTTTTTTTTTTTTCCTTTGAAAAGGCTTTTCTTATGATGTAAGCATGCTTTGTAGTTGTAGACTTGAATGTTATAGTGAAAATATTTGTTTAATGATAGTTCTATTAACTAAAATAATCTTAGGCTGGTTTCATTAAGTTATTATTTGGAATTAAACTAAAAGAATGAGGAGATTACACATGCAAACTAGGTTATTTCTTGTTCATTCCTGCATTACCCTAATGAATAGGATGTTTATAAAATTATTTTTGCTAGTATATAAATTGATGATTACTTTTTGTATAAATGAATGAATAAGATAAATAAGATGTTTGTAAAATTATTTCTACTAGTATATGAATGGATGATTACCTTTTTACCTTTTGTATATATAAGATAATTTACAAGAATTCTAATTGAATTTTTTTATGCTATGCAGATGCTTCTTTATAGAAATCTATGAAGAGATCATTTATTTTAAGAAGTTATTTATTTACTCTGAGCATTATGTTTATAGGGGGATTTGGTTTTGTTTTGGATGTTATGCACTTTGTTGAGATAAAGCTGTTGTATTTTGTAATGCTTGATTAGTATGTTGAATACTATTAGTGAGTTGGGTTCATTGAGCTTGTTAGATATATGATGTGGCTACACTTATTGACTTTTTCAAAACTTGTAATATTTTGTATGAATTAAAATATTTTGGTTTTAGAAAGGGCTTGTAATAGGTGCATGTATTTTTTTTTCTTATTAAGGTGGTTTTGCAATTGTTTGTTTGTTTACAAATTTTTTAAGATTATCTTATTCAGAGTTCTATTGAAGTTTTAAGGTGATCAAAAGGTTATTAGGTATCTGATGGTGCAAACTTACGATTGTGTTTTTTAGGATGAGGTAGTGTAACTATTTATCTATGTTTATTTTATCGATGTTTGTTTTATCAGACTTGGTACAATGACTTTAGTTTTTCACTTATACTAAGTTTGTGGATTATAAATAATTTACTTGTAATTTTAATGTTATTAAATATCTTTTACTTTATTGTGTTTTTTTTTTTTTTGTTTATATGAAAACATTTCATATTATGATTATAAATAAATTAATATTAATAATTGAAAATATAATTTTTTAAAAAATTTACCAACGTCTTAACATTTATACTGATGCACTTGATCATTGGAATATTTCAAGTGATCTAACAGTCACCAGTTGTCAATAAAATATAATAAAAAATTAAAATATATAAATCTATACTGAAAATATCTAACCGTCAGTATAAGTAAGAAAATTAAAGTATACAATTCTATACTGATAGTCTCTAACCGTTGGTATAGGTAAGAAAATTAAAAAATATAAGTCTATACTAATGGATGCTAAGTGTCAATATAGATAAGAAAAATTACAAGTCATACTGATAGACATCAACCATTGGTATAGGTAAGAAAAATTAAAACATATATGTCTATACTGACGAGCATTAGCCATTGATATAAGTGAGAAAATTAAAACATACAAATATATACCGGCAGTCTTTAAGCATCAGTATAGGTAAAAAAAAAAATTAAAGTCTATACTAATGGGCATTAACCGTCAGTATAGGTAAGAAAATTTAAAATATACAAGTTTATACTGATAAGTATTAACCGTCAATAAAAGGTATAATGATGGAATATACAACAAATGCTATACCAATAAATATACATTTACTGATGATCTTAAACCATAGGTATATCTCTGCGAGCTATTCCGACACCTTAAAAATCATCAGTATAGGTCTATATCGACAGTGGATATATTGATAGTTAAAAATTCGTTGAAATACACATTTTAACTAGTGATATAGGGTTTATTGTGCTATACTCACGGATTTTTAAGTTTTATCAATGGTTTTTTTAGCACCACTATATGTCAGGTTTGTTGTAGTGTGTGTTAATATTGCGAGTAAACGAAATACCTATAAGCTATCTTAGATAAATTTCACATAATTATTATATCTCACATATATATAGTAAAATGCAACAAATATATATCATAACAAGTAGATAGTCATAAAATAGTTAAAGATTCATTATTTAATTGTATTGTTTATAATTTAATAACTATTAAGTTTAATTTATTCATTTTGTCTTACATTTATTATGCTAAAGTTACTAACTTTTATTTATGTTATCTTCTTTAATCAATATATTATATATTCTTTAATATATATATATATATTCATTATTAAAATATATATTCATTAATCTGATAAATATTTATTCATTATGTTATACGTTTCTTCATTAATAAATATGGTTTATTACCATATTAATTTTATGCAAAGACATGAGTTGCTATTTTCTTTTTGATAAATTATAATTGAATACTACAATGCCATTATTAACTTGTAAAATATATTGAAATTCTAAATTTTTAATAAAATATAAAACAAAATTGATGACAAATAACAACATGAAAATAGATCAAAAAATATATAAAGAGAAATCTTAAAGGAAAATCACAAGTTCTTAAACCAAAAGCTCCAATACCATATGTTAGATTTTCTTTTATTATGCAAATTGAATCTTAATTTTGCATAATCTTAATGCCTAAGGTTTTTAAAATAAAACGATTTTCAAAATTTCTTAATTAATGTGAAATCATACATTGATTCATTATAAATTTTATATAAGTTATTTTATGAAGTTTTGTTTCTCTCTCTTAACCTCTTTTATCTTCACGCACTTTCTTGATGGATAAAAAGCATCAATATATATAGGCAGAGAAAGGAGCAATTTTTTTTTTCATTCGTTAATGTTATTCAGTTCATACATTCCATCAAAGTTTGAATTATAAACAAAATTTTCTTTTGTTTTAATTACACTCATTTATTGTTTCATAAATAAAACAAAACTCCTTTTGTCTTTATTGATAAAAAAAGATTTTAAATATAATAATTATTAAACCATTAATATCTTTTAAATAAAATAAAAAGAAATTTGCTTAAAGGTAGATAACTACACATAGGCCATATAATATCCAACAAACCTTTTAATTAAACACAACACACTTTTTTCTCTCATCATCAAATCCATAAATACTGTGTATATCACCATCTTTTACCATATTATCCCTAAACTCCTCTTAATCATTACTTTCAAGCAATGGATTTAGACTAGGTTCTCATTTATTAGCCTTTTCCTTTCCCATTCCTTAGAACCACTAATAGTTTCTTCATCCTAAAAAATATTATAAGATTTTGAAAACCCTTCATTGAACCAACTAAAGTCACTACTAGAATAATTATCATTGTCTGCCTGATAATCACCATCATCGTTATCACTATCTCTTTTAATGTCATCTTTTTCATCTACAGTAACATCTTCAATAACATTTTCATCTAGATTTCTAGCTTCATCTATATTTCCATCCACATTAACAATACTTATAACAATGTTTTGACTCGGTTGACTCTTTTCTACCTTTTATTCATCACACCTGATGTACACAGATAAAAAATAAATAAAGGAGGATCATTTGCTACAGCATATATAAGGATTGTTCCTTTGTCCTGATGACTATGAATCATATCTTTAGCATGTCTATTTGAACAAATTAATTCTAATCCATCATCGAATGATAGCTTAGGAATACAATAATACATTTTGCTAATGGACTCATAGCCTAATTTTATAATCCAATCTTGCAATTCAAAAAATGATAATCAATCTAAGGGATAATCATCAATCCATGCAACATACCCCCAATCCAAACCTTCTGAAGAATAAAGACAAATGACCTACTATGATAAAATTCAGGTGTTTATTCTCATTCCATATATGTAAAAAAAAAAAAAAATCCTATTTTAATCTAATTTGAAGTCATTCAACATGCTTTGTGTTCATATATGACCAAACTTGACAACTTTAACTCATGTATAAAAGCTCTACGCCATGTCTGTAATTTAGTTATTCAAAATAAATGAACCTTAAATTTTTAAAATTTAATAAATCCTAAATAGAAAATTTCAATTGATTCTTAATAAAAAAAGTGAGAATCACACATACCTTGTTAGATTGTGAAAATTTGCTCAATACATAGAAATTGTGCCTAACTTTTTTGTCGAATCATGCCTAAAATTGCTTCAACTAGTGCCACTTCAACCAATTTCAATTAAATTTGCCCAAATCTTCACATTAAAAACTCCTTCAAATCAGAATTGAAAGCTTTTTTGGTTTGATTCTTGAATGAAAAAAGCATAGATCACTTATTATACTTAACAAGCTTTGGTTCTTGTTTCCTAATCTTTCAAATGCTTTATCGATAAGTCATGGATTCTATAGCAATAAAGTTATTTTTATCATTTTACCACAAACTCCTTCAAATCATAATTGAAAGCTTTTTTGGTTTGATTCTTGAATGAAAAAAGCATAGATCACTTTCAAATGAAATGGTTTGATTGTATTTAACAAGTTTTGGTTCCTGATTCCTAACCTTTTAAATGCTTCAATGATAAATCATGATTTTTGTAGCAATAAGGTAATTTTTGTCATTTTAGTGCAAACGATGTCCAATGAATAGTAGTAGAATGACATAGAATAACATCTTAGGTGGTTATTTGTCACATTTTAAATTTTGAAGGACAAACTTAAAGCATTTTAAGCCACAAGGTGTATATATATATATTACCCTAAACTAAATATAGACCAACAAGTAAGAGATTTTCATAATAAAGAGAATAATTAAGAACATTTTTGTTCTTTTAATTAAGAAGTTGCTTGGTCGAATGATGTTTCCTTGGTATTTCTTTTGTTTTGGGCGAGAGATCATCTTTGTTTGGCAAAAAGCCAAATATAACTTGTTTAATTTTTTATTATTCAACGTTCCTATTGAATATATTTAACCAAATTTAAATAATTAAGGCATCTAAAAATAATGCTAAGTACTAAAACGAAGTTAAACCGCCATTATACCAATTCCTTTTTACCAATGTCTAGATGTTAAAATCAGACCTCCAAAACCAATTGTCCTAATTAAATAACATAATTTTGAATTTTCTATAGAAGAATGAATAAAATAAGCCAATTAATTAATTAATTAATTAATCTTCTTAAGTTATTTTTTATAAATAATATCTACTACTATTAGTTCAAATAATTTTTTAACTAATAGTAGTAGGTTTTTTTAATTAATTAATCTTCTTAAGTTATTTTTTTCTTTTTATTAAATTTTTTTTTATAATTTTGTCAATTCAATATAATAAATAAACATTTTCATAATTGAGTAATTAGGTAAAATAAATAATTATATAAATAATAAAGTAAATAAATATTATTAATTTTTAATTTAATATGAGTACAAATAAATTTAATTTAGTGATCATTAAAGATATTAAACATAAAAATTATTACATTCAAATTTTAAAAGATTTATTTTATCCAAATGTAATTCAATTTCTACAATCGTCATTTACTTTCTCATTATAATTTATTTAATCATCATTGTTATTTTTATATTTAAATACATATGTTATTACTAATTTTAATCTTACTATTAAATTAATCAATATCATGATTACAATAATTAATCTTACCTTATCATTATTTTTAATTTTATAAAAAATAATTTCACTATCCATCTAAATATACTTTGATCTTATTTATTTTTTTGTATTAAGAATATATAAATACAATTAAATTAAAATTTTTATATCATATTCAAAACAATAAAAATGCAAAAACTATTTATTAATACAAAAGAAAATTATTCTATACTTTTAATTTTAATAATTCATTCTATTTTATTGGTAGGATAATCGAAAAGGGGTATATCTTTTTTTATTTACATAAATATTTTATCATGTATTACATTAAAAAATATTATATTAATACATAACTAGATTTGGACACATTAATTTCGTGAGTGAAAGAAAAATAATATTTTGAAAAAAAATTGTTTTTAAAAAACAATAATAAGTAAAAAAAAAGATGAGTAGTTTCTTTAACTAAATAGACATAAATTATATTATAATTACAAATTTAATGCCAATCTTATAACAAGTCAAATCACTGATTTGATAATAATTAAAATGGGTTATTAGAAATCCAAAATTACTCAATCCGTTAAAATATAAACTTAAAAATAATTTCAATCCAAAATAGTATAAAATTAAAATAATTTGAATCCGAAGTAATTACGTTGCGCTTGCTACTGGTAGTATTACTCCACTACCCCTCCCATGAGATATTTTATCAAAAAAACAAAATACGGTCACTTTCTACTTTATGTATATATATAAAAAAAAAAGGTCCCTTTCTCAAAAAAAAATACAGCAACAGTCCTCTTCAAAAGTTCACATCCATTCAAAAAACAAAAAAAAAAAAATCCATAATTCTGCTTGTCTAATTTATATCAAGAAGAAAGAAAAGAAAATTTAAAAAATAATAAAAATATTAATCAGTGCCATTGATGTTTTTTTAAAAAATTTACTCTGATTGTATTATTTTTAATTAAATTTTATGAAAATAATATATTAAATAAAACTTTTCTAAAATAATATTTTAACTAACGTTAATCAGGATCCCTCTTCGATAGGAAAACGAGCAAACACATTACAGTTGCTTTTGTTGTAATCAAATTCCCAGTTTTTTTCCATGGTGGTCTCCACTTCTCTTCTACCCATCATCTCCTTTAGTCCAATCTCCTCAGCTTCATCATCATCATCATCATCATCATCATCATCGTTGTTATTTTTGGGTCTTACTTCTGTAAAAACCCATCATCAAGTTAGCTTAATTATGAGTCAACAGAGATCATTTAGACGGTTGGTTATCAACTGTTCAGCTTCTTCTGATATGTGTTCCTCCCCAGACCCCATGAGCTTGAGGTATGTTTCTGCGTTAGCTTGGTTTTATTTCCTTTTTGGTTATGTCTTTTTAATGTTCGTGAAAATGTCTGTGAAGTTGTGACAGTTTGTCTTGGGCTTTGAATTTTGGTGTTCAGTGCGGGTTTTGTAGTGGTATTGTTAGAATTTGATCAACTGTTCGATTATTATGTTGGTAATTCTGTTATTGTTTTGATAACAAGTGGGCATGAGCTATGAGGGTGGAAATTCCTAAACCTTGCACTTCTTTATTAGATATCAATAGACACTAGAAAGTGGATACTATTTCATGCACGGTGAAAATGGATTTGCTCTTTAGACAATATCTGTCATTTTTGTTCAAATCCTTTTTCAGTGGCAGAGTTTCTATAAAAAGTTGAAGTTACTATCACTCATTTAAAAGTAATATGGAATTATAGTTGCAAGGGAAACTAACATTTACGGTGAACTTTAATTCTACACAAGATGATTCGATTGTCTTTTTTATTTGGAATCCTCATAATCAAATTATTTTCTTGGACACAATAAAATCTTAATTGGAGTCATGTTATATCAGTTGGTCGCCCAAAACAATCCCTTTTGTACGTCAAACACATTCAATCTATTATTCTGTCGTACATCTCTTTGTGCTCATATCTGCAGTGAAAAGCATGTGAGAGATTTGGAATTTAACTTGGTGAATAGTTCTCACACTTGAGCTATATGATTTGGTGCTTTCACGTGCATAAGATATCCATTTAGGAACCTCCTTCATATTGAATACTTGAGACATTTCTTTCCTCCTTAGGTGATTCTTTGGTTAATGAATCAAAATTATTAAATCCTCTTTTTTTTTTTTTAGTATATTGATGATGCTATGATAATCTTTCATGCTTGAGAGTTCAATTTCTCATTGCTAGTTACTGAATTGAAATTCTTGATTCATGCATGTGGCTGTGGTTTTATCGATGGTATAGGATATTCTTTCAATTTCTTTAACCACCTGCTCAAGTTTGTTGAGCAAGTACTTGAACATCTCTGCAACCCTCCCCCATCGCTTTATTTTTCTCATAATTTTTTAAAATACTTGGTTATCTTGTTTTAACAGGCATAACCACATGTCATCTATGACTCCCTTTGGAATGCAAATGAACGACAAACCTTCTTATAAATGGCGACGGGTTTTGCTTAAAGTAAGTGGAGAAGCACTTGCAGGAGATCGCTCTCAAAACATTGACCCAAAGGTAGTGATGTGAATAATTTTTTTTTTTTTTACTTTGTGTATTTTATAATTGAAGTATGAAGTCTACTTGAATACAGATTACAATGGCTATTGCAAGGGAGGTTGCATCAGTGACTCGCCTGGGCATTGAGGCTAGTCTGAAGCCCCTTCTTCTATTTTTATGTTTCGTGGCTTTATTTTCTCCTTTATTCCTCTTTAAATTTGGTTGTTGTCGCTTAATTTTTTTCCTTTTCTTGGTTTTAGCAGTATTGTTGTAATATCATGTTTAATTGTGGATTAGTTGTCAATTTTGTATTGCAATCCTGGGACTATTACATTTGGTGGGGGACCATGCATTGCAACTTGGAATTGCTAAGGAAGATATCTGCTTCATTTGGGTGGGATTCAGAAAGAAATTTTAGTAGGATAAACAATTCATACTAACAATGAAAATGGCATCAATCTTGCTTGTGAATTAAGTTGAGTGTTCTGGAAATTACATGAAGTTGCAACTTGCACCATAAATGCTTTCATATGAAATTATTAAAAAAAATTATAGGAGGTTGCTTAGCAAGAATGAGTGGCCGGTTGTCAGAACGAGCTTGCTAACTGCAGAGATTAGAAACTCCACTGTTTGATTTCATTTTATATGTCGAAATCATTTTAGGTACTTGTCACAGGTTGCAATTGTCGTCGGTGGGGGTAATATTTTCCGTGGATCATCTTGGGCAGGATCTAGCGGGCTTGACCGTTCATCTGCCGATTACATTGGGTAAATATTTTATTTGATTTGATTAATTTTTATGTGTTTCAGAAGTCTTTCTGGTTTTGCACAGAAATTGTATTTCCTTAAAAGACCAGTTATAGTTGTTGCAGAAAGTTATTAGATCTGAGCCACTTTACGGAAATCTTATCTCTTTCTTATTTGTATTGTTGATTCCTTTTTTTTTTCTTGCTAGAATGTTAGCAACTGTAATGAATGCCCTATTTCTTCAAGCAACAATGGAGAGTATTGGCATCCCAACACGTGTCCAGACTGCATTTCGTATGTCAGAGGTTGCAGAGCCATATATACGTAGAAGGGCTGTGAGGCATTTGGAGAAAGGAAGGGTAGTCATTTTTGCAGCTGGAACTGGTAATCCTTTCTTCACCACAGATACTGCTGCAGCCCTTCGTTGTGCAGAAAGTAAGTCATTTTTTCTTCTATCAGAATGCATACTGACATATTAGGAAATATAGTGTTGGGACTTGGAAGAAAATATAACTGGGCCATTGTCACTTTTTAAGCATACTTTATATGCTATGTCACTTGGCATATTTCTAAGATTTTGAAGACACTCTGAATCCTGCACAAATTGCCCTCATTATGTAAATTTTGTTGAAATAAATCTTTACTGATTTAAATTGAAATCTTTTTAAAATATTCTGTTGGCAATAAATGTTCTCGCCAAGATACTGCTATTGTATGAATTAAAATTAGATGTTCTATTTGTTGGCCCAGTCAATGCAGAGGTTGTGCTGAAAGCCACAAATGTTGATGGGGTTTATGATGATGATCCTAGGCGTAATCCAAATGCCCAGCTTCATGATACACTAACATATCATGAGGTGACTTCGAAAGATATCTCGGTGATGGACATGACTGCCATTACTCTGTGCCAAGAAAATAACATTCCTGGTATGTTTAAACTTTTGCAATCTGTATCATAACTAGCTTGACTTATAAGTGGCTGTATTTGGAATTTGTAAGTTGGCCCAAATACAACAACCAAAGGGAATAACCATTAATTTATCTATATGTCTTTCCTCCAATGCAGTTGTTGTCTTCAATTTAACCAAATCAGGTAACATCTCAAAAGCAATAAAGGGAGAGAGAGTTGGTACATTGATTGGAGGAACATGGAATTCAACGGTGGCAAGGACATAAAGTAGATACTTGTAGCAGTTGCCTATCAGTGTAGTGGCTTCTCCTACTTTGGTTTTCCCTTTCAGAAAAATGAAAGTATTTGATGGTTATTCATTGCTCAAGCATAATGAGAGCTTTTGCAGAGGAAGTTTCCTGGAGCTCAGATTTAAAAAACCAAAGATGAAAACATGGAGCGTGAAATCCAACACACTCTTTTGACAGATTAAGATAATTATTATTGCTTATTTTTGTACATAAATAGGTGGAATGTTGTTGCTTTGTTTGAAAATTGTGGCAATCTCAATTAAACAAGTAATTCTTCAATGAACTATGATATGTTAAATATTAATGTTTAATTTTAGTGATAAGCAGTTGTCGGGACAGAAGGGAGAAACTAATATATTTTTGCTTGTTATTTTTTTGCTTATATCATCAATACAATTACCAGTGCAAGAGATTCAAGGATTAAAGATGACAAATTGTAGCTCATTGGTGCCCAAGTTGCTGATCAACTCAAGGTGATTTCACTATGTTAACTGCTTTGGCTAAACATTCAAACCATGAAAAGCTGGCTGTATTGTACTATGATTTTTGTTCTCAATTTGATCTGCAGGTTTTCCAATGAATGCTGATGCAAAGGTATAATTTTTATAAATCTTTACTATTTCTTAACATAGTCATTTACTCAACAGCAGACATTTCTGGTCCCTTTTAATAGAAAGAAAAAAAAAAGAGGCCATTTCCCTTTCTTTTCTTAAGGTCCATTACGCGCCATTCCCATTTATATTTACGTCACAAAAAGTGTTTAGTCATGTTAGGCTTTTGTGGAAAAATGGAAGAAACCTCCAACGTGAGAACTGAGAACTGGACCACCAGATTGTACTGTAAGTGATGGACCAAAGTTAGAGAGACTTTTCAGATTTTGGTGACTAAGATTGAGCTCTGTCGATTGCCATTGGTAAATAGCTGAATGAAACCCTAAAATTCTGAACCCGTAAATTGTTTGAAATTTCAAGTTCTAAGCAACACGGTATTTTTTTTTTTTTATAATAGTTTCTATTGTGGTGGCATCGGAAGAAACATGGGAATAAGAGAAAAAGTAAAAAGTGTTAGAATTTAACTTTCATTATATATTATTTTTTAAAAATTATTACATAAATTAATTAAATTAAAATTTAAAATCTTATTCCTCCTAAGTTTATCTATGCTCGGGATCTGGAGATTTTTTTTTTCTTTTCAAATATCATCAACTGCTTCATTATTTTCTTCACAGGTGTATGGGTCAGCACTATTAGTGAAGGAAAAGATGGAAATCCCCATCCGTGACTTTATTAAAGAGGCTTGCACCTTTTCAACTATGAAACACAGAAACAGCTGTATCTAATGTTACATACAGTTACCTGATTCAACCGAAAACAAGTTGGCTTTCCCCCAAAAATAGGTTTAGGGAGGACGGGAAACCCAAAGCAAGTAATGGTTGTATATAGATAGAGATTTCTAGTTTTTCTTTTTACACACACACAAAGAAAAAAAAAAGGTTACTGTTAATTTGAATTGGAGTCCAAATTAAATTTCTTTATTTTTATTTTCTCCAACAAATGAAAAAAAAATTGTTCTTCCTCTTTTTGGGATAAATTTTCTCTTTTCGTTTTTGCTTGTTTTGGATAATCGTTCAATCATTCAATCCTTCTACTAAAGATGTTCCATTAAATATAAATAAATCCTCAAGAAGGCAGAGTGGCCCAAAATTCTGAGCTTTATGTCCTAGCAGAAGTTTTTTAAGTCTCAATTATTTGAACTCCCACTTCTCTCAGTTCAATAAGAGCATCACTTCTTAAAATTTAACAAAAAGCCCGAATAAAATAAACCAACAAATAAACTAAATTTTAGATTTGATAATTTTGAACATTGTTCATGATATAAATTAGATGTGAAAAAATATATATAAATAATATAATTTAAAATTTTAATAAAAATTATGTATATTTTATAAAAATTAAAAAATATATTTAATATTTAATGTATCAATATAAATTATGATATAATAATTTTAATTTTTATATATATTTAATAAAAAAACTACCACAATGTAAATACCCAAATTAACATATCTAACTCCAAATTCTATTTACAGAATAACTATATGGAATGACATATCCAAAAAAATCACTATTTCCATTCTCCATCAAATTACCAAATTTTACGATTAAAATCCAAATAGCAACTAAAGTAAAATTACAAACTCCTAAATTTTTTACACAAAATCTCTTACAACAAAATTTCCACCCTGCCCTAATTTTTCTAACTCCACCTCTCTTTATTAAAAAATAAAATAAAATGGTGCACTAGTTTACATTATTACAATTGAAGAAGCCCCTAAATCTAACAATACAATATCAAATTTATAAACCCAAAATTTGTTATGGATATTAAAAAAAGTTTTGGCTAAAGGTTCCAAATCTGAGCAAAAAAATCAGAAGAAAGAGTTGGAGAAGAAATTAAAGGCCCAGAAAGCAATGCAGAAGGGCTTGCCATGAACCCACTTCCATGTAAAATCGGGCTCCAGTCATGCAAAGCCCACATCATTCTAGCCTCCGACGCCGGCGAAAAGAACGTCCCCGTAGCTACAGCCGGTAACGTCTCCGGCGCAGGCGAAAGTATCCCTGGCGCCATCCGAATCAAAACTTCTTCCGCCCCAGCTTCCTCCATAACCCCCACGTCCCCTATTTTCTCTCTCGGGCTTGGGCTCGCCTTTTCCATTGCTGCCAACCTTGCTGCTGGCGATATGTCGCCGTCACCAGAGAAGTTTCCCGAGGAAAGTCCCGTGTAGCGTTGGACGATTGACATGAAGTCGGATTCTTCGGCGTGGATGACTTTGGGTGAGACAGCATAGATGATTACCGGCTCGCGACGGTGTTGATCTGCTGCTGCAGGGACGGCCTCGGCCGCGGCGAGGTGTGGTGGGTGAGGCGGTTTTTTGATTTTATGGGAGACTTTGCTGACTTTTAGTGGGGTTGGGCGTGGACCTTGGATTTGTACCTGACGCTTTGGGGTTGTCCCGCCGCTGGGAAATTGAGAGTCCATGATTGATGATGGTGATGATGGTGATGATGGTGATGATGATGAAGATGATGAGATGTAACAAAGGGCTTTTAGATGACGGAGAGGAGCAATTTTTTTTTCTTGGTTAATGATGAAATGAATCACTTTGAGCAGTTTCAGGCAAATAAATTATTTGACTTTGAAAAACACCAAGAAAACAGAAGTCAATGCTAACATTGTTGCTTATTTTTGCAAAATTATTACTAATGTTTCTTCAGTAAAAACTACAACTATAATTTCATCTCTATTCACCCATCTGAAGAAACCTTTTTTTTTTTTTTAATGAAAAATTTTAAAATCATTTTTTTTGGAAAATTAGAAATTTAATTCATAATTTATATATTTTTTAATTAAAATATAACGTTAATCTAGTTCTTCTTAATTTGATGAAAATTAAGCTAAAATCTAAATTAATTATACAATAAAATATAATACTCCCAAGATAAATTTATTATTTTCTTTTTTCAATACTATTACTCTTAATTTATTTTCTACTTTCGTCTATTTTTTTCACCTTTTATTTTTTTTCGGATGTTTTAAAATTATTTTTTTAACGTCTTATGTTCTTATTTATTTATTTATTTCCTTTTCTCTCCTCCTTTCTTTTTCTTATCGTCTCACCATATCCTATCCTTGGCTAATGGCCAATTCCAATTATTATTCGATTAGGTTTAACAACTAGAAATCCTATTTAGTGTCGGAATGTTCTCTAAAATGGTCAAAAATTACCCGATCAAGTCCAAACATAAAATGGACCCTCACCTTTAGGTAGGGGAGAAAGGAAAGAAAGAAAAAAAATTATTTTTATTTTTTAAAAAGTAAAATTTTATTTTTAATTTTTTATATATTTAAGAATTATGACACATGACAACTACACTTCACATATGTTATATGTAAGCAAAATGAAATAATTTTTATGAATACCGTGTCAAATATTATGACATATGTATCTAATTGGTGTTAATGGATGGATTAGATTTACACATAAAATGATAATACAAATATCATATTGAAATTCATTTAAAGTACAAGGGTTACATATAACATTAACTTTTAAATTTAAAAACAAACATTTTCGTTTGTTAAAAATTAAAAAAAGAAAATGAAAGAAAATAAAAAGAAGTGAAAAAATTTTAACCCATTTCTTTTCCTCTTAGGATAAGTTAATGGTAATCTCAAATTCAATTTCTCTATTGCATTCCAACCCTCAAAGAAACTGTAATTGTTTGCATCTCCGATTTTCATCTGACTTTCTATTGCTTAAAAATTTTCAAAAACCATAATATTATCAAGGGAGCTAAATCCAAATTCTTAAATCTACGTATGCAAAGCACAAAACAAAACAAATTAAAACAGAAAAACAAAATCTAAATTACAAGTAAGGTATTTGGTATCAACATTAGTTCTATTGCACCAATTTTCGACAATGACGACAAAAACTTGATAGTGCTAATCTACAAATGCACAAAATTGTAATAAAATAATATAGAGTAAATAAAATTTGTTTCTATAAAAATTATAAATGAGAAAGCTAAGTACTAAAATTATATCACCTTAAATTATATTTAGAAAATCGAATTAATGCAAGAATTAAATTAAAATACTAAACTAAGCAAATTAACAAATTAACAAATACAAGAACTAAATTAAACAAACTAACAACCTAAAACTTAAATTTAAGTATGCAATAACAGAAATTAAAACTTGAACTGTAACTCAATTAAATTAAAATAGCAAATTAAAACCTAAATTAACATGCTTGAAATTTAATCAATGCAAGAAATTTACTTACTAATTTATAAGAATTAAACTTATGCAAATTAAACCTTAAATCATGCAAGTAATTAAACCCTAATCTAATAACTTAAAATCAGAACTTCGAATGTTGAATTAAACTTAATCATTTCAAAAGAAGCAAAAACAGAATCTAAATAAACCTAAATTGAACGAATAGAATCAAACTTAAACAATACTCAAAAATTGAAATAAGGATGGAACCTAATTAACTTAAATTGCATAAACAAAAGTAAGAACTTCTCAAATTAACTTTAAACCAAACTTAAAAAAGAATTTATATTGCAAGAACTGGATTTAAAGAGTTTTGAATGAAAATTAAATTAAAACAAAGTTAAAATTGCAAAGGAAACTTAAATTAAAGTGCAAGAATAAAACTTAAATTTAAAAAAAAACTTTAAAGAATTTTTGAAAATTAAAGAACAAGTATAAAGCAATGGATTGGTTTGTCACCCTAGCCCTTAATAATTAACTCAAAAACTTTTAAAAAAAAAAACTTGAAAAGAACAATAAAGAAAATTTTAAAAGCTATAGGTTGGTCTGTCACCCTAAGCATATTCTTTCTTAATTATTAGAGCTAGCTATTTATAAAAAAAAAAAAAAAAAAAGATTAAAAGAACCTTAAACTAGGTGCGGCAGACTTAAACTTGTAATCTTGAAGACTTCTTAATTTGATTTGAGTGAACTGCTTGAGTAGAATAGCATTCTTAATTATGTCGTAACAGTTTTGAAGCCATTTGACAAATTTGAAAACAACAAAAAAGAGTAGTTGCCTATACCAAGCTTAAAAATCTCAAAGGGCAAAAAGACAAAACCTTTCTTTTTCTAGGGTATATCCATATGCAAACCCTAAAATGCCATCTATGGCTCCTCAAGGATCTTTTCAAACTTATACCGATCCTACCTTCTGTGAGAAAGCATCTGATCTTATTCATGTTCCTAATCTAGATGATTTAAAAGAACAAAAAAAATTGAAGATAAGCATTTTTAAGGTAATGGAGGATTCTTCCACTCAAAAGATGAATCTACTAGGAGAAAAACTCTGGATTATTAAAAGAATGGACTTCTATGGATCCATGCAAGCATCTGAATTGTGTCCAGTACCTAACGTGATAATTTCGCCTAAGTTCAAGGTCTTAAAGTTTAAGAAGTATGATGAAACTAAATGTCTTATGACTCATATCATGATGTATTACCAAAAGATAGCTACTCATGCAAAAGATGATAAACTATTAATCCATGTTTTCCAATACAGTTTCATAGGCTTTTTAGCTACAGGTAAGTATAGTTGGATAAGACCCCCAACACATCATGAAAATAACTAGCAATGACATTCATCACTTAATACAAACATATTATAGATTTAGGTCCAATTCGTCTTTATTTACAAAGCATGAAAAAAAAAGCTACTAAAAGTTTCAAAGAGTCTACAAAAAGGTAGAGAGACATGGCTATTCAAGTTCAACCACTTTTTATTGACAAAAAAGACCACTATGCTATTTGTCATTACTTTAAAAGCCCCATATTACGAAAGAATGATTGGGAATGCTATCAAGAATTTTGTTAACATGGTAATCTCTAAGGAGATAATAAATAACACCATTAAACATGGCAGACTTGAAGGAGGTGATGCTTCTAATGCAAAGAAAAATGATGGGGTATAAAAATAGAAAGAAGGAGATGCCTACGTTATGATTTATGAGGGGTAATAAGCTGGACGTTTTACCTCATACTATCTTTATCCTTATCTTATCTATCCACCTTACCACCTAATTGTGAATAACATTTACCAAAATCCTTGCACTTATCAGCCTATTGTACAACCATGTATGCAAATAAACTTTCAAGCACCTATACCTAATCATACACCTATAATTTAACCAATTTCTCAACCCAAGAGGTTGTTTAGTAGCAAAATAAGGAAAACTCCCACTAACCTAATTCCTATGACATACACTGAGTTACTCCCTTAACTCATTAAGAACCATTTGGTTACACCAATTTATTTAAAATCTTTAAAGCCTCTTTATCCAAAATGGTATAATGCCAATGTTACTTGTGATTATCATCCTAGGATAGGGCATTCCATAAAAAATTGTATAACATTGAAGTATAAGGTGCAAAGTTTAGTTAAGGATGGTTTGATAAATTTTGATGATAAGGAATGGCCAAATGTTGTTGAGAATCTTTTGCCTAACCATACAGGAGCATAATATTCAAAAAGGCTTTAAAAATTTTTAAGAAGTAATACAATTCTTTACATGTTATGAACATTAGGAAGATCTTTATGTATTGGTCATTTATTTATCTTTCATTTTCAATAAATTGGCAATTGCATTTCATTATTTTTTTAATTTTTTAATCTTTGCTTTTACACGCCATTCAAAACTCTACCCATTCCCAAATTCTAAATAATGAATGATAAGACAATCATGACAATAATTCAGGATTCAATTTTGAAAATCTCATTCACATTGATGACATTGATGACTAAAATCCTATTATGTTAAGATTTTTCTGAAAGTCGAAGAAAGATGAATTTATATAAAGAGAGTGAACTGATAAATTATCCACAAGTTTTTTCTTACTCAATAAATATTTTTCAATGAGAGCATTCGTGTTTATGATAAGAAATTACCATTTTTCTTTTACCTTTCGTAAAAATAAAATTTGTCCATTTGCAACCCCTTTAACCCTATTATGATTTTTTTTCTAAAAAACACTAACCAATGATAACTCTTTAGGTTGTGTGGCAAATTTTAGGAAAGATTTGTTTACAAAAAAGAAAGAAAAAGAAAAAATCATAAAAGATTCGAAGGATAAAGATTGGAAAAGCTCCTTTAATAATAATAAAAAAGGTGAATAGCACAAGTGATTTAAAGGAAAAAATAGAAAAAAACTCTTTATGAGTAAATTCTTCTTGAAAAGAAAATAATAAAATAAAAAGATATAAAGAAATAAAAAGATGAAAAAAAAAAGAAAATGTAAAGAAATGATGAAGAATGGGGCAAAATGTCGAGGTACTGTAAAAGATAAAATGATCATTTAGTCTATAACCCTTCAAACACATGTTTTAAGCCTATATTATCCTTTTTTCTATAACCATTCACCTTAGCCTACATTACGTGCCTTATAAGTGCATTTGATCAAATATGAATGCTCGAATTAACGAGTTAGATATTGAACTAAGAAGAGATTGTGATAGGATAATGAGATCATGATTTGTTCTAATATTTTGGGATTGGTCTAAAATTAAATAGGGATATCAATAATGAAAGAAGTGAAAAAGAAAGGAAAGGAAAAAATGAGAAAAATGTGAAAAAAAATAAAGAAAAAAGAAAAATAAAATAAAATAAGGGAAAGTGAAATGGTGGATTCAAATTGAAAACCCGAAAAGGATAGTTTAAGTCAAAATAAGTATGTCTAAGTTGAAAACCTAGAAAAGTAGGTTAGATATGAAAAAAAATGTAACATCATTTGGGAATCTCAAAATACAAGGGCAAGACTGGTTTAATGGGCTCTGAAGGTTTAAGAACATCAGCTTGATGGGTTTTTGAGATAAAATCCTGGATATATTTGTCATAAGTATTGATTTATTTAAGGAGCTGTGTCCTTATTCAAACATTTACCTTTGTAATTTGATTGCCTTTATTCTATCCATTGCCAGATTTGTTACACTTTCGTTTAATTAGAAATTTTCTTTCTTTCATTTCCATGACTTTTTTTTCTCATCTATTACTATTAGAAGAAATGGATTTGCTATGAAATTAAAATGATGATGAATAAATGAATTATAACATGAAAGATCCTTACATTTCTTTAAAAAGATGATGAAGATAAGGGCAGAGAGGAAAAAATGATATGAAAATAAAAGGCTTGGTAGGACATTACTACACAATATTTTTTTGGGCTTTTTAAAAAAATAAGAGTATGAATAATGAGACAGAATGATAAGATTAATCAAAGATCATAAAGGCAGTTATGATTGCTAAAGATAAGAGAAAAAATATTTGAGAAGTTGAAAAATGAAGGCATTAGAAGGATTTTAAAAACCTTTTTTTGCCACAATTAGAGTTACACTTATGACATTGCATTCATGTAATTTTTTTTATAAGAATATGATCTTAGATCTTGAAATAATGATTAATGAGAATGTGAACTACTTTTATTTGATTTTAGTCCATAGTGGAGGATGATTTTCAAAGAAAAGATTTTGATTCTTTATGGAAAACCTTTTGAAAAACAAGTAAGGTAGTGATCTTTAATGGAGGAAATATTTTTACAAAAAAAAGACCTTTTGATGAGATTTTAATTCTTGTATGAAGAAATTTTCATGAAGTGAAATTTGAAACCTTTAGATAAAGAAAATGATTTCAAGAAGAATTGGTAAACCTTGGTTAAGCAGATATTTCATTTTTAAGGTTTCATAGCAGGGGCTTTTTTTTTTTTTTGTAAGATTAGAATCTCTTATGTGAATTCTTGAGATATGGAATTATAGATGTGAACTTTTTATATATGAATCTTTAAATTTTTTATGAAAATTTGTAAAATTTTTAAATAAGAATCTTTGAACTTTTCAATGTGAATATTTAAAATTTTGGATGTGAATCCCAAAAACTTTTCGAATGTGAATCTTTAAAATTTTAGATGTGAATCTGTAAAGTTTTTTAAATGTGAATATTTGAAATTTTGGATGTAAATCCCAAAAATTTTTTGAATGAGAATCTTTGAATTGTAGATATGAATAAGGTTTTCACATGTGAATCTTTGATTCCTTGATGTGAATTTTGAAGACTTATGCAAATTTGGAAAAGCCTTGTGATGAGAATCTCAAATCTTCAATTTGAATGTTTGAATGAATCTTTGATCTCATTTTATATTTCTCAAAGTTGTTGAGCCTTTGATGCGACGAGTCTTTTATATTTTTTTTCAAAAGTCATTGCGTCTCTGATAAGATAAGCATTTTATAACTTTTAAAGTTGTTGAGCCTCTGATGAGATGAGCTATTTATATTTTTTTTCAAAAGATAAGAAGCCTCTAATAAGAAGAGCTTATTAAACTTTCAAAGTTATTGAGCCTTTGATAAATGAACTTTTTTTAATTTTTTCAAAGTTATTGAGCCTCTAATGAAATATCTTTTTTAATTTTATAAAAGTTGTTAAGCCTCTTATGAGTGGAGCCTTTTATATTTTTCAAAGTTGTTGGCTTCTATTTAGATAAGCCTTTTATATTTCTTAAAATGGTTAAGCCTTTAATGAAATGAGCTTTTTTTTAATTTTTCTGAAGATGTTAAGTCTCTATTTAAAAAAGCCTTTTATGTCATTGAAAAAGTTTTTGAGTTTTCATTTAAAGAAGTTTTTTCAAAAAAAAATAACAAAAAAAAATTGTTGAGTCAGTTATTTGGATATAATGGTTGTCTATAAATTTACACGATTCTTATTTCACAAAAAATGAGTAAAAAGAGGTAACTATAAACACTCATTTAATCAAGGGCTAATTTTATGTTTTAGGATTAAATGTTTGTAGGTTAGATTATTTTTATTGTTATTTTCCATTTTATTTTGGGCAGTTTGATTAATTAAAAATAAGGTTTGGCCAATAATGAAATTAAAAGGTTAAGTTGAAAGTTTAACCAATAAAGGAGTGTATTTGGGAAGAAGGACAAGAAGGAGACTTGGATTAAAAATCCAAGATTGGGTTTGATTAGGAAATTAAAAATCAAGAAGACCATGTTTTTATTATGATACCTTTGGCAATCATGAAAGTCAATGAAGAATCGATTAGAAAAAACCAAAAAAGGGAGAAAAATCAAGATATAATCAGAAAGAAAGATCATAAAGAAAGCAAGAAAGAAAATTTGTTAGTCAATTGGCAAAATTTTTTTAGTAATGTTGTTTTTAAAGAAAGGTCTTGGTTAGATGTAGAATCAATTGTGATTTAAGGGGGATTAGAGCTAAGGAATCAAATTCTAGGTTTTAGTTTTTTTTTTTTCAAATTTTTTATAATTTTTTTTTATTTTGTTTTTGGGAAAATCTGGGATTTTTCCAAATTCCAATGAAAGTTTAAGCTTTTCGATCAAGTTTCTAGCCATATCTTGAAATTTTCAACCATATCTTTAAGTTTTGGACTGGTGTTCAATCCATTTTAGAAAGAAGTTAGAGAAAGTTCGATTACAGAAAGAGAAAAAGGAAAAGAAAAGTGAAGAAAAAGGAAAAATTTTTAGCCTTTTATAGTGCCCATAAATGACATTGTTTTGGCTAAAAGAATTTTTGCAACCCATGCCTAACCTGTTTAGAACCAATATGTTAACCCAGGTATGACCCAACCCATTTGGCATAAAATCTTTTTTCTATTTTCATTTGATTTTCCTTTTGATTTTATTTGATTTTATTTACTTTTTTATTTTTTTCTTTTATTTTGATTAATTTATGTTGATTAAGTTATTTATTGTTTTGTATATCTATTTAATTTCTTAAAAAAATTTACTTAGAAAAATAAGTAAAAAATTAGGAATAAATAAAATTTTGTCCAATGATGAAAATTTAAAAGAGTAACAGGTGTGTAATTTCTTGAAAATCTCTATGTGAGATAATTTTTTTCTAAATTTGATCAAAGCGTTGAAAGATTTAGAAATTAGTCTCAATATAAGAATTTTTAATTTCTAATTTGAAAAAAATTAAAATTTAGAATAAATTGTGGTGATTTAATTTCCTTACATGATTAATTATATGTATGAAGTTTTGTATTTAACCTTGTATTTGATTGTATGAACTTAAATTATTATGTGTCATAATGTATAGATCCATGGATCTATGGCTAGACATAAACTTTAGAAATTTTCGTAATTTTTTTTTTGTTTAGATGTGATTGGTTACCTAACTAAATCTATCTCATTTAAAGAAAAGTCTTAAGATTAACTTAAGTATTTTTAAATAATATATTCTAGTCTACGAAATCATATTTTAAGTTTGGGAATGCAATTACACATGAAAAAAGTTATAGCACCCTCACAGTGCCCATTAAAAATGGTACTAGTTTAATTTCAAGTTATCCAAACCTTTAAAAATCTTTATAATTTTACCAAATGATTTAATTATTGGAAATTGATTCTAAAATTATTCCAATAGTTTGGTAATAATTTAAGATAATTTTTAAACTTTAAGAGTATTCATGGAGGCTAATATTCCTTTTTGAGGAAGCTTCGTCGTTGGATTCATTTAATCTTTTTTGTTGTAAAAAATTTTTACTTGTGAAAATAATTTATTTTCAAAAATATCTTATAATATATTGGTAAAATTTTTTGTCAAAGATTATCCTCCAATATATTGGTATGAGTGAAAATTTATTTGTTTGTAAAAACAATTTATTTTTAAAAATATCTTCCAATATGTTAATAAGATTTTTTGTCAAGAATTATCCTCTAATATATTGATAAGGTTTTAAAAAATATTTTTCTTTAGGAAAATTCATTAAGTCTTTTAATAGTTTGATAAGATTTAATTTAAGATTTAAATCCTCAAATAATTTAATAGAATTGCAAAACATTTTTTTAAAGCTTTTTTTTTTATTTTAAAAAAGTTAATTAAAATAAACAAAAATTATCATGCAAATAATATCATACAATATCATGCAATAACATAATATATCATATAATTATAATATAATCATGCAATAATATAATGTAATATATAAATTACCATACAATTAATATAAAATATCATGCAATTAATTAATAAACATGCAAAAATACAAATAAAAAACTCATAAATAATATTACCAATTTTTTTTTCTTTTCTTCATTCCTTTTAAATTTAATAATAATAATAATAATAATAATAATAATAATAATAACATAAAAAAAGAAAAAAAGAAAAAAAGAAAAAAAGAAAACAGAAAAAAGAAAAAAGAAAAAAGAAAAAGAAAATAAAAAAGGAGAAACCTGTGATTGGATCAAGTTTGAAGATTGGTTGACGTGCGAGTTGCCACAAGTTAGGACACAAATCCTACCCTTCACAAAACAGCATCGTTTGGTTTTGTTATATAAGTAAAAAAATTTTCAAGTTTTTCCAAAAGCTCTAGTTCTCCCTCTCTCTAAAATTATTTTCTCTGCTTTCCTTTTAAGAATTCAATTTGAAATTCCAGGACAAATATGTAGGTTTTGGCGTCGACAAATTCAATAGAGCCCAAAAACCATCGTGAACTCTAGAACCTGACTATCATGGAAATCTTCCAGCCAATGTCAGCTCGTCAAAAAATTCAAAAATCTAACGAAAAGTTCAAAGAAACCTTGAAATTGCCCAAAAAATTCCAAAAATCCTTAGAAAAACAAAAAATTTTCCCAAAATTCACTAAAAAATCCAGAGATCTCACAAACCCAAAATTCCTAAGGAAAAAACCAAAATCCAAAATAAATCAAAAGCATAGAAGAAAACTAGATTCCAAACAAACTTTCAAAAAATTCAAACTCAGGAAAAAGACTACAAAAAAATCAACCTAAATCCAAAACCTAGAATAAAAAACCAAAAATATTTTAGTGCTCCAATTGATTGCTATAATTGCTTCTCATTATGTTTATTGCCCCATTTTATAATTTTTTCTCTCTTCCTCTCCTTATGGGTTTGAGCATGATTTATAGGGTTTTCTTATAGAAATTTTAAGGACTTACCACTAAAGATCGAATATATCAATGAATAGATTCTATCCAAAAGATTGCTTGATTCTTGGAATTTTAATCTCATTTAATCATGGTCAATGGCTTTCTAATTGATTTTGTTTTCAAGCAACCATGATTTTTGAATTGATAAAAAATTTCTAATTTTGTTTCCTTTCTTTTTTTTAACCTTTTTTTTACTTTGACTTTGTCTGGAACTTTTGACTTTTTGAAAAAAAAGTAAAATAAAACTAAATATTAAATCAAATTAAAATTAAAATTAAAATTCTTCCTATTAGGCCCAAAGATTCCTAATCAGGCCTAATTAATGGTCAAAAGCCCCTTTTATCTCGAAAATTTTTTTGGACAAAATAGTTGTATACAATTGCCTATCTTTGCACAATTTCTATGAAACAAGAATTGTTCATAGGAATTGTGCAAAGATGTAGATACCCATTACGTCTGGGCCTAAAAAATATCCTCCAAATAGAAGCATGCAACTTTCGAAAAAGGAAAACTTCAAATAACCCCTCTAAATAGAAGCTTGACAATTTTAAAAAATGAGCTCCTCTGTATAAAGTCCAAACAACTTTAAAAACTTTAATTAGGAAATATCAAAAGACATCCACTTTGCCCCGGTTTAGAAAAATTTAAAATTTAAAATTTTTAGCTAAAAATCCAAAATTCACAATTTGAAAATTCAAGGGTTCATTTCAAATTTTCAACGATTTGCAAGGTGAAAAATTAAAAGATTCCAAGACTCCAAGTTTCGCAAAAAATTCACAAAGATTTCAAATTTTAGAAAAAATCAAGATTCACAAAGATTTGCAAGAATTCCAAGTTTCACAAAGATTTCAAAAGTTCATAAATGATTCAAGTTTCTCAAAGGTTCTAGATTCACAAAGGTTCTAAGTTTCATAGAGATTCTAGATTCACAAGATTTCAAGTTTCACAAAGGTTTTAGATTCGCAAAGGTTTTTAGATTCATAAGAGTTTTAGGTTCTCAAGAATTCCAAGTTTGCAAGAATTTCAATTTCGTAATAACTTAAAGATTCACAAGGATTTTAGTTTTGTAAGAATTCAAATATTCGTAAAAATTTTCAGATTCACAAGAATTGCAAGATTCTCAAGCTTTTCAAAATTCTTAAAAGCTTAAAGTTTAGCAAAAGTTTCAAATTCGTAAAAATTGAAAATTCTTAAAATTTTCATATTAAAGATTCACATTTAAAAGATTTTTGTTAGCAATTCACATCCAAAATTTAAAACTTTATATTTGAAAATTTTAGGGCTTTGCATCGAAGATTTCAAGGTTTACAACCAAAATTCAAAGATTCTCATTCGAAAAATTTTAGAGATTCATACCTAAAAGTTAAAGATTTTCATTCAAAAAATTTAAAGATTCACATCCAAAATTTCAAAGATTCACATTTAAAAAATTTTAGAGATTCACATCCAAAGTTTCAAAGATTCACATTTGAAAAATTAGAGATTCGATCCAAAGTTTAAAAGATTCTTTTTCAAAAACGTTATGGCTTCACATCCAAAATTTTAAAGATTCTTATTGGAAAAAAAATTTAGGGTTTCGCATCCAAAATTTTAAAGATTCTGATTCGAAAAGCTCCTTTAAACAAAAAATTTATAAATTTAAAAATTTGGAAAGTTTTCCTTGTCCTAAAATCTCTTCATGAAATATCTTCCTTATTCGAGGAATCAGAAGTTAAACATTTTTCCCAACCAAGATAATTGTCATGATAATTATGCAAATGCCTTCTAAATTATGCAAATGCAACAATCTAGATTCTCAATAAATGATGCAAATGCAAATGTCATACAATGATTCAAATGTTCCAACCATGATGCAAATGCATGCCCCAACAATGATGCAAATGCAATTATGAAGGATTTAAATACAATGTAAACATAATGTATGTAATGCAGATATCAATGCCATGAAATTTCAATTGTGGTAACAAGATTCTCAAGACTCCACCATTCTTTCTTAACTTTTCAGTTTTAACAATTTTAGAACAAATTCTATCAATCGATCTATGTTATTTTCCTCATCTGGTCCCAACTCATAGGTTATATCGACCAATCCATCACTTTGTTGATGAGGTCACCTTATTTGCCCTCTTCAAATCATTTTCTTAGGTTTCTTTCACTTTTTTCATCTTGGATTTTTTCAAAAGAATGGAAAAATCATTTACAGACATCGTCATTCACTTATTTATCATCATTCTAATTCATGACAAATATGATATATTCCCTCAATTTATTTAGGGGATGCACATTTGGTAAAGAATAAGAAAATTGGGCATTCATTATCGAAATGAAGCATGGTTAAGAACAAATCAAAGATAAAAATATTCTGGCTACTTAAATGGGATATTAACATCCAAAATAATGAATGTTCAAACAATTTTGAACTCAAACTCAAAATTTTTTCTCAAAAACACATTCTATTGACATTCTTAATCTTTGAGCCAAACATCATCCATATTCTTGGATCCTCAAATGAAGCTATTTTTCTGAGTCTTTATTTTTACTTAAAAAACCCTTTCGAGTTTTCAGTTTTATTCTTCCTTTTTATTTTTTATGTTTTTATTTTTTTGCTTATCTTTTTCTCATATTTTCTTCTCATTTCTCTTTATCCTTGATGCATTAGTGACACTTTGGTCAAAATCCTAAACAATCCAATGATAAATCTATCTTAGTTCAGTTCATAATTCTCCAGTTTGAGTATTCACATTTGATCAAAATGAACTTTTAATGGATGTAACGTACGCAAGGGTGAGTGGTTATAAAGGAAATGGATAAAACAGGGTCAAATTGTATTTGAAAGATAATCAAACCAAGAATCATTTTTTTCATGTAAAGCACCTTGACACTTTGCCCCTATCAATTTCTTTTTCTTTTTCATTTTTTTTTCATTTTTTTTCATTTTTTTCATTTTTTTCATTTTTTTCATTTTTTTCATTTTTTTCATTTTTTTCATTTTTTTTGCACTTTTCATCATTTTTCAAGAAAAATTTGAGTACAAAGGGCTTTGCCCTTGAAATCACTAAAAATTTACTTTCTTAAGCTTTTCAAACTTTGCTCCCAATGTAAGGGTGATCATTGACTAGGGTTCCTTAAAAGAAAATTTCAATAGGTTCAAATTAGGTAGTAAAAGATAATTTTACTTCTTGAGTGAAAGGTAGAAGAAAGATCACCATTTCTCATTTCAAACATGAATAATTTTAATGAAAAACATTCTCTGACCAAAAACAAAGATCATGTTTTACATCAAGTTCATCTTTCAGTGAGTGAAATTTTTTGTCAAATTTATCTTCTTTTATTTAGCAATCCCAATAAATCAACAATCTCAATTTATCAACATGAATGATGTTTTCAAAATTGAGTCCTGAATTATTGTCATGACTGTCTAAATATTCATTATTTGGAATTTGGGAATGGATATAGGAAAAGATGTAAAAGCATAAAATGGTATTTACATGAAAAAGAAAATGTCCTGAAAATGCATCATATTTGTCACTTTTATTAAAATGATGAAAAATATGTCATTTTTAGTAAAACGATGAAAAATAAAATGAAATCCTAGTCCAATAAAAGAAGTTCATTATTCCAAAGAAATCCTAAAATGATAAGTAGTATCAATAAGCCTTTTCATATCTTTCCTACAATTATGTCCCTCAGTGATCAAACAAAGGGCGTTTGTGTACATTCAGCTCTCCTGATTCGTTGAAGCTTATTGAGTCTGCTCAAATCAAACTTTGCACCTTATGCTTGAAAGCAGGGTAAATTTCTATAGAGTGACCCACATTCCTATTATAGTAATCACATGTGGTATTAACATTGTACCATTAAGAATAAGTGGCTTTAATGGTTCTAAAAGAACTGAGGATACCAGATTATTCTTAACCAATTTTGGGAATAACTTAGTATAGGTTATGAAGATAGGATCAATGCTATACCTCTTTGTGTTGCCATTAGATCTTTTCAACCACTACCTTGAAATTGGTGTAGTGATAAGATTAGGCCCATATGTAGATACTTGAAAGGTTGGTTGATAAAGGCTTGGATAGATGTTATTCATGGTTGGGTAATGAAGTTGGTAAAGGACTTGTGCAATATTATTAATTATAAGGAATAAGTAGGATGAACAATTGGTGGAAATAGAGCATAACCTCTAAATTGTTGCCCCTCAAAACTCACAGCTTTGGCTTCGACTTTTTTTTTAGGCATCTTACCTTGCTTGGTACTATTGGCCTTTTCTTCCTTAAGCTTACCACTCTTTATGGCATTTTTAGTAATCTCCCATAAGATCACCATATGTTTTATTATGTTTCCTACCAGCTTCTCATAATAAGGTGCCTTCAAGGTGCTTATAAACAAGACAATCTGAGGTAGTTGAACTTGAGCAGTCATATCCCTTCATCATTAGGCATATTTTTTGAAGGACTCCGTTGCCTTCTTTTTCATATTTTGTAAAGAAAAGCAATTAAGGGCCAAGTCAATGATGTGGCAATATAGATTAATAAATGCTTAAGCAAGCTCATTCTAAGAATGGATATGAGTTTGATCTAGTTAACCATACTACTTTATAGCTGAACTAGTAAGGCTATCTAGAAACACATGCATCAATAGCTTTTTATCATTAGTTTAAGCATCTATTTTTTGACAACACATAGTAGCATTTGTGATTGGACACTTAGTACCATTGTACTTCTCAAACTTAGGGACCTTAAACTTTGGTGAGATTACAACATCTAAGACCAAGCAGAGGTCGACTGCATTTATAGAGCCATAAAAGTCTATACCCTTAATGGCTCGTAGTATCTTTTCTAGTAGGTTCATCTTCTGTTCAAATTTCAAGTCCTCTAAACTTTTAGTCACCTTCAATTGTAGCTTTTCACCCTCTTTTGGGTCATTTATGTTAGGAACTTAAACTGGTTCAATTACCTTTTCTATGAACACATAATTAATAAAGATTTGAAACTACCCTTAAGTCGATGTGGTAAACCTTTCTAGATAAGTATATAAGATAGGAAGTGTAAATTGTTGCAGAAGAATGTCTTTGGTGGACTGGGCCTGATATGAGCCATAACTAAGAGAACACAAAGAGTCAACAACATCCTGTAATGGATGGTTATTGGGATTAGCTTCTTCCATAACCTTTCCCTTTTTCAGCTTATTCAGTGCTTCTAGGATCTTATTTAGCTCCCTTTTAATTTCTTCTTAAGCCGTCTCTAACTTCTTTACACGATTTGCATTATCTTACTCCACTCTTCTGGCTTGGGCTCAAGTGCTATACTTATGGTGAGTTGGTCGAGCTATCCTTAAATCTTGATTTACCACAATTAGGGTGCATGTGTAGAATGACGTTCATGAAACCATCCAATTATGCATAAGAATAAATGCAAGAATACATTGATGCAATAAAGAGAATTTACCACATAACAATTGTTAACAAAGAAAATCAGTATTGAATGAAAAGTTATCTCTAACCAAACCTAATATTACATCCATGAAAAATCTAAAATTTATTGAGGAAAGAAATCCCTAATTTATCGATACTGGCTTTGCACTTTATTAAAGAAATCTAGTAGTTCTTGGCCATGTACTCTCATTGATGGCATCTTTGTCTTTCATTCCTTAACCTTTTCTACCATATTCTTGGCTTTGTAAGCAACCACAGTGATTTGGTCAAACAAAGATTCCAACTGGTCATGCTTTTTCACATATGACTTCTTTATTTGCTCACATTTTTCATTTACAACTCCCATTTTTATTCTAATTTCAACCACAATTCCATTTAGTATTTGGATGAGCCTTTGTGCCTTAGAAAGTGCCTTTTCATTTTCTTACAGCTTCACTTGCAACTGTCAATTTTCTTTCAAAAGTTAGGCCAGCTCTCAATTAGTAGATGACTATATTATGTTTAGGTCAACAAACAGACTCTTCTATTCATCTTTTCTTGTTCAAGTGCTTGACTTTCTTTTTTTAGCCTTTTGTTTGCAAGTTTCAACTTTTTTGATCCTTTTTCAAGCTAGTAGAGGACTTTGCTAGGCTTTCTATATATGTAACTAAGCCTTTCCTTGTTATAATTATTTTGTGGCAATTACTCTTTAGATCTAATGATCTGAATGCATGTACAGTAAAAGAAAAGGATTTGTATGCATTAATATATATAAAGAACAACATCATATATACAAAAAAAAAAAACATAGAGGGTTAGTATGCAAATAATATATACA
Source organism: Durio zibethinus (assembly GCF_047325235.1). Lineage (NCBI taxonomy): Eukaryota > Viridiplantae > Streptophyta > Magnoliopsida > Malvales > Malvaceae > Durio > Durio zibethinus. The sequence goes on from NC_143185.1 coordinate 7,631,053, forward strand.
AAAAATATATACATATAAATTTACAAGCAGAACATATGCCTTATTTAGGGTTTTCTAACACAAAGGAAGGCAAGGCTCTAAGTTCAGACCTTTAAAGTTTTATTTACATGCTAGGTTCAAAGGTTTGACAATCTAAGGGTTTCCAAATTGTTCGTTACATCATTGTTTATTATAGACTAGTAAGCCACCATAGTCCTCACCCATTATAGGCTACAAGCAAAAAGGGTTCAATTTAAGTGAGAGTTTTTTGCTATCCTATGCAAAGACATAAAATCTCATGAAGGCGTAGGTACTTTACTCCTTCTTAAGGGATGAAACTCGAGTGTAGAGCTCATGTCATGCATATGTATATGAATGATAACTATGAAATAAATAAATAACTAAAATACAAACAAAGAGACAATTTTTTAAATTTATTAAGTTAGGCTTGGATAACAAGAAATTATTTATTGGCCAAACTCTCGATTTCTTTAGCGGAGTCGTTAAACTGTCTAACGTATAGATTTGTGGACCTATTGCTAGACATAAACTTTAGGAGTCACCACCAATCTTTTTTATTTAGGTGCGATTGATTACCTAATTGAATTTGCCTCATTTAAATAAAGGTATCAAGATTAAGTTAAGTATTTTTAATAGTATATTCTAGTCTATAAAACCAGATTTTAGGTTTGGGAGTGCAATTACACATGAGAAAGTTTATAACACCCTCACAACAACCATTAAAGGATGATACCAGTTTGATTTCACATTATCCAAGCCTTTAAAAACCTTTTATAATTTTACCAAATGATTTAATTATTGGAAATGGATCCTAAAACTACTCCAATAGTTTGGTAGTAATGTAAGATAATTTCCTCACCTCAAGAGTATTCATGGAAACTAGTGTCCCATTCTGAGGAAACTTTGTCATCAGATCCATTTAATCTTTTTTGTTGTAAAAATCTTTTACTTGTGAAAACAATTTATTTTCAAAAATATCTTCCAATATGTTGGTAAGATTTTTTGTCAAAGATTATCGTCCAATATATTGATAGGATTCAAAAATTATTTGTTTGTGAAAATAATTTATTTTCAGAAATATCTTTCAATTTATTGGTAAGATTTTATAGACAAGAATTATCCTCCAATATATTGGTAGGATTTAAAAAAAAAAAAATTTTCAAGAAAATTCATTAAGTCCTCCAATAGTTTGGTAAGACTTAATTCAAGATTTAAAACCTTTAATAGTTTAGTAAGATTAAATTTTTTTTTTAAAGCCTTTTTTTAATTTAAAAAAGAATCAATTAAAATAAACAAAAATTATCATGCAAATAATATTATGCAATATCATGCAATAGTATAATAAATCATACAATTATAATATAATCTTGCAAAAAAAAAATAATCATGCAATAATATAATATATAAATTATCATGCAATTAATATAAAATATCATGCAATTAATTAATGCAAAAATAAAAATAAGAAAATCATAAATAATATTACCAAAATTTTTTCTTTTCTTCATTCCTTTTAAATTTAATTAATAATAATAATAATAAAACACATAAAAATCAGAAAATGGAAATAAAAAAAATCCAAATAAGAAAAATCAAAAATAAAAATAAAAAAGAACATGCGATCAAGTATAATTTGAAGACGTGTTGACATGTGGGCTACCACGGGTTAGGATGCAAATCCTACCCTCTGTAAATGGCAACGTTTGGCTTTGTTATACAAGTAAAAAATTTCTTAGGTTTTTCTTAAGGCTCTAGTTCTCTTTCTTTCTAGAATTATTTTCTCTACTTTTTCTCTAAAAATTCAATTTGAAAACTCAAACTTCTCCAATTCCTAACCAAATATGCAGGTTCTGGTGTTAGAATATTCAAAGAGGCAAAAAATTCAATAGAACTCAAAATCCACTATGGACTCTAGAACCCGGCCATCATAGAAATCCCTCTAACCACCGTGAGCTAATCAAAAAATTAAAAAATCCAACAAAAATTTCAAAGAAACTCAAAAATTGCCCAAAAATTCCAGAAATCCTTAAAAAAACAAAAAAAAATCCAAAAATTTACCAAAAAATAAAAAAAATCACACAAACCAAAAATTCTCTAGGAAAAAACCACAATCCAAAATAAATCAAAACCTAGAACAAAACTAGATTCTAGACAAACTTTCAAAAATTCAAACTCGAGAAAAAAATACCAGAAAATCAACCTAAATCCAAAACCTAGAGTCAAAAACCTAAAATATTTTAATGCTCTAATTGATTGTTGTAATTGCTTCTTACTTGTTTATTGCCCCCTATCTTATAATTTTTTGTCTCCTTCTTTTTTTATGGGTTTGAGCACGATTTATAGGGTTCCCTTATAAAAATTTTAGGGGTCTACCATCAAAGATCGAATCTATCATTAAACAGATTCAATCCAGAAGATTACTTGATTCTTGGGACTTTAATCTCATTTAATCATGGTCAATGGTTTTCTAATTGACTTTGTTTCAAGCAACCATGATTTTTGAATTGATAAAAAATTTCTGATTTCATTTCCTTTCTTTTTTTTAAAAAAACTTTTTTTTGGAACTTTTGACAATTTTTTTTACTTTTAAAAAAAGTTAAATTAAATCAAAAATTAAATTAAATTAAATTGAATTAAAATTTTTCTTATTTGACCCAAAGCTTTCCAATCAGGCTTAATTATTGGTTGAAGGCTATTTTTTTATCTAAAATTTTTTTTTGACAAAATCAGATGTTTACATTATGTATTAAATTCCATAAAATATTTAATAACTTTGATGATGGAGCCTCTTTAAGGAAACGAGCATGTTACTTGAATACTCTTAAGGTTAGGAATACTTTTAGGGGATCAACCAAAGTGTTAGAGAAAATCTAAAAATATTTTTAATATTTAAATAACAAATTTATAATTAATTAATAAAAATAATAATAATAGTAAGTTATGACCATATTAATAAAGGTTAAAATAATCTAAGATTAGTTGGTATCAATTTATAGGCATTATAGGAGTGCTATAACCTTTCCTACATATAACTGAACTCCTAAACCTAGTTTTGTTTAGAAGATCATAACCTATTATTTTTAAGAATCCTTAGTTAAGCTTAGGATAACTTTAGAAAGGAGAGATTCACTTAGGTGGCTAATCACACCTAGTTAAAAAAGATTGGCAGCGACTCCATGTATCGTATCTAATGGGTTAGTTTTAAGACATACACGTTATGATAGTTTGGTGACTCTATTGGAGACTTAAAAAGTTAAGCCAATTCTTAATCTTAGATTTTTTTTCAATCCTTATTTTGATGGTCTTTATTTAATCATTCTTTTATTTCTTTATGCTTACTAATTTGTTTATATGTTCTTTTTTTTTTTTATCTATTTGAATAGGAATGTTTGTTAAATTATTTTTATGTTCCTTGACACACATTACACATGCATTTCATATATAAGCTCTTTACCTGAGATTTGTCCTATGTTAGAAAGGTGCAAGTAATTACACTATTGTGAAGTGATAATTTCCATGTGAGCTAGAGAAAACTCTTACTCAAATTAAACCCTTTCTGTTTGAAACTTGTCATGGGTGAGGATTGGTGTGTCTTATTAGTCTATAATGGATGATGATGTAGGAAACAATTTAAGAATCTTTAGATTATCAAAATATCCTAGCCCAGCATATATAATAACCTAAGTAGCCAACCTTAGGTTAGAACCATGTCCACTCATTTTTATAATACAACCCAAGTTAGGACACAATAAGAAACTTTTGGTGATTTTATTTGTATGAATGTTGTGATAAAGTTGAAAGAGTTTAGGTTTATTCAGTCTTTCATGCATTGTTATGTGGCAAATGTTAACACATTTATACGTTTATCCATGCATCATTGAATTTTTAGGTATTTATCATCCCATGCATGCATTTATCCATTCATGCATCTTTAAATTATTTTGTTAACCTAGGTAGTCCTTTGTTCATACATCATTATGGGGTAAACATTAACTTACACATCCATCAGTGTAGGTCATTTATCATTTCATGCATCATTAAATTGCTATGTGCATATAGAAAAATGATTCTTAGCAGCTAGTAACACATCATCTTGATTATGATAAAATAGGTTTAAGGATAGCTCAATTATCAAAGGATTCTAGGCAACCTACTTGCCATCACCATAACACTTGTTCTTAGGCAAAACTTACGGAATAGGAATAGACTAGCTGAACTAAAGAGGTTGAAAAAGCCTAAATGGAAATCAATAGAGAATTGGAAAAGATGATGGAGATATTTAGTAAGATGAATAAAGCAAAGCTATAAAAGAAACTCCTACTTTGCTAGATCACCCATCCAAAGATATTGTGGACCCTTTATACCCTCATAGATATAGCCCATACCAAGCCTAAACATTTTAAATGGCACAAGGACAACAACTTTTTTTTTTAGGGTATATCCATATGCAAACCCTAGAATGCCATCTATGGTTCCTCAAAGATCTTTTCAAACTTATATCGGTCCTACCTTTAGTGAGAAAACATCTAAACCTATTCAAGTTCCTAATCTAGATTATTTTAAAGAACAAAAAAAATTAAAGATAAGAACTTATAAGATAATGAATGATTCTTCCACTCAAAAGATGAATATATTAGAAGAGAGACTTCGGCCTATTGAAGGTGTAGACTTTTATGGATCCATAGATGTATCTAAATTATGTTTGGTGCCTAATGTGGTAATTCTGCCTAAGTTCAAGGTCCTAGAGTTTAAGAATTATGATGGGACTAAATGTCCTGTGACTCATAGCACGATGTATTGTCAAAATATGGTTGCTCATATAAATGATGATAAGCTATTAATCTATGTGTTTCAAGATAGTCTCATAGGCTCTATAGCTAGATGATATATCCAGTTAGATAAGATCTACATTACTTCATGGAAAAAACTAGTAAGGGCATTCATCATTCAATAAAGAATATCATAGATTTAGCTCCAGACCATCTTTTTTTATAGATCATGGAAAAAAAGTTACTGAAAGCTTCAAAAAATAAGTACAGAGATGGAGAGACATGGTTACTCAAGTTCAACCACCTCTTATTAAGAAAGAGATCATCGTTCTATTTGTCAAAACTTTGAAAAGTCTCATATTATGAAAGAATGTGGAAATGGTACTAAGAATTTTGCTGACATGATATCTCTGAGTAAATAATAGAGAACGCCATTAAACATGGCATACTTGAAGAAATTGATGCTTTTAATGCAAAAAAAAAATGGTGAGGCACAAAAAAAAAGAATAAGATGCTCAAGTTATGATTGAGGGGCAATAAGCTTAAGGCTTTACCCTATACCATTCTTATTCTTACCCTATCTACCCATCTTATGACCAATTGTGAACAACATTTTCTAAAATTCTTATACATTTTAGTCAATTGTACAACTAGGTGTGCAAATGAACTTTCAAGCATGTAAACCTGTAATTCGACTAATTACCCAACCCAAGAGCTTGGTTAGTAGCAAAAGAGGGAAAACTCCCATTGACCTAATTTTTATGACATACACTGAGTTACCCCTTTAACTCATTAAGAGCCACTTAGTTGTACCAATTTATTTGAAACCTTTAAAGCCTTAGTACCCAAAATGGTATGATGCTAATGCTACTTGTGATTATCATCTTGGGATTACAGGCCATTCCATAGAAAATTGCATAGCATTGAAGTATAAAGTGCAAAGTTCAGTCAAGGCTAATTTAATAAATTTTAATGATAAAGAACGGCTAAGTGTTTCTAAAAATCCTCTACCTTACCATACATGAGCATAAATTTTAGAAAGGTTTAAGGGTTTTTAGGAAATAATGCAATTCTTTACATATCATGAACATTAGAAAGGTCTTTTAAGTATTGGTCATTTATTTGTCTTTCATTTTCAATAAAATGGCAAGTGCATTTCATTACATATTTTTATCTTTTTATCTTTGCTTTTACACATCATTCCAAACTCTACATATTCCCATAATCTAGATAATGAATGATAAGACATCATGATAATAATTCAGGATTCAATTTTGAAAATCTCATTTACATTGATGACATTGATGATTGAAACCCCTATTATGTTGCGATTTTTTTTTAAAGTCATAAAAAGATGAATTTATATGAAAAAAGTAAACTAATGAATTGTCCACAAGTTTGTTTTTACTTAATAAATGTTTTTCAATGAAAGCATTCGTGTTTAAGATGAAAAATGACCATATTTCTTTTACCATTCATAAAAATAAAATTTATCCATTTGTAATCCTTTTGAGCTTATTATGATTTTTTTTCCTAAAAAACCCTAACCAAGGATCACCCGCCACATTAGAGGGTAACTTTTGAGAAAAATTTGAGAAAGATTTGTTTGTAAAAAAGAAAGAAAAAGAAAAAATCACCTAAGGTCTCAAGGATGAAAATTGGAAAAACCCCTTCATTAAAAAAAATGAATGCCATAAGTGATAGGAGGGGTAAAGTAGAAAGAACTCTTTATGAGTAAATTCTTCTTAAAAAAATTATGAAAAAAAATTATGAAGAAATAAAAAGATGAAAAAATGAAAAGGAAAAAGAAATGTGAAGAAATGATGAAGAATAGGGCAAAATGCCAAGGTGCTACAAATGATGAAATGATCTTTTGGTTTATAATCTTTCAAATATATGTTTTGAGCCTATATATATATATTTTTTGTAACCCTTCACCTTAGCCTACATTATGTGCCTTAAAAGTCTATTTTGATCAAATATGATGCTCAAATTAAAGTATCAAATATTAAACTAAGGCAAGATTAGAATAAGATAATGAGATTATCTTTTGTTCCAATATTTTGAGATTGGTTTGAAATTAAATATAGATATCAATAATGAATAAAATGAGAATGAAATGAAAAGAAAAATGAGAAAGATGTGAAAAAAAAAAAAAAAAAGAGAAAATGAATATGTGAATTTAGATTGAAAACCTGAAAAAGATAGTTTGAGTTAAAAGAAGAATGTCTAAATTGAAAATCTGAAAAGGCAACTTAGATATAGGAGAAATGTAACATCATTTAGGAATCTCAAAATATAGGGGTAATAATGGTTTAATAGGCTCTGAAAGGTTAAGAACATCAATTGGATGGGCTTTTGAGATAGAATCTTGGATTTATTTGTCATGATTATTGATTTATCCATTGCCAGATTTGTTACCTTTTTGTTCAATAAAAAGTATTTTCTTTCTTTCATTTCCATGCCTTTTTTTTTTCTTATCCTTTATTTACTAGAAGAAATGGATGTCATAAATTGTGTTTGCCATGAAATTGAAATGATAATGAATAAGTGAATGATAACATGAAAGATCCTTACATTACTTTGAAAAGATGATAGAGATAAGGGTAAAGAGGAAAAAAATGAAATGAAAGTAAGATGCCTTGTAAGACATTGATACTTAAATTTTTTTTTGGGCGTCTAAAAAATGAAAGTATGAATAATGAGATAGAATGATTAGATTAAGTAGAGATCATGGGGGCAATTATGATTGCCTTAGAGAAAAAAAAAAGATTTGAGAAGTTGAAGAATGAAAGCATTGGAAGGATTTTAAGAACCTTTTTTGCCACAATTAGAGTTGCATTCATGACATTGCATTCTTGAATTGCATTCATGTAATTTGTTTGATAAGAAGTTATGATCTTTGATATTGAAATGATGATTAATGAGAATGGGAACTATTTTTATTGATTTTAATCCTTAGTGAAGGATATTTTTGAAGATAAGATTTTAATTCTTGATGAAAAATTTTCTAAAAATTAAGTAAGGTAATTATCCTCGATTGAGAAAATATTTTTGTAAACATAAGACCTTTTAATGAGATTTTGATTCTCATACGAAGAAAATTTCGTGAAGATGAAATTTAAAACCTTTGGATGAAGAAAATGATTTCAAGAAGTATTGGTAAACCTTGGTTAATGAGCCCTCTTCATTTTTAAAGTTTCATAACCTCTGTTTAAAGGGTCTTTTTTTCACAAGATAAGAATCTCTGATGCAAATCCTTAGGACATTGAATTTTAGATGTGAATCTTTGAATTTTGGATGAGAATCTCTAAAATTTTTCACTAAAAATCTTTTAACTTTTCAAATGCGAATATTTGAAAATTTGGATGTGAATCCAAAAAACTTTTCTAATGCGAATATTTGAAATTTTGGATGTGAATCTTTAAAGTTTTTCAAATATGAATATTTGAAATTTTGGATGTAAATCCCAAAAGGTTTCAAATGAGAATCTTTAAATCTTGAATATAAATTTTTAAGGTTTTCAAATGTGAATATTAGAATCCTTTATAACAATCTTGAAGACTTATATAAATCTCAAGAACATTTAGGTGAGTATCTTGAATCTTCAATTTGAATGTTTGAATGAATCATTGATATCTTTCATATAAGAATCATTTTTATATTTCACAAAATTGTAGTTTCTCTTATGGGAGAAGCCTTTTATATTTTTTCCAAAGTTGTTGAGCCTTTGATGATATGAGCCTTTTATATTTTTTCAAATGAAGTTAAGCCTTTGATAAAAGGAGCTTTTTAAATTTTCAAAGTTATTGAGCCTTTGATTAGATGAATTTTTTTTAATTTTTCAAAAGTTGTTAAGTCTCTAATGAAATAAGCCTTTTAAATTTTCTAAAGTTGTTAAGCCTCTCTTTAGAGGAGCCTTTTATATTTCTTAAGTGGTTAAACCTCTGCTGAGAGGAGTTTTTTTTAATATTTTTTAATGTTGTTGAGCTTCTGATAAGAGAAGGCTTTTATATTTTTCGAAGTTGTTGAGCCTCTATTTAAATGAACATTTTATGTCATTCAAAAAGTCTTTGAGTTTTTGTTTAAAAGGAATTTTTTTCAAAAAAAAAAACAAACAAGAAAAAATTGTTGAGTTGATTATTTGGATATCGGGCTGTCACATCCTTACATAATTTTTATTTCACAGAAAATGCACAAAGAAAAGTAACTGTAAACATCCCATTTAATCCAAGGCTTATTTTATGTTTTAGGATTAAATCTTTATAAGTTAGATTATTTTTATTGTTATTTCCATTTTATTTTTAACAATTTGATTAATTAAAAAATAAAAAAAAAAGAGTTTGGCCGAGAATGAAATTAGGAGGTTTAATCAAAAGTTTAATAGATAAAGAAGTGTATTTGGAAAGAAGGACAAGAATGAGACTTGGGTTAAAAATCCAAGATTGGGTGTGATTAGGAAGTTAAAAATAAAAAAGACCTTGTTCTATTGTGATTATGATTAAGAGGCCTATAGAAGGATCCCATTGGCAGTTGTGAAAATCAGTCAAGAATCGATCAAAATACCAAAAGAGAATGAAGAATCAATAAATAATTAGAGAGAAAGATCATAAAGAAAATTCATGAGTCAATTAGGAAAAAGTTTTTGGTAGTGTTCTTTTTTAAGAAAGTTTTTGGTTAGATATAGAATCAATTATAAGTTAAGGGGTTTTAGAGCTAAAGAATAAAAAAGAGAATCAAATTTTGGGTTTTAGGATTTTTTTAAAATTTTTTAGATTTTTTTCTAGATCTTTATAAAAAAATTTGGGTTTTTTACTAGATTCTAGTGGAAGTTTAAGTATTTCTTTCAAGTTTTCGGCCATTTCTTGAGTTTTCCAACCATATCTTGAAGTTTTTTACCAATGTTCAAACCATTTTAGAGAGCCAAAGAAATTTCGGTTGAAAAAAGAGAAAAAGGAAGAAAAAAGTGAAGAAGAAGAAAATTTTAGCTTTTTATACTACTCCAAACAACATTGTTTTGGTTAAAAAAAATTTCTATAACTCGCGCTTGACCTGATTGGAACCTGCGTGTTGACCTAGGTACGACCCGACTCATTTGGCATAAAATCCCTTTTCTATTTTCATTTGATTTTTTGTTTTGATTTTACTTACTGTATTTTTTTTCTTTTATTTGATTAATTTATGTTGATTAAGTTATTTATTGTTTTATATATCTATTTAATTTTTTGTAAAAAAATTTAATTTGAAAAATAAATTAAAAAAAAGGAACAAATAAAATTTCATCCAATGATGGAATTTTAAGAAAGTTATGGTTGTGTAATTTTCTTAGAAATTTTTAGGTGAGAGAACTTTTTTCTAAATTCGACCAAAGCATTGGAGGATTTCAAAATTGATTTTCAATATAAGAATTTTTATTTCTAATTTGAAAAAAAATAAAATTTAAAATAAAATTGTGGTGATTTAATTTTTTTACATGATTAATTACATGTATTAAGTTTTGTATTAAACCTTTGTATTTGATTATGTATGAACTTAAATTATTATGTATTAAATTTCATAAAATATTTAATAAATCCAATAACGAAACTTCTTTAAGGAAATGGGCACGTTACTTGAATACTTTTGAGATGAAGAATATTTTTAAAAGGTCAACCAAAGTGTTGGAGAAAACCTAAAAATATTTTCAATATTTAAATATCAAAATTTATAATTAATTAATTAATAATAATAATAATAAAAGTAAGTCAAGACCATATTAAAAAGACTAAAACAATATAAGATTAGTTGGTACCAATTTACGAGTATTGTAGAGGTCCTATAACCTTCCCTATACATAAATAAACTACCAGACCCAGTTTTGTTTAGAAGACCAGAACCTATTCTTTTTAAAGATTCTTAGTCAAGTTTAAAATAACCTTAAAAGTAATAGATTCACTTAGATAGCCAATCATACCTAGTTAAAAAAGATTGGTAGAAACTTCATGTGTTGCATCTAATGGGTTGGTTCTAGGACATACACATTATGACAAGAGCCATCTCTAAAATAACAATGTTTGGTGTGGTTTTGATTTCATAGTTATGTGTATGCTTTATATTAGGCTTGACGGGGATGTCAAGCTTTAATGGAGGAGTTTATGACATTTTAATCACACATCAAGAGATTATAAGAATCTACTATGCTATATATATATCTAAACCCATGTAGACACCGATTTTGTCCGGGTTTACTGTTTTATTTTTATAATAATAATAATAATATTTAACAAAACAAACAAAAAAAAAACAAAACAAATAAAAAACAAAACGGAAATAAGAAAGAAGTCAAGGGGTTGGTACGATGCCGAACTGCTCCGACCAACTCCCTGTCAGCCACCCAACCAACTCTCCGACCAACCCAACCAATCCCCTTACCAGCTCTCTCAGCCTACTTACAGCCTACCTATAGCCACCTAGATTCCCCTAAATAGAAATCCTTTAAAATCCCCAACCATCTTCCTCATTGGGGATCGGTCAGCTCTCGGAAACAAAAAGAAAAAATTCATTTTCAAACACACAGCTACCCCCCTCAAAATACACGAGCACCATCTAGCCGAAAAAGAAAAAAAAATGCAAAAAAAAAACAGAAACAAAAACCAAAACGAAATCACAGTCCTCCCCGTAGGGAGGAACCTCAGCGCCGACCCACCTGCACCAACAAAGAAAGGTACCAGTTAGCTTTCGACACAAAAAAATCTACCGAAAACTTCAAAACCCCATCTACGCGAATCAAGGCCGTTTTTGATGAAAATGAGGTCAGATTTGCGCTTAGGAGGTCGAAAAGAGTTTGTGAGAGAATTTTGGGATTTTTTCGACCACCGGTGACCAGTGAACGGCGGCAGTACCGACAGTTGACCGATGTGCGGCTGAAGAAGAAGAAAAAAAAAGCTGTCTTTTTTCTCAAGATTAAAAAAAAATGATGAAATTTTTTTTTTTTTACTTTTATATAAACTGTCACTAGCCAAAACGACGTCGTTTTAACCAAAGCAGGATCCGCGCATTGATCCGAACCCGACTCGAGATCTATGCAACCCGACCCGATGACCCGTTCCAGCCAGCCTTGAATCGGTTCATACGAACCACCAGTGGATCAGACTGAACTGGTCAAAACGCCCGAACCGTCGATCCAACTGCTGAACCGGTTAGATCGCTCATACCAGCATTGATCGGACCGTTGACCGATCAGGTTCAGGTAAAAAAAAAAATTTTTTTTCAATTTTCAATTTTTTTATATTATTATTTTTGTTATTTTTTTATATTTATGCATGATAAATTTGTTAGAATAAGTGTTTAATTGTTTTAATAATAATAAAATTGAAAACAAATAATAATTAAAATATATTAAAATGCTCAAAAAAATAATTTTTATTATTTTTTCTGCCTAGATGTTGGAGGGAATAAAAATATTTTTTTAAAAGAAATAATTTCGCCTAGATGTTGGAGAATTATTATTAATAAATTTTCATAAAAAAAATAAATATAAAAAAATTTTTAAATTAATTTTCAAAAATCACTAAAATCGAACTTGCTTCGAAAATCCGCTTAGATATTGGAGATTTTTAGAGATATTCGTATTTTCTTAAAAACGAAATCTTAAACATTAATTCTTAATTTTCAAAATCATAGGTTTCTAAAACTCCTAAAAATCCAAAATCCCTAAAATCCAAAACCCCCAAAAGTCCACAATCCTCGAAATCCAAAGTCCTAAAAAATCCTAAGGACACGTATGAAAATTCTATTTTAAGCAATTTGTTTCCGAATACCGCCTAGATGATGGGGTATTTAGGAAATTTTACTTCGTGAAGTCTTTTCACACGATTTCTTAAATCGCATTAATGATAAGATCAATAAATAAAAAAAAGGATAACGATAAATTGGGATCTTAAATATAAACAGTCGCACTTAAGCTCTGCCTAGATATTGGAGAGTCGGGGTGGTCTCATTATATTTAAGAATCCAACTCTTAAATTGCATCTCATTTTATATGACATTCATTAGCATGATATACGTTAGCATGTTATTATCAGTATTTACTTGTACTATTCTGTCTTTAATTTTTTATTTACTACTTAGTGATAAAATATCTTATAATAAAAAAATAATACTAAAAAAAAAATCTTTTTGTGATATTACAAAATAAAATAAAAATAACATTCCAAAAAATAATTATTGGTACTCTGCCTAGATGTTGGAGAGTCACCAACAATTTTCTATAAAGAACGTTATTTCATTTTAAGGATTGTTGTGTTAAATCTTAAGCGGAAAGAGTTATTTCAAATTCTGCCTAAATGTTGGAGGATTTCAGGATAATTCTTTAACTTAAAGATTTTTTCAATATTCCTAAATAAAAATTTTAGCAAAAATATTTTTAAAATGAAGGGAATTAATGTTAAATTTCAAATTAAAACCATTTTTATCCAACGTCGAAAATAGCGCATAATTAAATGGTACTAATTTATGGGCGTTGTGGGGGTGCTAATCCTTTCCCATGCGTAACCGACTCCGGGACCCAACCTGATTTTTCGCAGACCGAAATTTATCTTTTTGATAAGACTTTAAACTCGTTTTTATAGTTTTATTAAAAAGATAAACTTTTGGGTGGCCAATCACACCCTAACAAAGATTGGTGGCGACTTTCTCTTTTTATTTTTTTTTTTTATTATTTTAAAACATCTCATTTTTACGTCTGGCGTTCTCAAAACCGTTACGACAGCTTGGCGACTCCACTAGGGAGTTATTTGAGAGTCAGGCCAAAATTTTAATTATGCGCTATTGACAACGGTTGGATTTAATTGATTTTATTTGATATTTAATTTAATTTTTTTTATTTTATTTTTCTGAAAACAGTCATGTTAATAAATGAAATAAATTATGTGCTAGTTATTACTTCATTTTGATTTTGTTTTTGATTTATTCATGTTATTTTGATTAATACATTACCTTGCACACACTTTGCATATTCATTCGCATACATGAGCTCTATACTCGAGCTCCATCCTTTTAGGAGGAAGTTAAGTAGCTACGCTCTCGTGAGGTGATAACCTCCGCATTTGCTAGCGAAACACTTCCACTCAGATTGAATCCATTCCGTTAATAGCCTATAATGGGTGAGGATCGGGGAGCTTTACTAGTCTATAATGGACGATGATGTGAGGAATAGTCTGGGAACCTTTAGACATATAAATCTTAACCCGACATATAGTGAACCCTAAAGTCCAACTTTAGGATAGAGCCATACTGTCCCTTTTACGAGAAAATTATCTAAATTAAGACACTACGTATATTCTGATATGCTTGTTCATTCATTTACTCAGTTTTATTTATTTGTTTTATTTACATTCTTGATTTGTTTTATTGTCTTTAATTTTGTTGCATGCATCATATAGGTACCATATTTTTAGAGGGTATTGTTTTGGACCAATCTTCAACAAAAAAAACTTTCAAAAAAACCTAAAGGATGTCGTCTGTGTGTAAGAGCAACTTAGAGGTTAAGAGCCATTTAGAAGGTACTCATGGGAAAAAAAGAGATTACTTAGTAGATGGTCATATATCGGTACTACCACAGTCAGTGTATATGGATCTCAGTCAGAATAATATATCAGAATTGGAAGCCATTTAGAAACAATGGAGAACAAAGAAAAAAAAAAATTTTCCAAGAAATACGGGGATGTGGCACTGCTTATGTTTGTGAAGGTTGATGAACAGCTAATGAGAGCTGCAATACAGTTATGGGATCCATCTTATTGATGTTTTGTATTCAACCAAGAAGACTTGACTCCCACGATCGAAGAATATTCTTCTTTACTCCCGATAGAGTCTACCAATCAAGACAAGATCTATTAGAAAGAGCATAAGACCACCGGATATAGCAAAAAATTAGCCAAGATCATGTAAAAGGAGGTTGAAGAGATAGACAAGCATAAGAAAGAAAAAAATAGGGTTGAGACCATTCCATCAGCTTTTCTGCTCGAGTACATAAGAAAGTATATTAATACCGATCAGGGGTTGGATGTGTTTGCTTTGGCCATCTATGGATTGATGATATTTCCTAAGGTTTTAGGACATATAGAAGCATCAGTGGTTGATTTCTTTGAGCAATTAGATAAAGGTATAAACCTTTCACCAACTATTTTGGCAGAAACTATTAGTCACTTAATTTTTGTCGAAGAAAGGGTGAAGGACAATTTATGGGGTGTGCTCAGTTACTTTTTATCTGGCTTAAAAGCCATTTTTGGGGAAAAGAAAAGACATCATTTTGACCATTCTCTGTGCATTTCAGTCCTATCAAGGAGTTTATGACTAAAGAATGGAGAAAAGATTGGACAAAAAGTCAATGGTTGGCATTCTTTTTGAAGCTCACTAGCGAAGATGTAACATGGAGAGCACCATGGATGCTTCCGATGGCTATCTTATATAGTTGTGGAGACGAGTCATGGGTACCTCTGTTAGGAATATTGGGGGCAGTGAGTTACGCGCCCCTTATGGTTCAAAGACAATATGATTCATGGCAGTTCATCCCTATGACTCATAAGCTCAGTTCACTCGAGTTTGATTATGGAACACCCGGTTATATGAAAAGGGTTCGTGAAATCATCAAAGCATGGAAGCAGGTCAACCGAATGAGCCCAGCTAGATTCACAGATAATGTTGCTGAAGGTTACCTTGCGTGGAGGATGAAAAGGGTTAACAAAATTAGGCCTCTACCAGCTGATGTTTCAGAAAAGTTATCGGCTCCTATTTCAGTACCGGTATTATCAACTTTTGAGATCACTCAACGAGAGTTTGAGATTGAAAAGAAAAGGTTAGAGAAAGAAAAAGTGGCTATGATGGATCAGGTTAACCAACTAAGATATGATTTGATGATGAGAGATGATACAATACAGAAGTTGACTAAAGAACGAAAAGTATTGAAAGAGGATCTGTAAAATCTGCATCAAAAAAATAAGAAATTAAGGTTGGATAGTAGACCTTTGAAGGGATCCAAGAAGGATGTGGAAGAACTACGGGACATGGTGGAATATTGGAAGAACAAAGCCCGAGAGAACAAAGAAATGATCTCCACACTCACCAAAGAGCAACATGAATGGAAAGAAAAACTTTCAGGAGCCTTTGAAAAGGTAACAAGGCACCAAAGAGAAAGTGAAAAGCTAAAAGCTGAGCTAATGAGGGAACAAAGCAAGAACTCTGATTTGCAAAGTAAGAAAAAAGCCTTAGAGCATGAATTAATGAGTTTGAAGCTTCAATTGACAAGCAATCAGAGGCACATAAACAAGATTTTGACTGAGTGGCAAGATAGAGAAGATTATTGGAATCGCACTTGCAATATGGAGGTAAATGCTCGAGAGATGTGGAGAGCGAAAAACTTAGGGAGGCAATAATACATCGAACACTTGACTGCTCAAATCTACAAGATTGTCCGAAAAGCAAGCAACATGGTTGAAAAGGCGAAAGCACTGAAACGAGAGATTGTATCAACCCAAGGCCACAGTCAAAGATTATTACACTTTTTGCATGAAGCTAGGGAGTAATATGCTCAAATCAAATGTTTTTATGGCTTTAATGCGAGAATGATTAGATGATGTGTAAAGACTCCCATGGTTAATGAAAGTTTCTTTTTGTTTCGATCGATCCAATACAATACCCTAATTTGCATTTCATTCATTTCATGCATGCATTTTCATACTAACAATAATATCAATGACATTATATCATGCGATCTAATTCATGGTTAATAAACTAAGGTTTAAGGATAGCAAAGCCAAGGAACCACAACTCGTCAATTTCGTATAGATATAATACTCGTTCCCAGACTCGAGCCATGGAAGAAAAAAATATAGCTAGGTTTGAAAGGGTCGAAAGGGTACAGAAGGAGATAGAAGAAAGAGTGATGGAAACACAACAAAGAATTGAAGCACAAATGGCTGAATTAAAACAACTGTTGATTGGATCAATGAAAGGAAAATGAGTCACTGGTGTATCAAGGATAGGAGATGAGGTTAATGTGAAAGAGCCATTATACCCTCCTGGATTCACTCCACCTCAAGTTCAGGTTCAAGTTCCTCGAGGTATACACATACAACCACCAAGTACGCAACCATACCCCTATGTCAATTATTCTGTAAATCAACAGTCGACCCACTTGAATGCCAATTCGAGACCCATCCTAGTCGATCCTATCATGGTACCAAATCTTGACGACCCTGTTGAGCAAGAGAAGTCTCACGAAATGTCAGAACCTGTTATAAATTCAAAAATTCAAGACAAGTATGACCAACTTGAAGAGAGGCTTAAAGCGATTGAAGGTAATAACACTTATGGGGTTATTGATGCCAACGAGCTTAGCCTAGTGCCTGACTTGGTTATCTCACCAAAATTTAAAACCCCAGATTTTGAGAAATACGATGGGACAAAGTGTCCATCTACTCATATCACCATGTTTTGTAGAAAGATGACGGGTCATACCCAGAACGATAAACTATTGATACACTATTTTCATGATAGTTTGACTGGTTCAACAGCTAAATGGTATGTGCAATTAGATCGAAATAAGATCAGTTCATGGAAAAACTTAGCCAAAGTTTTTCTTACTCAGTATAAACACGTCTTGAATACAGCCCTTGATAGACTGTCATTACAAAATATGAAGAAAAAGTCGATAGAAACCTTCAAAGAATATGCACATCAGTGGAGAGATGCAGCAGCCCAAGTACAACCACCACTGACTGAAAAAGGGATAATCGTGCTATTCGTCAATACCTTGAAGGCCCCGTATTATGATAGATTGGTGGGAAATGCCATGAAAAACTTCTTTGACATGGTAATTTCAGGGGAGATGATAGAAAACGCTATCAAAAGTGGTAAAATTGAAGGGTCTAAAAAGAAGATAGCTACCTTAAGAAAGAAAGAGTAGGAGACATATGTTGTCACTCACACAAATCCCTCACACCATCTTTTTATTTCATATAACCCACACCCCCATTACTACCCTACCATAAACCAAATCTCTCAACAACCATACCATTATCGGGTGCCTCAACAATCGTTACTCAGATCAAGTTTTAGCCCTCAACCATCCAATTACACCCCGACACCTCCAGCTCGACCATTTACTCGACCAACCTACCCAAACAGCAATCAAAAAAATTCACAGAATAATAACAATTGAGAAAGACCTCATTTTGACCCAATTTCCATGACATACACAGATTTGTATCCTTGACTTGTTGAAAAATATCTGCTTGCTCCTGTTATTATTGAACCTTTGAAACCTTCATTTCCCAAATGGTATGACCCCAATGCACATTATGATTATCATTATGGGAATCCAGGTCATTCCACTGAGCATTGTACTGCTTTGAAGTGTAAAATGCAAGGGTTAATCAATGAAGGAGTATTAAATTTTGATACCAACCAACAAGGGACTCCAAATGTCAATGGGAACCCCTTACCAAATCATACCAAACCATCAATAAATGCTTTAATTGATGGGCAAAAAAGCCATGTGAAGGAGAAAATAAATGAAGTTAAGAGTCCAATGGTTAAGGTGTTCGAAGTATTGGTCAAAACTGACATGTTGAAGCCAATAGAACCTCAAAATTCCTCTGAAGTAATTAACTCAACTGAAAGCTGCAATTATCACGGAGGTGTTATGGGGCATTCTATCGAGAATTATCACCAATTCCGTCAGAAGGTGCAAAAATTAATGGATGAAGGTCGAATGGAGTTTTACCAAGAGAGAGAAGAGTTAGTGAAAGTGTCTACCATTGATTCAAAGAATAAGTTTAGGCGTAAACCAGTAACTATCTATTATGATGAGAAGCCAACATCGAACTTAAAAAAACCCGTCTCTCGACCAGTGGTGACAATTAAAGTTCCTGGCTTTTTTTCATATCAGAATGATAAAGCAGTACTTTGAAAGTACGATTATGATATCATAGTCAACCTAGATACTGCCAACATAACGGGTGTATGAAGCATAACTCGAAGTGGCAGGTGCTATACCCCAGAGGCTCTAGAAAAAGCTAGAAAAGAGAAAGCCAAGGTAGGAGAAAAAAATGAAAGTCAGACTGAACTTGATGCAGTACCAAAAAAAGAATGTCAGAAGCCAGTATCTGAGAGTGAAGCAGGTGAATTTTTGAAGTTAATAAAACATAATGAGTATAGCGTGATAGAACAGCTTAACAAGATGCCAGCTAGAATTTTGCTATTGTCATTATTGCTCAATTCAGAGTCACACCGTAATGCTTTGCTGAAAGTACTAAATCAAGCATATGTGTTTCACAATGCTTTTGTTGAATATGTGGAATAGCTTGTTAGCAATCTAACAATTTCAAACTATATCTCTTTCAATGATGAAGAGATTCCTCCTGAGGGTAGAGGAAATACCAGGGCTCTTCACATTACTGTGAAATGTAAAAGTCATATAATGGCTAAGGTTTTGATTGATAATGGCTTATCCATCAATGTTATGCCTGCAACTACTCTGGCAAAACTTTCTGTTGATGGATCTTATATGAAACCTAGTCATATGATAGTGAGAGCCTTTGATGGAGCCAGAAGAGAAGTGTTGAGAGATATAGAAGTGCCATTGCAGATTGGCCCATGTACTTTCAACGTGAAATTTCAAGTCATGGACATCTCTCCTTCATATAGTTGTTTATTGGGTAGATCATGGATCCATATGACAAGTGCTGTCCTATCCTCATTACATCAGAAAGTTAAATTCATTGTTGAAGGGAAGCTAACATGTGTGGCAGGAGAAGAAGATTTATTGGTAACTCAACCGATAAATACTCCTTATGTGGAATCGACAGATGAAGCTTTAGAATGTACTTATAGATCTTTCGAGATTGCCAATGTAATGTATATAGCTGAAAGATCTAAATTGTATTCATCACACTTATCTACGACTACTAAAATGATAATTAGACAGCTTACCAAGATGGGATGGCGACATAAAGTCAGACTTGGAAAGAACCTGCAAGGAGTCACGAAGCCATCGGCCATATATGAAAAGAGAGACAGGTTTGGCTTGGGATATAAGCCAACAAGAGGGGACAGAGTAAGAATGGTGAATGAGAAAAGAGATAAGAGGATAGCTAATCTTAAGGGATATAAGTTGGAGTCAGAGTCGATAGTTATTCCATACCTTTATAATTCTTTTCACTCGGGAGGATATATTTATCCAGATTTATCGGGAGCCTTAAGTGCAGGATTCGTGGAAAAATTTTTAGAGCTGGCCATTCAAATGGTGGATGATGGAGAAAAAAAGAGTCGAAGTGAAGAGCTGTTCGTGCACCCTTGTCCTTGAGATTTTAAGCTGGATAATTGGAAAGTTACAGAGCTACCTGTTGTTTTTAAAACTTTGGAAAAGTAATGTGAAACTTTAAATCCCTAATTACTTTCTACGAGTATTAGAAGATCTTTTATGGTGTGTTTATATTTGTCATTTTAATAAAAGACTTAGAAGATGCATCCACATTTCTTCTATTGTTTTTATCTTTATTTTACCTTTCATTCTTTTCCTTCATACATTTTCTTGCCATTCTATTTTTGTGTGCCAATATTCTCTTCATCTTACCCTTTGCAGGGTCCCAAACAATGAACACGAAGATAATCATGGCAATAATCTCAGATTTGATTTTGAAAACTTAATTTATGTTAATGAACTTAATAATGAGAAAGATTCAGATAACTATATACTGCCTCTTAATTTGTTAAAATTAATAGGACATGAAGATAAGCCAATTGAACCCCACCAAGAAATTACTGAATCAATAAATTTGGGAGATGGTGAGAACAAAAGAGAGGTTAAAGTTGGTACATCTCTTTTACCAGCTGAAAGACAGAAGCTAAAAGAACTGCTCTAAGAATATGTAGATGTATTCGCGTGGACTTATCAAGATATGCTAGGACTCAGCATTGATATTGTAGAGCACAAGTTACCTTTAAAACCAGGATGTAAGTCGATGCAGCAAAAGCTAAGACGCATGAAACCAGAGATGCTGCTAAAAATTAAAGAGGAAGTGAAAAAACAATTCGATGGTGGATTTTTGGAAGTGGCAAAATATCCTAAATGGGTAGCCAACATAGTGCCAGTTCCTAAGAAGGATGAAAAAGTGAGAATGTGTGTCAATTATCGAGATTTGAATAGAGCAAGCCCCAAGGATAACTTTCTTTTACCTCACATCGATACTCTAGTGGATAATACTGCTAGGCACTCCATATTTTCCTTTATTGATGGTTTTTCAGGTTATAATTAGATCAAAATGGCTCGAGATGATATGGAGAAAACTACATTTGTGACCATGTGGGGAACATTCTGTTACAAACTCATACCTTTTGGGTTGAAAAATGCTGGTGCTACTTATCAAAGAGCAATGGTGACTCTTTTTCATGACATGATGCATAAAGAGATAGAAGTGTATGTAGATGATATGATTGCAAAATCTCGTGAAGGAGAGGATCATATAGTCAGTCTCAAAAAGTTGTTCGACAGGTTGAGAAGATTTCAGTTAAAGTTGAATCTGACCAAATGTACATTTGGAGCCAAATCAAGAAAACTATTGGGCTTTGTAGTCAGTGAAAAAGAAATTGAAGTTGATCCAAATAAGATACAAGCCATCCAAAACTTATCTCCTCATCATACCTCAAAAGAAGTGTGAGGCTTCTTAGGGAGATTAAATTATATTGCTCGTTTCATCTCTCAACTCACTTATAAGTATAATCCTATTTTCAAGCTTCTTAGAAAATATGATCCTGGAGAATAGAATGACGAATGCCAAGAAGCTTTTGATAAGATCAAAGAATACTTATCAAATCCACCTGTGTTGGTGCCACCAATGTCAGGAAAACCTTTGATTTTGTACTTGACAGTGCATGAAAATTCAATGGGATGTGTGTTGGGGCAAAGAGATGAAACTGATAAGAAAGAACGAGCAATTTACTACTTGAGCAAGAAGTTCACTGATTATGAGTCAAAGTATTCACCATTAGAGAAGATGTGTTATGCATTAACTTGGACAGCTCGAAGGCTTAGACAATACATGCTTTATCACACTACTTGGCTCATAGCAAAGCTGGATCCTATTAAATATATCTTCGAAAAGCCCTCATTGACAGGAAGAATAGCACGGTGGCAAGTTATGCTTTCAGAATATGATATCATTTATGTGACTCAAAAGGTAATTAAAGGGAGTGCAATAGCTGAATTCCTTGCTGATCGTACAGTCGAAGATTATGAACCAATGAAATTAGATTTTTCTGATGAAGATGTGATGGTCATTGAAGAAAATGAACTTGTTAAAAAATCATGGAGGATGTATTTTGATGGAGCTACTAATGCTTTGGGTCATGATATTGGGGCAATTTTGATATCTCCTGATGGACATTATTACCCCATCACGGCCAGATTAATTTTAATTGCACAAACAATATGGTTGAATATGAGGCCTGTGTTATGGGTCTACAAGCAACAATTGAAAAGAAGATCAAAGTGTTAGATGTGTTTGGAGATTCAGCTCTAGTCATCTATCAGTTACGAGGTGAATGGGAGACAAGAGACTCTAAGTTAATTCGGTACCATAAATACATCTCTGAATTGGTTAAGCAATTTAAAGAAGTTCAATTTGATCATCTACCTAGAGAGGAAAACCAAATTATTGATGCACTAGCTACTCTAGCTACAATGATCAAAATAGATACAAATACTGAAATTCAACCCATCAAGCTGGATGTGAAAGATGTAACAACACATTGCTTAGGTGTTGAAAAAGAAATTGATGGAAGGCCATGGTATCATGATATCATGCAATACATTAAAAGCCAGCAATACCCAGAACTTGCAACAGAAAATGATAAGAGGACTATCAGAATATTGGCTATGAGTTTTTTCATTGATGAAGATATCCTTTACAAAAGAGGTCGAGATCAAGTGCTCTTAAGATGTGTAAATACAGCTGAAGCAAAAAAAATTATTGAAGAAGTGCATGATGGAGTTTGTGGGGCACATGCAAATGGTCATATGATGACTAGACAAATTATGAGGGCTGGCTATTATTGGTTGACAATAGAGGGAGACTGTATTGATTATGCTAGGAAATGTCATAAATGTCAGATTTATACTGACAAGATTCATGCTCTGCCATCAACATTACACGTTCTAGCTCTTTCTTGGCCATTCTCTATGTGGGGCATGGATGTCATTGGTCCCATCACTTTAAAAACTTTGAATGGGCATAGATTCATTTTTGTGATGATTGATTACTTCACCAAATGGGTAGAGGCTGCATCATATGCTAGCGTGACTCGATCTGTGGTATGTGAGTTCATAAAAAGAGAGATAATATGCAGATATGGGCTTCCAGAGATAATTATTTCTGATAATGCCAAAAAATTGAATAACAAAGTGATTAATGAAGTATGCACTCAGTTCAAGATTCGTCATCGTAATTCGGTACCATATCATCCGAAAATGAATGGGGCAGTGGAGGCTGCGAATAAGAATATCAAAAGAATCTTGGAAAAAAAGACTGAAACTTACAAAGATTGGCATGAGAAGTTGCCTTTTACCTTGCATGCTTATAGAACATCAGTCAGAACATCTATTGGGGCCACACCGTTCTCTTTGGTATATGGAATGGAAGCTGTGCTACCAATCGAAGTGGAAATTCCCTCACTGAGAGTCCTGATGGAGGTAGAGTTAGAGGAAGCAGAATGGGTTCAAAATCGTTACGAGCAGTTAAACCTCATTGAAGAGAAAAGACTATCAGCACTTTGTCATGGTCAATTATATCAAAAGAGGATGATGAGAGCACATAACAAGAAAACTCGTCCCCCTTGCTTTAGAGAATGAGACTTAGTGCTAAAAAGAATCCTTCCAAATCAACATGATAATCGGGGGAAATGGACACCAAATTGGGAAGGCCTGTATGTGGTGAAAAAGGCCTTTTCTGGTGGGGCATTGATTTTGACAGAAATGGACGGAGGTAATTTACCTACCCCAATAAATTCAGATGTTGTGAAGAAATATTTTGCTTAAAAAAAATAAAAAAAAAATAAAAAAAATGATGATAACTTATCTAAGTTGAAAACCTGAAAAGGTGACTTAGATGTGAAGCAAAAGCATCATCAAAAAAAGATCCCACAATGCAAGGGCAAATGTAGTTTGACGAACTCTGAATAATCAAAGAAGTCATCTGATTTAGTTTTAGAGAAAGAATCTGAGAATATTTTGTTCATGATTATCTTGTGATCATTTTTTTGACACCTTTATTTCAACTCAAACACTTTGACATGCACTTGTTGTCAGTCATATGAAATACATTATCTTTTTTTTGAAAATAATGCCTATCTTTTCCTTTTTTCTTATCTGATATTTTTGTCCATTAGAGAAATGTGATTACAATTTATTTGTCTTGAACTTAAAATGATGAAAAGAAAAACAGATATGAAAGATCTCAGCATTACTTTTAAAGTTGACAAAGGCAAATGAAAAAGGATGAGAAAAGCATGACAAGACATTGATGTTGCAGACTTTTGAAAAAAAATTATGGTCAGATGTTGAGAACAGATAGGTCATATAAGAATTTGGATAAAAAAAACCGAAAGCGAGAAATTTTGAGAACCTTTTTACTACAATGAATGATTTTGATTGCATTACATGCATTGCATTATGAGCACTCAGTACATGCATTCATGAGAAGTTGTAACAAAGATAG
Organism: Durio zibethinus; assembly: GCF_047325235.1. Lineage (NCBI taxonomy): Eukaryota > Viridiplantae > Streptophyta > Magnoliopsida > Malvales > Malvaceae > Durio > Durio zibethinus. The sequence goes on from NC_143185.1 coordinate 7,655,576, forward strand.
AAAATTTTCATTTCTTAATGAAAAACAACATTTTGGTAAAGACGATGATCAAACAAAGGAATTCAAAAGAGATAAATTTACTTGTTTAAAGATGAGAACTCAAATTTGAAATTTCAAAGATGAGAATTTTAAAGTTGTGGAGCCTCTGTTGGGATGAGCTTTTCCAGATGAGATTTTAAAGTTGTGGAGCCTCTATTGAAAGGAGCTTTTCCGGATGAGATTTTAAAGTTGTTGAGCCTCTGTTGAGAGGAGCTTTTCCAAGATGAGAATTTTAAAGTTGTGGAGCCTCTGTTGAGAGGAGCTTTTCCAAGATGAGAATTTTAAAGTTGTGGAGCCTCTGTTGAGAGGAGCTTTTCCAAATGAGATTTTAAAGTTATTGAGCCTCTGCTGAGAGGAGCTTTTTCAAGAGAATTTATTTTCAGACAAAATCGTTGCTTTGTCTTTGCCCTATTCCTGATTCTCAATAATGTGCAAAGAGGGACAGCTATAGACACCGATTTTGTCCAGGTCTACTGTTTTATTTTTATAATAATAATAATAATATTTAACAAAACAAACAAAAAACAAAACAAACAAAACAAACAAAAAACAAAACAGAAATAAGACAGAAGTCAAGGGGTTGGTACGATACCAAACTGCTCCGACCAACTCCCTGTCAACCACTCAACCAACTCCCCAACCAACCCAACCAATCCCCTGACCAACTCTCTCAGCCTACTTACAACCTACCTATAGCCACCTAGATTCCCCTAAATAGAAACCCTTTAAAATCCCCAACCATCTTCCTCATTGGGGATCGGTCAGCTCTCGAAAACAAAAAGAAAAAATCCATTTTCAAACACACAGCTACCACCCTCAAAATACACGAGCACCATCTAGCCGAAAAAGAAAAAAAAAACACAAAAAAAATAAAAACACAAAAACAAAAACAAAAACCAAAACGAAATCATAGTCCTCCCCGTAAGGAGGAACCTCAGCGCCGAGCCACCTGCACCAACAAAGAAAGGTACCAGTTAGCTTTTGACACAAAAAAAAATTATCGAAAACTTCAAAACCCTATCTACGAGAATCAAGGCCCTTTTTTGTGAAAAGGAGGCCAGATTGTGCTAAGGAGGTCGAGAAGAGTTTGTGGGAGAATTTTATGATTTTATCGACCACCGGTGACCGACGAACGGCGACAGCACCGACGACCGGTCGACGTGCGGCTGAAGAAGAAGAGAAAAAAAAAAAGCTATTTTTTTTTAAAGATTAAAAAAAAAATGACGAAAATTTTTTTTTTTACTTTTATATAAACTGTCACTAGCCAAAATGACATCGTTTCAATAAAAGCCCAAAACGATGCCATTTTAACCAAAGAAGGATCCGCGCGTTGACCCGAACCCGACTCGAGATCCGCGTAACCCGACCCGACGACTCGTTCCAGCCAGCCTTGAACTGATTCATACGAACCACCAGTGGATTGGACTGAATCGGTCAGATCACCCGAACCGCCAATCTAACTGCTGAACCGGTTAGATCGCCTGGACCAGCGTTGACCGGTCCGGTTCAGGTAAAAAAAATTTTTTTTTAATTTTCTATTTTTTTATATTATTATTTTTGTTATTTTTTTAATATTTATGCATGATAAATTTGTTAGAATAAGTGTTTAATTGTTCTAATAATAATAAAATTGAAAATAAATAATAATTAAAATATATTAAAATGTTTAAAAAAATAATTTTTATTATTTTCCCTGCCTAGATGTTGGAGGGAATAAAAATATTTTTTTAAAAGAAATAATTTCGCCTAGATGTTGGGGAATTATTATTAATAAATTTTCATAAAAAAATAAATATAAAAAAATTTTTAAATTAATTTTTAAAAATCACTAAAATCGAACTTGCTTCGAAAATCTGCCTAGATGTTGAGAATTTTTAGAGATGTTTGTATTTTCTTAAAAATGAAATCTTAAACACTAATTCTTAATTTTCAAAATCATAGGTTTCTAAAACTCCTAAAAATCCAAAATCCCTAAAATCCAAAACCCCAAAAAGTCCAAAATCCTCGAAATCCAAAGTCCTAAAAAATCCTAAGAACACGTATGAAAATTCTATTTGAAGCAATTTGTTCCCGAATACCGCCTAGATGATGGGGTATTTAGGAAATTTTACTTCGTGAAGTCTTTTCACACGATTTTATAATCGCATTAATGATAAGATCAATAAATAAAAAAAAAAGATAACGGTAAATTGGGATCTTAAATATAAACAGTCGCACCTAAGCTCTGCCTAGATGTTGGAGAGTCGGGGTGGTCTCATTATATTTAAGAATTCAACTCTTAAATTGCATCTCATTTTACATGATATTCATTAGTATTATATACGTTAGCAAGTTATTATTAGTATTTACTTGTATTATTCTCTCTTTAATTTTTTATTCACTACTTAGTGATAAAATATCTTATAATAAAAAATAATGCTAAAAAAAAATCTTTTTGTGATATTACAAAATAAAATAAAAATAACATTCCAAAAAATAATTATTGGTACTCTGCCTAGATGTTGGAGAGTCACCAACAATTTTCTATAAAGAGCGTTATTTCATTTTAAGGATTGTTGTGTTAAATCTTAAGCGAAAAGAGTTATTTCAAATTCTACCTAGATGTTGGAAGATTTCATGATAATTCTTTAACTTAAAGATTTTCTCAATATTCCTAAATAAAAATTTTAGCAAAAATATTTATAAAATGAAGGGAATTAATGTTAAATTTCAAATTAAAACCATTTCTATCCAACGTCGAAAATAGCGCATAATTAAATGGTACCAATTTATAGGTGTTGTGGGGGTGCTAATCCTTCCCCACGCATAACCGACACCCAGACCCAACCTGATTTTTCGTAGATCGAAATTTATCTTTTTGATAAGACTTTAAACTCGTTTTTATAGTTTTATTAAAAAGATAAACTTTTGGGTGGCCAATCACACCTTGACAAAGATTGGTGGCGAGTCCCTCTTTTTATTTTTTTTTTCGATTTTAAAATATCTCATTTTTACGTCTGGCGGTCTTAAAACCGTTACGACAGCTTGGCGACTCCACTAGGGAGTTATTTGAGAGTCAGGCCAAACTCTACTATGAGTTTCTTCATTGATGGAGATATCCTTTACAAAAGAGGTCGAGATCAAGTGCTCTTAAGATGTGTAAATACAGCTGAAACAAAAAAAATTATTGAAGGAGTGCATGATGGAGTTTGTGGGGCACATGCAAATGGTCATATGATGGCTAGACAAATTATGAGGGCTGGCTATTATTGGTTGACAATAGAGGGAGACTGTATTGATTATGCTAGGAAATGTCATAAATGTCAGATTTATGCTAACAAGATTCATGCTTCGCCATCAACATTACACGTTTTAGCTCTTCTTTGGCCATTCTCTATGTGGGGCATGGATGTCATTGGTCCCATCACTCCAAAAACTTCGAATGGGCATAGATTCATTTTTGTGATGATTGATTACTTTACCAAATGGGTAGAGGCTACATCATATGCTAGTGTGACCCGATCTGTGGTATGTAAGTTCATAAAAAAAGAGATAATATGCAGCTATGGGCTTCCAGAGATAATTATTTCTGATAATGCCAAAAACTTGAATAACAAAGTGATGAATGAAATATGCACTTAGTTCAAGATTCGTCATCGTAATTCGACACCATATCATCCGAAAATGAATAGGGCAGTGGAGGCTGCGAATAAGAATATCAAAAGAATCCTGGAGAAAATGACTGAAACTTACAAAGATTGGCATGAGAAGTTACCTTTTACCTTGCATGCTTATAGAACATCAGTCAGAACATCTACTAGGGCCACACCGTTCTCTTTGGTATATGGAATAGAAGCTGTGCTACCGATCGAAGTGGAAATTCCCTCACTGAGAGTCCTGATGGAGGTAAGAAGAAGCAGAATGGGTTCAAAATCACTATGAACAGTTAAACCTCATTGAAGAGAAAAGACTATCAGCACTTTGTCATGGTCAATTATATCAAAAGAAGATGATGAGAGCACATAACAAGAAAACTCATCCTCGTTGCTTTAGAGAAGGAGACTTAGTGCTAAAAAGAATCCTTCCAAATCAACATGATAATCGGGGGAAATGGATACCAAATTGGAAAGGCCCGTATGTGGTGAAAAAGGTTTTTTCTGATAGGGCATTGATTTTGGCAGAAATGGATGGAGGTAATTTACCTACCCCAATAAATTCAGATGTTGTGAAGAAATATTTTGCTTAAAAAAAATAAAAATAAAAAAAGAAAAAAAATGATGATAACTTATCTAAGTTGAAAACCTGAAAAGGTGGCTTAGATGTGAAGCAAAAGCATCATCAAGAAAAGATCCCACAATGCAAAGGCAAGTGTAGTTTGACGAACTCTGAATAATCAAAGAAGTCATCTGATTTAGTTTTAGAGAAAGAATCTGAGAATATTTTGTTCATGATTATCTTGTGATCATTCTTTTGACACCTTTATTTCAACTCAAACACTTTGACATACACTTGTTGTCAGCCATATGAAATACATTATCTTTCTTTTAAAAATAATGCCTATCATTTGCTTTATCCTTATCTGATATTTTTGTCCATTAAAGAAATGTGATTACATTTTATTTGTCTTGAACTTAAAATGATGAAAAAAAAATATATATGAAAGATCTCAGCATTACTTTTAAAGTTGACAAAGGCAAATGAAAAGGGATGAGAAAAGCATGACAAGACATTGATGTTGCAGACTTTTAAAAAAAAATTATGGTCAGATGTTGAGAACAGATAGGTCATATAAGAATTCGGATAAAAGAAATCGAAAGCGAGAGATTTGGAGAACCTTTTTACTACAATGAATGATTTTGATTGCATTACATGCATTGCATTATGAGCACTCAGTGCATACATTCATGAGAAGTTGTAACAAAGATAGAAAATTTTCATTTCTTAATGAAAAACAAGATTTTGGTAAAGACGATGATTAAACAAAGGAATTCAAAAGAGAAAAATTTACTTGTTCAAAGATGAGAACTCAAATTTGAAATTTCCAAGATGAGAATTTTAAAGTTGTAGAGCCTCTGTTAGGAGGAGCTTTTCTAGATGAGATTTTAAAGTTGTGGAGCCTCTATTGAGAGGAGCTTTTCCAGATGAGATTTTAAAGTTGTTGAGCCTTTGTTGAGAGGAGCTTTTCCAAGATGAGAATTTTAAAGTTATTGAGCCTCTGTTGAGAGGAGCTTTTCCAAATGAGATTTTAAAGTTGTTGAGCCTTTGCTGAGAGGAGCTTTTCCAAGAGAATTTATTTTCAGACAAAATCGTTGTCTTTGTCTTTGTCCTATTCTTGATTCTCAGTAATGTACAAAGAGGGACAGCTGTTGACACCGATTTTGTCCAGGTCTACTGTTTTATTTTTATAATAATAATAATAATATTTAACAAAACAAACAAAAAAAAGCGAAAATAAGACAGAAGTCAAGGGGTTGATATGATGCCGAACTACTCCGACCAACTCCCTGTCAGCCACCCAACCAACTCCCCAACCAACCCAACCAATCCCCTGACCAGCTTTCTCAGCCTACTTACAACCTACCTATAGCCACCTAGATTCCCTTAAATAGAAACCCTTTAAAATCCCCAACCATCTTCCTCATTGGGGATTGGTCAGCTCTCGGAAACAAAAAGAAAAAATCCATTTTCAAACACACAGCTACCCCCCTCAAAATACACGAGCACCATCTAGCCGAAAAAGAAAAAAAAACGTAAAAAAAAAAATAGAAATAAAAACCAAAATGAAATCACAGTCCTCCCCGTAAGGAGGAACCTCAGCGCCGAGCCACCTGCACCAACAAAGAAAGGTACCAGTTAGTTTTCGACACAAAAAAAAAATTTATCGAAAACTTCAAAACCCTATCTACGCGAATCAAGGCCGTGTTTGGTGAAAAGAAGGCCAGATTGCACTTAGGATGTCGAGAAGAGTTTGTGGGAGAATTTTGGGATTTTTTCGACCACCGGTGACCGACGAACGACAGCAGTACCGACGGTCGGCTGGCGTGCAGCTGAAGAAGAAGAGAAAAAAAAAAGCTATTTTTTTTCTGAAGACTAAAAAAAATGACGAAAAAATTTTTTTTTTACTTTTATATAAACTGTCACTAGCCAAAACAACGTCGTTTCAATAAAAGCCCAAAACGACGTCGTTTTAACCAAAGAAGGATCCACGCATTGACTCGAACCCGACTCGAGATCCGCGTAACCCGACTCGACGACTCATACCAACCAACCTTGAATCGGTTCATATGAACCACCAATGGATCGGACTGAACCGGTCAGATTGCCCGAACCGTCGATCCAACTGCTGAACCGGTTAGACCGCCCGGACCAGTGTTGACTGATCCGGTTCAGGTAAACAAAATTTTTTTTTGAATTTTTTATTTTTTATATTATTATTTTTGTTATTTTTTTATATTTATGCATGATAAATTTGTTAGAATAAGTGTTTAATTATGTTAATAATAATAAAATTGAAAACAAATAATAATTAAAATATATTAAAATGTTCAAAAAAATAATTTTTATTATTTTCCCTGCCTAGATGTTGGAGGGAATAAAAATATTTTTTTAAAAGAAATAATTTCACCTAGATGTTGGGGAATTATTATTAATAAATTTTCATAAAAAAATAAATATAAAAAAATTTTTAAATTAATTTTCAAAAATCACTAAAATCGAACTTGCTTCGAAAATCCGCCTAGATGTTAAGGATTTTTAGAGATGTTTGTATTTTCTTAAAAACGAAATCTTAAACACTAATTCTTAATTTTCAAAATCATAGGTTTCTAAAACTCCTAAAAATCCAAAATCCCTAAAATCCAAAACCCCCAAAAGTCCAAAATCCTCGAAATCCAAAGTCCTAAAAAATCCTAAGGACACGTATGAAAATTCCATTTGAAGCAATTTGTTCCCGAATACCGCCTAGATGATGGGGTATTTAGGAAATTTTACTTCGTGAAGTCTTTTCACACGATTTCTTAAATCGCATTAATGATAAGATCAATAAATAAAAAAAAGGATAACGGTAAATTAGGATCTTAAATATAAACAGTCGCACCTAAGCTTTGCCTAGATGTTGGAGAGTCGGGGTGATCTCATTATATTTAAGAATCCAACTCTTAAATTGCATCTCATTTTACATAACATTCATTAGCATGATATACGTTAGCATGTTATTATTAGTATTTACTTGTACTATTCTCTCTTTAATTTTTTATTTACTACTTAGTGATAAAATATCTTATAATAAAAAAATAATACTAAAAAAAATCTTTTTGTGATATTACAAAATAAAATAAAAATAACATTCCAAAAAATAATTATTGGTACTCTACCTAGATGTTGGAGAGTCACCAACAATTTTTTATAAAGAGCGTTATTTCATTTTAAGGACTGTTGTGTTAAATCTTAAGTGAAAAGAGTTATTTCAAATTCTGCCTAGATGTTGGAGGATTTCAGGATAATTCTTTAACTTAAAGATTTTCTCAATATTCCTAAATAAAAATTTTAGCAAAAATATTTTTAAAATGAAGGGAATTAATGTTAAATTTCAAATTAAAACCATTTTTATCCAACGTCGAAAATAGCGCATAATTAAATGGTACCAATTTATGGGCGTTGTGGGGGTGCTAATCTTTTCCCACGCGTAACCGACTCCCGGACCCAACCTGATTTTTCGTAGACCGAAATTTATCTTTTTGATAAGACTTTAAACTCGTTTTTATAGTTTTATTAAAAAGATAAACTTTTGGGTGGCCAATCACACCCTAACAAAGATTGGTGGCGACTCCCTCTTTTTATTTTTTTTTTCGATTTTAAAACATCTCATTTTTACGTCTTGCGATCTCAAAACCGTTAGACAACCCATACTTATGAGGTTCTTTTGTAGGATAAAATTGTAAAACTTTTGGATTAAAATGAATAATGCCTCGTAGGTTAGATACGAGTCTCAACAAATGGTATCAAACCAATCATCAGTCATACAAGAGTTTAGTGTTACACGGTGCCAACCACCTCTAGAATTCTAACGTCTAGTGTGATATTCATTTTACGATTTTGTGTGTGCTTTATGATGAGCTTGATGAGGATGTCAAGCTTTAATAAGAGGAGTTTGTGATAACTTAATCCCATATTGAGAAATTGTGAGGATCTGCTATCTATATATGTAGAGATCTAAACTCATACTTGTAAGGCATCTTTTGTAAGACAAAACTGTGAAACTTTTAGATCAAAGTAAACAATACCTTGTAACTTAGGTGCGAGTCTCCACAAATAGTATCAAAGTGACTAGTTTAACTATAGGTAAGTGCTAGACCGTGGGAGTCACCTATAGAATCCTAATGTCTGTGTGATCCTGATTTTGTGGTTCTATGTGTGTTTTATGTTAGGCTTGATGAGGACGTTAAGTTTTAATTGAGGAGTTTGTGATACCCTAATCCCACATTAGGTTATTTTAAGAATGTATTATGATATATAAGTAAAGACTATGAAATATCTTTTGTATGACAAAACCATGAGACTTTCGAGTCAAAGCAAATAATATCTCATAAGTTGGTGTGGGTCTCATGTTTTCATTACAAAATTCACCAAGAATTCCAATATTTATCAATAACTCGCTAGAAACTATCAAGATTGCTCCAAATGTACCAAGAAACTATCAAGATTGATCAAGATTCTTCAAGAATTACCAAGATTCAATCTTTTCTTCATCATTTCTACACAAAGGCAAAATAAGCACATTAGAAGTATAGATAACCTTATTTTACGAGGAACAAAGAAAAATTAATACATTTAAGTACTAGAAATAACTCTATTTCATAGAATTATTAGTATCCACCCATAAGAGATGGCATCTAGCAAATTTATGATTTAAATATTAACACTTGCAATCTTTTCCTTTATCCTTAGACTATTGCTTCTTTTTTATCACAAAAAAGTAAAACCTATGAAGAAATTGTAATCCAATGAGTCCAAATTAATAGAGACAAAATATTTGTCCTTAAATTGGCATTATCTATTTTTAAGAAAATATATTGTTAGAGAATTTGTTTTATCTTTTTAATAATAACAATAAATTTGAGTTATTTTCTGTTTATCCAATATTATCTTATTTTTAGCAATAATTTTTCTCATTCTATGGACCAAATCTAATTTTAAGAAACTCAAGTTTTGTTGATGATGATTTTTTCTTTTTAACAGAAGCTTAATACAAAGGCTTTGAAAAGAAAAGGAACAAATATATTCGACGGGGAACAAGTAACTTGAGCAATTCCTTTTTACTTTTTCTTCTTCTATTTTCTTTTTCTTTTATAGTTTGTGTGCGAGGAGTGCTGCGGCCATGAGTGATTAAACAAAATATAAGTTGAAAATCACTAGAGAAGCTAAGTATTGCTTCCACTAAACTCAAAGTTGGATGCATGCCACTTAACAAAGATTTATAAGAACAAAGGAAAGTATCCTACAAAAAGCACATGAATTAATATTCCACTGATAATTTTTACATGTGTAATTGAAATGGTGCCCTCGTATCCAAGGCAAGTGGAATAAAGAAAAGGAAAAAGCAAAGAAAGGACAAATAGATATAAAACAATAAAGAAGAGTTATCTTTTTAACTGAGTTATGGTATATATTGGTGGGGAAGGAAACTGAAAAAACTGAAAATCAATTAAAAATTATGGAATTTGATTTGGTTTAGATCGAAATTTTTTTTATTTGATTTGAATTAAATTTGGATATTAAATATAAATTAAGTTTGGATCAAATTTTAAATTAAAATGTGAAAAAAAAAATCAAATCAAATCAAATGATATATTTTTATTAATTTATATATTTTTTAAATTTTTATAAAATAAAAATAATTATTTTATATCTAATTCTATTTAAATATATTAAAAATCATATTAAAATAATATATAACAAATTTTAATTTTTAAAAATTGTTAAATTGAACCAAATCAAATTAATAAAATTTGATTAAGATTAGATCAATTTAAAAAAAAAATCAATTTAAATTTAGATCAAATTTTAATATTTATAATGCTATATATTATTCAAAAAAACCAAATCCAATTCAAACCGATTAAACCGTTACCCACCCTAATATATAAGACACCATTATGCATTCCACTTACCGAATCAAACACATCAACCTTTCAATGCAATAAGTTGATTTGAAGCAAAATAAATTCATGTAAGTATCATCATAAATCTTATTTTCTTTCTAATTAATTATCCATTGCGTTTTCACAGTTTGTCCTTATATAGTCCACATTAAGCTTGAATCTAAATACAAGAAATTTAATTCTCCTGATCATAAATGCTCAATTCCTTATTAATTAATTAGTTTTGTAAGATGATCCCAGCTGATTGTTTTTCAAATTTTTTCTGAATTTGTGGTGCCCATTTATCCCAAAAACGTTACAAGTAATATAAAAAAACTATTGAAAAAAAAAAAAAAAGGAAAACTAATTGGTTGAAGGCCAATTTGCTTATTGACATTATATAATATATATTTCTTTGACTTTTTTAAATATAGTTTTTTAATCTTTTGTCATGCAGAAGGAAAAATGGCATTTGCAGGCATTGTAAGTGATAAACTGACTGAAGCAAACCACGAGAATTGGAAGAATTGTTTGAAAAGCTATTTGATATCCGAAGGGCTTTGGGGCGTAGTGTGTGGAGATGAAAATGAACCACAAAAATGTGACAAAAACAAATACGATTCCTGGGTTAAAAGAAATGCAAAGGCATTACATGCAATTCAAATCTCATGCGGGGTTGACACCATTGCCAAATTTGGCGGAAACGAGTCAGCCAAATACCATTGGGATCGGTTGGCGGAAAAGCTTTCAGCACCACCGCCACAAGGTTGTGGCTTGTTACTCAATGAAGGTAATAAATTATATACATTTTATTCGTTACACTAAAACTGAATAAATTTTTCATTAATAAAATTGATAAATTTATTGAAAATTTTTTTTGATAATATTAACAATGATTCTTGTTGAATAATTGTTTAATTAGATATACTGAATAAAATTTATTTGATAGTGTTGATAATGAAGCAATTACATTTTTTTAGATAAACACTCATCATAAACAATTATAATAATATAATAATATATTATTTCAAACTTTTACTTTTCGGATCCGCCACTGTATGTTACATGGAGTCATGATTTAGGTGTAAAATTGGCTTCACTTTAGGTTGAAAAAATGAGAAAGTGATTTCATGTTCGGATAACCTCTTGAAATCATTTTGAATTCAAATTATTAAGTTTTAAAATAAAAAATTATATGAGTAAAGTGAAGAGTTCGTATAACATGACTTTGATTTTAGGTTTGGATTTATTATAATAGCAGAGAAAGAAATACTTACATTGCAGGGGAATCAGATGTGTTCCAGTATGATGACCTTTACAGGGCAATTGAAAAGGGAGATTTGGGGATTGTGAAAATGTTCCTTGGCATCAAACCAATTGCCGTGAGAAAAAAGATTACACTGAAAGGTGACACCGCCCTTCACGTCGCTGTTCTCGCCGGAAAAGATGAGACAGTGATGGAATTGGTGAGGAGAATGGACGAAGATGACTTGAAACTCAAAAACGACATGGGGGAAACGGCCTTTTCCATTGCTACGATCAACGAATCCACCGAGATGGTGAGGGCTATGGTGGAGAAAAATCCCAACTTGCCCACGGTGAAGAATTCACATGGGGCGCTCCCAGTGGTTGTGGCTTCGTTGTTTAGTGCGAAGGGCATGGTTCGCTATCTTTACTCCATTACTCCAAAGGAAATACTGAAACCAGAAAATGAAGACCGAAGTGGTGCCACACTTCTCAATTCACTCATTGCTGATGGGATTTTTGGTGAGTTTTCTTGTTTGGATCCTTGAAGAAAATCCTCTTCTTTTCTTTTTTTTTTCATTTTACTATTGCATTGTGATTGAAAATTAATATAATATCCCAAAATTATATAAAGTACCCATACTTTCGATTTTTATAAAAATTTTAGATAATACTGAAACAAGCTTTTGAGTTTCTTAAATTCTTGATCCGATGCATAGATCTAAGACTATAAACTTTTATTTCATTAATTATAATTATATTCATTAACCTTAAAAACCAAATGAACAAAATTCAATTATCATAACTAATAAAATAATTTTTTTTTCATGTATTTGTCATCAACTCCTCTAAATAAATTCAAGTATAAATATTTTTCTATAGATTAATTCAGTCAAGTAATAAAATTTTAACCTAGTATTGAATATTTAGTAATGTTATTAAAGTTAACCTTAAAATATTAAATTTCAAAATCTTTTACCCCCATTTTCAAGCTAGCTCAGGCTTTAGTGTCACTTTAGTTGTGTTTCTTTTTAATTTAATGGCATCAATTTATACAGCATAGTACTGAGAGATTAATTCTGGTTTATATGTTTTTTTTGTTTTGGTCTTGCTGTAGATTTAGCTTTAAGTTTGCTAAAATCATATCCAAAACTTGGGGTTACGGAAGATAAAAACAGAAATTATGCCATCAAGTTGTTGGCCCATAAACCATCAGCATTCTGGAGTGGAAGCAGTTTCGTATTTTGGAAAAGTTGGATCTACGACTCATGTAAGTATACACACATACATTTTCAATCCTTTTCTTTTATTTCCAACTAGGCCTTTTTATTATTATTATTTTTTCATAAAGATGGTCGGTTTCAAGTTTGATCAGGCCTCTTTTGACAAGTTAACTTTTGTTGATTCTCATAATAACTAGTCATGCGCAAGGTTCAAGCTATGTAAAAATAAAGTATTCTTCGATCTTTATCAATTATTAATATTTGAATTCAAAATTTAATCCAATTTATATATATAATTATTTTTAAGAAATAATATTTATTTATTTGAAATTTAAATTTCAACACTTACAGTTTTTTCTTTTATTTTTAGATTGTGGTTTTCATTTGTAAAAAAAAAAAAATTACATATATTTATAACTTTATTTGAAAGGTACAGTTTATGCTCTTGTTGGAAATGTTAAGCAAAGTGTAATCCATGAATATATATATATATATATATGTATTATAATTGATGGAAAATGTGATGAGCTTATGAAACTGTTTTTTGCAGGTATAAAGATATCAAAAATAGAATTAGAAGGTGAGAAACTAACCAATGGTCAACCACAGGGTGATGAAGAGAGCATCACAAGGCACAAACGGGGTCCAAGTGATGGTATATATATGTTGAAATATACAATTAATTTCACATGTTTTTGAAAAATTTTCCCCTATTTTGAAAGTGATATTTTCTTTAATCAACTATTTTATTTATTTTAGTAAGTTTGGAGCCAAATTTAACCTTTTCTTGCAGTGCTTGGTTCGCTAATCAAATTTGCTTGGAAGCCTATAAAATGGTTAGGTACGCAGCAAACATCTCCTTAATGAAAACTTTTGCACTTTTTTGTTTTATACAAAAAAATTGCAGTTTAAAAAATAGAGAAACGATCGCAAATATTAGGATATTCATATCAAATTTATTAGATATTGTATTTTAAAAATGGTTATATAAATCAGTTTAATTAAGTTTCAGATTAAAAATTTTGTACTTTGTTGTTGTTTTTGCTGATCCTTATACAAATATTTGCTTTATAATTTCCTTCAATTTGCAGTCCCTGATATTAAGCGCATCCACGATGCAAAGTTAAAACATGATCAAGCCCTGGAACTCCTCAGACTCATAATTAAGGAGATATCGGGTTTAGAAAACAAGCAATTGGAAAAAATTGAATTGGATAAGGCAATCTACGATGCTATCAAGCATGGCATGATTGAGTTTATTGATGAAATAATAAAACTCTATCCCGAAATTATATGGAGGAAAGACAAAAAGGGTCGAACTCTTTTTGCAAATGCAATTGTTCTACGCCAAGAAAAGATGTTTAACCATGTTTTCAGATTGGGCTCAAAGCAGCGCATATCGTTGATTCGACATGATAGTTTTCGTAATAATTTTTTACACCTAGCGGCCAAGTTGTCCCCTCCCTCTCGACTTGATCGTTTCTCTGGAGCCGCCCTGCAAATGCAAAGGGAGCTACAATGGTTTGAGGTGATATATTTTCTAAACATTAATATTTTTTTTTCTAAAGCTTATTTTATTTGATGTTGACCGTGAAATTTTTAAACTCAACAATTATATGTTTAAATGCATATATCGAGTCCGTGTAACTAGATGCACATACAATTACATAAACACTTACTCGATATGCATTTAAATTTGCAAGTGAAGTTTAAAATTTTCAAGGGTGATATATAGGATGGACAATGGTCCTATCTCATACTGTATATACATTATTATTTCAAATGAATTCATAATTGATAAAAAATGGTATTCTGATGAATGTTGATTAGGAGTTGAGGCAGATTCTACCCCCAAAATTTGAGGAAGAATTAAACGAAAACAACAGAACTCCAGCATCATTATTTTCTCATGAGCACAAGGAGCTGATCAAAGAAGGGGAGAAATGGATGAAGAACAATGCAGCATCCTGCATGGTTGTGGCTACTCTCATCGCTGCAGTCATGTTCACATCAGCTTTCACAGTTCCAGGGGGTAACGACGAGAAAACAGGCGCCCCAATTTTCCTAAGATCCAATGCATTTTTGGTTTTCGTCATCGCGAATTCTCTCTCCCTTTTTTCTTCCTCTACTTCCGTCTTAGTTTTCTTAGGAGTTTTGACGTCCCACTATTCAGAGAAAGATTTCCTTCATTCGTTGCCTGCAAAATCCATACTTGGTCTTTTTACTCTTTTCTTCTCTATAGTCACCATGATGATAGCCTTTGCCTCTGCCATTTTCGTTACCCTCCAGGAACGTTTGGCTTGGGTTTCAATTCCAGTCATCATTCTTTCAACCGTTCCAATTGCTTTCTTTGCATTGTTACAGTTCCCTCTTCTGATTGAAATGCTGATTTCTACATATTGTTGTCGCATCTTCGACAAGCACAAACTTAAATAGCTTAGCAAATTGTATTAATCCTCTATTTTGTAATTTGATTGACATAATTGCTCCGTTGTTTGCTTTAATTCGCATGAATAATCACTCTTCTTATATTGAGAATTAAATTGTTTTTTTTTTTCTTTTTAATGTATACGATACATGTTGTCCACTATAACATTTTGTGTAAAAACTACTAGCTAGTATTAAATTTACTAACCATCATAGCTCCAGATAATTTATAAATTTGGTGTAAATCTCTTTTAAAATTTACGGCCTGTTTTAATTTTTAAATGATTTTTTTTCCTTAAACTTTCATGGACTAAAAAAAATTACCACATATCTTGTTCTTATTTTATTTTTATTAGTGTGATTTTTTGTTTATTTTTGAGATTTTGATAATATTTTTTAATTGATAATATCACAATGCAAGATTGAAACAGAAAAGGGAAACTCCTTGTTAAACAAAATTGGAGGTAAACAATTCTTTAGGATCATTTTTCTAAAGGGGTCAAAGGACGAAACTAAAATTAGTTTTGAACTCGTTTAAATTACCAAAAATAAGATTTCAAAAAAAAAAAAAAAAACTTTCTTTTCGTCAACCAAACGCGTGTAAAGATAATAGGAAAGAGAATGAAAAAAAAAAAAGAAAAAAAGAAAAGGGAAAGCCAGTTTCGACCAAAGACAAAAACTGTCCAAGGCCCAATACCCAAATCCTGAAAATTTTGAGACACACCGTTTCATTTTCATTTCATTTCTATACTGCACTTGGACAGAAAAGGAGAACGAACACTCTTCCTCTCTCCCTCACTCTGCTCCTTTGTTGCCCCTAAAACCAACAAGCAGGACCCTAGCAACAATGGCAGCCATGCTGGTAACTTCACCCACACTTATTTTCTTAACATCTTAAATCTCTTTTTTTAACTGCTACTAAATCTGCATCTCTTTTTCTGTTTGCAGCAACCCCAAATTATTCTTTTAAAAGAAGGGACCGATACGTCCCAGGGGAAGGCGCAGCTAGTCAGTAACATTAACGCTTGCACCGCCGTAGCTGACATGGTTAGAACAACCCTAGGTCCCAGAGGCATGGACAAGCTCATCCACGATGAAAAAGGGAACGTCACCGTTTCCAACGACGGTGCCACCATCATGAAGTTTCTCGATATTGTTCACCCCGCCGCCAAGATCCTCGTTGATATCGCCAAGTCTCAGGACTCCGAGGTCACCCTTTCCCCTCTTCTTTTTTCTTTTTGTTGTAGATTCCAAATCATTTCTCAACTCTTAGTTAAAGTAGAATTTAATAGTTACTTGAACATTGGGTTTTCATTGTTAAACTGAGATTTTAAGTTTGAGTTGGTTTTTGTCTGTACGGCACGAATCTCATAGAGTTATCAAGATCCAATGTTTTTTCATGCCATTTAGAGGATTTAGATAGCTTTTTTATGTGTTGTAGGTTGGTGATGGAACTACAACTGTTGTACTACTAGCAGGAGAGTTTTTAAAAGAGGCCAAGCCTTTCATTGAGGATGGAGTCCACCCTCAAAATCTTATTCGGAGTTATCGAACTGCTTGCTATTTGGTGAGTTTGTGTTTTTTCCCCTTCTCATGGTTTAGTTGTTGCGCTGGTCTTTATGCATCTATTTGTGTTGAATGTTGTACTCAATGGACAGGCAATTGAGAAGATCAAAGAACTAGCTGTTAGTATAGAGGGAAAAAGTCTAGAAGAGAAGAAAAGCTTATTAGCCAAATGTGCTGCAACAACTCTCTCTTCAAAACTCATTGGTGGAGAAAAGGAGTTCTTTGCATCAATGGTTGTGGATGCTGTTATTACTATTGGCAATGATGATAGGTTGAATATGATTGGAATTAAGAAGGTAGACTCCTGTTTTTTCATGGCTTATTTTCACTCTTTTTAGCCTTTTTCTTTTTTCTGATATTTTCACTTGGATCTTTTGAAAAGATCACATAATTTTTGTTATCTAGGAAATGATACGCTTTGGACCCAACGTCTGTCATATTGCACTATTTTACTGTTCCAGCTGAGTGTAGCACTTGGCTGTTCTTTATATGTAGACTCTCTACCATTGGTGTTTTAGTATCGTGTGAGTGTAAATGTTGCAATGGTATGTTTACGAAATGAGGTGGGCATCAATTTGATTATATTCTTTTGGATAAACTTTTGTAAGATCCAAAATCTGGGGAAGCTAACTTTATAGATGTCCATTTTGGGTTCATAATACAATCAGTTTCTGAAAGCTCCGACAATGCAATTATGGCTAGATATGAAGTGACATAAGCTTCAATTGATGAAATATGTGCTTTCTTATGTAAGAAGAAAAAAAAAATTTTAATTTCAAATCACTTCTAGTACTACAGGCTGGAAGGCAGCTTTAACATAAAAGGAATAGAAGTCTAGCCTGTAACCTCAGCCTATTTTAATTATTGCTAAAGTTATTGAGCTAGCTGATTCCCTTTGGATTTGCTTCCATTTTGGAAGGTGAATTTTTGGTGTGCAAGAGTGATATAATTTGTGGTTGATTCATAGGGAGGGTAACTGCTGATTGTCTGATCCATGAATTTATTTAACTAATGACTAATATCAAGTGATGAATCCAAGGTGGTGGCTAAGAGTTTGAAGGTGTAGGAGAAGGTTGGGGTGGTGGAATTCCCTTTTTGCTTGAAATATTGTAGTACTAATTATGATTGTGGCATTGCCTCTAAAATGAGATTCCTTTGACTTGTGAATGCTAAGAAAATGCCCATCAGGTTTTCTGTTTTGCTACTTGTATTAATTATCATTGTGTCAGATAGCAAATTGATTAATGTTTTTGGATTTTTTTCATAGGTTCCAGGTGGTAATATGCGTGACTCCTTTTTGGTCAATGGTGTTGCCTTTAAAAAGACATTTTCATATGCAGGTTTTGAACAGCAGCCAAAGAAGTTTCTGAATCCCAAGATTCTTTTGTTAAACATTGAGTTGGAACTGAAATCTGAAAAAGAAAATGCAGAGATAAGGTAGGAGTTTTAGCTGTCTTTGATTTGAATTATGTTTTCATAAGTGGCTGGTGACTCTAACTTTTGTTTTATATGCTCCAGACTTTCAGATCCATCACAATATCAATCAATTGTTGATGCAGAATGGAATATCATTTATGACAAGTTGGATAAATGTGTGAAGAGTGGTGCAAAAGTTGTTCTTTCACGGTTGGCTATTGGTGATCTGGCGACACAGGTATGAGATTTTTCCTTTATTGCTGATACTACATTTGTATTTCTTTGCCCGGTCTCTTTAACTATTGTAGATGCACATTTTCCTTTTATGGTTATTTCGTGACTAAATTGAGTCAATACATTGTTATGGTTGTCAAAATACATTTTTTCGGTGACTATGAAAGACCTATGCCCTTTTTAACTTTGGTTGCTTTGTTACCTGCTTGCATGAGTGCTTATGGTGGGCATTGTTAAGAAGATAATGTAGCCATGTCCATGTTGATATTAACACTTTATAATTCATACTTAATTACTTCTTTCCAATTCCTAATCCTATTTTATCTCAATTGATACTTTTGATTAGAATTTTGAAATGTTTGTTAGTAATTATGACTAGTATTTTCTTTTCTCTCTCTCTCTCTCTCTCTCTCTCATCTTTTATTGACATGAATGTGTGTTTGTTGACAGTATTTTGCAGATAGAGATATTTTTTGTGCTGGTCGTGTAGCTGAGGAAGATCTTCATCGGGTTGCTGCTGCAGCTGGTGGAACCATACAGACATCTGTTAACAACATAATTGATGAGGTTGCAACTCACATTATATTTATTTGGAAATGCATCCAACCTTCACATTTTCAAGTTTACACCGTCAAAAACTGTTCAATTTCCTTCTTTTGAACTTCTTGAATTTAAATTTCTTCTTTGTTTGGTTTGAAGGTTCTAGGGACATGTGGGATTTTTGAGGAAAGGCAGGTTGGAAATGAGAGGTTTAATATATTCAGCGGTTGCCCATCAGGACGGACAGCCACTTTAGTTCTTCGTGGTGGAGCTGATCAGGTCTTTCATATTTTAACCAGTGACATTTCTTAATGTGTATCGCTTTTCATGCTGATACTGGAGATTATGTCTATTATTATTTTCAGTTTATTGAAGAAGCTGAGAGAAGCTTACATGATGCAATTATGATTGTTAGAAAAGCTTTGAAGAACTCTACTGTAGTTGCTGGAGGTGGTGCGATAGATGTATGTATTTGTAATAACTAGTGAAAATTTTAAGAATTTTTTAAGATAATTTTGGATCTTGATATTTAAAACTTGCCTTTGGTGGCAGATGGAGATAAGTCGATACTTGAGGCAGCATGCATGCACAATAGCTGGGAAGTCTCAACTTTTTATTAACTCTTATGCAAAAGCTCTTGAGGTAGGTGTTGTTGCCCTTCGTTTAATATCCTTTTGGTTGCCTATATATTTGTATCCTGTCTCTAGTGGTTAAACTAATGGGAGTAAGCAATACACAGTTCTTTTTAGGTGAAATGGAAAATGAGTTCAGTTTGATGTTGTACTGAAATCAGTGTGGTCTTAAATGTAATTTACTGTTGGTTGAGGATTAATTGATATTTTGCTTGGAGGAAACTTATTAAAGTTGTTTTTAAAATTTTTTATAAAGACATGTATGTACCCGGATATGCATAGATGTAGGTATGCGAGAACACTAACTTTATGCTAAAGCACACTCCTTATTTTGCTGAACTTAGTAAATTACATTTTTCTTGAACTTATATACACAAATTCTTAATTCATTTTCATGTCAAGAGCAGAGCATGTTGGGTGAATTACCCGAGAAACAGTGTATTTGGTGTGTGTGGGCAGATTTTATATTTTACCCATGTTATTTATAAAATTAATTGTCCTTGCTCACGTATGCATTCCTTCTTAGATTGCTACATTTTGCAGCAATAGCCTTTCCTCCTCATGATGTATGAACACAAATTTTTTTATCATGAGGATGTTAATTTTGGGAAGGCAGCTTGTAACTTTATCTTGAGATCTTCTATCAAAATGAAACTTTTGCATTTATCAAAGAGAGCCGATATTTGGCATCTTTATGATGCATCTTTCAACTATAGGTTATCCCACGCCAACTATGTGACAATGCTGGATTTGATGCAACTGATGTTCTCAACAAATTAAGGCAGAAGCATGCTCTTCCATCTGGTTGCCATTCTTTACAAAACTCTCATTTTATTTTTTTTAATCATATTCTCCCCATTTTATCAATGAAAGATTCTTTTAATAGTTTGAGATTTTGGACAGGTGAGGGTGCACCTTACGGAGTGGACATCAACAGTGGCGGAATAGCAGATTCTTTTGCAAACTTTGTCTGGGAGCCATCAGTTGTAAAGGTGGCTTGCCTGACTTCCAACCAACAGTTGCTCATCTAATGATGAACCTTTTAGTTCTTTGCTCATATTTATTTCATAAATTATGTGTCTTTGGTATCTAAAATGTTTACTGACAGATCAATGCCATCAATGCTGCAACTGAGGCTGCTTGTCTTATTCTAAGTGTGGATGAGACTGTACGGAATCCAAAGGTAAGGCCATGTTGTTCCCTCTGTTAGAAATTATATGCATGCTTTTTATATTTTGTGGTGTGTCATTTGCTCCTGTCCATGTGATCCATTTAGTTCTGTATTGCTCAAGCATTTGTGGACCAAAATGCTTCAAAATTTGTCAGAATTTGTTACCTTAACAGAATCCATAATCCCTCCTATTCTATAAAGTTTTTTAGTCAAAATATCAATGGGTTATTGGATCCCACCCTCCCGTTCAAATTTTGTTAGTAAGGCCTCTTGTGGTTGATGACTGTTCTTGAGGAAGGGTGTATATTAGCTTCAAACAAATGGAGCAAGATAGCCTAATTTTTATGTGAACTACTATGGACGAGACCCTGATGCTTCATTTTATTGTTCAAAATACGTAAGAAAATTAACAAATTTCTGATATGAAATGTTGTGGTAATTTGTCCAAATGTCAAACCCATGATACATCAAGCCTCATACTTTAGGAAGACTTTTTCCATTCCCGAATCACTTAATAAGGTAAATGAGATTGTAAATCCTTAGATCTGGAGCTTGATTGGATTAGGCTCAAGTGTCGTCAAACTCAAATAAGGAGCTTAACAATCAACTCAGCTTGAGTTCAAATTCAAAACTTAAATAAAACTTGACAACATGCAAATAAATTAATATTTAATTGATGCATGTATTTAATATCTGAAATAATTAAATTTTCAAAAACTTTGGGCTTGCAAGCCACTTAAGTCGAGTATTGAAAAACTAGAATTTACCTCAACTTGTTACTGGATCTTGAGGCTGACAGTAACTGAGTGGAGCTTGAAGTATTCATAGAGCCTAATTCAAGTAGCTCATGAGTAATTTGACTTGTTTATACCCTTAGTGGAGACAATGAGAAATTTCATGATAATCAAAAGTACATGAAAGTTACATTTAAGTTTTTGGTCTCAAACTCTTGAAAAGTCTCCAGTTCTTTTCTACCCAAAAGTGAACTAGAGATTGCAAATGATATCTCTCTTGTAATTGAGAAATCTCATTTTATATATCTGTTCTTTTTGCTCTTCCAAAAATGTCCTTGTTGAGTCTTTAAGTCTTAACACAATTAAAAATATGGGAACAAAAAGTGTCAACTGACCTCAAAAGAGGAGAATAAAGAAAAATGGATGATGGTTACCAAGATTGAATTTTCAATCACCAACTTTAGTAAATCTCCTTGGTTTAAAATTCTCTAAGCTCATCTGTATAAAAAATCTCTTGAAAGTGGATGCCCTCCTTCATAAATGCCCCTTAGGATGGTCACAAACTGCTAGTACCAACCAAAGAGTGCTTGAACTTGTGAAACATAAGGGATATTTGACATAAATATTTTTGGTCCTTATGAAATCTCTAACTTTTGGTTAGATAAATTGTACTCTGATTCTCGCAAACAAATAGTAGAATTCTACTAAAAAACAAACCTTTTAACCACAAAGCTTTTTTTTGCTTCCATTGCTGCCATAAACTCTGCTTCAAAAGTAGACAAGACAATAACTTATCAAAGATCTCTTCTTATCCAAATCCCAGTGTAGTTAGAGTTCACAAGAGCAATTAATCTGATCATGTACCAAGCATAAATTCAAATACCTCTCAAATATACAAGGATCTATTTCTTTGCCTAACTGTGTCCTTCACTAAGATAGTCCATATATTGACTCAGGACATTCATTGCATGTGAAATATATGGTCGTTGCAAACCATGCCATCCAATTGTATTCGAGTACGGGTTGTGATAGTTGTCATTGATGCTAGAGGTGGAGTTTTTTAAGTCAGTGATTGAAAATTCAACTCAATTCAACTCAATAATTTATTATCACTCACTTCTTGTTCCTTTGTCCTTATGTCATTCTTTTGCTGTCATTTGCTTTATTATATGTTAAGGCTTATTAATGTT
This sequence comes from Durio zibethinus, assembly GCF_047325235.1. Classification (NCBI taxonomy): domain Eukaryota; kingdom Viridiplantae; phylum Streptophyta; class Magnoliopsida; order Malvales; family Malvaceae; genus Durio; species Durio zibethinus. The sequence continues at coordinate 7,678,111 of NC_143185.1, forward strand.
ATTTTTGAGAGAGCAAAAAAATGAGATATAATGAGAGTTTGAGAGAAATCTCATTTGTGGTCTTGAGTTTTGAGGGATTGAAAGGCAAAGCTCTTGGGTTTTGGGTGTAGCGATTCTTGAGTTTCCATCAAGTTTTGATGACCCTAATTTGGTGTAATCTTTGTCATTTCTTGATTATAGTAGAAGTTTCTCGTCTTCTCATATGTAGATAAAAATTTTATGTTGAATCACATAAATCCATGTGGTGTTGTTGGATTTTATTTTTCCATATCCTTGTTTAATTGTTCTTTGAATTTATTCGTGTTATATTGACTTGGTTGGGTTAGATCTATAACAAAATTGAAATGTATTAGAAGCAAAATACATCAAATATGTCAATGCCTTACCTAGTACATGCTGAAGAACAAACCTTTGTTCTCTGCTTCATGTCACATCTCACTGAACTCCAGTCAGCCACACTCCCACCCGTCCCTGCCAAAAAATATATAAATAAATAAAGGGGGAGAAAATGTTATCATTTTCATGTCACTTATTTTGTTATTTAATTTGAGTACTTGGGCTTTACTTTGTATGTTATCGCAACAGAAACATGGAAAGATGAAAATTCAAAGTAGAAACAGGATATATATATATATATATGTATTATAAAATCTAAAATAATATTATCCCTTGTAACATTGATTCACATCTATCCCATTATTGTTTCAATTTGAAGATGATTGATTTTTGCGAATATGGATGGCAAATGGCATTTGTTTCTTCTTTTCAGCCCATCCCTTGTGGCAAAACAAAGTCTGGATTTTATTAATGCTGCATTGTGGCCTACATTATGTCCATTTTAGCGAACAAAGTCAATATTAATGTGTGCCAATGCATCTGCACTGCTGTACAGCTCTTTCACCGTTCTCCTATGTTTTAATGTTGCAGTCCGAGAGTGCACAGGGAGAAGCTGCAGCCAATGCCATGGCTGGCAGAGGGCGTGGTGGTGGCTTCCCTGGCCGTGGACGAGGAATGAGGAGACGATGAGCGCTCCCGCTTTGTTACCCAAATTGTTATTTTTGTCTATTCAAAATGACGAGAAAGATTTTCTTGTATTCAGTGATTTTGGTATGGTGCAAATTGAACTACCATTTAAAGGCCAAATTGTCAATGTGCCTATTCGGATGTATCATCACGATGGTGGATCGGTTCGATTTGAAAAAGTTAAAAAGTTAACTAAATTAATTAGTTTTTCTTTAAAAAAGAACCTAATGAAATGAAATATCGTCAATAACCAATTATAATTGAACTGATTTATGTGGGTTCGGTAAGTAATTGACTTTTCATGAAAAAAAAAAAATTCTGCTTTGCAATAAGAAAATTTTCTATAAACCATATGTTTATTTATCATTTTTGCATTATCATATTTAACTATATATATGAAACCATATAGGATATGCGATGAATTTGTATTGTATTATGGTGTGTATTCTAACTTGAAAGTGTCAATCATAGACAATTATATGCAAATCAATCCAACATAACAAAAGGAATATTAACTTTTGAAGCAATATTTAACAAAGCAATATTCATCTTTCTTTTCTTTAAACGAGCCTTTTGGTTTTTTCCATCACTATCAAAATATTCATGCTTCCACAAGGCCATCATTATGATATCTTCCACCTGTTTTCAAAGTCTAGACCTTTTATATTCAAAGATGTTACTTTTGTAAATCTATTTAAATCTTTAGTAGAAAACAAAAGTGCAAGTGTAGAACAATGGTGGGAGTTGAGACTATGATGAAGTTAAAAGTTGACAAGGATAATAAAGCCAACAAAGATAACAACGTGGAGTTGAGAGAGAACTTTAATATTGACAATGATACCAGTAAGGAGCTAAAAGAAATTGATAGTACAAATGATGCAAAGTGTTCAGAATGACATTATCCAGTGTATGTTGTCAAGCTAATGATTACTTAGTTACCATAAGGGCTTGATTAGTCGGTTACTATATGTGTGTAGGAGTAGTAATTACTAAAATAACAACTGTCAAGATTGCAATATGGGTTGTAATTCACGAATTATGAGTATAACTGTCATTTATATACACATTTTCAACGTGAATGAGAAACCACAATTTTTTTGCTCTCATATATCTCTTTTTTTTTGTCTTCTAGTTTATTTCTTTTTTCTCTTATTTAGATTAATTTTGAATTAATTTAATAGTATCATTCTATTATAAAATTGGTATTAGAGTCTATTAGATTCACCTTCGATATGGAGCGAAACTGAATTCTCTACAAGATTAGCTCCAGGTGATGCAAGTGTTGCTTGTAGCTCTAACGACTACTGACTCAACAGTTTTAAGGTGGTGAAAAGAACAAAAAAAGCTTATTGAGTGTCAGTTTGCTGAGAATCGGGAACATATAAGTCAAGTGCTTGAATTGTTGGATCCAAGAAAGGCAATTGAAACTCAACTCAAATCAAGAAGGGTGACTAATAGATGACCAGCTATTATTTCTTAATTTAAAAGTGAAGGTAAGGCACATGTTGGAATTACAGTAATAGATGATCATGGAAAATATGCTTATAAGTCTAGTGAAGCAAAACTATTAGCTAGTAAACAACATGAATTCAATGGCAGTATCTTTCAATTTAATATTGAACAGTTTTAAAATGCTAATTTCATTATTGGTAATAGTTTTTCAACCTTTATGAATACATTTGCACCTAAACATGAAAGCAACCTTAAGGGTTAGCTTAAAAAATGTCAAAAATACTTTCTATATTTTCAATTTCTGATCACCATAAATTGGAGATAGTTACTATGTATTTAGTAGGAAAAGTTGAGGTGTGATTTGATGGATACCTTATATAAAAGGAAAGGGTGACATGGCCAAAGTTTATTAATGATTGTGCCAAAAGTTCTATGACAAAACCTATTCTGATATTATAAAAGAGTTCAACAAGTTGACTCAAAAGACTATTGTGGATGAATATCAAAAAAAAATTGAAGAGTTAAAACCTTACATGTTGCAATATAACCCATACGTGATTGAATGATACTTTGTTTCTAGCTTTATAAATGGACTTAAGGATGATCGAAAGTCTAGAGTGAAGGTTAATAAACTTGGAACCTTTACTGTTGCTTATAAATAAGCCAAATTACTTCACCTATCACTTGAATGTGAAAACAATAGACACAAAAAGACCATTAAACCTATATTTACCTATAGTATTGGCCTTTACCTTAAGCCTATTTATACTCAACCAAAACCAAACCCACCAGCCAATTTCATACCAAACAGACAGCAACTTATTGAGTAAAAACGGCTATATAATTTGTGTTTTAAGTGTGGCGAGAAATTTATGCCAAGCCATGTACAAAGAACAAAACAACTTATTGCCATTACTACTGATGAATCTAACGAGGAAGAGGATAAAATTTAGGATAGTGATGGAGAACCAAAAGGAGTTGAGAAACAAGATAATCCTAAAAACTTATCGATTTCCATCAATGCTTACTTTTACGAGTAATATTAGGCACAACACTCTTATGATTGAAGGAAGGATAAAAGGGAAACCACTTTATATCCTTATCAATAGTGGCAGTACTTATAGTTTTGTCACTCCTAAGTGGGCTCAAGAAAGAGTGAAGCCAGAGCTGACTAATCCTTTAACTATAACAATAGCTAATGGAAAGAGATTATATAACAATGCTAGATGTAAAAAGTTAACTTTCTTATTGTAAGGACATGTTTTCTCACATGATTTGAGAGTATTATCGATAAGGCGTAATGACATGGTTTTTAGGGTTATTTGGATAAAAAGGTATAGTCTTTTGGTGTTCAATTTTAATGAGCTATATATGATCTTTCAAAAAGAAAGCCCTGCAAATGACATTGGGAAAAAGTAAAAAACAATAAGGTATAAAGCTTATTATTAGTAAAAAATTACAAAAAATGGCTAGTATGGACTTAGACAAATTGAGAGCTTATATGATCAATGTAGATTGTATGAAAGAAGATACTCCTTTTGAATTGCAAGAATTGCTCATTGCTTATTCTAACATCTTTAACGAACCAACAAGACTACCACCAACTTAATCTGTATGACCATAGTATACCCTTTAAGGAAGGGTCTTAACTTGTAAATTTGAGGCCATATAGGTTTCCTTGCCATAAAAAAACTAAAATGGAAATATAGATTTCAAAAATGTTATCTTTATCTATTATTCAGACTAGCAAAAGTCTATTTTGCTTCACCATGTCTATTGGTAAGGAAGAAAGATGGTACATAGAGGTTGTGTATTGACTACAGGCAACTTAACAGAATAACAGTTAAAGACAAGTTTTTAATTCAAATAGTGGAAAACCTGTTAGATGAATTAAAATGTGCCAAGTATTTCTCCAAAATTGATTTACAATCAGGATATTGGCATATCAAAGTTAAAATCGAAGACATCCCTAAAACAAACCTCAGGACTCATCATGGACATTATGAGTTTAAGGTAATGTCATTCAGACTTACCAATGCACCTACCATTTTCCAATCATTGATGAATGATGTATTTTGTTAAATATCTAAGACAGTTTATGTTCGTATTTTTTAATGATATATTGGTTTATAGCACTATTCTGGAGAAACATATCTTACACTTGAAACTTGTCTTTGAGGTGTTGAAACTCCATCGCTTATTTGCCAAGAAAAGTAAATGTTGTTTTGGTCAAAATAGATTAAGTATCTCAGTCATATCATTTCAACAGATGGGGTTGTAACTGATTTTGCTGAGATAGTAGCAATGATGAATTGGCCATTTCCTAATTATCTAAAATCTCTATAGGGTTCTTTAGACTGACTAGCTATTATAAAAAAATTTGTTAAAAGATATGGGGTGATAAGTAAGCCCTTGATAGACATGTTGAAAAAAAATGAATTTCATTGGTCAAGTGCAACAACAATAGCATTTGAAACTTAAATAAGCAATGAACAAAGCCCCAATACTTATATTATAAGATTTTTTTAAGCCCTTCTGCCTAAAAATGGATGCTTGCTCTTAGGAATATGAGCAGTTGTCACAAAAAAAAAGTTTATTGCCTATTTGAGTAAGATCTTAGGTCCTTAACATATTGACTTATTTATCTATGAGAAAAAGTATCTAGCTATTTTAACGGTAGTTTCTAAGTGGAGACACTACCTTGAAGATGGACCATTCATTATCAAGACATATGAGGCCTTGAAATATCTCTTCAAGTAAAGTTGACTACCAATATTCAGAAGAAAGGACTTACCAAGTTGTTAGGTTTGAATTACACTATTCAATACAGGAAAGGTAAAATGAATATAGTAGCAGATGCTCTATTGAGGGGACATGAAAAAGAAAAAAGGCTATACGTTTTGCATTCAACCATTTTTATGCCTAAATGGGTAACTGGAGTGGAATAGAGTTATGAAAGAGATATAATTGCTCAAAAGAAGATCATAACTCTTACTATAAATCTTGCAAGTGATCTCAACTACTTTTTTAGTAATGAAGTACTTAAGTACAAAGGTAGGGTTTATCTTGGAAGTCAGATATATTAAGAATTCAAGTATTGCAATTATTTTATATTCACCTCAAAGAGGTCATTTAGGAATCCAATCAACCTATTATAAAACTCAAACTCTATTTTTATTGGCTTCAGATGATGAAGTAAGTACAAGACTATATGCAACAGTGTGACATGTGTTAAAGGAATAAAAATCAGCATGTTACTTATCTTGGGTTACTACATCCAATTCTAATTCTTACATAGACTTGGGAAGTGATCACTATAGACTTTATGAAAGGACTACCTCAATCTCATAAATTTAATTATGTTATGGTTATCATTGACAAATTTACCAAATATGCACATTTCTTATCCCTACATTACTTTAAATGTGGCTAAGGCATAAGTCAAATTCATAAACTTCGTGAAGCTCCAAAGGTTGTTATATAAGATAAGGATAAACTTTTCACTAGCTCTATGTGGTAAGAATTGGTGAAGTTATTAGGTACTTCTTTTAAGCAATACCTAAGGTGTATGTGTTTCCTTAAGCTGAAAACTTGGATTCAATGTCTACTTTTAGCTAAGTGGTGGTGCAACACCAGCAATCATATTGCCATAAACTCCCTTCTGAGCTTTATATGGATATCCACCTCTTGGTTTTTCTTGGAATGTTAGTAATGAAGCAAAGGTATCCATTATGGAAGAATTGCTTAACAAAAAAAAAATTTGAGTAAGCTACTAGTTAATCAATTGGGAAAAGTTTAACATAAGATGAAGTTTTATGCTGATAAAAAAAGGCTAAAAAAGAGTTTCAGGTATGAGATATGGTGTATTTGAATCTATAGCTTTACAAGTAGGCTTTTTCTTATGTTAAGAAAAAATTTAAAGCTTTCATCAATGTATTATGGTCCTTATCCTGTAGTTGTAAAGATTGAAAAAATAGCTTATAAGTTGCAGTTACCAAAATTTTCAAAATTGCATATTCTTTTTCATGTTAGCATATTAAAGAAAAAGGTTGGCACTAAAGATGTCCTTAGTATAGCACCTCTTGAAATAGGTGAGGATGGTCAGCCACAATATATCTAGCTATTGTGTTTGATAAGCAAATGGTAAAGAGAAATAACAAGCTAATCACTCAATTACTAGTGGAGTGGTCTAATATAGGTCAAGAGAATGCTACATGGGTGGATTTCTCAATCTTTAAATCTTAATTTCCACTTTTTAATCCTTGGGGACAAGAATGCTCTCAAGGTAATGTGATGAAGTTATAAGCTAACAAAGATGATAGAGCCAAGAAAGAAGACAATGTGGGGTTAAGAAAGAACTTTAATAATGACAAGGATACTAATAAGGGGCTAAAAGAAACTGACAGTATAGATGATGCAAAAGAGTTGAGAATGGCATTATGCTATTAAGCCAATTATTTATAGTGAGTATATGTCCAGGAATAGTAGTTACTAAAATAACAACTGTATTATCGGTTATAATTCATGAATTATAACTGTCATGTATATGCACATTTTCAAGATGAATGAGAAATCACAATTTCCTTGCTTTCATATCTTTATTTTTTCTAGTCTTAACCTTCTTTTTTTTGGTCTATTGCTTTTTTCTCTTCTTTGGATTAATCTCTGGTTAATTCAATAGCATCATTATATTAAAGAGACTTTAAGGGTTTTAGATTTGGGGCGAATGGAAATTGAGGATTTTAGATTTAATATTGAGGTTAAGTTTATGTTTTCATTGGTTGGTTTTTCTTTTAAATGGGGATGAAATTACAAATATATCATTAAATAAAAATCTATTAAAATAACTTGATTAATTCAATCAATTTGATTCTCAATTTTAAAAAACCAATAATGGACCAATTTAATCAAATAAACCAATAAAAAATGAATAAAATCAAAATCGATTAAATCGAATCGAATTAATCAAATGCAACTAATTTCGATCATTTAAATCGGTTGAAACCCAATTTTGCTCACCTTAACGAAGGAAACTTGGGGTTGATTGCTGGCGTATTTGTGAAATGCAACTAGTGCTTTCATTTCCTGTAAAACGTAGAACTTGTACTTTAAACCAATATTTGAGAGGAATTTTTTTGAAGGCATAAAGGGAAAAAAATCCTATGCATAAGGATGATGAAGAAGTGGCTTGCTTTCCAAGAATATGTTGTGACGTGTCGGGTGTGGAATTACATATAAATCTTATCTAAATTGAATTTCAATTGGTTGCAAGATTTCTTCACTTTGCCAATATTTTGTTAAATCCTAATTATATGAATTCTAAAAATAAACAATTCACTTTAAAGGTTTTTTTTTAAATGTAAAAGAGAATATATAAAAAAAAAAATAGTTCATATGGTACCTGAACTAAAACTACTTTTGACTGCCATTATTTAGCTCCACGAGGATCATTTAAACGAGGATCCAAGTGTGCTAATGTTATCAACACTTAGAAGTCATTTTATATTTAACTCAAGTGGTTAAGTGTAAATAAAAATCTGTCCCCAAGCCTTTAACCTAGTGATTAATTACATACATCAAATGTTTGATTTCGAATCAAATCTCTCTATTTTCCCTTACTTATATTAAAACTTTGTTCTTCTGATGTAAAAAAAAAAAAATGTGAAAAAAGATCTTAAATTCCAAGTGTAATCCGTAATATTAAGATACAAAAATTATGATAAAATAAAATAAAATGATATTATAAATAAAATAAAATAAAATAATATTATTTTATTTTATATTTAATGTGTGTAAAAATTAAATTAAATTAATTTATTTATTAATTAAAATTATCTTTTTTTTAAATTTATACAATTTAAATTATTGATATAATTTTTAAAAATATAATAAAACATATAAATTTAATTTCATAGATAAAAAAATAATTTTTTTTACGTTAAAAAGATAAAATTATCTTATATAAAAAAAATGATAATCCTTCTTATAATCTTATCATTTTTAATTAAATATAAATTAAATATAATATAAAATAATTATTATTGTATCCTATCCTATCTTATCATATCCATCATCTTTAGAATCAAAGATGACTTAAAAATTTTCGCACATAGTTATCATATCCGGGTCACCCGTACTCCGGCTACAAGGGTATGATTTATTCTTTCCCAATTTTTTTTGACCTCGTAGGAGAATGACCATCACTCAAACATCAAGCAGATGCAAGGGCAAATGATACAGAATGATTTAATAGTGTGATAGCAGCCTTGACCCACATCCAAATACTATTATTGTAGCAATCAGGAATTAGTACAGTGGTTTACCTGAATTGAGCCATATGATTGTCCTACTAACAGGAAAACATGCCACAGTAGTTGTGCTACTTTTGGTCTTACAGACATAAAAAAGATAACCTGATTTGCTCTAAACTCAGCTTTGTAACAACCACAGACACTAATATAATGTGCAAATCCTATAATTACAATCATAAACATCAGTCAAGATAACCATTTTCATGAATCAGAATGAGAAAAACAAGAAGTAGCCATAAGCAGGATCAATTGCAGAAGAAACCAATGATTACTTTCATTTCAGCCTAAATCCAACAAAATTATTATAGAAAAACAGAATAGTAACAATAATTAAAAAACACCAATAGTACGAGATGATAAAATAGATCCAATCTTTACCATAAAACAAAGCTTAAAAACTACACAAATCTCAAAATCTTCAAAAATAACAAAAAACCAGATCTCAAAACCTTAACTTCGTGAAAAACCACCTGTTTTTCCCAGTTTTAAACCTCTCCTCAAGCTTCTCCTTGGTAGCCTTACAAGCAGACACTTTCTTGTCCTTGCTCTGAAGACAGTCGACAGCCACCACATCCTTCAAATCCACATCCAGAGTGTAACGCGTGGGCATCACGTGCTGGTAATTGACGAGCTTGAGGAAGCATTTCACACGAGATTTCTTGGCTGTCTTCTTGGAAGAATCCTTGCGGATAACCTTATTTGGGTATTTCTTAATCCCTGCAACCAAACAGTGACCGTAAGGGCGGTCGCGGGTCCCTTCGTCGAAGGATTTGACTATCACTGCCTTGCGACCGGCGTAGCGACCCTGGAGGACGATCACGGCCTTGTTTGGCTTCAGGAACTTCACCATGGCTGCTGCTCCTCTTCGCTGTTATTTTCACTCGATTTTGCTCTCTAAAATGCACCAGCAGCCGAAAATGAAACCCTAGCTCCTTACCTGTATGAAAATTGATGGGCTCCTTTGTTTAGATACTCTTGGGTCTAAACTGGATTGAGCCTTATGATTTGATCTTAGCCGCCCATTTTTGTTAAATTCTTCATTTAACACACACGACGAATCTAGCCGTTGAAAATCCTATCAAAAAAGGTTTAGAATTGAAATAGAATAATTGAAAGTATACCGTCAAGGGTCAAATTATCTTACTAAATTTAAAAATTTATTCAAATTTTAAAAGGGTTTAAGTAAAAATTTAAAGCTCATTGAACGAATTTAGATATAATTTTTAAATTTATTTAAATTTCAAGTAGGATCTTAGACAAAAAAATTAAAATCTGAATTTAACTTAACTTGATCGGAATAAACTATATATAATTAAAATATTATAGCTATATAAATATATATGTGTGAATTTTTATTTTTTATATTTTATTTTAAGAAAAGATTTTTTATTTTTTATTATATAAATTAATTTTAATAAATAGATTTGAAATTTATTTTTTCAATCTGGACTAAGATTGAAAAAATTTTGAGACCCAAAATATTGGGTCTGACCTTACTCATAAATACTTCTAATTAAGAGGCATAAAATCAAAATAAGATTTTATTCAAAAATTGAGGGATACAATTCACATCCTAACATTTTCTTTGTACAACCTAATAATTATATTATAAATTTAACCTTAAATGAAATTATTTAAATATCCATTATTAAATTACTTTTTTGTTTTTCTTTCACCTTTATTCATCTTCTCTTCTCTTATTCTTTTCTTTCATTTTCTTTTTTCTTTCTTCTTCCTAGCAACTTTCACATTATGGTCAAAATTTACAACCAAAATTTGTAAAAGTAATTGTAATATCCTATATATTGTGAAAATGGAAAGTAAATTTGAGAAAAATATCTACAAAAATGAAGATTTCAAATATAAAGATTGAGTAAGCTAATTTTATCCCTAAATTCGCACTTTCTGAAATCACATTTTTGAAACAAACTTTAGTATCAAGAAATTCATTTTCTAAAATATCCATATGTATCTAGATATGAGTTATCGAAAATGAATTTTTAGAAGAATCTTTATAATACTGGATATACATATCCGAGATTGTTTAGTAATTTTTAGGAATTCATTTCCATAAATAACATGTAATATATCATAAATTTATTTTTGGAAATGTAAGCAATTTACCAAAAATTCATTTTCAAAAACTTATGCAATGTATAAAAAATGCATTTTTGGTTTTTGGGAAAAGTATACAACGAACCAAAAATGCATTTTCAAAAGTAATATTTTTTAATTTTTTTATTAACATGCAAAATGATTTGGGAACTACACTAATAGAGTAGAATGAATCACCATAGAATTTGGATACAAAACATTATTGTAGTTTTTCATTTACTACTGAAAAGGTAAGATTATATTTTTAACGAAATATTTAGGAGGCATAAAAGATTATGTTTTTAATATTAGTTTATCTAGATACAAAATGTGAAAATTCAAATTGTTGTGCAGGTGTTTTGTAGTAAAGAAGCATTGATTTCTTAGGTAAGACGAGTAGAAAAAGTTATTGGTTTTATGATTATGATTAAAAACTCTGATTTGAAAGGTCTAGGCAAAAAACCTAGAATAAGATTAGCATGTGAAAGCAATGGAAAATATAAATAGCAAAATAATAAAGCAAAGGTATAAAAAATGCAATGTAAGAGAATGAGAACAAAGAAGTGTAATTGCCCATTTCAATTATATGGCTTTAAATTGGCAAGCGAAGATGAGTGAGGTGTGAAGATAGTCTATAGGTTTTATAATCATTTATTAGCAAAACAATTATAGGGATATTCATTTGCAGGTTGATTATTTGACAAAGAAAAAACAGTGGTGGTTGATATGACAAATATTATAGTTAAACCTAGGAACACATAATGAGAAAATTTTCAGCACTATAAAGATTATGTACAATAAGCATCATAAAAACAATTATGTTGAGAAAGCTAATAGGTCACAAATGTAATAACTCATGAACAAGTTGTCTGATTATAAATACATAGAGTGGCATAAGACTAACAAGCCAAACGATTGTATGAGAGATTTGTTTTAGGTTTATCCTATTGGTATATATTTGTTGCATGCCTTTTCAAGTGTCATGATTATGGATTGCACCTATAAAATGAACAGTTTCCACTTACTTGAGATTGTTGATGTGACTTTCATTGAGATGATATTTTCTATTGCATTTGTGTACATGAAGACCAAGTGCTATGACAACTATAGTTAGACATTATTGACATTAAAAGGTTTGATACTTTATAGTATATATCCTAATGTCATTGTTACTGATAGAGATTTGGCATTGATGAATACAATAGAGGCTATGTTTTCCAATACAACAAATTTTTTTGTGCAGATTGTATATCTCAAGAAACATGCTTGCGAATTGTAATAAGTTTTTTAAATGAAAAGAAAAGTGCGAGCCATTCATGGCAAGTTAGAGTATCCTTGTGTTCTCTTTTATCGATGATGAGTGTAAAAGGCATCTAAGTTCATTGGAGATTGATTACTAGACTTATTTTGATGCAATCAAGTATGTGAAAGAGTAATGGTTAACAAAATATAATGAGTGATTTGTTGCTGGTTGGAAATGTTACAACAAATAGGTATGATTTGATTTGATAAAGTAAAACACTTTGAAATGTTACAACAAATAGTATGGTTTGGTTTTTTTTTTATTAAGATTATTTAGATTTACATAATTCATAACAAGATATTCGTTCTAGTATACCTTTATTAATTCATTTAGGGCTGAGAGTACACATTTAAAATTGAAGAGAAATCTTTGATCATTTCAAGGAGATTTTGAATTATTATAAAGTACAATTAACACCCTTATTGAGTTACAGCATATAGAGATAAAGACTTTATTTAATAGAAGTCTTACGATTGTTGAACATACTTAGAAGTCTTTATTGTTTAAAAAGTTATGAGATTTGGTATCTAAAAGAGCACTGAATATGATATTCATAGAGGTAAAGCAAGCAAATCACATTGAGAATAAAAAACACTATTGTTGTTGTGCTATTAGATGCACATATAGAATACCTTGTGCATACGAAAATATAAAGCACATAAGGGTGAAAAATTCAATTTCTTTATTTGAAATGCATCCTTGTTAGAATAAGTTCGATTTAATAAAAAGCCCAGTGGATGAAATATCTAAAAAGTTGACCATTATATTAAGGTTGAATGAAACATAAATGCTTTAACGATTGTGATGAGTTCAATAATTAACCATAAAAAGAAGTTGTAAAACCTAAGTGTTCTAGCAATAACTGCATTGATTCCACCACTATAGATTGCTAAGACAAAAGGTCATAGAGCTAATGAAGCAAATAAATCTACACAACATGACCTGTCATATTAAAAGATTGTGTTATCTGTATAGGATAGTACATCACTACTAACCACCATGAATTTAGTGAAAATGACAACACAAATTGATAAACTTTTGTTTAACGTTCTTATGATAAACAAAAAATGTAATATTTGTCTAGTTTTCTGGTGTAGTTACATCCATATATACAAACCATCATTGATGTTGAGGTAGATGGATATTGTTGTTTTCATTTTATTAATGGATTATTTGGATTGGGTATAGATGTTTACGTATAAATGCGACAAGATTTAATTGATGAGTTGATTTAATATCGAGGTGAATGTCACATTGTCTGAATCCATAAAGCGTATTAAGGAATTGAAAGAAACCTTATTGTCTTTGGATACTTGTGTCTCATACAAAAAATGAATAACCTTACCTGATATAGGTCATTTGATTACCTGATATACTTGTGTCTCATGATCAGAATATCCTAATATTGGCTACTGGAACAAGCATCGAAAAGTGCTCATAAATCCATACATGCATTTATATTAAACAAACATAAATAATATGTTATATAAAATCAAATAAACAAATATAACTAATTTATAAATCATTAAACTAATGTAATATAGATATTTGAATAAGTGTAATATAACTAGCAATCTGATGAACTTGAGCTCTACTCACTATACCAAACTGCCTTTATAAATACATTAAGCAAGTTGTCCCCCAAACTTATGTATTGGTTATGCTCAAGTCATTTAATAGATATAAGTATGCAACTGATACTTTATCTTCACTTTTGTCGACAAATAATGTGTAACCTAAAAAGATGGCGTAACAAAGCTTTGGTAACACACTCCACATCTCGATCAGAAGTGCTATCAGTAACATTTTTAAAGGTATCCTACAACTATTATAGTTTGACAAATGCACCACGAGGAGTTCTAGTCTTATTGGCTACCATAGCCTTTGATACTCTAAGCAATCTCACTAAAAATGAATTCACCTCATATGTCACCAACTATGAATACGCTGTTGAAAAGATTTAGAGGCCAACACTGTAACTTTACCTTATGGTTGATTACTTTTAAAGTAACTCACTCTTATACCAACAATAATAAATAAAAACTAATTATTAATTTTGTGCACATTAAGTAACAAAAATAAGCATTGGTCCTATTGAATTTTTTACCTGACCATTCTATATTTATGCTACGATATGAGTGCTAAAGCTTTGAAGCAAAGAAACATTCATCGACTTTCTAGGAAATGGCACTAGGGGATGAACAACAAATTATACAGGATAACCATCCCGTTGCTTTGCGGGCTATTCTGTTGAATTAATAATAGGCTTATATGCATGTTTATCAACTTGTCATTTCCTTTCAAAGATAGCCAGATGCTTTCGAATATCACTTGAAACATGTCCCTCATCTCGACTAGTGCTAGTTCCTATCGTTCATGCCATATCTGTTTTTACATATTATACAGTCAACACATTAGCTCTTAAAGCAAATATACAATACTCAATGAGTACATAATCATATATACATAGAAAATGAAATTATTGTGGATTTTTTAAGTTTCTAGATATACGATGTCGATATTTGTAAGGGTTTTCCAAAAATTCATGTTCGGACACTTTTAAGAGTTTTCAGAAATGAATATTCGAAAACTTTTAAAGATTTTGGACATGCATTTTTGAAAACCTTTAAGGGTTTTGAAAATGAATATCTGAAAACTCTTAAAAGATTGCGGAAATGAATGTATGAAAATCTTTTTAATATTTCAAAATTTTCGAAAATACATTTTCAAAATATTAGAAAATTTTTTAAACATTCATTTTTGGAACCTATGAATCACAATGAAAGTTTTTTAAATGCAACACTAATTTTTTTGAAATTTAACACAAAATCAAATGAACTAAACACAAAAACAAACGAATTACTTCTAATTAGTAGCTTTATAACTTAATTTCCCTTGATTTCCTTTGAATTTAGGTTGATTTTTGTTTAGGGTTTGGGTTTGAGGGAAAAGAGAAAGGAAGAGGTGTGAAGGAGAAGGAGAAGGAGGATGGGGTGAGTGATTTGTTTTTTTTTTTTGAAAATTTGAATTTTGAGTGAGAGGTGTAATAAGTAAAAAATGAGATGTTAAAAAGCAACGTGATGTTAAAAGCAAAGGTGTGAATAGAACCCCTTTAAAAATATTTTGTATTAAAAGCAATATGATAATAATATTAAGTATGAGGAAACTCAATATTAAATTTTACCATTATATTTCAATTTTATTAAATTTTCATTAAATTTGTTTGATTTTTGAAAATATTTTAATTTTCTATTTTGGGACAAAAATTACAAAATATCAAATATTTCACACAATATTCTATTAATACAATTGACAATTTTTTCACTGAATTTTCTATGTCATTGATTTTTGAACAAAAAGCAATGAAATTGAAATATTTCAATTTCGCGAGATCTTCTATTAATGTAAATGATAAATTTTTGTCAATTACCTTATTTTATGTTAAAAATCAATAAAATTAAAAATACAATAACAAAATTTAATGAAATTGAAATACAATGATAGAAATCAATATTGATCAATAATACAATTGCTAATTTGAACTTAATCCAAAATATTAGTAACTAGTATTAAAGTAGTGTTCTTTTTTTTTTTTTTTTTGAATGAAATTATGTTGAAGCAAATTGCTTTTCGAAAATAGAGAGAGAGAGAAAAAAGAAGGCTTCTTGAAAAATTTAAAGGTTAGACTCGTCCAATGGCAAACCCAAAACGGGTTACAGAGTTTGGGGTGGCTTTGGGTTACCCGGTTAGGCCAACGAATCCAGATAAGCCCATGAAAGCGAAGTTAGTGCTTTCACTTGTACAAGACCAATCTCTGCATTTCCGAGGTTTCTAGCTAGGGTTTTTTATTTCTCTACTTTCATCTTCATTCTCTCTCTTCATTTTTTTTCTTTTTATTTCCCCAAAAAAGAATAAAATAAAATGACGAAATTCAGGAAGCTTAATCGACCCACGGGTCATCGTATGTCGATGCTCAGGTTCTTCTTTCTCTTCAATATCTCAACTTTTTTCCTTTTTTAATTTATAAATTTGATAGTTTGATTTTTTTCTCCTTTTTTTTTAATTTTAATTGTTTTTCTTTTTTTTAATTGCAGAACAATGGTTTCCCAGTTGGTAAAGCACGAGCGCATTGAAACTACTGTTGCCAAGGTTCGTTCTTTTTTAAGGTTTTTCTGGAGTTTTAATGTTTTTCTTTTATTTATTTGTATTTCCTTTTCTTTTAAGTTTTTTTTTTTTTTTCCTGTTAATAGGTTTCTCCCAATTGAGTCATTAAATCTGGGTTTTATTTATTTTACCTGAATTTATCTGAGTTTATGTCTCTTTTAATGTATATAGGTATTAAACTTTACATGGATCTTACATATTATTTCCTTTTTTTCTTACTTAATCCATTGCAGGCGAAGGAGATTCGACGACTTGCGGATAACATGGTACAGCTTGGGAAAGAGGTATTTGCAACATATTGATTTAATTTTTTTTTTTACTTTTGTAATTGTTATAATCAATTAGAGCTAGTGTTTCTTTAGTTAGGCAACATAGGAAAAATTTTCTTCCTTTCTAATGTTGACATGGATAATGTTTCAGGATGGCAAATGAATGTGGCTCTTTCATTAATTTCTCGGTGGTGTGGCATTTGTCTATTTGTAGCTTGATATTCACTTTGGAAATTTTTTAAGCAAATCAAGTTTTGTTAATTTGGTGCTTTTGTGTGGAAGTAATTGATATTTTTAGAACTTGCATGCAACAGAATTGCAATGATAAAAGCAATGGATTTTAGGTTTAACTCCAATTATGGGTTTTCGTTTAATGTAGAAATTCATTATGGCCCAATGGCTTGAAATTTTTGAACTTTTAACTTGGACTATCTCTAGTCCAGGATAGAACATTTGTTACTAAAGACCTACTTTAATTGACATCTGAGAATTGGACACAGTAGGGTAGAAGTTTGAATGGTTTTGCACATTTTTTCTACATTTGACTGTTGTATCCACTTATAACCATGATCATGGGAAAATTTTAAAACAGCCTGAAATTCTAATATTTGCCTGATGTTGATTTTGAAGTTGCCCTTGGAGGTGAAGGTTATGGTTTAATTATCTGCCTAAGATTCTGTTAAACTCTTTTAGCAGCAAATTTGTATGTGTCATGTTGTAGTTGTTGTCCATATCTAGATTGTTTACATTGGTCAAAGATTCAAGAGAATATGTAGGATAGTGATTGATGATCTTGATCTGGTTTTTGGTCTTTACAGATGTTTAATACGAGAGTAGGCACTTAGAACCTTTCTTGTTTCACAACATCTCTTTATAAGAACCTTTCTTGTTTCACAAGACATCTCTTTATAAGGCATCTGAAAATGGTGTAATGGTCATCAGAGGTTGTGATTGTTAAGTATCTGAAGATGAGTCTATAGTATCATTGATAAATCAATGAAAAGCTCTTGGATGCTTTCATTTTTTGGTGGTTAAAAATGCAACAAAATGGCCAAATCTATTTACAAATTAATGCATGTATTTTGCTGACTCCTATTATTAAACTGGGGCTGGAGACTTAATTTCTTTTTTTGCATTATAAACTCTGTTGTTATGTTGTGGTATTGTTTCTTTTGATTAAATCTGATTTTTCAACATTGCCTTATTCCATTTCTGAATTCTTTAAGGGTTCACTTTCTGCTGCAAGGCATGCTGCTGCTTTTGTGCGAGGGGATGATGTCATTCACAAGCTATTTACTGAACTGGCATATCGATACAAGTGAATACTCTACGTTTTTCTTTCTTTGTTATTTATTGTTATGTCATATTGATTCAATCCTATGTGTTACAGAGATAGAGCAGGTGGATATACAAGACTGCTTCGAACTCGCATTCGAGTTGGTGATGCTGCACCAATGGCCTATATAGAGTAAGGCTATTTATTTTGCTAATTGCAAGTTGCTTGTTCAAACATTAACTGATTAACTGAATTAGAAAGGTTAATTCAGTTGGTAGTCAAATTAATTGAAATATTAGGGCTTGTAGGACTTAATGCACTTTAGCCCAATTTTCTTAGTTTCATTTTGTTCTATGCCGAGGCAAAGTAAATAATTATGGAAACCCCGTAAGAACAGAAGCTTAAAAACATTGAAATGTTCACCATACATAAAAACATTAAAATGTCTCAACAAATGTAAATGAAAATACACTAGGAGCATTTTTTAATTATAAATTTTACTTTTTTTTAAGATAAGGTGTATTTGGTTGGCTTGTATTGTATTCACATATTGAGCTTAGATCCTATATACATCATGGGCTTCAACCCTGAAAGATGCCTATATTAATTCATATCACTATTAAAATATTTCAAATGTCAAAACCAAAACTGACTGAATTAGTTTAAGTAACCAAGCTCACTTTTGAATTTAACCGAGTAACTGAATTAACTGAACTGTTTTAACTGAATTTCTTCAATTAATTTGGTTAATCCGGTTTTAACTGAATATTGCTAACCCAATGATTGAATATCTACTCTCGGTGGATCATGCACCTTAAGATTTGTGATTTTTGAGTTCAAAATATATTTGGCAATGTAGACTAATGTCTGGTGTCAGACATCTAAGATCAGATGCGCTCTGCATCTACATGAGCAGATGTTTTGCTTCTCTTTTTTATTTTGAGAATACTGAACAAATGTTTAGCTGTGCTACTGAAGGGTTGATAAAATTTGCATGTTCACAAAACAAAGACACGGAGCATACATTTTGATGATTTGCTTGCACATTTGAACAGGTTTATTGACAGAGAAAATGAGCTTAGACAGTCAAAGCCACCAACTCCTCAGCCACCGCAGAGACCTCCCCTTGATCCTTGGACAAGATCCCGTCTTAGTAGGCAGTTTGCACCCCCTAAAGAGGAGAAAAGCTCTGAATCTGAGATATAAATCATGAGCCCTTTTTCTCAGTGTTCTATCAATTTTTCAGATACAGCATTTGTGGATTATCCTGATGCAGCAGAAATAAGCATGCTGGGCAGAGTATATGTCAATATGGCATCCCATGTCTTACCTGCGTCTTGGGGGAAGGTCCTGTAAGCATGGAATAAAGTATTACTTTTGTTTTTTTAATAATTATGTGAAATGATTTTAAATGTTGTTAAAATTGAATGCATTCTCGGGTTTAGTATCAACCCTTACAGTTCAGTGCGATGAGTTCTGGCAGTTTGTTAATCCGTAGTAAAACATGTCAAGGCAACTCCTTGTTTTTATGCTATAATTGTTTCTGGATACTTTGGTGCAGGAAAATATGATCCTGCCCTGGTGTCGGACTAGTGACCCTCTTTTCGTTGTGTTTTGAGGTCTTTGCTTGGTCTGAAATTCTAAGTTTTGGCCTCATCCATTTCTTCAGCCTGCGTCTGGCGACATTGGCTTTAGTTAGACTGATGAAGTGAGAATTGCATCAGAATTGCGTCCGAATATTTGGCTCTATGGTTGGTGTTTATTGTATTCTTTTTCAAAGTGCCGAGCTGGAAATTTACCAGCACTCAAAAATTTAAAAAGAAAAAAAAAGATAAAATGAGAGTCAGGGATCAGTGTTGTTGAATGCAAAAGGCTGCTATGTTGGTTCTTTTCTTTTGGATTTTGGACGGGATTACTGACACCCAAGCAAGAGATGCAGCCTGACTCAGGCGCTTGTCTCCAACCACTTGAGGAAATCTAAATTGGGAAGCAAGCAATTTAACATTTTTCCATGCAAAAAGAAAAGGGAGTGGCAACAGAGCAACATGTCGGCGGTGACTTAAGATATAACAAGTGAGGAAATTCATCACTTACCCAAACAAATTAAGTTCCAGATCCTACTCTTCCAAAGCATTCATGTTGTTATTCCAGAACTGTGAATTAGGTGTCAGAGGGCTCCCCCTCTCACTAAACAAGGCAACAACCTTTGAATTTTCCAACAAGATTAATGAAAACAAAACAGAAAGAAAATGTCATAAAACTGCTGCAAAAAAGAAATCTGAACAAAAATGGTCATGTCTTGTGACTTGGGAGGTAAATAATTAAAAGTGAACTTTACTATTTTTACAGTTTGGATTTACAGTCATTAGTTTTTTCTTAATATCTAAACTCTTAATCCAAATCCCCTTCTATCATCAACCAAACTAGTTATTTTCATTAACCTAATCTGTCAACTACTCTTCAAACATGACAAATTATTTCTTTAAATCAGTTTTTTTTTTTTACTGGATCGATAACATAATTTGCCAAAGATCATTTCAGCATTGATTACTTTAGTTAGTGGCCCAACCAAAACGTTAATATCCTAATTTAATCTCATTTGGAGACAAATCAAGTTTTACATAGTTAACAACTATAGGCTTTGATATAATTAAGAATAACGTATGTATGTTCGATGATCACACGTCTTGAATTTAAATCTTAACATGTATAAATAAAATAAATTATAACATGAAAGAGAGTTCTTTCTTGATGTCTAAATTAATATATACACATCATATATATTTAATTGAAAACCATTCCAATATTGAAAGTGAAATTATAAATTCATTATTAATGAACCTTGGAAATGTAAAAATTAGTGTCTTTTAAGTTGTTAAAAAGATCAACATTGGAAACAAAGTTGCCAATTCTCTATGGGGAATTCTTAAGGCACTCCTTAAAGCAATGCACTGATATATTTTTTTCCCCTAGAGTTTTTAAAGAAAAAAAGGAAAAAAAAAAAAGAGAGAGAAAGCAAAGGAGGATAATTTCTTGTGGTAATGGAACTGATATAGATATATTTAAGAAGTGCATGATGGGTGCAAGTCGTTCTGGTGGAGCCCCACAGACCAAATTGGTAAAAACTAAAATATTAGTAAATAAATAAATAAGAGAATTATGTGATACACATATAAAAATTTAAAAAAAAAAAGTTGGTAAGAAATCAAAACTAAAATGAGTGTTGAAAACTGAAGTAAATAATAGAAAAATTCAGATAGAAGTTACTCTAGTCTATAATAGAAAAATGCTTCTGATGTTACTCATGTGCAGTTTTTGCTTCTCAAATTTCTGAATTTTTTTTTCTTTTTTGTAATGCTCTTATGCCAGATGCTTTCCCCCATAGACTAGCAGCTAATTGCCTTTTTTTCCTCTCCTTTTATTTATTTATTTTCTATTTTTCCATTTTTTGTGTATCATCAGATGCTGCATGCATGCCCCAGCTGCTAACAGCTTAAAAATGAGAGGAGTTATGGGAAACTTACCTCGTTCTGTCGAGACTAGACACCGATTATCCGCATCAATGTGAGGTCCTTCTTTCATTGCCATCTTTCTAATTGTTGTTTAAATTTAAATCAAAATGGTTGTCAGTCAGTGCTTAGAATTTACAGTTTCAGCATCGAGTTTTCTTTATTAGTTTTTTCAATATTTTTTGGAGGAATTCATCACCGAATTTGTCCTGCGAACCCTTTTTTTATTACAATGCTGTAGTACTATAGCTTATATTGTGATTTCAGTGGACTGATTAAGCAAACAGCCTTGAGTTTGATATGATTCATCAATCTTAGCTTCTCCTTAGGTTCCTCGGATCTTTCTTAGCACCTGAACTGGAAACTGTTTGATCTACAAATCTTAGCTTTTTATCGTTAATCTCAGTTTCTAAGGAATTATACAAGTTTTTTTTCTTTTTTTTTTTTTCAAATGAGACCGTAGTTTGCAAACAAAGAAAAAGAATGCAGGTTTTGAAATTTGAAGTTGAACCTAATGAATATCAATTTTTAAGATGATTGCATGACCGGCTGAGTTAATTCAATTACACAATTATCTTTGCTCTTAATGCTTAGTAGTAAAACAAGCAGCTTATTTGTCTAGAGCTCTGAACTTCTGTTTCCAATGATTGACCAACCGCATGCCGCTGCCTTTAACCGTGTGGTTTTCATCTTGATGACAAACCAATTTTGGTCAAAAAAGATTCCTACTGAGGTACAAATGTCAAAATCACTGCTAATATTTACATTGCAGCAGAGGCCTCTAAGAGTTTGCTTCTGCTTTGTAACATATTGATATGTGAACTTAGATTGTTTCTTTAGTTGCAAGTCAGGTTTTAAATATAAATCTTTCCAGTTTTTCTGTTATTTTTATTCATGTTGAGTTTGTTGAAGACCGACCTTTAAGAGATTTAATTAATTTTGGCTCAATGAAGGAAGACTGTATTCTTCTCAACTAGAATGTTTTTTCATTGCCTTGAAACTTCAAATTAATTAAAAAAATGTGTATATGGATTTTAATCGCAACATAAAAATGATATGAAAATTTTTTTTTTAAAATTTTAGTAAAAATAGTATATGGGTTTGGAAAAAATAAAAAAAAAACGTATTTCATAATTTAAAGTCTGAACATGAATATTAAGACTATAATTTTTGTATTTTACATATGATTGACATAAAAAAAAATATAATATAGATACATAAATTGCCAAATCTAGAATAATTAATTAGTGGTTTGATTATAAAAAATGCAGGTGGCTTAATTGTTTGTATTCATTCTTATTCAACGTATGAATTCGACTCTCTACTCTGGCATTTGGATGGCTTAAGGTATGACAATAAATCGAACTAATTAGCTTGCTCAAGTTCGTGTCCCCCATTAGCACGTTTAATAGGCTTCAGATCAAATTATGAGTCCAAATTGACTTAAAGAGAGCAATTCATGAAATTTTGTCCCTCTAGCTAGACTTTTTTTTTTCGAGATTATCAGTACTTGTACTTTGATAACGAGAATTAAGAGTTTAGCATTCTATCAACAGATCATAGACTGTTGACTAATCCTTTCTTAATTCATCAAAAAGGGTAGGTAATCTTTTTTTCACACTCTGAGGGAGTACTATGACTAGAACCTAATATGTTTAGTGGCTTTAATTGACTGGTGTTTCCTTTTGGTTGGATATTTTGGACTCAATATATTGGGACATGGTATGCTTTTAGGATGGTGATCAGGGACATTTTGTCTAACAATTGAAAGATAAAAATTCAATTACTTCAATACCTCGCGTCTAAAAGATTGAAAATAAAAGCCACCAACTGAAGATTTCTATCCACCACATATGATCAATATGCACTGACAGCATCCCTCATTGATTTATGCTGATTATATCCAATAACTTACACAATTAGATGGCCAGATCTTATTTTATTTTAGCTTAATTTTTGTGCAAAAATCTGAAAAATAAGACTTCTACAGATTATTTTGGGAAGATACTTTGAACCTATGTTTTACAGGGGTAGAACAAGTGCATACACCAAACAAAGGGTTGAACCTATGTTTTCATTCTTTACTAGTTATTTCTTTGCCTTTTTTTTTCTTATATTTCCTTTACAGCATCTTTTTTTTTTTTTTTTTTTTCTCAATTACTCTCATTGCAGCGAGGCCATATATAAAAGGAGGTTAAATAAAAATAAAGTAAAAGGTGTTGAGAAGCCATTCCACATCCCAATCCAAGTTCGGAACTCATGCTGCAAATATACTCTGCTGAAACTTGTCTTGGCTGTTATTGTATGTGGCTAACGCTTTTGTACTCTCAAGAGGTCTATAACAATGACCATCTATCAGGCACAAAATCTCGGCATGTATCCTCTTGCTTTAACAGTATATGGGTTCACAGTAGCTAAGTAAATTGTGAAGGCATTTTAGCATATATTCGAAACATGACATTAAGGGAATCAAATAGTGAACCAATGATTAATGAAAGGTATACTCCATGCAGGCGAAATTTTATGAACAGGTGGATATGGGGAGAAGCAGATTTTCCATATGTATCAGATGTTGATACCAACTGGAATGATGCCATGAAAGCTATAGAGAAGATGGGCGAACAGAATGGCTACTAGGGAATTGGACTTTTGAACTTCAATACTACTGAAGTCACTCATTGGAAGCTGTTAGAAGATGTGTTTAGGACTGCTAATGTGAATTCATTGAATGTTTCATGTTGTTCCTGTTTTTCTGGTGTTGGTTATTTTTTTTGTTATTCATGCTGGTGGTCATGGCTTAATCTTAGGATTATGATTTTAGTGGGTAGTTATTAATTAGACTTTAAATTGTAATGTTTCAATGTTAAGAAAAGCAACTGTGAGTAAAGTTTTCTTTGCTTCAAAATAACAACATTTGGTATCAGAGCCTTCTTCTTAAGGGATCTGTGTGTGAAATTCACGTGTCATGGAAGCTAAAGCCAGTTTCTCCGCAATTGCTCCGGCGGTGTTCGACGGAGATAACTACCAGATTTGGGCAGTACGTATGGAGACATACTTGGAAGCTTTAGATCTTTGGGAAGCAGTGGAAGAAGACTATGAAATTCCTGCACTTCCAAACAATCCCACCATGGCACAGATTAAAGCACAGAAAGAAAAGAAGACAAAGAAATCAAAGGCAAAGGCCTGCTTGTTTGCTGCAGTCTCATCCATCATCTTCACTCGTATCATGTCTCTGAAGTCAGCAAAAGAGATATGGGATTATCTCAAGAATGAATATGAATGAGATGAAAGAATTAAAGGGATGCAAGTCCTTAACTTGATTAGAGAATTTGAACTTCAAAGAATGAAGGACTCCGAGACGATCAAAGATTACTCCGATAAGCTTCTATCGCAAACAAAGTAAGGCTTCTTGGATCTGAATTTACTGACTCAAGAATTGTAAAAAAAATTCTTGTTACAGTTTCTAAAAAATATGAAGCAACCATCACTGCCTTGGAGAATACAAAGGATCTATCAAAAATTTCCTTAATAGAATTGCTTAATGCTTTGCAAGCACAAGAACAAAGAAGATTGATGAGGGAAGATACAACAATTGAAGGAGCTTTGGCAGTCAAGCATCAAAATGTGGCCAAAAGCAAAAGAAAGAAGAAAAAGGATTTTAAAGGAAATGGGCCAAGTACTGCATCAGCCAATGCAAAAGAAAAGAATGAAAATCAGAAGAAATCCTATTCACCTTGCCAACATTGTGGAAAGAAGGGTCATCCTTCATTTAGATGCTGGAGAAGACCTGATGCTAAATGCACTAAATGTAATCAGATGGGGCATGAAGCTGTTATCTGCAAAAACAAAATTTTGCAACATGGTGAAGATGCAAAGACTGCTGATCAAGAGGAGGAAGATCACCTGTTTGTAGCTACATGTTTCTCCGACATCGAATCAAGTGAGAGTTGGCTTATAGATAGTGGTTGTACTAACTACATGACACATGACAAGGATCTATTCAGGGAACTAAGCAACGCAAACTCATCGAAAGTTCGAGTTGGTAATGGCAAGTACATAACTGTGAAGGGAAAAAGAACAGTTACAATTTCAACTTGTTCAGGTACAAAGTTCATTTCTGATGTATTATATGTCCTTGAAATTGATCAAAACTTGTTAAGTGTTGGACAACTAATTGAAAAGGGTTATAAAGTTGTGTTCGAAGATAAAAGTTGCTTGATTAAAGATGCAGTTGGCCAAGATATTTTTAAAGTAAAAATGAAAGGGAAAAGCTTTGCTCTAAATCTATTGGAGGAGGAGCAAACTGCTTTCCCAATCAAAGAAAATATCACTGAAGTATGGCACAAGAGGCTCGGGCACTATCATCATCAGGGGCTGCTGCAGATGAAATCCGAGAATATGGTAAATGATTTTCCAGAACTTGATGATCATATTCCAAACTACAAAGCATGTCAGTTTGGAAAGCAAAGTAGGAAACCATTTCCCAAGGCAACATGGAGAGCATCAAAGAAGTTACAATTAATTCATACTGATATTGCAGGCCCACAAAGAACGCCTTCTTTGAAAGGTAGTTTTTATTATATTGCATTCATTGATGATTTCACCCGTATGTGTTGGATCTTTTTTTTAAAGTACAAGTCAGAGGTGGCTCAAGTCTTCTGGAACTTTAAAGCCAGAGTTGAGAACGAGAGTGGCTGCAGAATTCAAACTCTTAGATCAGACAATGGCAAAGAGTACACTTCTGAAGCATTCACTCATTTTTGTGAAGAGGCAGGCATCCAACATCAATTAACTGCTCCATACACTCCACAACAAAATGGAGTAAGTTAGAGACGGAATAGATTCATATTGGAGATGACACAATGTATGCTACATGAGAAGAACCTGCCAAAGCAATTTTGGGCTGAAGTAGCAAATACTGCTGTTTTTTTGCAAAACAGGCTTCCCACAAGAGTAGTGAAGGATCAAACACCCTTTGAGGCATGGTATGGTTATAAACCATCTCTGAATTTCCTTAAAATATTTGGATGTTTGTGCTTCACTTATGTTCCACAGACCAAGAAAGATAAATTAGATAAAAGAGCACTTCCAGGCATCTTTATTGGCTACAGCTCAATTGCAAAAGCTTATAAAGTTTTCCAGCCACAAACTGAAAAAATTATTATAAGCAGGGATGTGCACTTTATGGAAGATGAAGAGTGGAACTGGGATGATGCAAAAAAGATGGATCCAACCTTAAAAGAGCACAAGCTCAAGTTTCCTAGCATTGGAGATCGGGAGAATAAAATGGTGGATGACAGTCCTATCAGAGGAATAAGACTACTTTCTGATGTTTATCAAAGATGCAATATTGCTGTGTGTGAACCTACAAATTATGAAGAGGCCAAGACAGATCAAAATTGGATTACTGCAATGAAGGAGGAGCTATTCATGATTGAAAGGAATGAAACATGGGAGTTGGTTGATCGACCCCAAAACAGAAAAGTAATTGGAGTCAAATGGGTGTACAGAACCAAGCTTAATGCTGATGGCTCAATCAACAAGTATAAAGCTAGACTCGTGGTCAAAGGATATGCTCAAATACTCGGTGTGGACTACTCAGATACCTTCGCACCAGTTGCTAGACTCGACACCATCAGGCTCTTACTCGCCGTTGCAGCACAAATGAATTGGAAAGTGCACCAATTAGATGTCAAGTCAGCATTCTTGAATGGTTTTCTGCAGGAGGAGATTTATGTAGAACAACCAGAAGGCTATGTTAAGGAAGGAGAAGAAGACAAGGTTTATTTTCTTAAAAAGGCACTTTACGGATTGAAGCAAGCTCCAAGAACTTGGTACAGCAGGATTGATGAACATTTACAGAACTTGGGATTTGTCAAAAGCTTATCTGAATCAACATTATATGTCAAGGACAATAGAGCTGACATTCTTATCATCTCACTATATGTGGATGACTTACTTGTGACAGGAAACAACATAATTATTGTGGAGAAGTTTAAGTAAGAGATGATGGAGTTTTTTGAAATGACAGATCTTGGATTAATGACCTTTTTTCTTGGAATGGAACTCAAACAGAATGAACATGAAGTCTTCATCTATCAGAAAAAATATGCCAAGGAGATTCTGAAGAAGTTTAAACTCGAAGAATGTAAAGAAATGAGGACACCAATGAACTCAAAAGAAAAGCTCTGTAAAGAAGATGGAACAGAAAAGATTGATCAGGTATATTTCAGAAGCCTGATTGGTTGCTTAATGTTTCTCACAGCAACTCGGCTTGACATTTTGAATGCTGTAAGCATTTTGTCTCAGTTTATGCATTGTGCAAGTGAATGGCATCTCAAGGCTGCAAAGAGGGTGCTTAGATATGTGAAAGGCACAAGTGATTTTGGCATTAAATATACAAAGAGCAAAGAGTTCAAACTGGTTGGTTTCTCAGACAGTGATTGGGGAGGTTCCATTGATGATATGAAGAGCACTTCAGGCTATTGTTTCACACTTGGTTTTGGTGTTTTCTCATGGAGCTCAAAAAAACAAGAAATTGTAGCTCAATCCACAGCTGAAGCAGAGTTTATTACTGCAACAGCTGCTGTTAATCAAGCTTTGTGGCTAAGGAAGATTTTAATCGATCTTAACTTAGAGCAGGAGGAAAGCATGAAGATTCTTGTTGACAATCAAGCTGCCATTGCTATCTCTCAAAATCCTGTGTTTCACGGGAAAACTAAACATTTTAATATTAAATTATTCTTCTTAAGGGAAGTACAAAAAGATGGAGCTGTTGTTCTTGTCTACTGCAAAACAGAAGATCAGGTTGCAGACGTTTTTACCAAGCCACTGCCAGTTAGCAAGTTTGAATTTCTGAGGACAAAACTTGGTGTTTGCAGCTCCTAAAGCAAGGAGGAGTGTTAGAAGATGTGTTTAGGACTGCTAATGTGAATTCATTGAATGTTTCATGTTGTTCCTGTTTTTCTGGTGTTGGTTATTTTTTTGTTATTCATGCTGGTGGTCATGGCCTAATCTTAGGATTATGATTTTAGTGGGTAGTTATTAATTAGACTTTAAATTGTAATGTTTCTGATGTTAAGAAAAGCAACTGTGAGTAAAGTTTTCTTTGCTTCAAAATAACAACAGAAGCACCTAATACCGATGCCAAACACATTGTTCTGCGCCTGAACTATGCTGACATGATTGTAACTTGGGATCCTTGCATCCAGAATGGATTGATGAGGAGCAAGAACCAGACGTCCCGGTTTGCCCATCTCTACCTAAGCTTGAAGTCCCTGGAAAACGTCTTGATCTGATTGCTGTCAAGCTTCCTTGCAGAAATCAGGGGAATTGGTCAAGGGATGTTGCTCGGCTGCATTTGCAGCTGGCAGCTGCTAGTCTTGCAACTTCTACCAAGGGCTTTTATCCGGTTCATGTGCGTTTTGTTTCAAAGTGCTTTCCCATTCCAAACATGTTCACTTGCAAAGAACTTGTAGCACGTGAAAAGATTGTCTGGTTGTACAAACCAGACTTGAATGTGTTGAGAGAAAAGCTCCAGTTTCCAGCAGGATCTTTTGAACTTGCACTTCGTATCGGGGTCAAAGGTCAGTTCTAATCCAGTTTTTAGGTTAGCACTATCTCTGAATTTAGAGATTCTTTATGTTTCATCACTAGTAGTTATAAAAGCTATTACATTATGTTAAATACAGAGTTATTCTGGGAATCCATCTCTAGAAGCATATGCTACAGTTCTCCATTCAGCTCATGTATATGTATGTGGAGCTATAGCTGCTGCTCAAAGCATCCGCATGTCTGGCTCAAACCGAGACCTTGTGATACTTGTAGATGAGACAATCAGTGTTTATCACAGGAGTGGACTTGAGGCAGCTGGATGGAAAGTCAGGACTATTCAAAGGATCAGGAATCCAAAAGCAGAAAACGATGCTTACAACGAATGGAACTACAGCAAGTTCCGCTTATGGCAGCTGACAGATTATGACAAAATCATATTCATTGATACAGATCTGCTTATACTTCGAAACATTGATTTCCTATTCTGGATGCCCGAAATATCAGCTACAGGAAATAATGGCACACTCTTTTACTCCGGTGTCATGGTCATTGAGCCTTCAAATTGCACCTTCCAGCTTTTGATGGAACACATTGATGTGTTTGAATCTTATAATGGTGGGGATCAGGGATACTTAAACGAGATTTTCACATGGGGGTACCGGATTTCACGACGCATGAATTTTCTGAAGCATTTTTGGATTGGTGATGAGGAAGTGGTTAAGCAAAAGAAAACTCCCCTTTTCGGTGCTGAACCACCTATTCTTTATGTACTTCACTACCTAGGTAAAAAGCCATGGTTGTGCTTCAAGGATTATGATTGCAATTGGAATGTAGATATAATGCTAGAGTTTGCTAGTGAAGTTGCCGTGAAAGATGGTGGAAAGTCCATGATGCAATGCCTAAGCAATTACACTAGTTCTGCATGTTAAGGTCAAAGCAAAAGGCACAATTAGAGTTTGAGAGAAGGCAAGCTGAAAAGGCAAATTTCAGTGATGGTCACTGGAGAATCAAAGTTCAGGACAAGCGCTTAAAGAAGTGTATCGACAATTTATGTTCCTGGAAGAGTATGCTAAAACTCTGGGGTGAGACTAACTGGACTAATGATGAATTTTTTGTTCCAACACCTCCTGCAATCAACACTGCATCTCTCTCAGGCATGACGTGTAAGTACCAACTCCTCATGCCTTCTTTATGTAAAATGACACAGAGTTATCTCATATATGGCTCATTTAGTCATTTTCAGAAGATTGCAAATCCTGATCATTTGGTTAATGGAGAAAGTAACACACAAATCAAACCTCCAATGGAAAATGAGAAATAGTTCTAAAATACAAGAAGTGTTTTTCAATGCAATCAATGACAATTCAAACAACAATCTTGGCATGAACGTGAAGCAACTAAAACCGTAGAAGTATTCAAAACCATCGGATTAGGCACGAGGCTGCAGTCAACACACTTCAAGTAGCATCTATATATAATATGCACACTTTCTCACATTCCATTTATGGCTTCTATTAAGACCAATTATTTTCCCTATTTTCCTCTGCCACCACCCCATGATCCTCCATTTCCTCCAAAAGTACTTCCACCACCTCCTTCCCCTCCAAAGCTGACGCCTCCTTATAAACCCCCAACTCCTCCAAAAGTGGCACCACCAACTCCAAGCCATCCCAATGTTGCACCACCCCATACTATTCCAACCCCTCCCAAGGTGCAATCACCTCCTCCTAATTCCCCATTTTCCCCCAAAGTACCATCGTCTCCTCCAAAAGTACCTCCTCCGGCACCACATTATCCTACACCACCACAACCTCATCCAGTGCCAGCACCACCACATCATCCATTCTATCCATTACCACCTGCAGCAAAACCACCTCTCTCTCCTATTGTGGCACCACCACCTCCTCACTCTATTTCTCCACCATCACCACCTCAAGTAATTCCACCTCCATCACCAGCATCCGGACATCATTCAAATGTAATAGTCGTTGTCTTTGTTTCACTCGGCGGTCTGTTCTTTCTTGCATTCCTCTCGGTTGCTCTATGCTGCTTCATCAAGAAGAGAAAGAAGAAAATGGTTCAGAAAACAGAAATAGTAAGCATAGATGAACATGTGAAAATCCAGGAAACCATTGTACCAGGCCGTCATGGTGAACAAAACGAGGTATTACTCATAGAAGAGGATCTTCATATTGAAGAAGAAATCAAGAAAAGCAAAAAGTTTAGTGAAGGAATGTCACATTCACATCTTAAATCTTCACAAGAAATTTCCCACCGTCAACCTTCCGATATGGATAGGGCGGCAGCACAGCCTCCTGGCCCCGCTCATCATCACCATCTTAAGTTATGAAAGTGGATGGCATCAGCACCAAACAAAGAGCTCGCTTGTCATGCTACTTAATAATAATCCTGCTATGTTTAAGGCATGGAATGGAATATTTTTATTGAATTCCCCATATTTGTTAAAAGTGTTTTGATCGAATAAATTAAAAAACTAGTAATATATACTTCCTTTTCTGAATCAATTATATCAAATTAAAAAAGATTGATGAAGTTAACTGATAACTGATGAATTAATCATAGGTTTTTCAAAATTGAAAATATACAAGCATAATAGTTTTCCAACTAGGATGAAAACAAATAAAAAGAACATTAGCTAAACCAATTATAACAATATAAAATCAAAGGATCACCACTTTGTTATTAATATTATTTTTAAACAAGTATACTATTTTACTATAATCATCCTCGCTTTGCATGGTACAATTACAAAATGAGCATTTGATTCAACTATTGTTAAAACACATAGAAGAGTTAGGTTTAAATTTATTTAAATTAAAAAATTCTTAAACTTTTGTAAAAAATCATGAAATTATTATTTAACTAGTTTTAAACCCATATTATGCTTAGGCAAACAAATCGATTATATATATATATATTTACATACACTGCTATTTAAAAAATAAAGGATTATTTATTAAAAAACAAAATTTTTATTTTAAAAAATAGTATATTTATAAATTTGATAAGAAATTGTATTTTCATAATAATATATAATGTTAGAAATCTCATTTTGTAATATGGGTGGTATATATATATGTATATATATGTATGTATGTATGTATCTGACGAGGAATAAACTTATACCAATATAAAACTTTTTAGTTTTATATTTTTTTTAAACATTGATTCTAATAAATTCAAGAGATGAGGTGGTAAACGGAATGTCACTTATATAGTCAGAGAAAATAAAAAGAAAAACAATAAGTTATGAAAAAAATCAAAATTTTACAAACATTTTAACAAAACAATTTAAAAAAATATTATAAATGCAAAGAATATCAAAAGGAAAAAATTTATATAAATATAAGGCAATCAAAAGTCTAAAAAATAATAAATTAAATGATTGCATTTTATGTAATAAAGTTAAGAGATTTAAGTTTTATGTAACCAAACACTACACAATTCATTTATTAAAAAAATTATTTTTATTATTTTATTTCATAAGGTAGAAATAAATTTAATAAAAAAGATTTTAGTAAATCAATTGCACTTAAATTAAAAATTGTAAAAATGAGAAAAACTCGTTATTCAAATTCACATAATTATCATCAGACAATCATATAGATATAATATGAATGTGTAATAAAAGAGTTCCTAATGAAAACTTTTAGAAATATTTATTAAAATATCATTTTTACCCCAATATTTATTTATTTCTATTTCTATTTTAATTTATTTATATGAAAAATAGAAATTTAGTGAAACTCAATAAAATGATGAGTAAATATTAAATAATAAAAAATATTATTATTTCTTCATCTTTCACAAAATATTTATTTTCTAATAACAAGCTATATTAAACATATAAAAAAGAGATAATATTTTAATTATAACTCGTTATTTAAATATAACATGTTTGGTAAAGTCTTTAAAGCAAATAAAAAAATAATATTTTTGAGTGTTACGTTATTTAATATCAATTCAAAACTTCTCATACTCAACTTTTTTATTTTTATTCTTTTTTGTTATTAAAATAATGATAAAATCAACTATAAAAAAAATCATGAGTTATTTGCATGAGTAATATCTATTGTTTAAGTTTCTTTTTTTAATATATTTATTTGAATCAACGTTAATTATTTATTTTATTTTTTAAAAATATAAATAATATTAATCATAAATTATTATGAGAATAGAACTTTTAATTTTAGCATTACAAAGTTTACAACATGAAAATTAAAGATCTATACATCTTACAAATAAATCATTTTTTTTGGTTAAATAAATTACTAAATGAAAATCTTTATTAAAGACTATTATAAGTAGACCTTTTTTTTTTTTTTTTCTTATTTTCATATCTACATGGGATTTGGCAAATTATAATTAAAAAATATTATCTTATATAACATATATTCTAATATAATATTATCTATAACATATATTTTATGTTTCTTTTAAAATGACTTGATAGGATAAACGTTACGATTTTTTTCCAATAAAATTATTAAGTAATAATTAAGAAAACTTATTACACTAATATCTTTGACATATAGCATTACTCAAACCATCAATAACAAATGTAAATAATAATTTAATATATTTGATAAAAAATAAATTCAAGAAGGTAAAAAATAATAATTACAATTGAAAAATGGTATAACCAATAATAAATTGAAGACACCTCAAACATTGCTAACATTTAATTATAACTTGATAATAGAAATTTAAACATAAAAATGAATTTTATATTTCATGATTACTACAAATAAATAAAATTTATTTCTAAAAAATGTGGAAATTAAAATTTTTAGCTTTGATAGATTTTATTTGTTTACATGTAAAGCTACTTAAAATCTAACAATTAATACAAAAAAGTAACCAAAAATAAAATCACAACTATATTGTGACAAATAAGAAAGACAAACAAATATAATATCAAACAATAGTTTTAACATGGAACTTGTAAAATAACATGCGAGTAAAATTGCACTTTTTATTTTTAATTAAATTAATGTATAAATTTTCTTACCTAATGTAATTTATATGAAAAATTATTGAATATAAAAACTTAAAAATTAATACAAAATAATGCAAAATAGATTTTATAAGAAACCAAAAAATAATATAAAAATCTTTAACCCTTTACAAAATAATATAAAAATGATATTAATAGTTTTTTTTAGAAAAGGAAACAATAAATAAGATATTAAAATAATAAAAATTATACCCTTAATTTTAAGATTAAAAAACTCTTAAAAGATGAAAATAAATAACATTAAAAAATTAAAGGGATTAAAGTATAAATTCTATAAGAAACCAAAAAAAAAAAAAAATTAAAACCTATAATGTTTTTCAGCTTTTTATTCATAGAAATGAATGAATCATCAATAGTCCCATTAGGAAGATATTTTCATGAAAGACTATAAACTTACTTATTTAAATTAAAACCCTAAAAATAACTCTAAAATATCTTTAAAATAAAACAAATAATAAAAAATATTTTTTAAGAAACAAATATCTTTAATCTTTCTCAACCTTTCATCCATAAAAAAGTAATAAAACCCTAGAAATTACTCTAAAAATTCTTTGAAATAAAAATAAAATAAAACATGAATTTTACAAAAACAAAAAATAAATTAAACATCTTTTATCTTTCTCACCTCTCATTTATAAAAAGGATTGGATTGTTAATAGCTAAGTTTTGTATAAAGACAAAAATAATAAAAAAGAGATTAAAATAATAAAAATCTTTAAAGTGAAGATTGAATAAAAATTAAAAAGATTACAATAAATACAATTAAAAATTTAAGAGATGAAGATATGGATTTTCAAAGAATAAAAAAAATTATACTTTTAACTTTTAAATTAAAAAATATTAAAAGAAATATTTAATTTTGTAAATAGATTTATCATAAAAAATACAATATAACTCAAATACTGTCACAAGTCTAAGAAAATTTATAATAAAATCAACAAAGAAACTATTAATTTAAAAATTATAATATTTTTAAATAAATCAATTATAACCACAATGAAAAAATTATGAACCAATAAAATAGTGAAAATGTTATAAAAAAATATAACTATTAGCTAGCAAAGAAATAACTATAACAACTCAAATTTCATTTTGCAATTTTTATGCAATATTGACTAATCTTGAAAATTCTGAGCAATAAAAAAAGTATAACAATTTGAGATTGTCTCCCAAAACTAAGTGCTTATCTTAAAATTAAAAAATAAACTTGTCTAAAAAACAAACGCTTATAAATTTTTTTGCTAAAGAAAAAAATGATTAAAATGATATTTACTTTTAATGATAATAAAAGTTTATTTTTTAAAAGTAAATTATCGCTCTTATGATATTGCCAATATAAAAAAAAAAAATTAGAAAACCTTAACTCTTGCAGCCATAACATTATACAATTTATGAACTCATCACTGAAAGTTTGAAGATTAACAGATTTATATGAACAACAACACCATCTAATGGAAAAAAATTTTTGGAATAAAAGCGTATTTTAAAGAAAAGCACTAAACTCAAAATTCTTAATAAATTATATATAAAAAAAAACTATTAGACACATATATAAGCTGAACCATCATTAAAAGAATCATAACCTACGAACAAGAAAAAAACATATTGTGAAATATTTATAACCTACTAACAAGAAAAAAACATATTGTGAAATATTTATACCTTTGTCAAACATCTATTTGATGATGGTATTTTTTATAATGGTATTAGCAATAAAATGAATCATATCATTGGTAACAATTATCTGATAATCATCTTTATTTTTACAATAGAAAAAATTTTGATATAATATAAACCGCTTTCTCGAATCTTAGTCTTCAATCAATATATATTACAATTCCAAAAAATATCATGAATTTAAAATCTCTACGTAAGTAAAAAAAAATGATAAAATAAATCAAAGCAATAAAAATAAAAATAAAAAGAAAAATAAATTTATTTACGTACCTTTATATCAACCACCATCATTTCTATGCCAACTTATTATTTAGTCTTATAACTATAAACATCCTACAATCAACAAATATAGATAAAAGACAAACTTGAAATAAAGAAATCATGAGCATGACCAAAATCAAAAAATGCAAATAGGAAAATACACCAATCGATTAAAAAACTTGAAATGCCATATAAAAATCATAAATCATGATTAAAAAAATAAAAATTATAAAAATACAAATAAAATGAAAAAAAAACAAAAAACACAATTGAGAAAAATGTAATACATATATGAAATACGTTTATATAACCCTCTTATTCCTAAAAAAGAAGACAAAATCACAAGTCATAATAAAATTAAAAACCCTCTTATCCTTAAAAAAGAAAATGAAAAATCATAAGTTATAAACAAAATTAAAGGTCAAAAACATAAATGTTAGAAAATCAAATGTCTCAATAAATTTTAACAAATAATGGTTTTAAATACTATGAATAAAAGAAAATAACAAGTCAAAAGCAAGAAAATACATATCCATTAGAGTTCTTAAAGCTTTAGCTTCCATTTATAAATTGCATGTGCATCAAATGGATGTTAAGACAACTTTTCTAAATAGTGACTTAAAGGAAGAAGTATATATGAAACAACCAAAAGGTTTTATTCTTTCAAGTAATGAAAATAAAGTCTACAGATTAATTAGGTCACTTTATGGCTAAAGCAAGCTCCTAAACAATGGCATGAAAGTTTGATTTAATTATATTGGCCAATGATTTAAACATAATGGAGTGGATAAGTGCATTTACTCAAAATTTACTAAAGAATATGGAGTCATAATATGTCTCTTTGTGAATGATATGCTAATTTTTAGTACTAATATGAATAGCATAAATGAAACCAAAAGGTATCTAATTTCTAATTTTAGAATGAAAGATTTAAATGAAGTTGATACTATTTTGGAAATTAAAGTTAAGAGACATACCAAGGGTTTCATACTTATCAAAGTCATTATATTGAGAAACTACTTAATAAGTTTAAGTATCTTAATATAAAAGAAGCTAATACTCCATATGATACAAGTATAAAGTTAACAAAAAATCAAGGTCATGTAATTACATAACTTGAATAAGCTAGTACTATTGGAAGTATTATGTATGCTATGCTTTGTATTGGGCCAGATATAGCTTTTGCTATTTGTAAGTTATCTAGATATACTAGTAAGTCTAGTACAAGTCATTGGAAAACCATAGAAAAAATTCTTAGCTATCTTAAAAGAACAAAAGATTTTGGCTTATTTTATTCGAAATACCTAGTAGTTTTGGTAGGATATTCAGATGCAAGTTGGATCACTAGTTTAAGTGACAATAAATCCACTTCAGGTTAGATGTTTACTCTTAGAAGTGGTACAATTAGTTAGGCATCCAAGAAACTAACTTGCAATTCACATTTAACTATGGAATCTGAATTTATAACTTTAGATAAGCAGGCAAGGAAATAGAATGGCTAAGAAATTTACTAATCGCTATAAAGTTGTGACCAAAATAGATGATAACCATTTCCTTGTACTGTTATAGTAAATTTACTATGTCTAGAGTTTGTAGTGAAATTTATAATGAAAAATCTAGACATATTAGTCTAAGTTATGACTATATTAAAGAATTGATAAAAAAAAATGGGGTAATTACCATAATATATGTTAAATCCACTAATAACTTAATGGATTTTTTTACTAAGGCACTACATAGAAATTTGGTAAGAAGCACCATAAGTGGAATGGGTTTAAAATTCTTTTTAGACACAAATAATGGGAATTTAACTTTGAATTAGTAATTTCTAATTACAAAGTTAATAGGTAACAACAAGTTATTATTATCTATCTATAAATACTAGTCAACCCATTCTAAATATTTAAAATACTAGTGTGAACCATTGCATAAATGAAGGATGAGATTGAACTCTTAATGGAGTACATAAATTAAATTTCTATAGCAATGGAGACATAAAATGAGATTAAACTCTTAATGGAGTACATAAATTAAATTTCTATAGCAATGGAGACATAAAATAAGAAACTCCACCTATATAAACATTAAAGTGGTGCTACTTCAACAAGAAAATTAAAAACTTTCTTGTAAATGTTTATGAATAAGGATAAACACATGGCTATAATAGTGCTAAAACAATTATAAACCTCTAATAAAAGATTAAATAAATATTGTGTGTGTTATTTTCAATTTTAACAATAGGAGTTGAGATTTAATCTACGAACATCATCAACTTCATTAGAATTCTAAGATATGTATGCTAATTAAATGTTCAAATCTAAAGATACCTTATTGTATTCATTATATTTATTTGCGTAAAATGTTAGAGATTAAACACCTATATTCCAAACTAGTGGGGCATTATTGATAGTTTATAATGTGGTGTATCCATAATTAAATACAAAGATCATTCGTATGTAGTTTAAAAAAGATTGCTTATATTATTTAAGTAATTAAGCCAAGTGTTAGAGTGGTCAAGTTACTTGGGCTTGTTAAGAGTTTTCTTAATGGGTCAAATAATTTTAAAAGGCAAAGATTGGGCACTTGAAAACTTGGGGCACTTAAGCTTAATTGTTTAGTAAATAGATTGTTTTATTTAAATATTTTACTTTTATAAATTTTGAAATATTAATAAAATATTGTTTATATTCTAAATAAACATGTTTGAATAGAAAAACATGACTGTTTGAATAAGCATGCTTGAACAAGAAAACATGATTGTCTGATTAAGTATGTTTAAACAAGAAAACATAACTATATAGATTGCTATGACTTTGTAAATAAGAATTTTACAGATGTTTGTTTATTATAAATAGATCTTTACCTGACAAATTTTATTACTTTTTATTTGAGACTTTTAAAACCTTATTGTATCCTATAGGCATAATTTCCTTTAAGATAATGTTCTTCACACTTCAAAGCCATATTTCTTTTTTCTTATTATTTTTATTTTCTCCAAATTTTCTAACAAAAACTTAAATGAAGTTTTCTAAGTAAAGTAAACATCAGTATATATGGCAAAGGAAAACGAATAGGATTTTCAGGTGAACATCAATTGCTTGTGGTCAAAGGTGCAATTGTAACACTTTAATCTTACATTGGGATGTTCTAAGGATCTATTATGATATATAAATTAAGATTTAAACCCAAACCTGTGTGATATCTTTTATGGTATAAAACTATAAGATTTTCAAGTCAAAATAGACAATACATGGTAGTTTAAATACGGGTCTCTACAACTATTTCCACTTCCTCTATTACTAATGGCATTCCACCTTTTTTGAATATTATACTTTTACAATGAATAACTTGACGAATAGTGGTTGGCATTTTTCTTTCAAAAATTTCTATTTTTCTACCTTACTGGTTTTAAGTTTTGAAAAGCTTAAACAACTGGTGTTCGTTTTTATAGTATTGAAGAAAAACATAATTTTTATTTTTCTCAATTTGTATGTTACAATCAAGGTTTTAAATAGCATTGGCAAAGCAATATAGTGATTGCTATTTCGTGGTTACGCCACCTACCACCATCGATATTTAAGAAAAAATGAGAGAGAATTTCAATCTCGACCGTAGTGGCCGCAATCGGCCGTTGCAGAATGGAATAACAGAGAATAGCAAGAATAATAACCCATTATTCCTATTATTCTTACTATTCTATTTTTTGTCCAAAAAATGGTAGGAAAATTTTTTATTTTGTTTATTCAAAATTGACCTTAAAGAAGCCCAAAAATAGAAGAAAATTTTTTTAACTTAATTCACACCAAAATTTAGAATTTCAGCCTCAATTATCAACATTAACTAGCATAACACAAGTAATTGATTTGAATTTTAAAGGTTCATAAAATTATCTTTTTTGTTGATTTTGTTTCCCTTTAATATTCCATTCTTGAGTATTTGTCTGACCATCCACATTCCATGGTTTTACAGCTAAGAGTGGTAAGGTGGCAAGCTAATTGGCTTGTTGGTTGATAATCCTTGAGAGTAGGAGTCAAATTGTTGAGTAAGA
Source organism: Durio zibethinus (assembly GCF_047325235.1). Taxonomy (NCBI): domain Eukaryota; kingdom Viridiplantae; phylum Streptophyta; class Magnoliopsida; order Malvales; family Malvaceae; genus Durio; species Durio zibethinus. The sequence continues at coordinate 7,718,090 of NC_143185.1, forward strand.
GAGGATGAAATGAGAGGAAGAGAATAGCTTTTTGCTTGTGTCGGAGATTTATACATGATGAGAGAAACCATACAAAGAAAAGAGAAATAGAAAATGGAGAAGAAAAAAGAAAGGAGGAGTGGATTGAGGGGATGATGGACAATGGGAAGATGGGAGAAAAGTAAAAGTGAAATGTGTGTGGAGTGTGTGTGTGGATTGTGGGTGACTAAGTGGGTGAGGAATTGGGTGAAAGTCTTGTTGGGCCTAGGGAAGGGTTGGGATTTTATTGTTTTAGTGGGAAATTTTGATTTAGAAAAATGGATTGAAAATTTTTATTTTTTTTACGGGCAATTAATTTAAGAGAAATTTTTAGGGAGAAATTTTTGAAATGTAACTGAACAAACATTACTGTTTTTGATAATTTTATGTTAGATGTTCAAAAAGTATTTATGATCAAGGAAATTTTATTATTTACTTTATATTACTTTATTATAATCTCCAAAATATTGTAAATAATTTTTTTATCAAGTAAATAAAAGAAATGAAATATTATAAATTATTTTTAAAATAATAAATAAAAATTTTTATTATTATAATTAGAATTATTGTATTTTATGACAAATTGTGTAAAAAAAAAAAAAAAAAAAAATTCATGATCATGATTATCGTAATAATTTTCGTTATATCTATAATTATGATAAATGTGACGTAATCGAAAATGCAATCATAATAGCAATTTAAATCTCTAATTACAATAATTAATCTTAAATAAAGGTAAAAGCCATTCACTAAAAACGCTGTTCTTGTCTGGAAATCTTTACTCTTTGACGGTAAACTGCAAACCCACAGCGCCCTTTTGTTTGTTTATATGTTTTGTTTTGGCTTTTTTGTTTTTTTCACTTTAAAGTTGGTTCCTGTTTCTTGTTTTGGTATCTTACATGTCTTGCCGTTGACTTTTTTCATTGCATGAATCTGGTCCCTCCCTATTATTTGTCCTATTCCATGTTCTGTTGTGGGCTTAGCCCTATTACATAACACTAGTCAATAAAGTAAGTATAGGCTCAAACAACTTGAGCTGCCTTCTTCTCTTACATTAAATGGATGATTGAGGTAAAATTTGGGCTTCTTCATCTTATATAATGTAGTTTTTCCAAAAATACATGAGAACCAACATGATGATACCTTTGGTTTGCTATTTTGGGTGAAAATTTAGTTGAGTCATTAGAAGAAAGCTGCAGCATGTAACAGAGAATTTGTTGCAGCCACTATATGTTCCACTATATGTTTGACAGACAATAAAGAAAACACAAATGGACTTGTTATTTCGTCCATGCAACAGGCATGGCATTAATAGTTCAAGTACAATGCATAAAAATGGAAACAACAGTAGGCAGGTAAAGACAGATGATTTATTGATTGATTGCTAAATACAAAAGAAGTTTCTTTCACGCATCCATGCGGATGATACACCGGAGGCTTTCCCCACGAAGCATATATTCGAAGGACTTGTTGATCTCTGAGAAAGGGACTTCATGGGTGATAAATTTCCCCAGCTCAAGCTCCTGCATATATCGCAAACTCTCAGGTTACACACAATTCTGCAATGTTGCAACAAGAAATGCGCATTTATCTCATTCTTTTGAGCCTTTTCATGAGAAATGCATGTTATAACTAGCAATCCAATTGCTGGCATGATGTATTCCATGTTAAAATAGGAAGGAAGCTTACTTTGTTCATGTACTTTTCCACCACTGAAGGAAGATCAGAACGGGGCTTGTAGTTGCCAAAGAAGGTACCCTTGAGAGTCCTCTCATGCAGTAAATTCATGGGATGGGTTTTAAATGCATCATCTTTGTTGGGCACACCCACCAATACTGCAACACCCCATCCCTGCACCAAAAAAACAAAAGGGAAAAACATAACCCAATATGTCAAACATGATAATCTCTATTAGTTGCTTCATTCTACCTTCTAGTCTACACAACAGCTTGAAGAATGTATTTCAGGGAATTACATCGTGGACGCACTCAAATGCGGAAATCATGGCATTGATGCTACCCGTACACTCTACGCTTCGATCAACTCCCCCATTTGTCATTTCGGCAAGCACCTGAAAGCAATCGAGTAAAATTTGTAAATAAAGTGTTCTCTTTATTTAATTATTATACCTTCAAGCATAAGTTACGGTTTTCACAAACCTCTTGAACGGGCTTGTCATGGTCTTTTGGGTTTACAAATTCAGTGCAACCAAATTTCTTGGCTGTTAGATGCACAAGGAAAATGAACATTAGAGGAAGCATTTAAAAGGCCGTAAATCAAGAATTTCCTTCTAGGGGTAAGGGTGTTTGTTTATTAGTGTTATTAATGTACCTTCCTCAAATCTCTTAGAATTCAGATCAACTCCAATAATCCTAGAAGCGCCTGCAATTCTGGCCCCTTCAGCAGCCTAATTATAAAGAGCACAATAACAATGTCCCAAGTTAGCAGCAGCAGGAGTGAAGAAAACCATGATATGAAAGAAGGGATACTCACAGCAAGACCGACTGCTCCCAGTCCAAAAATAGCCACAGTTGAACCCTTATTAGGCTTTGCAACATTCAAGGTGGCACCAAGACCTAGAAAATGAAAAGTTTTCATTAAACTAACAAATTAAAAGGAGAACGAAAATGCTAAATCAACTAACAAATTCTTTCACACCCGTAGAGATTCCACAGCTGAGAACACAAACTTTGTCCAGTGGAGCATTGGGATTGATTTTGGCAACACAGCCAACATGCACAACAGTGTATTCACTGAAAGTAGACGTCCCGACAAAATGGTAGATGGGTTGTCCATTAATAGAGAACCTAGTCTTGCCATCATTAAGCATCACCCCTCGGTCGGTGTTGATCCTTAGCAGATCACACAAGTTACTTTCCTCAGACTTGCAATGACGACAGTCACCGCATTCCCCAGTGAACACAGGAAGCACATGGTCACCGGGTTTAAGTTCTGTCACACCCTCGCCCACACTTTCAACAATCCTATACGTAAACCAATAGACACCGGAATCAGAGACATCATCCAATCCATTAAAATTGAAACTAGTTTTGAACTTACCCCCCTGCTTCATGACCAAATATGCGAGGGAATAATGGAGTTTGGCCCTGTAAGTTGACAAATAATTAAATTAGTTCCGAGTACGCAAGTAATGAATATTGCTTTGCAATGTCAATGAATCATCAAGAGGTAATTACCTTGGCTTCCCAAAAGTAAACATCAGTGTGGCAGAGAGAGGTGAAGAGGATCTTCAAACGAACCTCCATTGCCTGTGGTGGTGCCACCTCTACCTCTTCGATCACCAGTGGCTTTCCGGCTTCCCATGCCACGGCAGCTAGGTATAATCGCAAATTATTCCATTTAAAAAAAAAAAAAGAATATACAGTGAGACCTAGATCTTCCTGAGAAAAGGGGAAAAAAAGAACGAAAACGACAAAAACACACAAGAAAGAACCCGCAAAGCATGACCATAAAAGGACAAGCAGAGAGCTGAATTTCCCAAACTATAGTTGGGAAAATGGATGGCAAGTCTTACGTAAATGATCCCATTAATTAATACATAAAAATTTGTATACATGCAAAAACCTTGAAAACTGTTGATAACCACATTTTATTAAGATGTTAATACATGCAAAAGAAGAAAGGAGAAATGGAAAATAGAAAGAAACGTACCTCTGCAACGAATCACTTGACCGGTAGTTCTTGACATATTAGAAAAATATACTATTAGAATTTGGTTTTTGCTTCTCTTATATTTAGAAATGGAATGATTTTAACCTCTTAGGGAAGCCTACTTTGAGAGGGTATTTATAAGGTACAAATATTGAGTTGAGAAGGGGCAAGCAGAAGGATTAGAATACAAGGGAAAACCACCAAAGCCAACCGCTGTTTTCTTCATTCGACCTTTGTGAGTAAAAACTGAAATACAACCCAGCCGCGCCTTCGTTTTTTCTCTTTTTGTTGCTTTCCCAATAGGGATTTCTAGTTTTATCCATTCTTTTTTTAGTATCAGGACTTTGGAGTTTGGACATGGAATTTTGTATATTTTATTTGGCGGTGAGGCAAGTAAGCATTTCCTGTCTGTCTTCTGCTCTTCCCTGCCCGACACCTCGTTGTCCAACGTGTTCAGATTTTTATATTTCGCACCGATTGAGTCTCCTGTCATCGTGACGAAAGTCTTACATTTTTGCGCTGATTCTCGATAAAGTAAAGTTGTGATTTGGACGTTGATTTTGAAATGTTACATATTTTTCAGGTTTGATTTGTTCTTTAATTTTTCGCATGCATGCTGGTGAGTAAAATGTCTTCATTTGACACGTTAAAATTTCTTAAGATCAAATCAGTTCTTTTAATTTTACGAAACTTCACACATTTGAATTCCTGTGGATGGAAATTGACATGTGAACAACATGTTCCATTAAAACGCTTGGTAAGTTAATATAATAAGATATCGCTTAATTTTTAGCCATAGAGCACGAAATGTGTTTAAATTGAATTTTTGACTTTTTTTACAATTAAAATCATTAAAACTTAAAATTTAATAATTTATTAATAAATGACATGATTGATAAAATATTTAAATTAAAAAATTTAAAATATAATATTATTTGTATTTTTCTAACTTCAAGTGAAAATTTTTTCCCATCAAATGCGAAATCTTTTATCACAAACTCTTCACTAGTAATCCTCAATCTCCAAACTTAGCCTCTATGCAAAATCTTTGTGCTAGGAGCCGAGATTAAGACATAAGGAAGGGAGAATTCGAAATGAAGGAACTTGAAGGTGAAGGGAAGAGAAAAGCTTGGCGGTAATAGCAGAAGATGGGACCCTTAACGAAGGGTTGAGGTTAGGTTTTGAGCGTGGTTTGCTACTCAAAATAACAATCCCCTACTTTAAGACCTCCAACATTGATATCGGATCAATGGAATTAATAGATCATAATCTCACATAAAATTAATTAATATGTTTACGATCTTTAAAATACATATTTACCATCCCAAAGTTATAATAAGATAACACTTTAGGGATACATTTAAATATACAAAGTAAAGTAAGAGAGAGTAATCTGTTGATTGATTTTTGAAAAACCGAAAACTGACATAACCAACTATTCTTAAAAAATAAATAAAATAACATAAAAGTCGGTCAATTCAATACAAAATTAAATTTTTTTGTTCATTATTTTGTAATCAATTTTGAATAAAACTCAGCTTATAATTTTATCACAAATATCATATTTTCCATTCTGAAAAATACGAATAAAAAATATTATATATTTATCTTACGTATGTATAATAAATTTAAAATGTTTTTTAAGAAATTAATAAATTCAATTGATTTGATTATTAATTTTAAAAACAAAAATCGACTAAATTATCTAAATAAAATTGATTTATTTAACCAAAAATAATTAAAATTAAACTAATCAAACCGACTTAATCAAATTTATTCCATTTCAGTCAATCATTCTAACCGACTTGATCAAATTAAAATTTTGCATGCACATAATAATAATAATATTATTATTATTATTGTTGTTATTATTATTATTATTATTATTATGCTCAGGATACGTATGTGCTTTGTGTTGTTTTCAAGAAGGATGGCATGGGCCCAAGAAATGGTGCCCAATGTGGAGTACCATGTAAAGAGGAGGATTGGAGTGATGATGAGGATGCAAATTTGCCTAGTACCGGATCTCTTTCGGTATGTCTACACTAGCCAATGGTGGTGCTAGTAACTCATGTGTCCCTGAGAGCCTATGTGCTGGACCATCTATTGAATCAAGTGGGTTGTACAGTCTACCTCTGGTGGTTCAAGCTAATGCTACTAAGTGTGTTACCTCTGATATTGATAATAACGCTTATGCTACCCCTGCATGTGTGGATGCCCCTCAAGCTCCAGTGGTTGCTGATGCTAAGGCTGTTCTTGAATTGTTGGAATCTGCTCAACTTGCTCTGGTCCCTCCAATTCAAGAATCAAATGATAACATTTTATCAATGTTGGAATTCTTCACTGAAAATGATACATTCATTACATATGACAGGTCAAATGGTTGGTAATGCTTATGATTTTTTCTTCCAGGCTCCTCAAGTGTCTGATGATGATGATATTTTATCCATGTTGGCATCTTTCAGGGAAGACAACAGTTTAAACAATGTGTTGTATCCCTTGGAATAAGATATCACAAAATACATATTCTGTTAACTATTGAAACAGTTAGTCTGCATTTGGGCATTGTTCTTAGATGAGTTCTTGAATTATTAGGAACAGGTTTTTCGATTCTGTTGCTGCTGTTTGGTTTACCATTGTTCTTAGCAAGTGTTTAGTTTGAGATAGAAGTAGTAACAACTACCTTTGGGTTTGATTATCATCTTATGCTTTTATAATTGCTTTTATGGAATTTAAGTTTTAACATGCAATGTTTGGCGGCCTTGACTGATATATGCTCTTATAATGTTTGAATGAATGCCTTTGTAGTCGCATCCGTGACTGTGAAATTGATAGTTCACTGCGGCTTTCTGGTAATGCGTTTTAAGGTGTACAGGCATTCCAGCATTCAACATTCAACATTCCGCATGTTTCTAGCATATTTATTCGTCCTTTTATTTACTCATATTGAGTAAATTTCACTAAAGTATCACCAAATTTTCAAATCGATCACTGAATTTTAATTTATATCAATAAAATCACTCAAATTTATTAAATGTATTAAATTTAGTCATCATAAACAGATTTCATCAAAACAATGGATGGAAAAATGACATCTAAGTAGTAAGCTGCCGTGTAAAAGCATTTTTTTTTTTTTGTAAGCTGTTTTAAACAATTTGCCACATAAGCTTTTCTTCCTTTTTGCCCAAACCTTAAATTTTCTGTACTCTTTTCAACTTAGCAGCATGGTCTCTTAGCAAGCCCCAAAGCAGAACAATTACAATTAATTATCATATTTATATTTTATTAACACATCCGGTGGTTTTCTATATATAAAAATAAAAATTGCAATTGCAATTACAATTATAATTGAAGATGGATCGACTTACATCATTGTGAAAATAAAATGTTTTACATTTTTTTAATTATTAATTTAAATAGATCCAAGCAATGAAATAGATAAGTAAAAAAATAGTTTAATTCCATCGTTTAGATATATTGAAATAAATTATTAAAAATATATAAAATTTTTTAATTTTGTATTGGTGTAAATTAATCTTTTTCATTATAATTAACTATTATATTTTGCTTAAGAAATTAGTTAAATTAATTAATTATATATTGTTGAATTAAATTCGCATTATCGAACTCAAATTTGGATCTCTTCTTTATTATTGAAACAAAATTTCATAGACAAATAAAGAGATAGCTCATATTGATATATTTCAATATTTTTTTATTTAATTTATTTATAAAAATAATAGAAATATTAATCAAACAAAATCTAACAATTATTATGAAGGAAATAAAACACTAGATATAATCGAATTAAACCAATATAATAAAAAATTCAATCTCAAACACGATTTTAAATTCAAGATTTAAAACTTGACTTCACTTTGATTAAATTTTATTTTTTAAATTCAAATTTGACTTGAGATGAAATCTAAATTATTTAAACTCATTTAATTAAATTCATCTACATAGACTTAGGCTCCATTTGGATTTTACTGAAGCCGTAGTGAGGTGCGATTTACATCACTTTTTGACTTAAATCGTGCTATTTTGGTGTTTGGATAATATCAGTGAGTTTTGGTGATCTCCAGTTCTCCACTGGAGCTAAGAGCTCTAGTGAAAAATTATTGTCCCTCAACGCAACCATCTTCCAAATTTGCCCTTGTTTTTTTGCTTTTTTTTTTTTTTTCTCTTTTATCTTTAAAGTTTTAGTGACCTAACAAAAATATCCCTACAACTTTAACCTTTTACTTCTTTGTTTTTTCGTTTCTTTAATTTAAAATAATTTTATTAGTTTAATAGTAATAAATAAAATATATTAATATTTTGATTAAAAAAATTCTTAAAATTTTAAATGTTATGAATAATATTAAAATATATAAATAATTTATCAATATATTTTTAGAGTAAATCATTAATATCATTTTCATTCTTACTTGACTACCATCGTTATTTTATTATTTAAACTCATATTTTATTATTAATTTTAATCTCATTATTATGATAATTAATTTTATCTCTATCATTATTTAATTTTACTGTACATCTAAAAATATTCTTCTTTTGAAATTAAACGCAACTCCAGTGAGATTGCCTTTGTTATGTGAAGCTCTACAAATGGCCGCTTTGAAATCCAAATGCTATTGTGGTATGGTGTAATTCCACTGATATTTAGGGTTGCAGTCCACCATCATCAGCTTCAATATTTTTTTTTTCTACTTTTTTCCTACTCTCACCACAGCCACAAATGAGTTGAATAAGCCTTTTTTTTTTTTCTTATTTTGACTCTAAGTTAACAACTTTTAGCTTTTTATTTTTTATTTAAAAATTATAAAATGATTTTGTTAATTTAAAATAAAATAAAATAAATTATTTTATAATAAAACTAATAAATAATTTTTATTTTGATTATTGTACAATAAATTAATTAATAATTTTTATTATGTAATAAACAATAAATATGTTTATTTTTATTATTAATTATTAATTGTTTATTAATTTTTATTTTAATATCTTTAATAATTATTTTTTTCTCTCAGTATAATTTATCTAACCGTTATTATTATATTTTTATCTAAACATGCATTCAATCATTAATTTTAATCTCATTAATACAATAATCACTATCACCTTCACTATTATTTTTAATCTTACTAAAATTAATTCTTATCAATCAGTCAAATACACCCTTAATATTCAGTTATTTGAATTCAAACTGGACTATTCATGATCGGTAAGTTATTTATAGCTATCAACATTGAGTTTTTTTTCCAAATGCATATACTTTTTAATTTTATTTCCTTAACTAAAACACTTCTAAACTTTATTCAGAATACAGGCACTTTCACTTAAATTATATTCCACGTAAGCATTTTTTTTCACATAAGCCTTTTCTTCACTCACTCGTCCACCCTCTCTCCCGCTACAAGCATGCAACAACATTGTATTTTTTAAAATTTTTAAGGAAAAAATTCTCAGAACACTCTCCATCTTTTCATATTCTTAGTTGATCTCTTTCACCTATTAATATCATCATTTTCATCCTCACCTGTCTTGCTTTACCGTTTCATTTACTTTGACATTATTTATTTATTTTTATTTCCAAAGCCATATCAATAAAATGAAGAGATAAGGAAGTAATAATGATGATGCCATTATGCTGCAGGCTGAAAAAACGAAGGCAGAAAGAAGAGCAAGAAAGCTGACGAAGCCAAGGAAATAGATGGGAAGAAGCATGGAGGAGAACTCGTAGTGTTTACATTGGAGAATTTGTTGGGTTGAGAGGAACGACCGCGGTCAAGAGGTGTCACCGATGAGCAAATGTCAGATTAACATCTAGGTCTAGATTTTTAAAGCGTTAGATCCAGCCCAAAAGCTGGGGCAGTGGAAGGTTTCCTTGTTGGGAATTCGTTTCATTCTTACTGGTAATCTATAAGTATTTCTCTGAAAGAGCTAATGATAGGGATTATAATGAGGTTAATTTTCTTTTTTTTGTTAAATAAAAAATGGACTTGTTATCAAGCAGTAAATTAACACCGCTAAAAAAGACAGATTTCTAAAGGTTTTTTTTTTGGTTTTTTCCGTGGTTAGAGAGATGAGAAACAATGAGAGCGAAAAGATAAAAAAAAAAATAATAATCTCTTTCTTTATTTTCTTGTTCAGTCTTTCTCTTTTCTTCCAGAGACTTAATTGTTTTTTTAAATTAAAATTTTCCAATTAGTTCTGTTGCACTTTAATCTTGTTCTAGGTTTCAAGCAGAATAGTATGTAACAAAGCAAAACATGCAATGAGAAAATTCCAGCAAAGGAGCTTGACAACAAAATGGCTTAATTACATGAAGCTGTCTCTTTTACCTAATTTCCATCCAAATAAGGAATCTCAATGGTAGCTGATAATTGTGAACATGAAGACTTCTTAAACCTTGAACTTACTGAAGAATTCATGATAATTTCATATTATGTAATTACACTTTCTTGATAAGTTGAACAACATCTTCATCCTCAAGTTTACGATCCTTGCCAACTCTTTGGGGCTTCTGTTTCTCGCTCGATCTCCATACAAGTGCATACTTAAATTGCTCTTAATGATCATAGACAGACTAAAAGATGTGTCTTAACGGTTTTGGGACCGCAAGACATAAAGGGTTTATAAAATCAAGAAAAAAGGAGAGAAGTCACCACTAATATTTTTTAGGATGTGATTGGCTACCCAAAAGTTTATCTTTTTAACAAAACTTTAAAAACGGGTTTAAAATTTATCAAAAAAATAAATTTCGATCTACGAAAATTAGGTTAGGTCTGGGAGTAGGTTACATGTGGGAAAGGATTAGCACCCCACAACGCTCATAAATTGGTACTAATTAATTATGCGCTGTTTTCGATGTTGGATGAAATAGTTTTAATTTAAAATTTAATAATAATCCCTTTCGTTTGAAAAAAATAAAATTTTGCTAAGGCTCTTTATTTAGGAATATTGAAAAAATCTTTAAGTTAAAGAATTATCTTCAAGTTCTCCAACATCTAGGCAAAATTTAAAATAATTGTTTTCGCATAAGATTTAACACAACAATCCTTAAAATGAAATAACATTTTTTATAGAAGATAATTGTTGGTAACTCTCTAACATCTAGGTAGAGCACCAAGAATTATTTCCTTCGGAATGTTATTTTTATTTTATTTTATAATATCACAAATAAAATGTATTGTCCCTTTTTCATCATAAAACATTTTATCATTAAGTAGTAAATAAAAATTAAAAACAGAAGAATGCAAACAATTACCAATGATAACACACTAATGTATGTATGCCAATGAATGTTATATAAGATGAAATATAATTTTAAAGTTAGGTTCTTAAGCATAATGAGACCACCCCGCCTCTCCAACATCTAGGTAGAGCTTAGGTGAGATTGTTTATATTTAAGATCTCAATTTACTATTATACTTTTTATTTATTAATCCCATTATTAATGCGAATTAAGAATTCCTATGAAAAATATTAATGAAATAAAGTTTCCTAAATACCTCATTATCTAGGTGTCATTCGGGAACAAATCATTTCATGTGAGATTTTCACATATATCCTTAAAGTTTCGAAATAGATTTAGGTCGAGGTTTTAAGACTTGTATGATTTTTAGTGAATGATTAGGGGGTGTATGCTGAATTTGGGGTTTAGACTCTTAGGGTTTGGGATTTAGGATTTTATGGTTTTGGATTTTAGGGTTTTGGATCTTGAATTTTAGGGTTTTGAGGTTTTTAGGGTTTAGGATTTTGGATTTTAGGGTTTGGAATTTTGGATTTTAGGGTTTTGATTTTGGGGTTTGGGGAGTTTAGGGTTTCAATTTCGGGGTTTAAAGGATTTAGGGTTTAGTTTTAAGGTTTAAATGGTTTAGGATTTTTATTTTAGTGTTTGAGGTTTAGGATTTAAGGGTTTGGATTTTAAGGCTAAAGAAAATGCGAACATCTCTAAAAATCCGCAACATCCAAGTGGACTTTCAGAAAAGTTTGATTTTTATGATTTTCAAAAATTAACTTTTTTTATTATAAAGAGTTAATATTAATTTACTTAGTTTTAAATTTTTTTTAATAATAATTTTTCAACATCTAAGCGAAATTATTATTATTTAAAGCACAATTGTATTCCCTCCAACATCTAGGCAGGGAAAAGTTTTTTTTTATTATTTTACATTTTTTATTTAATACTTGGATTATTAAAAAAATATTAAAAGGAATTTAAAAGTTTTAAAATCATTTGAATTATTATTATTGTTATTGTCATTTAATCATTATTATTGTTAATTATTATTATAAAACAAAAAAATATTTATTCTACTAAACTCTAAAAGTTTTAAAACATGCGTAAATAACAATAATAATAATGTTAAAAATGATATAAATAAATAATATATAACAACAAAAATAATAAAAATTTTAAAAAAAATTTTACTTAAACTGGACTGGTCAACGGTTCGATCAATGCCGGTTCAGTTGGGTCGAAGCAGGGACGGTTCGACAAATGGTTCGGTTGAATCGATTGAGTGACTGTTTGACGTGTGGTTTAGTTGAATCGGTTTAAGGTTGGTTAAGGGAAATGGGTCAGCGAACGATTACGCGGATCCTGAGTTAGGTTCGGGTCCATGCGCGGATCCTTCTTCATCCAATACAATGTCATTTTACTCTTAGGTTGTTCTAAATAAAGTCAGTTTTTTTTAGCTTATTTCTTCCCCTCTTCTAAAAAATAAGGTTCACCAGCCCCCAAAACTCTATCTGGCTCCGGGTGGGGTTCGGTGTACTGTTGCTACATCGGTCGCCTTCTGGGTTACCACCAATGGTCATCGCCAGCGATCATCGGTGACCAAAAAATTTTAAAATTCATTGAAAAGCTCCTTTCAACCTTTTGTGCTCAAATTTGCTGTCATTTTTTAGAGAAATAGCCTCGATCGATGTAAATCAGGGTTTGAAGTTTTTTGTGTGTTTTTTTTTTAAGATTAACTGATGATCTTTTTTTTTTCTTTGGTGCAAATGGCTTTAGCACTAAGGCTCCTCCCTTACGGGGAGGACTATGTTTCATTTTGTTTTTTTTGTTTTTGTGGATCTGTTTTAGGTTTTTCTGTTTTTTGATAGGTGGGGATGAGATAGTGTTTGGGTTTCTAAGAATGGTTTTAAGCTTCTAAGTGTGGGAGTTTTGTGTTTTTGAAAATGGAGATGTGTCCGAGAGAGATGAAAAGATGAGAGGCTGAGTGCTTTATAAGGCTAGGCGATGGTGCCAAGTGGAGTAAATGATGGTTGTAGGGTAGGCTGTAGGTTGGCTGGTCGGGTTACTGGTGAAGGTGGCTGATTTGATGGGACTGGGTAAAGGTGGCTAGTCTAATAAGACTAGGTAGGAGTGGTTGGATAAAGGGGCTAGACAGACGGTTGATCTGATGGGACTAGGCAGGGGGGCTGGATAGAGGCGATAGCGCGACACCATACACCAACCCCCTGTTTTCTATCTCTTAGTTTATTTTCAATTATATTTTTATTTAATTAATAAATATTAAAGTAAAAAAATAAAATAAAATATAAATATGTTTTGGGCTTAAAGAATAAGATTGGGCTTTTGGCCTAGTTGGATCAAATCGGGCTTGAAGCCCAATTGAGTCAAAATCGAGCTTGAAGCCTAGTTAAGCCAAAATCGAGTTTAGAGCCCAATCGAATTGGAATCAAGCCTGGGCATGAAAACCCAATACATGCGATGACCTTTAAAATGAGACTTGACTAAAAATCGAACAAATTTGTTGTCTACAACTATCCCTCTTTGTACATTACTGAGAATCAGTAATAAGGTAAAGATAAAGACGTCAATTTTGTCTGAAGCTAAAAAATTTTATTTTATTTTTGTTTTTGTTGTTTTTTTTTTTTTTGTTATCGTGAGTCAGAAAATTAAGATGATCGGGATTAAACTGTGAGTCGGTGGATAACGAGATTGGGATTTAACTGCAAGTCAAAAAATAATGACCATTGAGATTAAACCGTAACTTAGAAATAAAGAGATCGAGATTAAACCACCTATTGAAGAGATCAAGATTTAATCACAAGTTGAAAAATAATAAGACCAGAATCAAACTACGAGTCAAAGAATAACGATGATTCGGATTGAATCGTGAGTCAAGAGGATAGAGACGATTGGGATTGAACTGCAAGTCAATAGGATAAAGACGACTAGGACTGAACCACGAGTCAAGAAAATAATGACGATCGAGATTAAATCGCGAGTCAAGGAATCACGAGCACTGGGGTTGAACTACGAGTCAAGAGGATAAAGGTAACCGAAATTAAACCGCGAGTTAAGAAGTCACGAGGACTGGGGTTGAATCATGAGTCTAGAATATAACAACGACTGAAATTAAACCGTGAATCAAAAAATAATAACAACTTGGATTAAACCATGAGTCAGGGAGTAATGATGATTAGGGATGAACCGCAAGTCATAAAATAACGACAATCGGGATTAAACCGTAAGTCAAAAAATAATAAGATCATGATTGAACCATGAGTCATAAAATAATGATGACTAGGATTAAACCACGAGTCAGAGAATAATGAGATCGGGATTGAACCGTAAGTCATAAAATAACGACGATCGGGATTAAATCACTAGTCAAAGAATAAGAAGATCGGGATTGAACTGTGACTCATAAAATAACGGTGACTAGGATTAAATCGTGAGTCAAGAATAACGTTAACTTGGATTGAATCACAAGTTAGAAAATAAGGATATCGGGATTAAAACCACGAGTCAGAGAATAACAATGATCGAGATTAAATCGTGATTTATAATTAAAGAGATCGAGATTGAACCACGATTTAAAAATAAGAACGGCTGGGATTAAATCACAAGTTAAAAAATAAAGAAACCAGAATTAAACCACGGGTTAAAAGATGACAACTAGAATTGATCCACAAGTCAAAAATAAAAACGACTGAGATTAAACCGCAAGTCAAAATATAACAGAGGTTGGGATTAAACAGCGAATTAAGGGAATAAATGTGACCAAAACTGAGCTATAAGTTGAACAATAGGGGGTTGGGCACTTTATAGATTACAGTTTCAATTCTAAGAATCGTGCTAGAGGTAACATGTCACCTTTAAGGCCATCATATTTGTTCTAAAAAAGAAAAATGTTGATTATTCCTAATGTCTTATAAAGAAACCTTCTATGCCACTTGTCAAGAGGTATGAGATATATGCAATGATTATGATGAATGAAAAGACAAAGATGCAATCAACGAATTATATCATGCGTTTTCATCCAACTTAATTCAACTTTTTGGTTCAATTCTTTCAAACTTTAAAAGCCATTTCTAATAGTCTCGTCCTTCTAAATCTTTCAATTTTTGACTAGAAATCTCTATCTTTTAATGGACCCATTCGGCTTTAGTTGCTCTAAAATCTTTTTTTTTTTCGAATTTTTTCTTTATCTTATCTCTCTTTTTGTTTTCAATGATCAATCAATTTCATTTCATTCTTTTTGACCCCGTATTATTGTTTTTGTCATCCTTATATTGCATTCTCTTTTTGAGTGATGCATTGGTCTATTGTGAAATTTATCAATCATTATCATAATTTTAAATGACAAATGCAATGATTTTAGGTTCAAGGTTGGGTATGAAACACAGTCAATAATGGGATATTTTGGGCTTAGAAAGATAAAAATAAACTTTTCGAGACACAAAGGATAGTTAATTCAAAAGTATTTCAAGAATTAAATATCAATTCTCTAGATAATGAACATTTGAAAGACCTTGGCCTACTCAAACCAGGTCTTTTCCCTAAAACTCATTACATTTGTGATCTTGTCATGGTTGATTTCATATAACCAATCCTTGCCCCATATCTGCGACTAATGAAAAATTGCTTCTAAAATTCATCTCTCTTAATTCTGGCATTGATTCGTCTAGTTTGTGCCACTTCTTCGTTCTTTGAAGAATTTTCTCCTAGCTTTACCTTCATTTAAGTTACCTTTTCAGGTTTTCAACTTAAATGACCCCTTTTTGGTTTAAATCACCTTTTTCGGGTTTTCAGTCTGAATCACTTCCTTTTTTTTTTTTTACATTTTTTTTGTTTTTGTTTTTGTTTTTATTTTTTATTTTATTTTTTAAAATTTTTTTTATTTTTTCAAGCAAAATATTTCTTTACAGTGTCTGAATTTACAAGATTTGGTAATTCATCACCATCCATTTCTGCAAGGATCAGAGCTCTGCTAGAGAATACCTTTTTTACCACATATGAACCTTCCCAATTGGGAGTCCATTTTCCTCTATTGTCATGTTGATATGGCAAAATCCTTTTCAAAACCAATTCTCCTTCATGAAGCATCGAGGTTATATCTTTTTGTCATATGCTTGCATAATTCTTCTTTGGTACATTTGCCCATGGCTGAGTGTCGAGAGCCTTTTCTCTTTAATAAGATTCAATTGCTCGAAATGATCTCGAACCCAATCTGCTTCATCCAATTTTGCCTTAATCAAAACTCTCAAGGAAGGAATTTTCACTTTGATTAGTAGTATAGCTTCCATCTCATACACTAGTGAAAACAGGGTGACCCCCGTGGAGGTTCAAATTGATGTTCTATAGGCAAGTAAGGTGAAAGGTAACTTTTCATGCCAATCTATATATGTATCAGTCATTTTTCCTAATATTCTCTTAATGTTTTTATTCGCAGCTTCCACTGCACTATTCATTTTTGGGCAATATGGTGCTAAATGGTGATACTTTATCTTAAACTATGCATATAATTCTTTCATCATTTTATTGTTTAAATTACTAGCATTATCTAAGATAATCCTTTCCGAGAGCTCATACCAGCATATTATTTCTCTTTTTATGTATCTGCATATTATCGATCGTATAATACTAGCATACAAAGCTGTTTCTACCCATTTGGTAAAGTAATCGATTATCACAAAGATAAAATGATGCTCATTTGAAGCTTTTGGGGTTATGGGTCCAATCACATCCATTCCTCACATAGAAAAGGGCCATGACGATGCTAAGACATGTAGTGGGACTGGAGGGGAATGAATTTTATCTATATAAATTTGGCATTTATGGCACTTTCTGGCATAATTGATGTAATCATTTTCCATCATAGACCAGTAGTAACCTACTCTCATAATCTATTTGGCCATTATATGCCCATTAGCATATGTTCCACAAATTATTTCCTGTACTTCTTTAAGTATTTTTCTTGCTTCAACAATGTCGACATACCTTAGCAAGATCTGGTCTCGACTCTTTTTATGCAAGATTTCTCTATCAAGCATAAACCTTGCTGCTAATCTTTGGATGATCCTCTTATCATTTTCTGAAGCCTGCTCTGAGTAGTTTTGGCACTTGATATACTGTACAATGTCATAATACCATGGTTGTCGATCTACCTCTTCTTCCATGTTCGAATAGTGGGCTAGTGAATCTTTCATTTATACTCTAATGGGTTGAATTCTCGTACTATCATTTAACTTAAACATTGCTGCCAAAGTAGCTAAGGCATCAATAATCTAGTTTTCTTCTCGAGGAACATGCTGAAATTGGATATCTTTAAAATGTTTCATCAAGCCGATTATGTGCTTTTGATATAACACTAGTTTCGAGTCCCTAGTCTCCCATTCACCTTTTAGTTGATAAATTACCAAGGTTGAATCCCCATATATTTTAGTGTTTTAATCTTTTTTTCAATAGCCATCTATAACCCTGTGACACATGTTTCATATTCAGCAACATTGTTTGTGCATATGAAATCCAACCTCACAGTACAGGGATAATAATTTTCTTCTAGGGATATTAGCACCGCCCCAATGCCATGCCCCATTATATTGGATGCCTTGTCAAAAAATATTTTCCACACATTTTTTATAGGTGCTTTGTCTTTGTCTTGCAAGATCGTCATCAAGTCTTCATCTGAAAACTCAAACTTCACAGGTTCATAATCTTCTATAGTTCGATCAGCAAGAAAATCAGTAATTGTACTTTTTTTTAGATTTTTGTTCACATACACAATGTCATATTCCAAGAGCATGACCTGTCATCTCGCTATTCTGCTTGATAAAAATGGTTTCTCAAAAATGTACTTGAGGGGATCCAATTTTGATATCAGTCAAGTCATATGATACAGAATATACTATTTGAGCTATGAGCAGTCCAAGCTAGGGCACAACATATTTTTTCAATTTGGGGATACTTGGCTTCATACTCTGTAAACTTTTTACTCAAATAGTTGATAACATGCTCTTTCTTACCAGTTTCATCTCTTTGCCCCCATACATATCCTATTGATTTTTCTTGCATAGTTAGATATAAAATCAATTACCTTCCTACAACTGGTGGTACTAACACTAGTAGGCTTGTCAAATACTCTTTTAATATTTTCAAAGGCATTTTGGCATTCTTCATCTCATTCACCAGGATTATTTTTATGAAACAACCTAAAGATTGGATCGTATTTCGAGATGAGTTGAGATATGAAGCGAGAAATATAATTCAATCACCCTAAAAAATCTCTCATTTCTTTCTACATTTGTGGTGCTGACAACTTTTGAATGGCTCGAATCTTATCAGGGTCTACTTTTATACCTCTTTCACTAACTATAAACCCTAATAATTTTCCAAATTTAATACCAAATGTGCATTTGACTGGATTCAACTTGAGTTGGTATCTCTATAATCTTTCAAAGGGCTTTTTGAGATTAACAACATGATCTTCACCTTCTTGAGACTTAGCTATCGTATCATCAACATATACCTCTATCTCTTTGTGTATCATATCATGAAAAAGAGTGACCATTACCTTTTGATATGTGGCACCAGCATTCTTTAGCCTAAAAGGCATGACTTTATAGAAAAAATATCCCTTACATTATCACAAATGTAGTTTTTTTCATATCTTCACGAGCCATTTTGATTTGATTAAAGCTGGTGAATTCATCAATGAATGAAAAGATGGAGTGCTTAGCAGTGTTATCCACAAGGGTATCAATATATGGCAATGAAGAATTATCCTTTGGGCTAGCCCTATTCAAATCTCGGTAGTCCACACACATTTTAACTTTTTCATCTTTCTTAAGAACTGGGACTATATTAGCTACCTATTCAGGGTACTTGGCTACTTTTAAAAAACCAGTGTTAAATTGCTTTTATACTTTCTCTTTTATCTTCAATAACATTTCTAGCTTTATGCATCTCAACTTTTGTTGTACTGGTCGACACTCTAGTTTTAAAGGCAATATATGCTCAACCACCTCTGTGCTAAGTCCAAGCATATCCTGATAGGATCATACAAATACATCCACATATTCTTGTAGTAAGTGCACTAGTTTTTGTTTCTCAATCAGTGATAATGAAGTATCGATCCTACCTTCTTTCTTATTCTCACCATCTGCCAAATTCAACAAGTCAGTTGATTCTTGATGGGGTTCTATAATTTTCTCCTCTTGTTTCATCCATTTCAATAGATCATGAGGTAAATTATAGTCTTATGAATCAATATCGCTATCAAGCTCGCTAATGTGAATCGAATTTTCAAAATCAAATTCGATGTTATTGCCTTGATCGTCCATAATGTTCATTATTAGAAAACCTAAAAATAGGTATAATCATAAAAAATATATATATATATTGATCTTGGTAAGGCCAAAAAGGATAGCAACGAAAAGGACAGAAAAATGAAAAATAGAGAACATGGTATATGTGAAATGCATTGCATCCATCATTTTGTTAAGACAATAACAATAAGCCCATACATTTAACCTTTGAATGTTCTTGGGTAAAAGCAATTGGAATTTTCGAGTTAAAAGGTTTAAGGATAATAAAAATGGTACACCATTCTTAGGTCTCTTAACCTAAAAAGAAAAAAAAATCTCTTCATCTTGCATGACTCCTTCATTTGCTCTAATTTGAAATTGAGAAAAGGCTTTCTCTAATCCCATTATTGGTTCTCCTTGTTCAACCTCCATTGATCCAAGATAGACATACCCACTTGAACAAAATGTTTTATATAAATAAGAGAATACCATTTTTTTATCAATCGAATCTTACCCTTTGAGGTGTGCCATTCTCATTTCTTTCTTTTCCAGCATTATGTTCTTTCTATCAACAGCCATAGGCTTATAGCCTAACCTCCATCTTTCTTTATTTTCAACCAAGCATGGTGCTTTTGCGATTCCTTGTAAAGTTTTTTCTAAGCCTTGCCTGGCTTGCCAACCCTTGCGAGTAGTTTGTTTGATCACCATAATTGTAGTTTTTGACAATTAAAAGATCGATATCTTTGACCCTTCTCAGACATAAGTATCATTTGCTATTTCAAAAGCTTTGAATGAACATTCGATTGCTTTTTCTGCAACCTCAACATAAAGAGTGGTTAAGGTCTTTGTCACTAATAAATCATTATCACCATCTATACAGATTTGTTTCCCTTTCATGATAAATTTGACCTTTTGGTGCAGAGATGAAAGTATAGTTTTGATCATGTGAATCCAAGGTCTTCCTAGTAGACAACTATATGCAAGAGTTATGTCCATCACTTGAAAAGGACGTTGAATGTACAAGGATCGATCTACAACGAAATCTCTATATCACCAATTACATCTCTTCGTGCTCCATCAAATGCTCTTACAATTAATGACTGTTTCGCATGTGAGATAGGTCTACCGAAAGTCTTGTCAATGTCATTAGAGGCATGACATTAATGGATGATCCATTGTTAATCAAAACTTTAGCCATAGTGTGGATTTTTCACTTTACAGTAATATGCAAGGCTTTAATGCTATTTTGTCCTTATGGAGGTATTTTATCATCATTAAAGGAGACAAAATTTGAAGCTATAATATTTTTGACTATGTGATCTACCTTTTCAATAAAAATATTATGCTCGACATAAGCCTAATTAAGTACTTTCAGCAAAGAATTCCTGTGTGGCTTAGAATTCAACAATAGTGACAATAAAGAAATAGAGCTGGTAATTTGTCAGTTGGTCTACCATACTGTACTCACTATGCTTTATGATCTTTAAAAACTCACAGGCTTTTTTCTCTGACACTCGTTTGTTGATCTGCACTTCTGGGCTTGCTATTGGTTGAGAATTCTAACTTTCCCTTATGTCTTTTTCTCATATTTTACCTTTCCCATTTTTGGCTTCTGACATTTCAAGAATGTAAATCTAACCACTTCGAGTCATTCTTTCTATTCTTGGTATGTTGGCAATATTTTTCATACCTAGATTATTCGAGGTCACATCAATCTCTAGCATCACAACATCATAATCGTACCTTTATGGGACTGTTTTATCGATTTGATAAGGGAATGGGTAGGAGACATAAATTGTCATTGTTGTCCTAAAAGAGAAAATGGCTTTCTCAACCGTAGGCTTCGATTTCTCATCATAATAGACAGTGAGAGATTTAGGAACAAAAGACTTACCAAGATGCCCATCACCCATTGCATTCACATTACTTTCATCATATTCATCATAAAACTCAATGATGGCCTCATTCATCAAGCTCTGCAATATTCATCTAAAGGTTTCACAACCTTGGATCAAATATCTAACCGTTCCCCCATGGTACTTGTAAAAATGTTGGGGTCTTCATGACTTTCATTCTCATCCAAAAATAGTGGTTGAATTATGCATGTCTCACACAAACAGTCATACCCTCATTCAAAAGGAGTTTTTACTTTATCCACGCATCTTTTGATCTTCACATCTTTTTTCTTACCCACTATATTAATTTTTCCTTTGATGTGATCTGGCAAAAGGTTTTCACTGACACTTGGCTTGAATTTGGTGTTAAAAGTTAAGAGCCTATCATTTATCAAACCCTACACCTTATGTTCAAATGCCATGCAATTTTCAATAGAGTGTTTTGAACACCATAATGATAATCGCACTTAACGTTAGGGTCATACCAACTCAAGTAAGGTGGCTTTAATGGTTTCACGTCAGAATGAGCGATAAGATGGTCTCTTATCAACTGAGGGTACAAATCGATATAAAACATAAAAATTGGCTCGAAATGAGGTCTTTCCCGATTGTTATTATTTTATGGGTTTCTTTGATTGTTGTTTTGGTAGGTTAGTTAGGCGAATGGTTGGGTTGAAGGCGCAAGGGTGTAATTAGATGGTTGAAGGCTAAAGCTCGATCTGTGCGGTGTTTGTTAGGGGGTTCGATAATAATAAGGTTGTTGAGAAATTTGGTTGGTAGCAGGGTAATAGGAAGGGTATGGCGGGTTTGGATTATATGGGACAAAAAGACGATATAAGGAATTTATGTGACTAAAACAAGTGTCTCCTGTTCTTTTCTTTTTGAATTCATTGTCTTCCTTTCGACCTCTTCAATTTTACCACTTTTGATGGCATGTTCTATCATTTCTCTCAAGATTACCATATCAGAGAAGTTTTTTGTGGCATTCCCTACTAACCTATCATAGTACGAGGCTTTCAGTGTGTTAACAAATAGCACAGTTATCTCTTTTTTAGTCAATAGGGGTTAGACCTGGGTCGTTGTATCTCTCCACCGATGTGCATATTCTTTAAAGGTTTTTGTTGATTTTTTCTCCATATTTTGTAATGATAGCCTATTAGGGGCCGTATCAAAGACATGTTTATATGTATGGCATGAAGAGCTTGAGCTTGGGCCTGAGAAGGAGTGAATCTCGAAGGATAAAGTGGTTCCTTTGTATTAACTTCTTTCATTGTTTTTGATGCATCAGTAACTCCTTTACCTTTCAATGAACCAGTTAATAATTGTCTTAATTCAAACATCTGTGCTTCGATACTTTGTTGTATTTCCATCACTCTTTCTCTTATTTACTCTTATGCCCTTTCAACTCTCTCAAATCTAGTTACGTTATCTTCTTCCATAACTCGAGCTTAAGAATGAGTATTACATCTATACAGGATTGTTTGACTTAGATTCTTTGGCTTTGCTATCCTTGAACTTTAGTTTATTAACCATGAATTAAAACGCATGATATAATATCATTGTTTATTATTGTTAGTATTTGCCTTTATTAAAATGCATGTATGGAATGAATGTTATGCAAATTGTAGGTACTATTTTGGATCAATCAGAACAAAAAAAAACTTTCATTAGCCATGGAAATTTTTATACATCAATCCGATCATCCTTGCATTAAAACTATAAAAACATTTGATTTGAGCATATTGCTCTTTAGTTTCACACAGAAAGTTTAATAATCTCTGACTATGGCCTTGGGTGGGTACAATCTCTCGTTCCAGTCCTTCTGCATTTTCGACCATGTAGCCTACTTTTCGGATAGCCTTGTAAATTTGAGTGGTCAAATGTTCTATGTATTGTTGTCTCCCTAAACTTTTAGTTCTCCACATTTCTTGAGCATCCACTTCCATATTACAAGTGCAGGCCCAATAATCCTTATTTTCTTGCCATTTAGCCAAAATCTTGCCTATGTGGTTTTGATTGCTTATCAACTAAAGCTCCAAGCTCATCAACTCCTACTCTAAAGCCTTATTCTCATTTTGAAAATCGAAGTTCCTATTTTGTTCCTTCCTTAGTTCTGCCTTCAGCTTTTCATTTTCTTTTTGGCACATTGCTACCTTTTTAGAAGCTCCTGAAAGTTTTTTTTTCCATTCATGCTGTTCTTTGGTAAGTGTAGAGATTATTTCCTTGTTTCCTCAAGCTCTATTCTTCCAATACTCCACCATATCTCTTAATTATTCCATATCCTTCTTAGATCCTTTCAAAAGTCTACTGTCCAACCTTAATTTCTTATTTTCTTGATGTAAATTTTACAGATCTTCTTTTAATACCTTTCATTCCTTGGTCAACTTCTATACTGCATCATTTTTTATCATCAAATCATATCTCAATAGGTTAACCTAATCCATCATGGCCATTTTCTCTTTCTCTAACTTTTTCCTTGCAATCTCAAACTTTCGTTGGGCAATCTCAAGAGTTGATAATACCAATACTGAAATAGGAGTTGGTAAGTTTTCTGAAACATCGACTGATAGAGGCTTGATTTCGTCAACCCTTTTCCATTCTCCAAATAAGGTAACCTTTTGCAACATTATCTGTAAATATAGCTGGGCTTATTCGATTGACCTACTTCCATGCTTTGATGATTTCACAGACCCTTTTCACATAATCGAATGCCTCATAATCAATCTTAAGTGAACTCAGTCTATAAGTTATAGGGATGAACTGTTGTGAGTTATATTGTCTTTGAACCAAAGAGGTGCATAACTCACTGCCCCTCATATTTCTAACAAGGGTACCCATGACTCATCTCCACAACTATACAAGATGGCCATAGAAAGCGTCCATGGTGCCATTCATGTTACATCTTCACTAGTGAGTTCCAGAAAGAACGACATCCACTGTCCTATTGTCCAATCCCTTCTCCATTCTTTGGCAACAAACTCTTTGATAGGAACGAAATGAACAGAGAATGGCCAAAATGATATCTTTTCTTTTTCCCAAAAGTGACTTCTGAGCCAAACAAAAAGTAACTGAGCACACCTTATAAATCACCTATTACCCTTCTTTTGATAAAAATTAAGTGATCTAACAGTCTCTGCCAAAATAGTTGATAAATGGTTTATACCTTTTATCCAATTGCTTAAAAAAGTCAACCACTGATGCTTCTATATGTCTTAACACCTTAGGGAATATCACCAATCCATACACGACCAAAGTAAACACATCCAACCCCTGATCAGTATCAATATACTTTTTTATATAGTCAAACAGAAAAGCTGATGGAATAGTCTTAACCCTATTTTTTTTCTTCTTGTGCTTTTCTATCTCCTCAACCCTTACTTGTATGATCTTGGCTAACTTTTTTCTATATCCAGTCATTTTTTATTCCTTCCAATAGATCTTGCTTGATTGGTAGACTCTATCTGAAGTAAAGATGAATATTCTTCAATTGTAAGGGCCAAGTCTTTTTGGTTGGACACAAAGCATCGATAAAATGGATCCCAGAATTGTACTGTGCTCTAATCAGCTATTCATCAATCTTTACTGACATGAGTTTTGCCACATCCTCATATTTCTTGGAAAATGATTCATTTCTTTTTGTTTCCCACTATTTCCAGATAGCCTTTAATTCTGATGTGTCATTTTAACTAAGATCGACGTGCACTAACTGCAGTAGCAATGCGATATGACCATCTACTAAACAATCTCCTTCTTTCTCCTGAGTATCTTTTGATTGGCTTTTAACCTCTAAGTAGCTCTTACACGCGGATGACATCCAATAGGTTTTCTGAAAATTTTTCTTGTTAAAGATTGGTCCAAAACAATACCCTTTTAAGAAATGTGCTACCTATATGATGCATACAGCAAATTTGAAGGCAACAAAAGAATTAAAAAAATTAATAATATAAATAAAACAAATAAATAAACAAGTATATGACAAAACATAATATATAGTGTCTTAATTTTAGGTAATTTTTTAAAAAATGATGGCATGGCTATATCTTAAGGCTACGCCTTACGGCTCATTATATGTCGAGTTAAGATTTATATGTCTAAAGGTTCTCAAACTATTCCCCACATCATTATCCATTATAGACTAGTAAGGTTCCCCAATCCTTACCTATTATAAGCTATTAACGGAAAGGGTTCAATCTAAATGAAAGTGTTTCACTAGTAAATGCGAAGATTATCAACTTACAAGAGCGTAGCTACTTCACTTCCTTCTAAAAGGAATAGAACTTGGGTCTAGAGCTTATGCATGCGAATGAATATGCAAAATGTGTACAAAGTGATGTATTAATCAACATAACATAAATAAATCATAGCACAAAACCAAAATAAAGTAATAACTAACATACAATTTATTTTATTCATTAACTTCTATATTTTTTAAAAATAAAATAAAGGAATTAAATTAAATATCAAATAAAACCAATTAAATCCAACCATAGTCAATAGCGCATAATTAAAATTTTGGCCTAACTCTCAACTAGTCCCTAGTGGAGTCGTCAAGTTGTCGTAACGATTTTGGGACCGCTAGACGTAAAGGGTTTATAAAATCAAGAAAACTGGAGAGAAGTCATCACCAATCTCTTTTAGGGTGTGATTGATCACCCAAAAGTTTATCTTTTTAACAAAACTTTAAAAACAGGTTTAAAGTTTATCAAAAAGATCAATTTCGGTCTATGAAAACCAAGTTGGGTTCGGGAGTCGGTTACGTGTGAAGAAGGATTAACACCTTTACAACGCCCATACCAATTAATTATGCACTATTTTCGATGTTAGATAAAATAGTTTTAATTTGAAATTTAATAATAATCCCTTTCGTTTGAAAAACTAAAATTTTGCTGAAGCTTTTTATTTAGGAATATTGAAAAAATATTTAAGTTAAAGAATTATCTTTAAATTCTCAAACATATAGGCGGAATTTAAAATAACTCTTTTCGCTTAAGATTTAACACAACAATCCTTAAAATAAAATAACACTCTTTATAGAAGATAATTGTTGGTAACTCTCCAACATCTAGGTAGAGTACCAAGAATTATTTTCTTCAGAATGTTATTTTTATTTTATTTTATAATATCACAAATAAAATGTATTGTCCCTTTTTCATCATAAAATATTTTATCATCATGTAGTAAATAAAAATTAAAGATAGAAGAATGCAGACAATTACCAATGATAACACGTTAACGTATGTAGGGGTATAAACAAGCCGAGCCGAGCTGAATAGTGAGAAGCTTGAGCTCGAGCTCGACTCACAATTCGGGGCTCGATACTTGGCTCGAGCTCGATTCATGATCAAATTCGAGCTACTCGAGCTCGCTCGATTAAGCTCAATTAATATGTAAAAATAAGCTCGATTCGTATATTTGACAAGAGTTCGATTATTCATGCTCGAATTCGAACTCAAACTTGGACTCAAAATATTTTATTAATTAAAATAATAAAAATATATTTAAATATAAAAGTTCGATTAGGCTCGCGAGCTACTCGAGTCAGATATAAGAATACTCGAATTTGGCTCGATCGATAAGTCGAGCTACTCGAGCTCGAGCTTGACTCGACAATAATTGAATCGAATTCGAGTTTTTTTCGAATCGAACCCGAGTAGCTTGCGAGTACTAATGTATCATTTACACCCCTAAACGTATGTATGCCAATAAATGTTATGTAAGATGGAATGTAATTTTAAAGTTGGGTTCTTAAGTATAATGAGACCATCCCGACTCTCTAACTTCTAGATAAAGCTTAGGCGCGACTGTTTATATTTAGGATCCTAATTTACTATTATACTTTTTATTTATTAATCCCATTATTAATGTGAATTAAGAATTCGTATGAAAAAATTTAATGAAATAAAGTTTCCTAGATACCTCATCATCTAGGTAGCATTCGGGAACAAATCATTTCATGTGAGATTTTCACACGTATCCTTAAAGTTTTGAAATAGATTTACGTCGAGGTTTAAGACTTGCATGATTTTTTGGGAATGATTAGGGGGTGTATGCTAAATTTGGGGTTCAGACTCTTAGGGTTTGAGATTTTTGATTTTAGGGTTTGAGATTTTGGATTTTAGGGTTTCAATTTTTAGGGTTTGAAATTTTGAATTTTAGGGTTTCAATTTTGGGGTTTAGGGAGTTTAGGGTTTAGTTTTAGGGTTTAGGGTTTCAATTTCTGGCTTTAAAGGTTTTAGGATTTAGTTTTACGGTTTGAAGGATTTGGGGTTTTGATTTTAGTGTTTGAGGTTTAGGATTTAAGGGTTTGGATTTTAGGGCTAAAAAAATGTGAACATCTCTAAAAATCCCCAACATCTCGACAGACTTTCGGAGTAAGTTCGATTTTTATGATTTTCAAAAATTAACTTTTTTTTATTATAAAGAGTTAATATTAATTTACTTAGTTTTAAATTTTTTTTAATAATAATTTCTCAACATCTAGGTGAAATTATTATTATTTAAAGTACAATTGTATTCCCTCCAACATCTAGGTAGAGAAAGTTTTTTTAATTATTTTTTATTTTTTATTTAATACTTGGATTATTAAAAAATATTAAAAGGAATTTAAAAGTTTTAAAATCATTTGAATTATTATTATTGTTATTGTCATTTAATGATTATTATTGTTAATTATTATTATAAAACAAAAAAAAATTATTGTAACAAACTCTAAAACTTTAAAAACATGCATAAATAGCAATAATAATAATGTTAAAAATGATATAAATAAATAATATATAAAAATAAAAATAATAAAAAAAGTTTTTTTACCTGAACCAGACCTATCAACGGTCCAGTCAACATCGGTTTAGTTGGGCCAAAAACAAGGACAGTTCGACAAACGGCTCAGTTGAACCGGTTGAGTGGCAGTTCGACGTGCGGTTTAGTTGAATTGGTTTAAGGCTGGTTAAGGGAAATGGGTAAGTGGGCGGTTGCACAGATCTTGGGTCGAGTTCGGGTCTATGCACCGATCCTTCTTAATCCAATACGACATCATTTTACTCTTTGGTTTTTCTATATAAAGTCAATTTTTTTTAGCTCATTTCTTCCCCTCTAAAAGAAAAAAAAGTTTTCCGACCCCAAAAAGTCTCTCTGACTCCAAGCCGGGTTCAGTGTACTGCTGTCGTGTCGACCACATTTTGGGTCATTGCCAGTGGTCGTCGATTATCGAAAAATTTTAAAATTCATCAAAAAACTCTTTTCGACCTCCTGAGCTCAGATCCACTTTCCTTTTCACAAGAAATAGCTCCGATCAATGTAGATCGAGGTTTGAGTTTTTTGTGTTCTTTTTTTTTTTTGTTTTGCAAATTAACTAATGATCCTTTTTTTTTCTTTGATGCAAGTGGCTTTGGTGCTTAGGCTCCTCCTTATAGGGAGAACTGTATTTCATTTTGTTTTTTTTGTTTTTGTGGATCTGTTTTGAGTTTTTTTTTTTATTTTTTGATAGGTGGGGATGAGGGAGTGTTTAGGTTTTTAAGATTGGTTTTAAGTTTTTGGGTGTGGGAGTTTTGTGTTTTTAGGAATGGAAATGTGTCCAAGAGAGACGAAATGAGGAGAGGCTAGGTGCTTTATAGGGCTAGGTGGTGGTGTAAGGTGGAGTACGTAGTGGCTGTAGGGTAGGTTGTAAGTTGACTGGTCGAGTGATTGGTGAGGGCAACTGATCTGATGGGATTGGGTAAAAGTGGTTGGTCTGATGGGATTGGGTAAGGGTGGCTGGATAGGAGGCTGGATAGGCGGTTGATCTGATGGGACTAAGCAGGGGGCTAGACAGGGGCGGCAGCGGCGCCATACATAGCCCCCTGTTTTCTGTCTCTTTTTTATTTTTAATTTTATTTTTTGTTTAATTAATAAATATTAAAGTAAAAAAATAAAATAAAATATAAATATGTTTTGGGCTTAAAGAATGAGATCGGGTTTTGGGTCTAATTGGATCAAATTAAGTCCAATTAAGTCAAAATCTGGCCTGAAGCCCAATTAAGTTAAAATCGCACTTGAAACCCAGTTGAGCCCAAATCGAGCATAGAGCCCAGTCAAATTGAAATCAGACCTGGGCCTGAAAACCCAATACACGTGAGACTAAAAACTGAATAAATTTGATGTCTACAAGATGGTTTAGGGGTTGACAACTTGTTAGCATCAACCCCATTTCCACTAAAAATAATCGGTAGCTATAACTTTCTGCCATTAGGGTACGTCACATCCACGGCAGGAAACTTCATAGTCGCCATTGCTGGAATTAAAATCTGATTTGCCATTGCAATCTGCAAACAATACCAACTTCTTGTGGACTTTTTCATAGGCAACAATTGCCTTCCAACCTAGCGGTCCCAAAGGTGCTGATTTTGATGAGAAAAATTTCAAAACTCCCCGAACTAAATCTTGAAGCAGCTTTTGTGTCTCAAGGATACATGGATCTCGAGGATTAACTGTCACTCGATTAACAATCTCATGAACAGTAAGAGAAAGCATTCTTGTTTGTATACGATGGTCCGAATTAGTGACAACAGCGTTGTCACCAGAAAGAGCCCCATTCTCACCACCTTACTGCTTTCCATTGCTCCTCTCTAGGTTTGCCAACCTTTAAGGAATCTTCTGGAAGTGGAGTAATCATTGCCATGCAAACTGCAGAAATAAGGTGCATAATTGAATGAGAAACCACTATGGAATTGTAAGGGTAATAAAAGTAAACTAACTTTTTCTGTGGTTTGCTGAAGTAGCTTCTCTTATGCTTACCTGTAAAAAACCACACCATTTTGAGAAATAAGAATAAAAATACTCCCATCAAAGAATTGAGATATTTTAATACCTTAGTTAAAGAAAAAACTCTATCGCCATTGAGAGGGGAGATATTTCAAGCCTTTCCAAATTTATTGATACTCTGACATCAGTAGCGGCTTTTCGGTTTTGAGAAAAAAAAAATTTATATACTTGTATAGGATAAAATATTAATAATTTATGTATTTATATTATATTTTATATGAAATATAAAATATATTTTTTATTTTATTAAATTTATATAATTTTTATTAAAATTTTAAATTATATTATTTTTGTGTATTTTATTTATATAATTTACATGTCGTATCATCATATCGTATTTTAAATTATCAAAATTTTATTCATAAAAAAATTATCACTTTTGGGTTTTTTATGATCAATTTTTTAAATTTTGACTTTGTTTTATTTTAGATTTATTATTATTGATTTAAATGTAAAAAAAAAAAATGCTTTTATAAGTTATAAATGAAATAATTTCAAAACATATTTTTAAAATTTTAATTCAATAAAATATTTAACCTTTATTAAATGCGATTAGCACGTTTATTTATTGAATAAAAGCAATTAAAATCTTTTTTGATCAAGAAAATTATCTTCAATGAGATTACTTATGCACATGTTCTGCATGGAGGCTTACGAAATCCTTCAAGCATAAACCGCTATGCTATGGATATTTTATTATTTCAAAAAAAAAAAATTAATCAACTTGATGCAAGATATTTTCTTTTTCTATAAAGACAATAAATCACAGTTAACCACGATATATTACTTGTTTTCCATACCTTGAAAAGGCGCCATATAGATGCAGGTACGCTATGTTTACAATGTGGAATGCCTGGGGAGACGTTATTACATGCTTTAAGAGATTGTGAAAAAGCGATGGCAGTTTGGTTATCTTCAAGGTGTGATAATAAGTGATTCTGCAAACTACACGAAGAGGATAAGGGATGGATCACTAGCCTGTTAATCTCTGTGGATAAGGATAGCTTTGAAAAAGGCCTTGTAGTGTGCTGGGCTATATGGTATTCCTGGAACATGCTAGTCAAGAATGGTGAAGTGATAAGTGTTGATGACACGGCTAGATTTGGAGCTGATTTTTTGGAGGAATATAAGAGAACTAAATGTAGAACAGAGAGCCAAGGGAAAAGCACTGCCCAGTGGAAAACCCCCCATCAAGTGCTGTTAAAGTTAATTTTGATGGAGCCTTAAACATCGAAACTGCAATGAGAGGTATTGGGGTTGTAGTCCGAAATCATAAGGGAGAACTAGAGAAGTACTTGGAGCAGCAGTGAAGAGAGTTGAAGATATCAGGGATGCGCTGCTAGTTGAGGCAATTGCTGCGGTAGCTAGAATATCTCTTGCGCAGGAACTACCTTTCAGATCAATAATCCTAGAAGGTGACGCTTTTAAATTTATATCCAAACTAAAGTGGGGAAATAATGGCTTATCTGCTATTGATAATATACTGAAGAATGCTAAGATTCTGAATCAAAGTTTCTATTATGTTAGGGAGGAGTACGTGCGGCGTCATGCAAATGAGGCTGCCCATATATTTGCCAGGTTTGGGCTAAGATTGTCAAGGGACCTAAAGTGGGTAGATGAATACCCACCCATTATTCATGAGACTATTATGACTGAATGTAATTTTTCTACTGGATGAATGCAGATGACCATTTCTTTCAAAAAAAAAATCATGTTTACAATTTTATACCTCTTAAAACATGTTATTCAACCTCGTCATTATTGGAAGGAAACAAAATGTAGATAAAGAAGGAAAATTTTATTTCTTTTTCTATATTTGGGTATAAAAATAATACTGTTAATTTCGTTTTAGTATCAATTATACCAACTATTACGTTTTAGTTTTATTGGCATATAACATACTTAAAGATAATTTTTTGTATCGAATTCGGTAGTAGATAATATTGATTGTTTTTGTTGATTTCAACTAGTTTCAATAAATATTAATGGATTAATTTGTTTCAATCAGTATATAAATGTGAAACATGTTTTGTAAGTTTTAACTTATTTTTTGTTATTTGACTATTTTTAATTTAATAAAAATAAAATTAATTAACAAAATAACCTTTAAAAGTTCAGTTTTTCTTTTTTTTTTTCTATAACCTATTTTCGTTTATACTTTATTTTTTCAAATCAAAGTTTATAAATAATTCAATCTCTTTTAAAAAAGTAATTGTACTCTTTTTAAGGTTTAATAATCATGAAGCCAAGGTTATTTTTTTTATCTTAATATTTATATAAAAAAATTCATTTAAATATTATATGATCATATTAAGTATTTAAAAATATCATGATAAATTAATGATATTATTTTTTTATACATTTAAATTTATTTATTTGATTTTTAAAGATATTGCATATTTATTTTATAGATTATTAGTAGTATTATTATGTACAAATTTATGTATTTTTATAAATATATTTATATTAAAAAAATTGAAATAATATGTCAAAACAATTGTAATGATGTATACCCCTTTTTTTAAAAAAAATTGAGACGTTACTCAGTACGATATTAACACTTTTGACAAAACAATATATAAAATTATAAATAAAATATCAATTAAATTGAAATAAGTGATTTTTATTTTTGAAAAATTAAATTTGGAGGAAAGTAAGAAATAGGGTCACGCATTATTTTTTCATTTTTCTTTTTCTATCAAATGAGAAAAAAATATTTTACTTTCACCTTTCCTTACTCTTTTCCCCTTATTTTATTTATCTTTTCATATGTATAAAATAAACAAATTGCATAAACAATTACAACATGTTAACTTATATCCCACCCTTATTTAATACCATCACATAATTTTTTTTCATGTTATTTAACACAATACTCATTAAAACTTACTTTAGATATGTCAAAGATGTAGCGTATTTAAACATCAACTCACATATTAATAGATGATATTGGCCTAATATTAATTTTTAATGAACATGGCCTAGCACGGCATGTAGCCTATAACTCACATGGAACATGTCGTGTAGGGTTGGCAACGGGTTGAATCAGGACGGGTTTTTTGCTTGTCCCGAACCTGATCCGATTTTATATTCATAAAATTCGACCCCAAAATTTTTTTATTTTTTTATATCTGAATCCGACCCGACTCGATATTATATAAATCGTACCTGATCCGATCTTATCCAAAATTAATAAAATATTATTTTATAAATTTAAAATATTTTTTTAAAGTATAAAATATATAATTTTATAAATATATATAAATAAAAAATTAAATAATTAATTAAAAAAATAATTTTTATATAATATCGGATCGGATCAGGTTTGCCTAAAACCTAAATCCGATCTGACCTCAATTTTTTCTTAACATTACCTAACCTGACCCAACCCGAAACTTAATTTTTTATAAAAAAAAAAAAATCAACCCTATGAGGTCGAGTCGGGTTGAAACCCTCCAGGGGCGGGTTGGACTACCAACCCTAATGCCATGCCAAGTGTGATACTATTTTTTATGACAAGTCATGTCAAACATGATCCATTAATAGCTTTTTTAAATTTTAGTATTTTTTAAAATTTTGTTATCTGTTGAAAATAACAAGTTGGATAAATATAAGTAAAATGAAATAAAAGCACACAATTTGCATGATTCAACAAATGCTTATAATCACGATAAAAGATAATAAAATTCACTAAATAAAGATATTAAAATTTACAATTCTATATTTAAAATCATACACAAAAAGATATTATAAGACACAAGATTTTTATTCTATTTTTCATTGTAATAATCTAATAATTCATTTATATAATGTGCTTTACCTTATGTTCAGACTTCTTCATCTAACAAATCTTTAAGTAATATGCACATTTTAATAATATTCACACTTTTTTTTCTTTCTAACTATATTTTAGCTACTTATTATTACAAGATCGAGTGTCAACTTTTTTACCGTAATAACTTATTTTTTATGAGTTTTGTTTTTCTAGTAATATAGTTTTCATGAATTTTTTTTATAAAAAGTAACCTATCATATATTTTGCATGTAAAATGAATGGAAAGAATTATAAATTTAACCATTAATAATTTTAAATATTTCATAAATAAATTTATTTAATATAATTTTATTTTTATAAATTGTCAACAAAATACCAAAAGTAATATAATTTTATCACAATATGAAAACAATATAAATACAATTCATTTGAGTTTGTGTATGTTCATGCAAGCTCACATGTCCTTTAGGCTTATGTGTTGTATTGTGTTAACTCACATGTCACATGTGACATGTTGGCACTAGCACTTAATGGATCATGCCATGTTGATCCATGAGATTAAAATTCTTTAACCTAGCACGACACACGTATATATTTCTTGTTTGGTTTAGTCTAATTTTTTAATAGCAGGTTATGCCAAGTACTGTTGGTAGTTTAGAATATGATGTATCTCATATTGAGTAAAAAGATCATTTATATATAGTTTAAAAAAGATTATTTATGTTATTTAAGTAATTGAACTAAGTGTTAGAGTAGACTAAGTCATTTGGATTTGCTAGGTATTTTCTTAGTATGTTAGACAATTTTAAAAGTTAAAGATAGGCACATGAACATTTTGGCACTTGGGAGTACTTGGGCTTGTTAAGTAAATAGATTTAATTTTTAAATCCTTTAATTTTTTATTTTGAAATATTACTAATTCTAAATAAACATATTTGAACAAAAAAAAATGATAATCTGAATAAACATATTTGAACAGGAAAACATGACTGATTAAATAAAGTTTATTTAAACAAGAAAACATGATTATACAGAATGTCATAACTTTTTTAATTAACTTGATTGGTGATCACTCATTTATTATAAATAGATTTTTTTACCTGGTCAAGTTTACTACTTCTGATTTAGAGAGTTTTTTAAGACTTTTTTGTATCTTATAGGTATAATTGTCTTTATAATAGTGTTTTTTACGTCTCAAAGCCATATTTTTCTTTTTTTATTATTTCTCTTTTGTTAAATTTTCTAACAAGCACTATCCACATCATAACAAATAGTGTCATGCAATAGGTTGCTCAACTCATTTAACATCTCTAAATTTACTCTAAAAGCTTTTTTCTGCTAAAATCTCATTCTTTATAATTTGAAATTTATTTTAGTTGATTCATAAAATCACTCTTAAAAGATAGTATTCAATAGATTTAAGATTTAAATCTCAACACTTAAACCTAATTTAGTATTATTATTGAAAGTAGTTTTTGTGTTCAAAAATTGTTTTTACCTAACTTCAATGCTAAACAAAAAAGTATACATGGCTTTTCAATTAAAAGCTTGAGTTTGCAACTCAAATAAAAAAACCTCTCTTCTAAAAGTATATTAAAGCTTTTCCTTTGAGTTTCTATTTATATTTAGCCCACATACACTTAAATCTCCAATATCATTTTACAGAAAACACAAGTGAAAAATAACGATGGTGACTACAGTAAACATAAAATGTACCGACATTCTGATTCCCCTAAGAAGGAGAATTGTACGCTTAGTTGGAAGCTATTCAAGTAATAATGGTTTCTGAAAATGTGATATTTGAACCATACAAGTAAACGGCTTGTGCTTTTGAACGGTGGGTTTGTGCCCTTCCGTTCTTTTGAACTTCCATCACAATGTTCCCTTTCAGTCAAAACGACCAAAATGCTACTTTAGATGCAAATAGTTCGAAATACCCAAATTTCGTTGGAGTTGATTCCATGAAATTAAGAGTGAAACAAGGGATGCAGATTGTAGAAAAGTGCTTTTGGGATTTTCTTTTCTTTTTAGATTATTATTTTTATGTTTTGAGTTTTGATTATTAATAAAGACTAATAAGTTGGGTTTCTGTCAAGTCGGAAGCATTAATTAGAAGAAGGTTGATCAAGATTGGTTGTTTAGAACATTGGATTGGTATAATGAAGGAAGGGAAAGAAAGATTGAGTTTTTTGTATTACGCAGATGAGAACAAATGGATATGAGAATGTACTAATAATATGAAATGGATATCTTCAATTTTATTTTTTTTTTGTTCTAAAAAGAAAGTGGTAGTAATAAATTTTGGATTTTGGGTTAATCTAAGTATTTTATTTGAATAAGACGTTTTAATTTATTATTAAATTTGTATTTAATATAATATTTTTAAATGATGGGACCAGTCCAAAACATGTCAATCTGTCACTAAGAAACTTACATGGCATTTTTAAAATTAGTTTTTACCAAAAATCCAAATCATCAAAATCCAAACAATTAAAACATGGCAATTTTTAAATTAATTTTACCAAAAATTCAAATTATCAAAATACAAACAATTAAATAATAAATTTTGTCTAATTAGTAAAGTCAATATCAACAAATTCAACCAAAAAAATCAGATTTAACAGAAAAAATTTAATACAGTTATCATTAGTTCAAAATTTCAAAATCCAAAAAGTAAAGGTAGTACCATTATCATTGGACTAAAATTTTAAAGCTCAGGTAATATCAATATTAAAATTATTTTAAAACTTAGAAAATATTGTTAGTGCAAAAATTGTGAATCTAAAATTATTATTTTTGTTAAATTCTGAAATTTTGAGAAAATGTTTCAAAGCATGTAACAGTGTTTTTTTTTTTAAGTTTTATTCACTTTTACCATATTATTTATTTAATAAGTGTGCAAAGAGATTACAAGTGATAAATCTCGATGATATAACGAAACTTAGTAACTAATTACGTTTTAGACTAACAAAATCAACCAACCAAGCATTCACAAACGTATTACAAAATTAATGAATTTTTATAAGGTTTTTTGTTGCAAAACTTTATATACAGAAAACTTTATAAAAGGAAATCTAAAGTTTAGTGAAAAAAGTGAGAGTTCTAATAATTGTTTTTGTGTCTTTTTTTAGAAAATAAGATGAGTTTATATATATAATTAAGTGTCCTTTTATCCTATTGATATAATTATTTATTTTGAATAAACAAAAACTATCTACCTTTTAACAATTATAATTGTCGATTTAAATAAATTTATCTTTCTATTTTTGTACAAAATTAACTGTCTATCTATTTTTGAACAAACTTAATTAATCACACACTTAATTAAATTTTAAATTAAAATAAAATAATATTTTATTTATTAAACTTTAAATAAAATAATATTTTATTTACTACTAAGTGTCAAGTGCAAGTGCCATTAATTAAATATTAATATATATTAATTATTTCATTAATGGAAGACCAACCATAATTAAATATTAATATATATTAAATATATTAAATATTTAGTTAATGCAAAATCAACCAAACTTGAAAAATCAAGCCAACCAATTCTTTTGATATATGTATTATTATAGCCCAATCATATATATATATATATATATATATTATAACATAAATAATTATCATATAGAATTTACTGACGTGGATAGACATTTTTTTTTTTGACACA
This sequence comes from Durio zibethinus, assembly GCF_047325235.1. Lineage (NCBI taxonomy): Eukaryota > Viridiplantae > Streptophyta > Magnoliopsida > Malvales > Malvaceae > Durio > Durio zibethinus. Next base: position 7,755,474 of record NC_143185.1, read on the forward strand.
TAAGAAAATCTCTTAAATTTCTCTTTTTAATAACGCATAAGATATTTATTAACTTTAAACTATTTATCTAAAAATTATATTTAAAAGATTATTTAGTTATCCAAAATTTAAGTGGAAGATTAAGTCATATATATTGTTTACTTATCCAAAATTTTCAAAATTTAAAATGGAAGACCAATCATATATTTTTTATATATATTATTCCAAGATACAAAATTTACTAGATAAGGTGTGGTGCTATGAACATTTATGTGGATAATTTTTCTATTGACAAGTAAGAAAATCCATAAAATTTTGCACTTTACCAAAATTCAAGTAAATGATAAAATCTTTTATATTAAAAATATTTAAAATTATGCGAGTTAACACGTTTAAAATATCATAAAAGCTTAGATTTTTTTAAAAAAAATTAAATATAAATTTAAAACTATTTTTAAATATATATGTATCTAAATATTAAAATTTTATCTCTCTTATTAACAATTTTAAATTTTGGATATAATCTACATTACAATTTAAAAAGATATTGGTGAGGGTTTCATAATTTGGTCATTGTGTCAATCTTGATTTTGACAAGAATTTTTTTCAATCCCTAAAATATTCACGTAGATTAGACAAGGTACATGCAGTAGTGTATTCCAAGCATGCAAAGTTGAAACTGTGAGGATGTTTAACTTGAAGAAGGTGTAGTTTGACAATTTTCAACCAAAAAGCATCAGGTTTATGGCTCGAGAAGTCATAATTCTACGCAGGCTTGACCATCCAAATATCATGAAATTGGAAGGGGTAATCATATCTAGGTTTTCAAGTATTGTATATCTTATATTTGAGTACAGGGAGCATGATCTTGCTAGCCTATCTTTTTCTCCTAATGTCAAGTTTAGTGAGGCACAGGTTTGTTTTGTATCTTATGATAAGTTTGAAATTAAAACCATAGATTTTGGTTGTAGTTGACAGGCAAAGCATAATATTATGTTATTTGATCATGATATGATCTTTTCTTCAATTCTTGGATGTTTGAGTTCAGTTTAGGTTCACCTTCATGTATAGGTCAAGTGCTATACAAAGCAGCTATTATTGGGACTTGAGTATTGCCATCTGCAAGGTATAATGCATTGAGATATTAAAGCATCTAACATTTTGGTAAATAATCAAGGAATTTTGAAATTAGGGGACTTTAGATTGGCAAACATCCTTACTTCAAGGAACAAGCAATGATTAACAAGTCGAGTATTAACTCTATGGTATTACACTCCTGAACTTTTGATGGGATCAACAAGTTATGAAGTCTCAGTGGATCTGTGGAGTTTAGGCTGTGTTTTTGCATAACTTCTTATGGGAAAGCCTATCCTTAAAGGGAGAATTGAGGTGATTGTGTTGTCATGTTGTATTGCTCTTTTATATTATTCAAATTATTATTTTTTTATACCAAGGAAACCACAGTCCAAAGATAAAAGAAAGGATTATAGGTATTGGAATTTGAATCCAGATATGCTAAATGTCACCTTTAAAGGAAACGGCATAAATCAACTAAGTTAAGTTCAACATTTATAGTATGTGAATTATTTGCCATTGCATTATATCAGGTAGTTGAAGTAGATTGTCTTGCACTTATTATGCTGAACTATTCAGATAAGCAGTGAAACAGAAATTCATATAGGTTTTTATTGTTTATTGATTGTCTTACACTTATATTTACTTCTTAGACGGCTAAAGTAGATTGGTTTCTCCCCCATTTGGCAGGTTGAACAACTGCATAAAATCTTTAAGGTATGTGGCTCCCCACCTGATGATTATTGGAAAAGGATTAGGCTTCCTTATTCAACCATGTTAAAACCTCAGCATACTTATGAAAGTTCTCTTTGGGAAAGGTGTAAAGATATAACAAAGTACACGAAAATCAAATAAAAAACACTTATGTGGATGCTCATGTGTACAACTTATCTTAATGACATGCAATATATTTTTTAAATTTTAATTGTTCATCAAATAATTTTTTTCAATCAATTATTTAATTTTCAAATACTTTTAAAATTAAAAAAAAATTAAACTTAAAAATTGTTTAAGTTCACATAAAAATATTTCACAAATCACTATTTCTCTTATGGAAGATAATGGTAAAATTCATTCGGAATATTAGTAACTATTTTGCTTCTTTTTTTAATAATTTAAAATACAAAGATATTCTCTCTCAATTTAAAATCACAAAAATCTATTAAATTAAAATTAAACAAATCTATTTTATTTTATCACTTATAATTTATTAACAGATCACAAACATTAATAAATTTAAAACTAAACAAAAAATCTCTCATTTCTAATGAAAAATTATAAACAATTATAATTTCCTCATTGAAAGAGGAATGTCCCAGCTTTCTAAGATGCTTTTATTTTTATATTGTTAACAATAAACCTTTTAAGGTAAATATATAAATTCACAATTATCAAATCTCTTCTTAAGTATATTAGACAACATTTCTTTATTGTTTTCTTTGATCATATGAAAATCATGTTAGATTTTTTTTTTTTTCGCTACTTTGGTCTTGAATTGTGAATATTTATGCTTGAAGTGATACAAAATTGATAAATCATGAATCATGCTAATTTTTTGGACAAATGAAATTTTTTTAGTTTTTATTTAACATGTTTGTGTTATCTTTATATTAAATTAAAATTGGACAACAAAATGAATGAAAGAGCATATAGTAATACCTATTACTACTACTGTATTTTATATTTAATAATTGATTTTTAATTAACTTTTATGTTTTTTCATAATTATCTTATTTTTTACAAATCAACTCAAGATATGTTATAACCTAATTGCTATATTTAATTTATATATACTTTAAACATGTAAATTAAATAATATTAATTCATGTATCTATACACATTTAAATAAATAAAATAATATTTTATTGTTATTGCAATTTATTTTTTCAATTTGTATCTTTCTTTTTTCAAGGTATATTCTATTACTTTTATAAGTTTATTCTTATGAAATTAATTTTTTTTCAAATTTTTTCTTTTTTATTTTCACATATCTCTTAACATTTTTTATATTTTGTATAGTAATTTGAACAAAATTATAAAATGAAAATATGCTTGTAATTTTTTTATTATTTAATTCATATAATATATATATATATATGTTTTTGTTCTTTTAAGAAAGACATATAATTTATTTTTATTTGATATAAAATTCAAATGTATAAATATTATTGTAAATAAAAATGGTATAAGGTGAAAACATGTCCTTTTTTTACTTTTAAAAAAAATTTATTTTTTTATGACAAGTCAGTCTAATGTAAAATTTTATATATGTTATAAATTTTTTAAATTTAAATATAATTTTAAAAAATTATTTTATATATATTTTTATATAAAATAAATAAAATTATTTCGTATATCACATTAGTCACAATTTAGTTTTAAAATAAAACAGAATTCTACTTGTATTAAATTGCTTCTTGTTCTCTACTTGTATTAAACTGCTTCTTGATATATATTTTTTATTCACATAACTTAGAGCACATGAAGCAAGAAACTTTCTTCTCAATTTTTAATTCTCCTGTAATACAATATAAGTTGAAATGTTGTACAATTGATTAAGATCTATAACTTACATAAAAATTATCTCCGAAGGAGGCAATTGGTTGAGATGTGTCAGCCAATTGCTTCTATATGGAGACGAATTTTAATTTTTCTTTTCTTTTTTTAATCGCTTAAGGGATTCAATGAATGAATGACAAAATTTGTTCATTTGTGAAAATTATTTTGGAATTTGCATAAAGGGTTGAAAAAGATAAAGAAAGGAGAGAAGAATCAAGAAGAAAAAAAGAGTAGAAATTTTTTTAAAATAAAAACTAAATTAGGGAGAGAAAAAGCGAGGGAGGGAAGAAACGAGAGACAAGAAAGGAGATAGATAGAATATTCGAGCATGTTTAAGGTGGTTTTCGGCCGTACTAACGCCGATCCAGCCTCAACTTACCGATACGGTAATTGTTTTTAGTTTTGTTTTAAAAAAACATTTTTTTAAATTTTATAATAAATTTGATCGTAATTAACTGTTTACAGTCAGACCAACACCGGATGCGGTGTCAAGTTGATGGATTCTTACCTATGAAATTCAACTTTGCAAAAAAAAAAAAAAAGAAACTTCTTGTGGATGGAATTTGTCCAAGATGTGAAGAGGCAGGGGAATCGGTGTTGCATGCAATATTCGATTGCCCTGTTTTGGGTTCTGCGTGGGACGTGATAGCAGTATAAAGCGTCCTCAGCCGAAATGAGAAGTTGAAGCTTGAGTTTTATTCAAAGTTTGGTTTGACTTTGGTTGGATTTTAACTTTTAAATTTAAATTTAATTTGAGAAAAAAATTAAATTTTTTGAATTTGTTTTATTAGATTCATTTATCAAATAAAAAAATTTGATTTCATGTTTTATTTTAAATTTAATTATTTAAATTTAAATTTAAATTTAAATTGATATATAAAAATAAAATATTAATATTTTCATTAAAATAATAAAAATATATAAACTATAAAAATTTAATTTAATTTAGGATTTATTGAATCAAATATTAAAATATTTAAATTTAACTCAATAGTAATTAAATCAAAATTTAAAATTTATTTAATCAATTTTAAATAACTTACTGAATATGAACGTGAATGTATCATTTACTGGCTAAGTAGCAGTGCTCTCCTAATTAAAGTAGCAGATTGGATACGCCGGGTGGCAGAACAAGTCGAGCAGGAAAGGTTCAATGTTATTCTAACAGCTGCAGGGGCTATTTGGTATAATATAAATGATGAAGTCCCCGTCAAACAGCCAACTTTGTCGGATCTTTATCTGGATGAATTTTTGAAAGCTCAAGCTAACAGGAGGCAATTCCATTTCATAGATATTTTATTTTTTATTTTGTTAAATACAATTTATAAAAAAATAAATAATAAATAATAACAAAAAAAAAAAAACAAAGCAAACCAGCATTCAAAAACCGACCATAGTCACCGACCAAATTCAGCTGCAAATGCTGTATCCTACAGTCCACCTAAAAATGACGATAATAATTAAGAAAAGAAAAACCTCAAATAAAGAATAACAAAAATTCCAATGTGCTTTTGCTTTTAAACGTTAGGGGAGAGGAAAGAGAAATTTGAAAACTCTTTAAGACTTAGTATTTTCTGTAGTTTGTTTTGTTCAAACTATTTAGAGATCCCATTGTTTCTGAGCCAACTATATTTTTCTTATTGGTGTGCAAAGGCCATGGTTTGAGAGTCAAAGCCCCGTCCGCCTACAACTTCATTTTTTTTGTTTTATTAATCAAATAAATGAAACCGTGTACTTTGCATTTTATTCGTTCCTTGTCCGATCGTGGTGTTTCGTGAGAGGAAAATGGAAGAAAAAATGTGAAAGGCGTGTAAGAAAAAATTATTTTTTTTTTCCAAAAAAAATGGTTCAACTTAAATTATTATTATTTTTTATATATTTCACCGTTCGCACCAATCAAATCAAAATGAAAGAAAAATATTTGTCCTTTGCATGTTTATTTCATTTTCTTTTATTTTGCTTCTTTATCAAATATGGTTTATTATATATTGTATACGAGGTGAAATCATGTCAAATTTTACTAATGTCTTCCTAATTATGTCGGTTTAGACCTTTTTCTAATAGTAAAAATGTATATGCAAATCCAAAATTTCAACGTCAATTTCAGCGACTAGCCAAAAAAAGAGATAGAATGATTGAGAAAAATTATAAATCCAGCTTGGTAGATCGAAACAGGGAACGAACGTGGATTTTTGTTCATAGAAATTACATGGGTAGTAGCAGTTGATTTCGATGGGCTTCTGGTTGACACCCACAGCCAATAAAAAAAAACTAGTATATAAATAACCGCTTCTGCCTTCCTTCCCTGTCATTCTTCTTATTTTTTCCATTCTTTCTCCCGTCATAAGCTACAACAACATTAAAAACAGCCATTAATCATTTTTTCTAGGTGGGAAATGGAGTTAGAGCAACCCATGTTTAGAGAAACAACTGAAGCCCCGAAATTGAACGCAGCAAATGATAGTAAGACTTCAACCACTAGTGACAGGGATACGTCACCAGAATCAACATGCTGTTCCTATGTTTCCAGCAAACTCTGTCAAGGTTCGGAGTCATTCAGGACTCTAGAGATGGGTGTGCCAAAGGTTGGCTCCACCGAGAAAAAGCTGTCTTGGCTACGATCTCAAATCATTGGTGGTGATGCAGAATTTGACTCTCCTTTTGGAACTAGAAAACTTACTTATGCTGATCATACTTCATCGGCTCGCTCTCTTCACTATATCGAAAACTTCATCGTCACCAATGTTCTGCCATTCTATGGTAAAGGTTTTTTGTTTCTGATCTTCAATTGTGGTACTCTGACTTAATCAACAAAAATGATGTGCCATTTTCTAGTATAATTTTTTTTTTTTTTTGGGGGGGGGGGGTGGTTTTCTAGTATTTGTCAGCTGATCTTGCTTCGTTCTTGCGTAGGGAACACTCACACGTGTGACAGTTTTGTGGGGTACAGAACGACGAAAATGGTGCATGAAGCATCAAACTACATTAAAAGATGTCTAGGTGGTGGCCAAGATGATGCAATTCTGTTTTGTGGCTCAGGCACTACGGCTGCTATTAAAAGGCTACAAGAAGTTATGGGGATTACGGTACCATCAATTTTGAGGGACGGGGTAATAAATTGCTTAATCAATGAGAGTAGATGGGTAGTTTTTATTGGCCCCTACGAGCACCATTCCAACTTGCTTTCTTGGCGTCAAAGCCTTGCTGAAGTTGTGGAGATTGGTTTAGATGAGAATGGGTTGATGGACATTGATGCACTAAGACAACAGCTTGAGTTGTATAAACACGCCAATAGGCCTTTGCTTGGTTCATTTTCAGCTTGTAGTAATGTGACTGGGATTCAACCAGATACTCGAGAGATTGCCAAACTTCTTCACGAGTATGGAGGTTTTGTTTGCTTTGATTTTGCAGCAAGGTACACAATAAGAATTTTCTTTTATTGTTGCCAAATTTTTAAATTTGAGATTGGCAGAATTTAAATTCTAATCATTAAAATTAAAATTTTAATATTTTAATTTTAGATGACGCAACTATTAACCAAGTTTCTATATTGTGTTAATGTTAAAACCATGAGAAGTTTCATTTTTTATTGTGCTTATCATTTTGTTTCCGTGGATAGTGGTCCATATGTGGAGATTGATATGAGGTCAGGGGAGATTGATGGATATGATGCTATTTTCCTTAGTCCACATAAGTTTTTAGGTGGCCCTGGATCACCCGGCATCCTTCTAATGAGCAACGCTCTCTATCAGTTAGGATCTTCTCCTCCATCAACTTGTGGAGGTGGAACTGTTAATTATGTCAATGGTTTCAATGAACAGGTAATTACTCTCGAATTTATTTTCAATGTAAAATTTTAGAATGGATATTTAATTTTAAATTAATCCATTTAATTTAGAATTAATTGATAATAAATGAAGAGATTTTTATTATATTTATGTGTTCAGATTAATTCAATTTAATAGATGAAAGATTTTATTTTTTGTTAACTTCTCTACTATAAAATGGAAAATTGTCTTTGCTTTACCATTTTTTTTTTTTTTTTGTTCTTGGTTATATCTCCCATTTTGTAAGAAATTTGGTTTCCTTCTTCAACTGAAGACATAAAGAATGATTTGGTAGGTAGCTGTTGGGCTTCTTGGAGTCTAGAAATAAATTCCTGATTCAGATTAAGCTGGTTTAAATCTCCACTAGTGAGTCTTTAAAAAATATTTATTTTAATTACAATTTTAGAGGAAGAGCGATTTCCGACCAAATTTCTTAGTAGACATATACTTGTTATTACACGTGTTTGGTAAGGAATACAGGCATTAACTGCACAACAGGGTAAATGGAACCATACTCCAGAGAATGATAAGTTATCCTGATATCGGTCAGACTCATTCCCTTGCATTTAGAGACGCAGTTATGCAATTTAATATGTGGTAAAATGGGAATTTTATTTTGCAGGACACATTATATGCAGGTGACATAGAAGAAAGGGAAAATGGAGGGACTCCTCAAATAATTCAGATTATTAGAGCAGCATTGGCTTTTTGGGTAAAAGAATATATTGGTTATGAAGTGATTGCAAAGCAGGAGAAGTCGTACATAAATCAAGCATTGGAGAGGCTTCTCCCAAACCAAAACATATGGGTTTTAGGAAATGCAAGCACCGAGACCCAAAGACAAGCCATACTGTCTTTCCTCGTCTACTCCACAACCAACGATGGTAATAATGTTGACCAGGCAGAGGAAAAGGGGAGGGGACTTTTCATGTGGGGAGAGACTGGGAACAAGAGGGATAAACCTCTCCATGGCCCTTTTGTTGCAACCCTCCTAAATGATCTGTTTGGCATCCAAGCTCGGGGTGGATGTGCTTGTGCTGGACCTTATGGCCACAGTTTACTTGATATTGATCAGACTCGATCCCTTGCCTTAAGAGAAGCTATTAACAGGGTATCAGTACAAAATTTTCCTTTTTTTTGGGACCAAATGAAAGAAAGATAAAATATAATTCAACTTATCTAATGCCAATTGCAAAGTTTGATTGCAGGGCTACACAGGAGTAAAACCTGGATGGACAAGAGTCAGCTTTCCTTACTACATGTCAAATGAGGAGTTTGAATACATTCTTGCGGCAATAGAGTTCGTAGCCATATATGGCCAACGATTTCTTCCCCTATACCATTTCAACCTGAGAACTGGCAGCTGGACTTTCAAGAAGAAGGCGCTTAAGGACCTGGTAGGAAAGGAGAATGGTCATGGTATCCATGTCTTGCCTTTGGCTAGTGCCTTTCAGGCAATCAGCATGGACCGAGACAAAATTGATGCAGAAAAGAATGATACTTCTATCATCATTAAGTATGCATCATATTTGGAAAGTGCCAAACGAATCGCTGCTCTCCTTCCCAAGTTTCCATCTCGACGGAGGTTTCATGAAGATTTAGATCTTGACCTCCTCACTTTTAGAGTCTAACCATACTATCAAGAAATGATTCGAGTTCATAATAAAATTTATCTATTTTTCCTCACTTCAATGGAATATTCTCACAAAGCAAACGCAGAAAATTAAACTAGCTCAAAGCTCTCATGTTAGCAGACTTTCCAATTACCTGAAATCTCTTGCAGTGCCTGACAAATCGGTTGATACGTAATCCAATCTGGTCAAGACGTGTCTAATAATGGCCTTGCTTTGACTAGCAAAAACAAAGACAAACAAATCAAAATGATTTTTCATGGACAGGATTTAAATGGTAATACCAGTAAACTTTTAACTTATAATTATTACATATTTTTGTAACTAAAAGGAATGCTATATATGAACAATACATGGATTAATCTACAAATGAAAATAGCCTCCCCGAAATTTTCCCTTTGGATCACTGACAAAATTCATTTAAATTCTACAGCTAGCTACATAACTCGATTTTTGAATGCCTTGAAGGGTTTGTCTTAGATTGCAATGATGTATATTGCTCTTCAAATTAAAGCATACAACTGACCTCAGACCCATTGGCATCTAGCACTTGCAAAAAAGAGGATGGCTCAATTGACAAGGAGTATTAACTAACCGTATGTAGTCCTGGAGTTTGCAGTGAAGCAAAGTTGCCATCATGTATAAATTATGCAGAAATGTCAACTCTCTAGACCACAAGTATAAAGCCCCTAGTGATTGTGCAAAACAGTTTCATAAATAAAGATATACAGTTAAGCTTAACATATAAGAATGCTTTACAACATAGAATACCTCCATTTGTACCACAAAAGAAATTAAATAGAGAGAGACATAGAGAAGAAAAGGAACACCTCAAATTGAAATATTTCTCATGGACTAAGAATAAAACATTACCATGATTTCAAAGCAAATGACTGGCCATCAAAAGTTGTGGCTTCTCCTTGTCTACTTCAACCTCCTGAAGCTTCAGCTTTTATTTCTTCAACCCTCTTATCCCAAATATTATCTATTAGCTTCCAAGTTTCATCACTAATCATTTGAGTCTGTAGAAATAAAATGAAAAAGTTTTTTAAAAACTCAGCTGTATTGTCATAAATGAAAAACATGATCAAATAAAGTCTTGCCCACTTGCCTCTATGGGATGTGGTGCACCAAAAGTTGAAAAACCAGCATTTCCAGGTGCAAATGTAACCCTCCCTGGAAGTTTGATCTCATGGATTCCCCATCCCCCAGCATAAATTAGGGCTCCATATTCATCTAGTGGATTGACGGTAGGCTGTACAATGGTCAAAAGAATCAATCATGCAATCATCAAAAGTTATGGAAAAATTAAGAAATAAAACTGTGTGAAAAACTAAAAATAAAACTGAATATATATTGAAAAACTGCCCATAAAGAATTATACAAGCACCTTAGGTTTATACACAACTAACTAGTAGGTAAACTAGCAAACTAAATCATCTTAAAACTAATCCTATAATTAAGGGATTGTCTATCCTAATTTTCTAATTTCTATCCTTAATTCTAGGGATACAAATACTTAATTCTAAAGATACAAATATAAATATACAGATTAAAAAATTACGACCAGCTATAAACAAGTGTTTTCCCACACTCCCCCTCAAGCTGATGAATAGGTGTTTTCCATTCCCAGCTTGGAAATAATTTCTTGAAATGATGCACTAATGAAACCTTTAGTCAAAATATCTATAAGTTGACCCTTAGTTGATACATAAGGGGTACAAATCAATCCACTATCTAGTTCCTCCTTCATAAAATGCCAGTCTACTTCAATGTGTTTTGTTCTGTCATGTTGCACAAGATTATGTGCAATGCTTATTGCAGACTTGTTATCACAATAAAGTCTCATTGGTCCAATTCACTTGATCTTCAAGTCTTCTAGGATAATCTTTAACCATAGTAGTTCACAAATTCCTTGAGCCATTGCTCTGAACTTTACTTCAGCACTTGATCTTGCCACCACATTCTGTTTTTACTTTTTCAAGTCACAAGATTACCACCTAGGAAAGTGTAGTAGCCTGAGTCCTAAGATGGATCTTCTATTCGTTATTGAACCTGCATAATTCGCATATGTATAGGCCTCTAGAGCCAGCCCCAAATTTCTTTTGAATAAGTTACCTCTCTCAAGATTGGCCTTCAAATAGTGCAATACACAGTAGATAGCTTGTAGGTGCACTTCTTTAGGACTATGCATAAATTGACTTATCACACTCACAGCATATGCTATATCAAGTCTAGCATGTAAGAGATAAATGAGTCTTCCAACTAATCTCCGGTACATCTCTCTATCTACAGTAGCATCTTCATTGGCTTTTTTAAGTTTATGATTAGGATCTGTAGGGGGTTTGGCAAGTTTACATGTGAGCTTCCTAGTTTCCTTCAAAAAATCCATCACATATTTCTATTGTGAGATAAAAATACCATGCCATGAGTAAGCTACTTCAATTCCTAGGAATTACTTCAATCTCTCTAGCTCTTTTATCTCAAATTCTCTAGCCAAACACTATTGTAGAGATTCTCTTTTTTTTTTGTCATCTCCAATTACAATTATATCATCAACATACATTAATAGAACTGTGACTCTCCCTGAATCAAAATGCTTGATAAACAATGTGTGATCCCCTTGACTCTGCTTATATCTCATTGTTAGCATCACTTTAGCAAATCTCTTGAACTAAGCCCCAGGAGACTGTTTAAGGCAATATAAAGCCTTTTTCAGCTTGCATACTTTGTTTGCTTCTAGATGACCTCCAAATCCTAGTGGAACCTTCATATATATTTCTTCCTCCAAATGACCATGAAGAAAAGCATTCTTTACATCAAATTGTTAAAACTGCCAATTGTAATTTGTAGCCAATGTAACAAAATCCTAGCTGTATTTATTTTGGCAACTAGAGCAAAAGTTTCTTGATAATCCATTCCATAAGTTTGAGTATAGCCCTTAGCTACCAACCTGGCTTAATACCTTTCAACAGTATCATCTGCCTTGTATTTTACAATGAAAACCCATTTACACCCAATTGGATTTTTTTTCTTTAGGCAACTCTACCAGTTCCCATGTCTTATTTTTCTCTAAGGCCTCCATTTCTATCTTCATGGCTTGCCTCCATTTCTCACTAGATAATGCATAGGATAATGTAGTTGGAATAAAAATAGTGTTTAGGCTCACAAAGGAACTTTTTGTGGGATGGAGAAAATTTTTCAAATGACACAAAATTAGAGATTGGGTATAATGGATGCTTAGTACGTTCTCTGATTCCTTTCCTAATGGCAATAGGTAGATCATAATCACTAGTTATAATTTTAGGAGATTTATGCTCATTTTGAGAAATAGAGTCAAAGACTGTAGTTACCTCATTTTCAAAGTTAAGATCAGGTTCTTAGATTTGCATTGGTTCAGGATTTGAAACTTTCCTTCCTGAATACACCTATAATTCCTTCATAGAATCAAGAACAATATTATGTTGTCACATTTTTTGTGTTTAGAATGGATTCAGACTCAAATTCAATGTTTGACTTGAACTCCAAAGAAACAGGTTTAGACTCAAAAGCATTAATAGGTGAAAATGTTGATAAGGAGGACAAGTCAAGCAAAAAAAAATCTTTATCATTATCTTCCATGAATGAAGTCTCCTCCTGAAGATAAGGTTAAGTTAAAAATGGTTTACTTTCTTCAAAAGTGACATTTGTAGACACAATTTTTTTGTAAGAGGATGATAGTACTTATACAGTTTCTGAGTTGATGAATATCCCACAAAAATGCACTTAGTTTCTCTAGGATCCAACTTCCCCCTGTCATGACTATGAACATAAACAAATGATGTATTACCAAATTTTCTAAGTGTGAAGTTGTTTGTGGTATTAAAGTTGGGATAGATTTGTAAGAGTTATTCCATAAGAGTTTTAAATCCCAAAACTTTTGAAAGTAACCTATTTATAATGTGTGTGGCAATGAGAACAGCTTCCCCCTAGTAGGATTCGGGTACATTTGCTTGAAAAAGTAAAGCTCGAGTTGTGGCTAGTAAATGGCGGTTCTTCCTCTCTACCACTCCATTCTGTTATGTAGTATTAACACAAGATGACTCATGATAATCCCTTCCTTTTGGAGCTAGGTAGATAAATTTTGGTTGAAATAGTCTCTTGCATTATCAAACCTAAATCTCTTGATTTTCACTCCAAATTGATTTTGGATCATGTTTTGGAAGCTTAAAAACACACTATTCACATCTGATTTGGATTTAAATAAAAATATCCAAAGGACCCTAGTACAATCATTTATGAAAGAAACAAACCACTTTGCACCAGAAATATTAGGAATTGTAGAGGGACCCCATATGTCACAGTGAATTAAGTAAAAAGGAGTAGAACTTCTTTTATTGCTAACTGGAAAGGAAACACATCTATGCTTTGCAAGTTCACAAACATCACAATGAAAAATTTTGGCATTTAATCCTTTGAACAAAGAAGGAAACATGTCTTTCAAAGTTCTAAAAGATGGATGTCCAAGACAAAAATGATAAAACCAGATTTTGTCTATATTAGGTGATTTTTCTGAAAGAAATGACAAAGAAAAACTATCATTGATATTACTTGTGTTGTTTGATGTTTCAAGATAGTACAGTCCATCTTTTTCCTTAGCAAGTCCAATCCTCTTCCTCGAACTCTGGTCCTGAAATTCACAATGGAAAGGATAAAAAGTCACTTTGCAGTTTATGTCTCAACTAAGTTTGTGTAGATATCAGATTAGTAGACAATCCAAGAATATGAAGAACATTTTTAAGAACAAATGAGGGATTAATTTGAACATCTCCTAATCCTGCCACTATAGTAAGTGAACCATCTACAACAACAATTTTCTTATTACCAGAACACAAGGTATATGTACTAAATTTCTGTGAGGAATGTGTCATATTGTCTTTGGCTTCTAAGTCAATGACCTAAGAACTCATAATAAGCTTAACTAAGACATTTAATCCATGAGAACTAGAAGCTTTACTTGAACTAAAAACCTTACCCAAAGAACATACCCCAATAGGCTTTTCAAGAGTTTTCAATAGGCCTTTTAGTTTTTCAATCTCTTCTATGTCCAACTCTTTTTATTCTCAAGACTTCTATAATACTCCGGTGGTTTTACTAGCTGTCACTCTTCAAATCGGGTAGTAGTAACAGATTTTGCTATATATAGCATAGTTATCTTTCTCAGGATTGAAACGAGTCTTGATGATAAAGGTTTAACCAGAGATGATTTTAGACAATAAAGGCCAAAGAAGGAAAAATAAGACTGAAAATTTTAATAAGATTTAGCTATGAAGGTCCGAAATAGAATTTAGCAATGAAAGTCAAAAGAATTTTCTTCCCAAGAAGAGCCTAGAGCTCTAATACCATGTGAAAAAGCTAAGAAATAAAACTATGTGAAAAACTAAGAGTAAAACTGAATGTTTATCAAAAAATTACTCATAAAGAATTATACAATCACCTTAGGTTTATATACAACTAACTAGTGGGTAAACTAAGAAACTAAATCTTCTTAAAACTAATCCTATAATTAAGGGATTGTCTATCCTAATTTTCTGTCCTTAATACAAATGCTTAATTCAAGAGATACAAATCTAAATATACAGATTACAAGATTACAACCAGCTATAAATAAGTGTTTTCCCACAAAAGTGATGCATGATAATTGCATCATCAAAAATAATAAACTGGTAGTCATAAATCAATAAGCATTCTACCATTTAAACTGTACCTTTATAGCTCAAACATAAAACTCAGGCAAATAAAGCTTGAATTACAAATTACAACAATCATATAAAACCTAATTTCCATTACATACCAATACCAAGGAACGGTATTGGACTGACAAAATTAAGGCATGGATTCAAGTCAAGAGAACAACCATTGATAAGCTAAATGATCAGACCATATTCAAAATTTTCTTACCCATGATCCTTTGAAATACATAAAGCAACAAGATTAACAGCAACCCAAGTATAAAGAAATAAATAAGCTGAAAAAGAAAGAGTAAACAGTTTAAGAGGAAAAAGAGGCAATTAAAATTTCTCCTCATTTCAATTGATTTAAGGCCATATTTTCCTAAAGATGTTTAGGACAAAGCCTAAAAATAAAGCATCTGAAAAATCCAAAAGATAACTCTGATAAATTAAAAGCAATGAAAATTTTGTAAAGAAACCAGCTCTCACCTCTACAGAATCAGTGCCATTTGCTGCAAAGAATGGTAGTCCTGCTTCACCAACAATAGCTTTGGCCAGTAGTGTTTTACCAGTCCCAGGAGGCCCATGGAGCAAAAAACCTTTTGGGCAAAAGATACCTTTATTTTGGAACTCTTCATCATTTTTTAAAATTTGTACAATCTCTTATAGTTCCCTCTTTATATATTTTTGACCAGCAAAATCATCAAAAGTAACATAAGTTCATTCCTCTGCTGATATAAATTTTGCCCTGGTTAAAGGCAGTAAAGTTAGAACCCTGACATGGGTACTTCAAGAAAAACGAAGATTCACAGCACTTAGGCTACAATATTATGGAACAAAGCAAGCAAAAGAAACATCATTAGGATGAAAACATAGGAAAAAAGCATAACATATAGCCAACTGAAAGATCAATGTCTCAGCATAACTTAGACAATTTTAGTGAACTACTTCCAGTATCATATGTTAAGATCAAGGTACAAAACAATTTCAGTATTGAATTTAGATCCCTTCGTCCCATATATTCAATGAGCATTCTAGACTTCCAGAACCTAATATCAGTCCTAGAGTCAGCAAAATTGAAAAGTTATGTGAGGCTCGTTAACACAGATAAAAAACAGTATACCCGAGTCTACTTGGACAAAACCGACCAACTTGTCTATTGCAAACTAAAGGTTATTCCTAATTCCGATGCTATTTTCCTGTTTTTCTTTACATCATTTGGTTCACAATAAACAAAATGATATCCAGGTTCTTTTAAAATCCCTAGAGCTGATGGCTGTTACTCAAGTTCATTTGGTTTTAGGACAATGCACCTGTGCTTCAATCCTATTTACTGATGTTTGAAGAAATGAACAACAGTAACTGTAGAACAACATAAAATCATTGTGCTACACTACCATTCTGTAATATAATCCACCAATCTAAGTCACCAGTACTGTTTTAAAAAGAACGGAGGAATTCAATTCATACAGCAACGTATGGATGAATCCGAACATAACGCTCTATCCAATCCTTTATTAGCATGTATGACGTCATGTATATGCAATCACACCAAATAGCCTCTTAAAAAGGTGTCACAGAAACCCTTCACAATATGTGAATAGCAAAAGCTTAACACTTGATTCCAAAACCAGTTATAAAATAACAAATAATATCAATATAGATAGATATAGTAATCTTAGCCTCCTATTTTAGTGGAAATGGACAACAATTAGCCCTTCATACATGTTTGCATCTAAGAAAACCTAAGTAAGACCATTCATAGTCAATAGTTATAGCAGTTACAAGTAAAACAATGCATTATGAAACAACCTCTACATTATCAAATAGCTCAAAGATAATAACCTTATAAATTTGGTCCCATAACTATGACTGCATTTTATTGTGAAGTGCAAATCAAAATCCATAATAAAAGAAGCTGCAAACAGACAAACAACGACCACAGATTAAGTGGCGAGCAAAGAGCCAAAGATTTAATGTGAGATAAAACAAGTTTAGAAAAACTTTCTTACCTGAAATTGTCCGACCATAATTCAAAAACTCCATAAATTGAACATTGTTCGAGTTAAAAAGTCCTATAAAGTCACTAAAGTCAATTCTGTGTGAATTCTCAGGATCCCACTCTGTCCCCTTCAACTTTCCACGCTTGGTCAAGAGTGCTCTGCTCCAACTGGAAGCCATGACAAGTTGTCTCTCTAACTGTAAGTCAGCCTTCCTTTCAAGCTCTTCCAGTTTATTTATTCTTTGTCTCTCTGCATCCTTTAATTTCTGGAATATTATTGCAATTAACAAAACTTAAAAGGAAAGGAAAACCCACAGGATATTCAATCATTAGAAAACCAGTAGGCATTCTAAAAGATAATAAGGACAATGTAAATCTAGAGTCCATGATCCTGACTCCCTAAAGTGCAAATTCTGGAGGGAAAAATGCCAACATCCTAAAGTTTGATTCAAGGAAGTTTTAACTACACTTTTGTAGGAATAAAATTCTACAAGATAAGAGTGATTATGCTCACAAAGTTCAGATACCAGATGATGTAGAGGTTATTCTCCCTGAGCTATTTAATCTGTGGTCGCCAATGAATGTAGAGGTTATTTCTTTCAGCTAAGTTTGATGAACTAAAAGAAGCAAGCAACAAGAAAAGTACCCATATCAGCAATCAGCAGTAGAGGAGTAAAACTAACTCTGAAACACCAGTTTCACTGTTCCAGTGTATCATTAAAGAACTTATGAATTCTTTTATATGCTTTCAAAGAAAATGATTCCTATATAGTTAGGAAAATAACAATTTGCCCATTTATGGAAAAACATAGAGCTCATAAGATGTAATACTGACTGTTCATAGATTAAATCTACAAAAGTATCTATGACAACAAAGGAAGAAACTTGATATATATCCATTTTAATAATTAAAAACTGCACAAATAGATGAATTATTCCACATATACGAAATCTGTTAAGCATTTCATAATCCATAAGAAGCCACACAACATATTCAGATTCTCTACTTGGCATCAAATACCATTAGACCTGTGTGGCTATATATAAGGTATCATTACGCTGTTGCTCTTGCAACTGGCTTTTTACTTCAAAAAACATTGCCAAAATGCAATATCATTTGTTGTTACTTTAGCTGCTTGCTTGTTACTTCATTAAATACAGCTGAAAGAAAACAGTATGAACTAAAATCATATTTGATGAAAAAAATGAGCAAACAGTTAGAAAAGTAACACACCGTTAGACATAATTGTTCCATATGAAAGTAAAATGACGCCTATTTTCATTCACAAAAGTTAAAATTTTTAGCTTCTAATCATTCAAAATTATATTATCTGCTCTTTGCGTCCAAAAACCAAAAGCAACAAGCAATCAGATTTCTAAGTTTTCCATTTCAACTTTCCGCACCCAACATTATTTTCTCATTGATCAAAAGGGCTATATCATCAGTTAAAAAAAAAAAAGAAACTTCGAATAACTGAGTGGAGTCGGCATCTTCTTCCTCGACAATGGTGGAAGCGACAACTGAGTCGGAACTCGAACTCGAAGTGGAATCACTGGACGCAGTAATAGTGGGGTTTTTGCGTTTAATAAAGCTTAATTTAGGTTTGAAAGCGTTTTTACAGGGTTTATGGAAAGAAAAAGAATAGGGGAATTTAATGAGAAGAGTTTTAGATGAGTTGAAAAAAATTGTTGGAGCTTGGACGAAAGGAATTGGCTTACAGATATAAGAACTCATTTTCCTTTCAATCATCAAACTAACAAAAAAATTTGCTTCACTTTCTACTGCGGGAAAATGCAGGAGAAAAATGTTGGACTTCTATCTTTACCTGCCTCGCCTGACATGCTTGTGTGGGTTTTGGAGAGTAGAGCCAAACGCTGCGTTTTGGTTGTACGGTAAATGAAACGCGCTGTTCACCTGCTGTTGGTTCAACCTCAACTTCGGGTAAAACAGTTCCGATAAATAACCAAAATCATGGTCGGATTTGGAATGGAAGAGGAAGAGAGTGATGCGGGATATCTGCTCTGCTGTTTGGAATGGTAAACTATAAAGGATCGTCTCTTATGAGAACCGCTTCAACGTCTAAATTTTTATCTAAAAAATAATTTTTCTACCATCATTGCTCTTTATATAGTTATTTATTGACATAACATTAATTCATAATTATAAGTACTAGAGATTATACACACAATAGATTTTAGTGTGACTGTGTAACAAAAAAATAATATTTAGGTGTTATTTTCACTATTAGCATTTTTATCAAATTTTTTAAACTTATTAAAAAATTTTCATGACATTCAAATATACCTGATGTCTCTTTTTTATCCTCAAGGTTATTTGTTAATATTATTAATGAGACATACCTAAATGATATTAAAAGTATACTTAAGACAGATACCTAGTCTTAAAATTTTATAATATGACATATCAATATAAGATATGCACATCCAATAATAAATATATGTACAAATAATAATTATGATGTATATATAAAACAATTGTATCTATTTAACTTAATGATACGTCATGGATTTGTTCATCTCAAATTATATCTTATAAGTAACTAATAATCATGTGCAATACATTTAACAATGTAAAGAAACCCAAAATGATAATAGTTTCAAAAACAAATTTACAATCCATCATTACCATACTAAATTCAATACCTTAACAGGTTTTATTTTCTATATCTGTAGATATCCATATCATGAGTTTCATAATACTCATAATCCTCACATAGAGAAAATATGCTATCATATAATCAAATCACAATGACTCACATTAATCTAGCGAATCACAAACTTGCTCCAATCAAACTTTAAATAATAAATAAAGAGCATTTCAATAAATGGAGTCATAATAAAATTACATATTATTTACCTTAATGCCAAATGTGATAACTATTATCGTTCTTGGATTTTCATGTTATCACTTTAATAAATCACTTGCAAATTGCTAACATATTATGAATAAATCTTTATATTCATATGTCAATGCAACACAAAATTCTTAATGTTTTAACATGAGATCATTTTTAATAAATTTGAAAATTCATTGAATTATCAATTTTGTATATCTTAAACATGCCTATATCAATAGCCTATTAACTCCCACAGACCTTAACATATATGATATCTCCAAAACAATAACTTTTATAACATTTATGAGTTCTTACTATTTAAAAACATATATAAAAGAACTCCCAATGATTTTCACTTCCTTTAAAAGAATAAGTTTGACATTAATAAAATAATAATAATAATAACTTTATATTATCATTTTTTGAAAGAATTCTCAAAATTACTTCATATATAATTTAAAACAAGTGAAGTGAAATGAGAGAAAATTATAAAATCATGTTTTCTCTCTAAAAGTAAATCAACAAAATTTGAGAAAGATTAATAAGAAAAAAATTGAACTAGTAAAATAAAACAAATAGTTTTGCTTATTTTTACAAAACTTCATTCCTCAAAACTCTCACACATGTGATATGTATACAACAATATTCTCCTCGTCATGTGAGTTTTTTTAAAAGAAAATATTAAATTTTCTTTAAAACACATTGTAAACAAATAACAACAATATGTCCTTTAAAATTGATAACTACTACGTTTGATAAAGGTAACTAAGATAATCAAACCATTATCTTAATTGAAAGTTAAATAACCAAAATAAATATTTATCAAATGAAATTATATTTTAAAAACTCTCAATTTTACTTAAGTCAAATTGGAACATCATAATAAGTCTAAAATTTTTTTGTGCAAAAGCTAACTCTCTTGACTATCATAAGATACTATACAACAAATGTATATCCTTAGATGTGATAAATTAAAGTGATTAACAATTTACACATATACAATGTTGTACAAAACATTCAAAAACTTATCACTTATGGTAGACATTAACTTATAATGATATTTTTTCTAGCATATTGAAATTGAGTACAAAGGCAATCAACAATCTAAATAAATAAGACTTTAATTGAGTTAATATCTTTACTAGTCTTATCAAAACAATAAATGTGCCACATCGTAAATTTAATGTTGGACATTCTTTTAAAGAAAATATTATTCTTTTGTGTGATCACACTTTAAAATAATGAAAAATATAAAAATTTTCAAAAATATATCTTCTTTAGGTAGATAAATTCCCGAAGTCTATATATATTTTCACTTCATAAAATATTTCATAATTATCTCTAAATTAAAAACATATAATCACCCTTTTTGGGCACATAATTACATGTAATAATTTAAAGACAATACCATAACAACATAAGAAATTTTATAATCATTATAGTTCTATTGATTTTTTTATGTTTATTTATAAATGTGATTACTCCAAGTAAGATACTAATCTAAATGTACCTCTACGAATCACTAAATGTTAAAACTTAGAATTTCCATTATCATTTTACGCACCTTAAAAAAATTTGCAAATCATGGTCCATAAGTCATGCTTTTCAATCAATATAAATACTTAACATGCCATATTACCAAGTAAATTATTTCAACAATTAATAATACTTTATTATGGCATTTCAATCTTTCAAGTATGACTATAAAAAATTTTAAAATTAAAAATTAACAAGTCAAAAAGAATATCTACTCATGTTGATACTTTATATTTGCATGAGATTCAACAAATTACACAATTGTCATATTATAAATCTCAACATAACCATATATGATGAATGTCAACATTGTATATTTTTTTAGATAATCATATACAAACAAAGATTATAATATAAACCAATGTCATGTTCATGTAATATAATATTTTCAATATTACTAAACATGAGTTGTGACAAAAACATTAAAGCTAATTAACCTAGCAAGTCTTAATAATAGCACATTTTAGTTTAAACTTTTACTAAATATGAGTTGTGACAAAAACATTAAAGCTAATTAACCTAGCAAGCCTTAATAATAGCACATTTTAGTTTAAACTTTTAATATTTTGAAATTTGCAAAACTAATTTTGCCTACTTTTATAGACTAAAATTTTTACTCTTGTCCATTTTCTTTCACATCTCATTTATTTTTATTACTTAAGATCTTTATGGTAATATTTACCAAATTTCATCATATCCAAAGACATGCTCTAAATGCTTACTAAAAAATAAAATTTTACTTGCTACTCTTTCAACATATTATAATATTATTATTATAAGACAACTAATATCTTATGAAAACATACTTGATTTAGTAAGTATTTTATAAAAGCAAAAGATTCTAAAAGCAAGTCTAACAATTTATGTGAAACAAATTCACTATGCAATTATTGAACACATGTTATTTCTTATAACATATCTCCCACTATTTCAACAAACTAACATAAAATCTAAATATTTTTCATAAATCATTATAACCAATAACATGTTTCATATGTCTATGAAAAATATGAGTTTCTTAAATATATATCACATTATCCACTTTATTAGGCTTTAAACTTAATGCCTGGTATTCCAAATTATAATTATATGATATATAAAACTAAAACATTGTAAGCATGCTAAACATATTTGTCACACATAACACATGATCTCAAAATAAACAAATTTAATTTCACATGTTACATTTTGCATAAGCATGATCTTTCATAAAATTATTTTATCAAACTATGATAAATTAAAACAAAGTAATTTACCAAACTTGCTAATCATGCATATGACAATTATTTTAATAGATTCATATGACTAAACAATATTCAAAGTATTTACAAATTGTCCTAGGTACAAAACTTTTGTCATCACAAAATGTAACATTTTAAAACAATGGGACAATAATCAATAAAATGTTCAATACTTAACGATTATGTCCAAGAAAATACCTATGACTTAATTAAGCACTGAATCACTTTTTATCACTTTTAATTAGAGCTTCTTAATCTTTATCACCAAATCAACTTTAGTATTCAAGACAAAAAAATATATATAAGCAACAATCTATACAAATAGTACTAGCTCATGATGTGTTATTTGTAATTAAACTGAAAAGTTCAAGTGCATCATCACAATCTCCCCTTTGGACAAAGAATGTGATATGCGATTAGGCATTTTTAACATGAAGTCAATATGAAAATGTTTTAGTTTTTGAAAAGCCTTTCCCTTTGGGTAGACAGACTTTTTAGACCAGCATATCCTTAACTATGATACTTCATGTCCACTGAAAATTACCAAGCACAATAACACCCTTTGGGCAGGCAATTGTATAAGATAATTTGAAAATACTTCTGTTCCTGTACATGAGAAAATCTTGCAAGTCTCAATGAGTATTCTACTTTGGAAGCCAAACACCCACATTAACTTATTATATTTCTTTTATCAGGAAATTTGGATTACCCATAATTTTAATTTGCATACTTAACTAAGTGTATGCAATTTGACCACTTTTTGCGAGATAATTAACCATAATATATCTCTTTAGGTCATTAAAAATTGATCATTCTTGTATGAGACACTAATAATTAATGCATATCTCGATGGATTATTTTATGTATAATCTTTTTTTTTGTGAGAAACTTAAATCGAATATGCCTCATTAGATCAGTAAGTAATTTATTGCATTCAAACCGAGTGTTTTGAATTTTATGAATAATTTAATAATTCAATTCAATATTTTAATTTTATGTATCATGTACTAAAAAATAAAAATTTCTCAAATTAACAATGATAAATAATTGTCAATATAGTCATGAAAAAAATAAAACAAAGCAACAATTTTAAAGTCAAATTATTTCATATAAATAATAATTTAATATTATCTAATTATAAAATAATTCCAATAAAATACTAGTGGTACCAAAACTTCCTGGAGTTTAAATCCAAATTACATTAGCAATCCATGTTACATTTAAACAAAAGTCCAAAAATTAGTAAAATAAATTTGACTTAATTTATTCAATTACGCACATAATTTCAGCTAAGAGTATGTAAAATTTAAACAATGTATGAGGAGAGTACATACCTCCAATAGACTCCTAACATGCCAAAATATTTTATTATAACAAAAAATAAATAATTCATGTGCACAAAATATAATAATTATTTAACCATGTATAGATATTATATAATAAATATTTTATGCCATTTAAAAGTTTTATAAAAATAATAAATAAATTAGACATAAAAATTTGAAGATAACATAATAAACAGCATTAAAAATAGACGTCAAATTAGTCCAAATGGATCAATTTATTGATTTTGACATTATTTACTGACTTGATACTACACTAACTCAGTATTGTTCATTGAATTGATACTATTCTAAGTTAACACTGTTCATTATCACCTACCTCCAATTGGGTCAGCTTGCCCATTAGAAGCACAATTCAACCTGATTCAGATTTTGGTCCAAATTTTATGGTTTTTCTTAGTTTTTAATGCAATTAAACCCTTAAACATGCAATTAACACATAGATTTACAAAGCCCAGGCCACAATTGCATCAAAAACAGATAAAATCACCATGAATTTGAGAATAAAATTTCATGTTCATAGTCATTCTTGACCCATTTTTGTTACATGATTTTCTTTCTTCGATTTACATATTTTCCTTGAGTTTTAATGCAATTAAATGCTCTAAACTTTAATTAACACATATATTTACAAAACTCATGCTCCAAATTGTATCAAAATAACATGAATTAACATCAATTCGAGCCAAAATTTTTGGATAAAAAACTTATACATAATCCAATTTGGTTTTTTTCAAGTTTGGGCATATAATCTAAAATTTTATGAAATTAAACATTTTGTTTCATCTTTATAGCACATGGATAATAATATTCAAGAACCAATTTGAATTAAAACCCATAAAATATTAAGGTTTTAATTAAATTTTGAATTTGGTTTAAATCTTAAATTCAAATTTTTAAAACTCAATTTCTCTCTCTCTCTCTCTCTCTCTCTCTAGGATGAATTAAGAAACATTCCATACATGTGTTAATCCTTATAGAGGAGAACAAAAGCCTCAAATCAATTTTGGTAAAACAAGATCAAAAAATTAGATTATGAAAATAATAAGATTTCACCTAAAACTTAATTTCATGCAAAATTAAAATTTAAAACCATAATTTTGAGTCATAATATTACATAATTAGGCTTTGATACCACATGTAGGCGAAATTATAACTCTCAATAACCATATATGAATACTAGAACACAAATTTAATCATAATGAGTACCTATTTGGGTAGTCATAGTTGATAAACAGAAGCAACACCAATTCTTGAAGAGACTAATTTTTTATCTTCGCTCTTTTCTTACTAGCGGCTCTCATTGGGTAGATATTATTACTCAGAAGTGAAGAAGAGACCTTAGCCAATTTATATTTAAACTCTAGAAACCTCTCTATCAAAGGTTTACTCGGGTAAAGGCCTACATAATCTGCAAACCACACTGACCCAATATGTTGTGCAAATCTTATACTTAGGTGATCACATTAAATTATTTCGGCTTTCATGCTTGTCTTGTATTAGAACTAAATTTATCAACATGTTTTATTAAACATTAAAATCACTAATTAATAGTAACTCACTTACTGAAAAATTCTAACAGCTTCAAGGGTTTTCAATTAAAATAGGTTAAGATACCTTTTTCATTTTTATGAGTTATGGTTACTGCTTATTGAATGCCGCCAATAAGAAAAGAGTGAAAGGAAAACCTAGCCAATTTAGGGATTGTTTTGCTTCCCCATACTCATTATAACCACCCAAATAAGTATGATGAATCTCTTTATTTATTTATGGAGTTCTAATTATCACATAATGATCTTGGGTTAATGTTTACATGTGGTATCAAAGCTATCATTATGTGATATTAGGACACTAAAATCATGATTTGTAATTGATTTTTGAACAAATAGCTTATTTGGGGTAAAATTATGTTGTTTTCAGAATTTTAAATTTTTATCTTTTTTTTTCAAAATTGATTTAAGATTTTTGTTCCCTTTTGAAAGAGCATTAAAACCATATAAAGATTGTTTTCTAATTCCCTACATAGAGAGAGAAATTAGGTTTGAAAATTAGGTTTAAATTTTAATATAAATTCTTATTTTGACTAGAACATCAACATTTTATATGTTTAATTCAAAATTGATTCTTGAATCATGTTTTTCATGTGTATAAAGTTAAACCAAAGCATTTAATTTCATAAAATTTCATTTTAGATTGGCCAAATACGAAGAAAACAAAAATGGGTAAAATATGAGTTTATGTAATAAGAAAATTATTAATTAATTAATCTTTTTTGGTGTTTTTTATGTGTTTTTTTAACTTGGGTTTAATAGAAAAATAGTTTAATTAAATTTTGGGCACTTCAATTTTATAAAAATTCCAAGAAAATTCATAAAAAATGATAAAAAAAAATACAATCAAATCCAAACAAGTTGAGAACTATTCTAGTTGGGTTAAGTCAATTCGGTTAGAGGTTAAAAAATACTATTCCCCACACTAAACGAAGTCTATGTGCATTAAATGGCACTTGCGATGTGTGTGGGCTTGTTTGGTGTCCATTTTTGCTCTAGTTTCTTTTAGCATACTTGAAATTTTATTTTTGATTTTTTCTTATTTTTTAAAATTTTTAAATTGCATGAAATATTTGTTGTTTGATGTTCATGCATTGCTCAGTAATTACTATATGTTATACACATAATGCTAGTTATTTTATTTTGTGATAAAATATATTAGCATACTAGGAGTTTAATGATAGTAGGTATTTTTCCTAGATAGGCTTTGATAGTTATGTACTCGAAAGTTGAATCTTATGTGCATAATTGATTTAGTAATTAGAGTTTGATTTTAATCAAGTTCAAGACCTTGAGTTTAAATGCAATGTACACTGCTTATAGGACCTAATAAGATATATCTAGGTTTAGTATCTCAGCTGGAGTAGTCCATTGCATACATTATGATTAAGTATGCAAACTGAGAATTTTGGGCAATTAATGAAATTTTTTGATTTGAAAAAATCTTCATTAATTGATATAAGTGTTTGGTTGTTAGAATGGCTTACTTACTGAAATTAATGGAATATATTATCATTCTATAGTTATAGGATGGTTAATAAATTATCTTATACAATTACCTGCCTAATGGGGTTAATGTCTAGGGTAATTTTTTTTTAACATAAAGCATCATGGTTGAGGTGTACTGGTCTAAAAAATTTATTTGTCCAAAGGAGATAAGTTTTTCATTCTATAATTACTAGATGGTTACTAAATTATCTTATACAATTACATGCCTAAAAGGGGTTAATGTGTAAGGTAATTTGTTTTTGAACTTAAAGCATCATGGTTGAGGTTTATCAATTTAGAAAATCTATTTGTCCAAAAGAAATAGGTTTTTCAAAAACTTGGATGTTCTCATATTAGCTTCACACAAAAAGTTTTCACTTATATGTTGCATTCTCTACCTAAAGAGAGTTTATAATGATGCACCAAAACTTTTCAATAAGTATTAACACATCATAAACTATTGCTATATATTTTATGATATTGACCATTGATTAATGTTGCATTTTTGTCCTGAAAAGTGACTTTTACTTTCACTAACAATCAAGCCATTATTAAAGTTTTTCATGGGTCTAATTATAAAAGATGGAATGAAGATTTGAATTTTGCTTTGGTCATGAGTGAGATAGATATAACCTAGCATTTTCCAAAGCCTGCGATCTTATTGATAAAAGTATTGTTGAACGAAAGGAATTTACTGTCAAATGGGATAAGGTAAATCATATGTGGCTATATGCCATTAAAAGATCTATTTCTGAATACTTTTTGAACGGGTTGGATACCATAGAAATTGCTAGGGATTTTTACCATGCTGTAGGTGGTAGATACCAAAAATCTAGTAAGTGTAAAGCTACGAACCTTATGAATGAGCTTACAAGTATAAAGTATGATAGTGTAAGGAGTGTTAGAGATTTTCTCATGAGAATGGTCCATATTCAAGCCAAATTAACTTCTCATGAAATTGTCCATCTTGACATATTTATTGTTCATCATGCCCTTAATGCCTTACCTATTGAGTTCACTTAAATTAAAACTGCTTATAATGCTACGAATGAGGTTTGAAATGTTAATGAGCATATTTCAAAATGTGTCTCTGAAGAAGAAAAACTCAAGAAAAAAAATAGTGTGAGTGCCTTTCTTACTATTTACTCCAAATCTAATTACTAAAGGAATTATGAGAAACCTAGAAGATTCATTCCTAATACTCATAAGACAATTTAGGATAATAAAAGATAGGCCAATGTCAGACTAAATAGGTAGGAGTTCCTAAAGCTATCACTAAGAAAGATATTAAGTGTTTTTCCTAAAAGAAGAAAGGTCATATGAAACATGAGTGCCTTAAATATAAAGCTTGGTTAAAGAAAAAGAATAAACAAGAAGGTAACTCACTAACTCTCATTTGTTTTGAATCTTATTTTATAGGTGCCTCACGAAATTCCTAGTGGCTTGATAGTGGTATAACTGTTCATATTGTTATTACCTTGTAGAGGTTCAAAACCAAATAGAAGCTAAGTGAGAAAGAAGCCAAACTTAGAATGGGAAACAATGCTAAAGTAGACGTTAGTTATAAAGGAATAATAGGTTTAAATTTAGATTCTAGCTTTGAACTTATTTTGGAAAATGTTTTTCATGTACCTTCGTTTAAAAAGAATTTGATTTTAGCTTTTTTTTAGACAAACGTGGTTATTTTTTTAGCATTGGAATTGAAAAAGTTGGCTTGTTTTTAAATTCAAATGTTGTTGGTGAATTTAGACTAGTTAACAATTTATATAAACTGTGCTTGGCCTATAATAATGAATATAATTATAATAATGTTGAAAAGATAGTGTCTAAAAGATCATTGACTAAAGAATACTCTTATTTGTTGTGGCATAAAAGGTTGGGTCACATTTCTAATGAAAAAGTGCAAAAATTGATAAAAGATGGTACTTTACCTTCCATTGATTTTAAAAAGCTAGACATTTGTGTTGGTTTCATAAGGGTAAACTAACTAAGACTAAGAAAAAAAGGACAACTTGTAATTCTGACCTTTGGGTAATTATGCACACTAATATTAATTGATCTCTTACATTTACCTTGTGTGGTAACAAATATTTTATTATTTTTATTGATGATTGTTCTTACTATAGGTATCTTTACTTGATTGATGAAAAATCTAATGCTTTTGAAAATTTCAAAATTTTTAAAATTGATGTAGAAAAACAATTAGGGAAAGAAATCAAAATCATTAGGTTTAACTAAGGTGGTGAGTATTATGGTAGACATGGTAAAACTGGACAACACATGAGACCATTTGCTAAATATTGACAAGAATGTGGAAATCTTGACTAATATACTATGGTTGGTAGTCCTTAATAAAATGGTGTGACTGAAAGGCAAAATCATACCCTTAAAGATATGATGGGGAGCATGATAAGTAGGACCAATCTTCTTGAATCTCTTTGGGGTGAAGCTATTAAAACATATACTTAATAAAGTATTTAGTAAATCTATTCCTAAAACACCTTTTAAATTGTGGACTAGTAAGAAACCTAGTTTGAATCACTTTCAAGTTTGGGGATGCCTTATAGAAGCTAAAATCTATAACCCTTCTAAAGGAAAGATTGAACCTAGGAGTACTCATTATTTTTTCATAAGGTATCTAGACCATTCCAAGGGATATAAGTTTTATTGTCTTACATGTGAAACTAAGATTGTAGAGTCAAAAGTAACAAAGTTTCTTAAGCTAGATATTATTGATAAGGGTGTGATAGAGACTGTCGATAACAATGAACCTATTAAACATATCTCTATCACTTTCATGTAACATAGTGTCATATTATGTCAGTGGCCATTGAGAGAAGAGATAAAGACAAAAAGATATAAACCTTCCTCTTACTAATCTTGCTCTTGTTAATGTGCTTCAAGTTTAAGAAAATAAGATTGAATTACCTTTAAAGAGATCTTCCAGACAAAAAAGATCTACTATATCTAATGATTATGTAATTTATCTTCAAGAGAGTGACTATGATATTAGTTATGTTGTTAACCATGTGACTTTTGGTGAAACTATTAACAGTCAACAATTTGATGTATGAATAGATGCAATGAAAAATGAAATGAATTTTATGGCTCAAAATGGTGCCTGAGAGCTTGTTGAATTACCAAAAGGGTACAAATCCATTGGTTGTAAATGGGTGTTTAAAACTAAGATTCTAATGAAAATTTTGAGATATTTAAAGCTATATTGGTGGCAAAAGGATTTACTTAAAAAGAATGAGTAGATTAAAATGAAACTTTTTCACTGGTGTCTTCGAGGATCATTATGGCCTTAGTAGCACACTTTGATTTGAAGTTTTATCAAGTGGATGTGAAACGGCTTTTTTCAATGGTGATCTTAAAGAAAAGGTTTATACGGCGCAACCTAAAGGATTTCAAAAATCTGGAAAGAAGCATTTAGTATGTTGGCTTAAAAAGTCAATCTATGGCCTTAAGTAAGTTTTTAGGCAATGGTATCTGAAATTTGATGAGATAGTTACTTCACTTGGTTTTAAAGAAAATAAAGATGATCAATGCATATACCTTACAATCAGTGGGAGTAAGTATATTTTTCTTGTGCTATATATGGATGACATATGATTGGTTTGTAATGATATTGGTTTATTGCATGAAACTAAGTAGTTGTTATCTAAGACTTTTGATATGAAAGATCTTGAGGATGCATCCTTTGTTCTTGGCATTGAAATTCATAGAGATAGATTTCAAAATTTGTTTGGACTATCACAAAGGTCTTATATTGATCTTGTGCTTAGTAGAATTAACATGCAAAATTGTAAGGCTAAGAATGCACCCATTGTGAAAAGTGATAGGCTTAATCTTAGATAGTGCCCAAAGAATGATTTGGAGAAAGAATCTATGAAGAACATACCATACTCTAGTGTAGTTAGGAGTCTCATGTATGTTTAGGTTTACATTAGGCTAAATATTGCTTTTGCAATGAGAGTTCTTGAGAAATATCTTTCTAATCCTGATATGGATCATTGGGTTGCTACTTAGAAAATGATGAAGAATTTGCAAAAGACCAAATACCATTTGTTGGTGTATAAAAAGATGGACAATCTTGAGACAGTAAGGTATACAGATTCTGACTTTAATTGTTAGGATGACATGAAGTCTAATTTAGGGTTTATTTTTATGTTGGCTAAAAGAGATGTACCTTGGAAAAGTGTGAAACAAACATTCTTAGCTTCTTCCACTATACAGGCTGAGATTGTTACATGCTATGAAGCTACTATGCAGGTAAATTGGCTTAAGAATTTTACATCAGGCCTTCATATTGTTGATTCCATCTCTACACTATTAAAGATTTATTGTGATAATAAATCTGTCGTGTTATTTTCTAAAAACAACAAGAGTATCAATGGGTCTAAGTATTTGAAGATAATATATCTTAAAGTTAAGGATTTTGTGAAAAACAGTAAGATTATTGTCAAACACATTAAGATTGACAATATGATTGGTGATCCTTTGACTAAAAGATTAAGACCTATAAGGTTTGGTAAACATGTTTAGAGCATGAGTATTTTAAAGTATTTTGATGTAGTTTATTAATAGGAGTATATCATTTATATTTCATGCTCACACATCATGGTTTATCTTTATATTAGACCCTTTTTTTTTAATGCTTGGAATATCTATGTGATAATTGATTCCATACTTGAATGATAATCGTCATTGTTAGATACTTTATGTTGTTATTTTATTTTGTTAGTTTATGTACACTTGAAAAATTAAAGTTTATTATATGCGTTGTGAAATCTTAAGACTTAGTGTCTGTGTTAAATATAACTATTTTTTTCACTTAGGTATATCTCATATATGACACCATTAAGGAACTTCAAGGATTTAAGGAGACATACAAGCACATCTAGATGCTATGGGGATTTCTTAGCTAGTTTAGAGAAATTGATAAGAAGACTGATGATGAAAATATCACATTGAGATCACATTTAAGTATTATTTTCTTATTACACAACCACATTGAGATCCATTATTAATAAAGTCACTAGTACTTGCAATTATGGATTGGTCTTATATTAATAAGAGGCATAAAGCCTACCATGATTCAGTATTAGATGATCGTATGGCCACATCAAAGTAAAAGTAAATTAGCCTGAAGTCTTGTTTTCTAAATCAAGTTTTCTTAAAATCAAACAATCCAAATACTGACAAAGTGGAAAAATATTAGAATTTTTCATAAGTGGGCTATCATTAATTGGTGATTTTAATAATTTAAGAAAACCAACTAATGAGTTTAGTCCTAAAATGAGACAAGCATGAAAGCCCAAATAATTTAATATGATTGCCTAAGTGTGCACTTTACACATCTTACTAGGTCAGTATGATTTGGTGGTAATATAGGCCTTTGATTCAATAAGCCTTTGATAGGGAGGTTTCTAGGGTTTTTAATTAAAATAGGCTAAGGCCCCCTTTTCACTTCTACAAGTTATGGTTACTGCCTATTAAGTGCTGCTAGTAAAAGAAGAGCGAAAAGGAAAACCTAGCCACTCTAGAGATTGTTTTGCTTCTAATTATTGATCTTTACCACTAAACAAGTATGTCGAATCTCTTTATTTATTTATGGTGTTCTAATTATTACACAATAATCTTGGGTTAATGTTTACATGTAGAATTTCTATGCCTTTACCCTTTCTTTATTCATATTGTTTGGATTATTATTGTTGTGTTCGTATATTATAGATAAGGAGGTCCAAGAAAAACAAAAGGTCTTTCATTAGGAATCAAAGGCAAAACATGTTTCAGGACTAAAGAATCCTTCTATGAAAATCCACACCTTGAGTGTATATATAGTTCAAAGGTTATGTAAAGTATTCATAAACCAATTTGGCTAGCATTCACCTTAGTATGAAGTCAAACTTTCTTGAAAAATGAAAAGGTCCCTATTTTAATGGTACTAGTTTTTGGCATGTGCATATCGCATGTGTAATTTTATTTTTAAGAATTCATTTTAATAAATAAATTTTTTGATACTGTGATAATAATGATAAATACTACTCCATCCATCTCATTTTCTTTGTCCATATTTTCTTTTTGAAATGTCCCAAATTATGTTTTTTTTAAACATCTAAAGCTCTTACTTTTTATATTTTAAAATGATTTTTTATATATTTTTTTATTTTTTGACATTAAAAATCTTGAAACTTTAATTTTATAAAAAAAAAAATTAATATTTAATATTAAATACATTAAAGTGAAAAGCTTTTTTCTTAAACTCAATGAAAGTCAATAACACCTAAACAATTTGGGATGGAGGGAGTAATAATTTACTTTTGATTTTAGTCTAATATAAGTAAAATTTGATAACTTTTGATATAATTTTGATTTTGATAACTTTTGATAAAATTTTAGTAACTTTCGATATAATTTTGGTAACCTCTAGTATTAGTTTGATAACTTATAATATGATAGCATTGATATGATTTTGGCAATTTTTTTATAAAATTTTGGTAACTTCTTAAGGTAATTTGAATAACTTTCTAGTAACTTACGATATACTTTTGGTAATTATTAAATTTTTGTGTCATCATATATTTAACAATGGATTCTTTTAAGAAAAAGCAAATTCAATTCTAGTATAAGATAATTTTCTTTTTATATAATAACATCATTGTTTCATTCTAATTGGGTCATTCTACAAGTGCATAGTAGGTAAAATGCATGCTAAACAAAATGTAAAATACAATAGCTAAGTCAAAGTACAATAAAGATTGAATTGAAATTGTAGTGATGAAAATGAAAAATGCAACTAACATTGCAAACCCAAAAATACTAAGCTAATCTAGACAAACTATAACTCAACAATTAAAATGAGATCTCATTGGCAACAAAGTAAATGGATTCACACTTAAAATTGCAATATCAAGTAAAGAGTTAAAGTAAAAACAAATGTAAAGAATAAATTTTGAAATAAAATTGCAAGGTTTAAATGAAAGGTTTTAATCGAATGTAAAAGAAAAAGAAGATTTGGAATTGTGACTTCAAGATGGATTTCTAGCTCTAAATGATGCAAGATCAAATGATTATGAGTTGTAAATTGCAAGAGCAGTAAAAGAACAATATGACAATTTAAATTGAAGAACAAAAACTAAAAAAAAATTGGAAGATTCAACAAAATTGCAAGAACAGAAAAATTGCAAGAACAAAAACTGATTTTGTAAGCTAGAAACTAATAATTCATGGAAGAAAAATTAGATCTACAATTCTCCAAAATGAATGAACTAAAAAGGAGCTAAAGCAAGATTTAATGACAAGTTTACTACAAAATATAACAAGAAAATCACAGCAAAATATAGAAAATCCAGCTCATTGATTTAGCTACTCAATATCTACTCAAAATAGAGAAAATTAGAGTAACAAACGAACAATTCATCCAAACAGCCATCAAACTCATGAATTAAATTACAAAAAAATGAAAATAAACAAGTAAACATGTAAATCTAAGAGATTAAATGTTGGAAGAAGTAAACAAATTGCCTAAAGAAGAGATGAATCCAAGTGAAACTTGTAGATCATGTCTAGAATTGCATTGCCACCTAATTCCAATCGCAACTTGTAAAAATTGACTGAAACAATTGGAAATGAATTTGGTGCTGAAATTTTACTAGATTAAAGCCTAATGAGTTACGAACTATGAAAATAATGAAGTAAAACTAAGTAAGAAATCAAGAAGTTTTGAACAAAAGAGTACAAAGTGGACAGATGTGTGAATTGAAATCCAGATTTGAGATCAACGTGAAATTAATAATATTTTAACATGAAATCATAAGAATTTCATAAATTCATTGCCAAAATCTAAAAGAACATTGAAAACAATTTAGGAAAGTAAAAATTACAACAAGAATCAATTGGAAAAACTAGAATTAAAAGTTGTTGGCAAGTAAGAAAATGCTAGAAAATGAAATGCAGAAAAGTAAAGTGCAAAAAATTAAAGAAACAAAAAATGTAAATCCTAATCTAAAGTCTAAGCTAAATCTTTGAATGGTTAGTGCCTTACCTTTATTTATAGGCAAACATGAGGTGCCTGAAGCCCTAAAATATCTCCCAAAAATATCTAATTTTGAGTGGCCTTCTAGAGCCATCTTTTCTTTTTTCTTTCATGGTTGGTTCATTATTGTTTAGCTCACTTAAGTTCTTTATTCTTTCCAAGCCTTCTTCTCTTGAATTTTTACATTCCAGAAGGTCAAAATTATGGCCAATGAGAGTCTTCCAAAATGCTAAGTCAACAGCTCCTTATTGCCTTATTTAAATTGCTAAAGTGGCGCAAAGTGCATGAAGTTGCATAGCACTTTAACACTCATGACAAACATGCTCTTTTTATATCTTCTTTTGGTCCCACATGCATACACTTCAAGCTTTTATTTTACTACAAAATTCAAACCATAAAATTCTGCCAATTTGACATTCTAATTTTTGGCAAAAAATTTTGAAAATTAATCATTTACAAATCAACTTCCATCTCTATAAAGCATTTTACCTTTCAAGCATGTGTAAAGATACTAAAAAGATACTAATGCAAGATTGAGCTAAAGAAAATCATTTTAAATGAAAATTATGAGAAATAAGACTTGAAATAAAGTTTCATGAAGTTCAATTAAGCTTAACAAAGCATAGAAGAAAGGATAAAGAAAAACTTCCTTAAAAGGCAATATAGCTTAATCACACTAGTTGTGACCTTTACTAGCCTTTACCACCATACATCCTCCAAAATTTATCCAAATTGTCCAAAATTTTTCATTTTCTCTATTTTCGCATACACATGAAACAATTGTACATTTTGGAGTATTTTTGCAAAAAATCTCAAGGAATATGCTAAAATATAAAGAAAATTGCACTAAATATGAGCTTGAAAATGCTAAAATTCAAGTGCAATCACATTCAAATTTAGAATTTTTTCACTAAATTTTTTATTCTAGCTTCCCAAAATGAAATTTCTAGCTTCGTTTCAAATACTAACCAAGGTTCAATTCCTAACAACTTAAAGTATAAAAAAAATTTATCAATGATTGAGAATTAAGTTATCATTGATTTAGTATATTTTATCAGTGATTTACGACTTAGCTATCAATGATATATTGCTAAATTATTAATGATTTATTGCTTAATTAGCATTAATTTACTACTAAGTTACTAAGGATTTTTTATAACTAATTTACTATTAATTTATTGATGATGTAGTACAAAGTTATCAATTATTAATTAATTTGCTACTAAATTATCAATGATTTACAACTAAATTAGCAGTTATTTACTACTAAATTATCAATAATTTACGTATAAATTATCAATAATTTATTATTACTACGTTATCATTGATTTACACTTAGTTTTCGATTATTTACTACAAAATCATTATGGATTTATTACTAAATTAACCATGATTCATTATCAAATTATCACTGATTTATATGAAATTATCCATAATTTACTATTAAGTTATTGATGATTAACTACTACTAAGTTATATTGATTTACTTTTAAGTTTTCAATGATTAACTGCTTAATTATTAATAATTTATTAAGTTTCAAATGATTAACTACTAAATTATCATTAATTTATTGCTAAGTTATTTATGATTTACAACTAAGTTTATTAATTAATTACTATTAAATTGAAACTGAAGTACTATTGAGTTATCATTTATTTATTATTAAGTTATCAGTGATTAACTATTAAGTTATCACTTGTTTTTTTATTAACCTATCATCGATTTACTAATATGTTATAGACACCTAATTTTGTCTGGTTCAATTTGAATTTGTTTGATTTTGAAGCTTGATTTTAACTTTTCGATTTGGGCTAGCTTAGGCATTTTAGTTTCATTTATCTAATTGAGGTCATTTAATCTTTGTCTTGGATCAACTGTTTTTGGATCATTTTGCATGGATTAGGCTTAGTCCAATTTAATTTTGATTTATTCTAAGCTAAATCGTATGGGTTTGAAAAACTAAAGCTTATAAAGGTCAAATTTCATTTTTAAAGCCCAAAAGCTCTTTTTTATAATTAATCAATTGAAAATTAAAAAAATGTGTTAGAAGTTTAACCGGCCATGGTAAGACTCCTCTTCCCAAATTGCTTACCATTTTTTGGCTTAGAATTTTTTTTCCTCCCATTTTGACCACAAACTTCTATCATCATCAATTGGTGATTGATCTAATGTCCAAAAATCAGCAAGCTTCCATACCCAAAAAAACTAGTACAACTAGCCTATTCAACCTTAGTTTATAACATGGGAAAGAAAATTTACCAAAAAAGGAAAAATTTCATAGAGATCAAAGGAGAAAATTTTCTCAATCCCTACATCCTTCTGACTAGGAAAGTCGAACCCCACCTGTCAACAAATCTATTAATTAGCTAAAACAACTCCTCTTTTTATAGGCCTCCTACCAGTCGAGAGCCTCAATCCTCTTAAAAACTCCAATTGTACCCAAAAGCATTAACACTCTCCCCACAACCATAGCTCTTCCTTCCATAAAAGAAGCCACCATAGAAAAATTAAAAAACAAAATCAATCATGCCACGACAAACATAGGCACCACCCCACCATAGTGTCATACTTTGTCAACCACTATACCAAGCCTTTAAGCCACCCTACTTGAAACAAGCCCAGTTAAAACCCCCTCGCCACCTCCTTGTAAGTTGAAAACCCAAAAAAAAATCATTTTGCCATCATGACCACCCCACTGCCATCAATAACCAAAAGCTAGCAAAGCCAAAAAAATCACAAATATACCATAGTCCTAACTTAGTAAGGAACCTAGCAACAAAAGATTAAAAAAAATTTTTTTAGTGATTCCTCAACCCATTCAACTAAAATAAGGGAAGAAAAAAAGAAAGGAAAAAAATAGAAAAAATAAAAGAAAAAAGGAAAAAAAAAAAGAAAAAGTTTATATGACGTTGGTTGGGAGGTCGACAGGGAGTGAAAGAAGTAAAAAAAAAAACTAATAGAGGAAAAGAAGGAGAAAGAAAAAAAGAAGCCAATTTGACATCTGCATGAGAGAGAAGAAGTACAAAAGAAGAAAGAGAACAAGAAGAAAAAAAATGAGAAAGAAGAATAAAAAAAAAAGTAAAAAAAGGGGAACTGATTTTTAGGAAAGGATAAAAAAAAGAGCGGACCAGACTAACCCGACCTTTTGGCCCAGACTTATACCTGATTCATGCTCGACCCAACCTGTTTGCTACTTGAGGTGGCCCACGTTAGTTCCTAAAGAGCCTAACAAATTTAGATCATTTTGATTTTGGTTGATGTTGGGTTCAAGCCTAAAGAAAACTTCATTTGGTATATCCTTTACCCTTTTTTATCTTGTTATATTACTGTGAATATTTATTTTCCTCATTTTTTAGATATTTTTGACAATAAGTCTACTTTTGGATTATTAAGGTTGGAAAAAGAAATGAAAAATGATGAGAGATTTTTAATGAATAATAATAATTTTATAATTTAAAAATAATTTTCATTAAAGTGATTATTTCTGGAAATAAAAAAGAAATATGGTATGTTTAAGTAAAAAATATTTTTAGAGACCTTACTTAGATATTGGAGAAAATCTAAATAATTATTTTTATAAAAAGATACCATTTTCATTCTTTGAAAATTTTATTTTACGAATTTTTCAAATTATTTTTTAATTCTACCTATATATTAGGAAGTTAAAAAATAAAAATAAAAAAATAAAATAAATATTTTTTAACACCAAAATGCCATTTTCATCCTAAACAAAATCTATTAAAAAAATACAATTCGATGCATTATTTAATTTATAATCATATTGTCATATATGCATTTTAAACATTTATAATAAATGTGAAATGGCAAATTTTCTTTTAAAAAATATAATAACAATATTTTTAAAAAGAAAATTATTTTAGAAACTCTACTTAGATATTGGAGGGAATTCAAATCATCTTTTTTTCTAAGGAATAGTATTCTCATTTTGCCAAAAACTAACTATAAAATTTTCTTAAGTGAAGGATTAATTTTTTTAAATTCCACATAGATATTAGGGAATTAAAAAATATTTTTTCAACAAAAAATAATGATAGATAAAATTTCTTTTATCACTAAATATTTTTTTAAATAAATGATGAAAATAAAAAAAAAAAGATAAATTAAATGAGATCAAATTGGTCAACTACATTTTAATTTGTATTTACATCATTTATTTGCTTCATTTTATGTCACTTGCATTTTGTTATTGACAAAATATATGAGTTAACAAATGGCGATTTTAAAAAATTATTTTTTAGGAATAAAAGCTAATATTCTAATGTAAAAATAATTCTTAGGAACTTACATAGATATTGAAAAGTTTCTTAACAATTATTATTATTATTATTATTATTATTATGGTAAATTACATAAATATACCTTGAGATTTAATACGATTTGAGTATGTCCCATGAGATTTAAAAAGTGACACTTAACCACTCTGAGCTGTGTATCTGTGACATTCTGTTAGTTTTCTTTAGATGCCGTCTGTCATAAAACAACAAGAATACCCTTATTGCTATAAAACCATGACTTGTTCTTGAAGCATTTGAAGTAAAAAGAAAAACTTTGTTTCTTATAATCAAATCATCTCATTTGAAAGTGATTAAATGTTTTTATTCAAGAATCAAACTAAAAAACCTTTCAATTCCAATTAAATGGAGTTTTTTGATGTAAGGTTTAGACAAAAATCAATCGAAAATTGGTTGAAATGGTAGTGATCGAAGCACATTGGGCACTATTTGGCAAAGAAGAGGTGAGGCATAATTACTATGTATTAAGTAAACTTTTACAATCTAACAAGGTATGTGTAATTCTCACTTCCATTTCATTAAGGTTAGTTTAAATCTTCTATTTAGGGTTTATTAAATTTAAAAAATTTAGGGTTTTTTTTAAATTTTAAATAACTAAATTACAAATATGTTTTAGAGCATTTATACACGAGTTATTTTTGTTAAGTTTAGAGTCTTTTATGACCACATCACAATACAATAGCTTCATGAATGCTGCATTGTAGGTAGTTTAACATTCATGCGAAATCTATAGATTTTTGCATTTTAAGATTGATAATATTCTAGTTTGCCTAAAAAGAAGGATGATGATAGCTATGAGTAGTGTTGGATTTCTAATTTTTTACTGCCAATAATGTTTAAATATGCATTTTTTAAATAGACTTATAAATTTATTTTTACAGATGTTGAATGGGAATAAAACATTTTAATTTTATGATGGTGGGTTATTTGTTCGTATTCCTTACAAGGTCTAGGTAAGAGGGGATGTTGCATGGGTTGATGATTTTTCTTTAGGTAAAGAAAGATAAGGTTAAAGAGGTTAAGGATCAATACTCAAGTAATACTTTTTACTATTTTTGCTATGTAAGGTTAAGGCTATTTCTGCTAATTTTCTTTATCAGATTGTTTCATGCTATTTTTCATGCTGTTTTTGTTTCATGCTATTTTTAATTTCATGCTATTTTATGAGCCTACTATTTTCTATTTCATGTTATATTTGTTTATCTAATTATATCATATTGTATCAAAAGTTAGTGTAAGGTTAAGGTTGTTTCTGCTATTTTTTTTATCTAATTGTTTCTACTATCAGTGTTTCGACTATTAACCTACTATTAGATTGTTTATCAGAGTGTCAGCTGTAATTTTTGTTTCTGTTGTTTCTGTTTATTAGGTTGTTCATCTTGTTGTTTATTTTATTTTCTTTATATGGTTATTTTGATAGTTTGCCTAGAAATCTGCATCTTATTCAGGGATAACTTCAGGAGGAAAGGCTACTACTAGAGGCGGATCCAAAGAAATGCAAATCCAAGGAGATAGATCCAAAAAAGTGCTTCTTGATGCTAGTAGAGAAAGAAATGATGACAATATTGGTACAAAAAGAAAAACCACTGTTAATATTACTAAAAAAGGAAGAACGAGAATAAATGATGGCAATGTTGGTACGAAAGATAGAGATATTGCAAATGTCGAGACATAAGTTCCAACTACTGCTACAACTTTAAATCTTGGTACAAGTTCAATGGGAAGAGCTACTGTAAATGTTACTAAAAGAAGGAGAAAAAGACTTTTTAGGTCAAAAGTTATAGCAATTAGAGGAAGGGGTAGGTTTATTGTTGGTGGTAACCATGCATCTGGTAGCCAAGCAATTGACAATCACATTGCTGGCAGAAATCAAGAAACTAGTAACCAAAAAGTTAATAGCCAAGCAACCAGTAGCCAAAAAGTCTATGTGCAATCTAGGAATGGTTCGTACATGCTATTCTGGTGATGCATGTTGATGTATAGCTCTTGTTAGGGGAAGCTAGGAGTTAGTTTAAGG
The DNA here is from genome assembly GCF_047325235.1 of Durio zibethinus. Lineage (NCBI taxonomy): Eukaryota > Viridiplantae > Streptophyta > Magnoliopsida > Malvales > Malvaceae > Durio > Durio zibethinus. The sequence continues at coordinate 7,796,645 of NC_143185.1, forward strand.
TATATGTATTTTTTTATGAAAAGCCTACTGTTGGTATAATTCTTTTTGGATGAATGTGAAATAGTTCTTTTTAGGTTGAATGTGAATGAACCATTTTAGGGTTTAATCATTTTTTATTTATAGCCAATACTTTTTATAGGTTTCACATATGTTAAAGCACAGTTTGTTTCTAATATCAATATGTTAGCTTAAAGACTTAAATAAATCAAGAAGGGGGTGAATTGGTTGATAAATATATTTTTGTGAATTCAAATCCAACAAGCACAAAAATCACAAATCAGTTTTTCTAAGCAAGTAAACACAACAAATATGAGTACTAATAATCTTAAAAGCAAAAGATAGAGATAGAAAATCATACACCAAAATTTATATAGGTTTAACCCCTTCTTTTAGGCACCTACGTCTTTTCCCTTAGCCTTACTTGCCAAGGAATTCAATCAACTATGTGTTGAAAGTTATAACTTAGCTCTTCAAAACTTTATACAATCAACAACACAATCTCTTAAGGGTTATCCTCCCCTATAAGCTTATAACCTCACAATGCAAGTTTTTAAAGTGTTTTACAAACTCAAAGAACCTCTCTAAGGTTAGGTATTTGCTAATTTGAAGTATAAATCAAGATTAAGAAGAATATTAAGAGAAAATTTGATACAACAAGAATTTTTGCATTTTTCTCACATTAAAATGCTCTTTAATGCTTGGTGAAGATGGTAGATGGAAGCAATAAGTTTTCTTGGCTCTAAGTTATTCCAAATATGGTGAGAAACCTTCATTTATATGTTGAGAATGGAAGATAACCATTGCTTGCATTAATTGTTTGGAGCCTTTGCAAAATTTTAGACAAAACTAGCCATTGCAAGTATTTTGGGCATAAAGGGATCGATCCCCTCTTGGGGGGATCAATTAGGTTAGTCAAAATACATGCAGAGTTTTGCAAAAAAAGATGCAACCAATCGATCCATATTTGGTACCAATCGATTCCTTTTTCAGGTGATTGATCCTTTAGTCTGGGTGTTCGATCTCTTTTTAAATTATAGAACAAACATTTCATTCTATGTAAAAAACCAATCGATCCCTTCAATAAGGGATCAGTCCTATCTTTAAAAACCTATAATCAATCGATCCATACAATGTGAGGTTCGATTGGTTTTCATGAAACTTACAGGAAAATCTTTTTTGGCCAAAAACTCAATCGATCCCCTTAAGGGGGATTAGTCCCTTCTATGCTACTTAGCCCAGTTTTACTTTTAAAGCATGCCAGATAAATTTAAACATAGTTTTGACTAGATTAAAAATTGAAAAGGTATTCAAATTAATTTTACATCATTTTAATTCAACTTTAGCAAATTTTTCTTTTATCATTTTAAAGTGTTTTATCAATTCAAGGCTAACAATCTCTCTCTTTTTGATATGACAAAATCAATAGTAAAAAAAAAATTGCTTTGAAAACATTTTTCTCTTTTAAGAAAGTTCCCCCTGAATTTACATAAGATCAAGAAAATTAAAAGGCCAATTTCGCATTGTGAACAAAACAAATATATAAGGTAGAGGTCTCCCAAGCAATTAAAAATTTATCAATTGGTAACATAATAATTTAGCAACAACTCTTCACTAGTAAATTTTCACAATACACAAACTAACTTTTCTCTTTTTTGTCATAGCAAAAAAAAGAAAAATCCAAAAGCAAGGTAATAATACTATAACCAATGTAAGATCAACTTGCTTAATCGATTCAAGGCAACAATATTATATTCAACACAAGGCCAATATTATTGAATGTCGGTACTATAGCTCAACTTAGCATCATAACATCAAGAATGAGAATAACCATAATAGCACATTCATAGCAACATAATCATTTACAATAAACTTTGAATCTCAAAACCACACAAGCAAGCAAAGAAAAGTTTATACCACTAAAGTTCATGCCATTAGTGCAAAGTACCAAAGTTGATGCTACAATAAATTAGCTTGAAGAAATTAAAATCTTAAAAAAAATATATAAAAGAAAAACATGTAGGAAAAAAACATTTAAGCTTGGCTTAAAGGATAGGTCAAGGTGGAGGAGGATAGGAGAAAAATGATGAAATTGTTGCTCTATTTGCTTTTATGCAATTCAGATTTGTCCAATATCAGTCCTAACTTATTGAACTTATGAAACCATCTTATTTTGTGTTAATTCCATGTTTTCCAGTGTAGAGTTCATATCCCCAACCAATAAGTGTAAACTATTCATTTGAGTTACAAAAATTTGCAAAGCTCTTTGGGTATCAAATGATGGATAGAAAGACCTTCTTGAGGAATATCTTGTGGAACTTCTTGAGAAAAATCTTGAACCTTATGCTTTTTTTCATGCTTAACTCTAAGTTAACTTTTCTTAACCCTACCCCAATAACATTTTGAATGTATCCCATACTATGAAGTGTATGAACTCCAATAATACTAGTAGGATTGGACACAATCTTTCTATCACTTCTAGTATTGATACCCACCCTTCTAAATAGATTGTAAATGGCTATTCCATATACCAAAGAGTAATCCTTGTTTTGAACAACCCTCATTATATCATTAAAAATAAGGTGCACAATATTGGGTTTCTCCTTATGTTTGATCTTATATATCAACCAATAATCTTGCTTTTCTAATGAAGTATTGGGTTTCAAATAGTACTAACACATGTGTGACAATAAGATGAAATAATCTATCATGCGTGTTCAATCTAGAAGCCTGAGTTGGAGAAGCCCTCAAATCATAATTCTCAAAAATATCTTGGGCCAATAGTATATCACATCTAGTGTTTATGTCTCAATTATCTTCTAACATGAAAGTTTCAAACAACAAGCTCTTGTCCACAATTATTTCTCTACCCATCACAAATGTCCTAAATTTATTAGTATAATACCTATTCTCATGTTCATCAACTTTAATACAGTTTACATTACTATAAAATACCCTTTCTAGATTCTCAAAGACAATGCCATTCAAACTAAAATAGTTCATCCAATCAAAATTTTCAAAAGAATGAAAGTATGGAAATCCAATGGATTTAAGGAAATTAAGATTGATTACCCTTACTTGTTTGACTTCTTTATAAGCAAAATGAGTCTCATATCTTTCTTTTGTTGTAGGATTTTTGAAATTTTAGTTGAAGGAAGGCTTGATTAAAGAACTAGAGGCTTCCCTTGGTGGACTTTTCTTTGTGGCAAGAGAAGGTCTTGTTTTAGGTGCCATGGAAACAATGAAATAGTGAAAATAGGTAGGTTTATGTGAAGGAATTTATGAATGTAGGTAACAAGTAGTATTATATGTTTGAAAGAGGTAAAAAAATTTAGTGAATGAGGTAGTTTCAATAGAGGCACAACAAGGGATCAAATTTCTAGAGGGAGAAACATGAGTGAAGATTTTTGTATGATTTGAATAATTTTTGAAAAAGATTTTGCAAGAAATTAAACAGATATGAAGAAATTTACAAAAGATTTTAGTTGAAAGTGATCAATTTTAAAAGAAAGTGAAGCATGAATACCTGAGGTTTTGGGAGAAAATTTTAGGAAGAACAAAAATAGACTATGGTCAACCAAGGAAAGAGGAAAGTCTAGATTTTTAAGTGGTCAAAATGGTGTGTATATGGGAGACCATTCATAACCCGATTGATTGGGTAGCAAGGGGATCGATTGGGTAAGGCCTTGAGGCACCTGAGCAAGCCATGAATTGATTGATCGGGTCCAAGGAGGATCGATCGGGTTTGAGGTTTTCAACTTCATTTTGGCTACTGAAAAGAAAATCAATCGATCTAGTGTCTCTAGGATCGATCGGTTCACTTGTAGCAAAAATTTTTTTAATTTAAATTTAAATTTTTTTATTTTTAAAAGCATGTAATACAACTATTCAAATATGCATCATATAATTACAAATATAATCATAGACAGGATTTCAAAAGTATATCAAGATAAACACACATTTGGTTAAACAAGGTACAAATTTATCAATTTATCTAGACTTTCATTTCAAAGAGCATTCATCATACCAAGTTCACCTCTACTTATATAAAATCTATCTTTATCAAGAGGTTTTGTAAAAATATCAGCTATTTGATGCAAGATATCAATATATTTAAGCACAATATGACCTTTTTGAACATGATCTTTAATAAAATGATGCCTAATTTCAATATGCTTAGCTCTTGAATGTTGAATGCAATTTTTGGAAAGATTGATGGCACTAGTATTATCACATTTAATGTGAATATAATCCATGGTAATTCTAAAATCCTTCAATTATTGTTTAATCTATAAAACTTGAGCACAACAAATATTGGCTGCTACATATTCGGCTTCAGTTGTGGATTGAGCAATACTATTTTGTTTCTTGAAAAACCATGATATGAGTATTTTCTTAAACAATTGACAAGGACCAGAAGTGCTTTTTCTATCAATTTTACAACTAACAAAATTTACATCGCAATAAGTATGCAAAGCAAAAGATGAACCTTTTGTATACCATAATCCTAAGTTGGGAATGTCTTTAAGGTATCTAAAAATTCTTTTAATAGCAAGTAAATGTGATTCTCTAGGTAATGATTAAAGTCTAGCATATAAGCACATACTAAACATTATATCTGGTCTATTTGCAGTAAGATATAACAATGAACCAATATAGACCTATGTAATTTAAAATCAATACATTTACCTCCTTCATCCTTGTCAAGTTTTGTTGAAGTGCTCATAGGTGTTGAATAAGGCTTTGATTCTTCCAATCCAAACCCTATTAACAAGTCCTTGATGTATTTGGCTTGATTGATGAAGGTACCATCTTTTGTTTGCTTTACTTGTAATCCCAAGAAAAATGTAAGCTTTCCCATCATGCTCATTTCAAATTCATCTTGCATAGTTTTAGCAAATTCTTGGCAAAGAACTTCATTAGTAGCACCAAATATAATATCATCAACATAAACTAACACAATGAGAATGTCTTTTCTTTTTGTTTTAATAAAAAGTGTAGTATTAACCTTTCCTCTATTAAAACTATTTTCAATTAAAAACTTTGATAATCTTTCATACCAAGCTCTAAGAGTTTGTTTTAAATCATATAAAACTTTTGTCAATCTATAAACATGATTTGGAAATTGAGGATTTTCAAAATCAGGAGGTTGCTCTACATACACCTCTTCATTTATAATACCATTTAAAAATGCACTCTTGACATTCATTTGAAAGAGCTTGAAATCTTTGAAACATGCAAATACAAGTAACATTTTAATGACTTCTAATCTTACAATCGGAGCATAAGTTTCATCATAATAAATTCTTTCTTTTTGACTATACCTTTGAGCCACTAACCTAGCTTTGTTTTTAACAACATTGTCATGCTCATCCATTTTATTCCTAAAAACTCATTTAGTTCCTCTAATAGAATGATCACTAGGCTTAGGTTCAAGATTCCACACTTGACTTTTTTCATATTGTTATTCCACACTTAACTTTTTTCATATTGGTTCAATTCCTCTTGCATAGCCAATATCTAATGATTATCTTCAAATGCTGCATGTATGTTCTTAGGTTCAATGTGAGAGAGAAAAGCAACATAATTACCACATTGTAAAAAGATCTAGTTCTTACCCCTTGTGTTGGATCACCAATAATTTCATTATTTTTGACATACTTTTTTTCCCTATGATGATTTGGTTCTTGCACTATTTGTTGTGGTTCCTTTAGAAACCTATCCTCCTCCTTTTGAATGTTCTCTTTAATGTCATATGATGCATCATTGATATATTCTTGAAGTATACCTGCATCATCATCATCAAAAGGGATGAAAATAACTTATGTTAGGCCTTTTTCTTTTAAAAAGTTCATAAGAAATTTTCTTCAAAATTGGCCTAATCATAGCTTTATTTATAATATAACAAGAGGTATTTGTGGCTTCTATCCAAAAATATCTTGGTAAATTGTTTTCATAAAGCATGGTTCTAGCCATTTCTTCTAAAGTTTTATTTCTCCTTTCTATTACCCCATTTTGTTGAAGAATTTTAGGAGCAAAAAAATTATGGCTAATACCATTTTCACAATAAAACAAATTAAAGCCAAGGTTTTTAAATTCTTTTTCATGATCACTTTTTATACTAAAAATTGAATAATCTTTCTCATTTTGTATTTGTTTGCTAAAAGTGATAAATTTTTCCAAAGCTTCATTCTTTGAATGCAAGAAGAGAACATATGTATATTTAGTAAAATGATAAACAATAACAAACTCATATTATTTTCCACCAAGGCTTATTGTCCTTGTAGGACCAAAAAGATCAATATGAAATAGTTGAAGACGTCTAGTAGTTGAAATATAATTCTTAAGTTTGAAAGGGATTTTTTTGTGTTTTCCTTAAGCACATGCATTACAAACCTTATCATTTTCATATTTCAATTTTGGTAAACCAACCACTAAATCATTTTGAAAAAGTTTTGAAATTACATGCATACTTACATATCCAAGTCTTCTATGCTAAATCCAACTTTCATTTTTTTTAGCCATAAAGCAAATATTTTTAAAAGATAGATCATCCAAATGTACCATATAAACATTTTCTTGATGATGTCAAATAAAAACAAGTTTGTTAGTCTTGATATCAATCACTCAATAGCACGTGGATTCAAATACAACTCTAAGTCTTTTGTCACACAATTGACTAATACTAAGTAAATTATGCTTGGTTCTTTTCACAAGTAAATTATTTTTAATAGTAGTAGAAGAATTGTTACCAATGAAGCTAATCCCTTGAATTTGGCCTTAGGAGTTGTCTCTAAATGTAACATCTCCTCCACTTTTAGCCTTTAAATCCTTGAATTGAGCCTTGTCTTTCGATCACATGCTTTGATCATCCATTATCAAGGTACCATGGATTGTTCTTGCTTGAATTTACCTTGTAGCAATGTTCATCCATCTACAAGAATATAATCAAAATTTTGTTTTTGGTACCCAAACTTTCTTGAGACCTTGAGTGTTAATACTCACAATTTTTATGCCTTTTGGAATCCACTTCATCCTAGTAATCCAACTTGAGATGTACTAACTCCTTTTAGAATCCAAACACTTTTAATGAGTTAACCTATATGAGTGACTTTCTTTAAGGAACAATATTGTCTAGAATGACCCAATTTATGACAATATGTACATGTGTTAGATGAATCATTTGGCTTAGTAAGGAAATTCTTCAAATGAGTCTCTTTGTCACCACTATTATAGCCTAATCCATCTTTATCAAAGAATGCTTTCTATGTTTCAAGCATGTCATTGAGTTTTTGATGTCCCATATAAAATTTAAAAATTAAGTTATGCAAATTCTCATTTTTCTTAGTTAAATCATCAACATTCAATTTTAAAATCTCAAATTTCCTTTTTTATGTCATCCTTTGCTTTAGTCAAAAGCTCATTCACTACCTTTAACTTAGAAATCATTTTCCTATAATCCAGGTTCATGCTTTCAAATTTTATAGCTAATTCATTAAAAAGCATCTTACAATTTATCAAACATGTATGAACTTAAATCATTTGAATTAAAAATTATCTTGGGCTTATCAAGAGTAATAAGACATAGGTTGGCTACTTCTTCCTCATTTGATTCATTATCAAAGAAGTCACTAGCACTCCACGTTGCAACCATTGCTTTATTCTTTGGCTTCATTGTGTTTTGCTTCTTTCATAAAGGACAATCGAATTTGATATGACCCTCTCTATTGCATTCATAGCAAACAATTTGATCCATTTCTCTTCTACTTGATTCCCTTTTGATCATTTCCTTTTATGGTCTTATTTTGTTTAAGAACTTGTTCATCTTCATGAACTTCTTGAACTTTTTTACAAACATGACCATTTCTTCATCTTCATCAACCTCATCTTGCTCAGGTTTTTCTTTATCTTCTTGAAAGGTTGATTTGAGAGCAATACCACCTTTCTTTATTGGTTTTTATCCTCTTTTGAGCTTTATTCCATTGGTAAAAAGAAAGACTATGAGTTCATCTAAAAAAAGTATGTGAAAATCTTTAGACTCTTTAATGGCTGTCATCTTAGCTTCCTAACTCTTTGGTAGACTATTTAGAATTTCCTTCATCATCTCTACATTTGTGTAAGTCTTCCCAAGAGCCTTTAAACTATTAATAATGTCAGTGAAGTGGTTTGACATTTCACTAATGGTTTCTTTTGATTTCATCTTGAATAGCTTATACTTTTCAGTAAACATGCCAATTTTGGTTTCTTTCACTTGATTAGTACCTTCATGAGTGATGGCCAACTTGTCCTAAATTTTTTTTTCATTTTCACATAATGAAACTATATTGTACTCACTAGGCCCCAAAACACAAAAGTGTGTAGGAATTGCTTTGGCATTCTGTTGAGCCATCTTCATATAATTGGCATTCTATTCACTTTCTTACTTGATCACCTCTTTACCATCCACTATCTTCTTTGAAATTTAAGGACCATTTACAATGACCCTATAAACTTCATAGTCATTAGCTTGAATAAATAATTTTATCCTAGTTTTCTAATATAAGTAGTTGTCACCAATAAAAAAAAGAGGTCTTTCAATTGAATGGCCTTCACCTCTAAGAGACTAGCAATCGTTTCATTTTTCGTAAAACATATTTCTTGTTGCCCACTATATTTGTTATAGCTTGAAGATGATTGCTCCACATTGATCACCATACTTTTTTGAGCTATTTATAAGATCACTCTTAGGTTGTTAGACCTACAAAATATAATACTAGCTCTGATATCAATTGTTAGCTTAAATACTTTAATTAAACCAAGATGAGAGTAAATTCGTTAATAGTAAATTTTTGTGAATTCAATATCCAACAAGCACAAAATTCATAAATCAATTTTTTTAAACAAGTAAACATAACAAATATGAGTACTAATAATCTTACAAACAAGCGATAAAGGTAGAAAATCAAACACCAAAATTTATAAAGGTTTGACCATTCCTATAGGCAACTAAATCCTTTCCATTAGCCTTACTTGCCAAGGAATTCAATCTACTATGTATTGAAAGTTACAACCTAACTTTTCAAAGTTCTATACAATCAACAACACAATCTCTTAAGGGTTATCCTCCCCCTTAAGCTTACAACCTCACAATGTTACTTTTTGAAGTATTTTGTAAACTCAAAGAACCTCTCTAAGGTTGGGTGTTTGTTAATTTGAAGTACAAATCAAGATTAAGAAGAATATCAAGAGAAAATTTGATACAACAAGAATTTTTGCACTTTTTTCACACTAAGATGTTCTTTAAGGCTTAGTAAAGATGTTAGATGGAAGCAATAAGTTTTCTTAGCTTAAAGTTACTCTAAATAATATGGGAGACCTTCATTTATATGTTGAAAATGGAAGATAGCCATTGTTTGCATTAATTGTTTGGAGCTTCTATAAAATTTTAGACAAAAATAACTGTTGTAAGCATTCTGGGCACAAAAGGATCGATCCTCTTTTAGGGGGATCAATTGGGTTAGTAAAAATACAAGCAAATTTTTGCATAAAAAGGCACAACCAATCGATTCCTTTTCAAATTGTAGAACAAACTTTTCATTTTCTGTAAAAAGCCAATTGATCCCTTTAAGAGGGGATCGATCCTATCTTTAAAAACCTAGAACCAATCGATCCATACAAGGATAAAATTGATTGGTTTTCAGGAAATTTGCAAGAAAATCCTTTCTGGCTAAAAAATCAATTGATCCTCTTGAGGGGGGATCGATCCCTTCTATGCTATTTTGCCCAATTTTATTTTTAAAACATGCTAGATGAATTTGAACATATTTTTAACTGGATTAAAAGCTAAGAAAGTATTCAATTTAAGTTGAAATCATGTTAATTCAATTTTAGCAAACTTTTATTTTGTCATTTCAAAATGTTTTATCAATTCAAGGCTAACACAATGTGAATTGAAAGCTTTCATGGTCTTTGCTATGTTTCTTAATCAAACAATGTTGATGATGAAAATATGGTTGTTTACAAATATGGTTATTGGGTGCTAGAAAGTGTGGGAGTTGATGGAAAGTTAGCTTTTTACAAGTTTGCTAGTTGTGTTATAAATCAAATAACATAGCTACTATAGAAGAAATGACTCCACATAGCTACAATAGAAAAAAATTAAATTTATTAATCACTGAGTTTATTGGGTCATTTCCATAAACACTTAGTACACATAAAGCATTAACTCTTTCCTACTAAGATCAACACTAAAATTTCAATTCTTCAATTCCATAAATTAGCTTCTACAACTTCTTGGATTAAAGTGATCATATAAAATTACTATAAGTAAAACTAGAACATTTAGACAAATTAAAAACACCTTATTTTTTCCTCTATTGTGAGTGTTAGCAAGTTCTTCTTTTAATTTCAGCTCTCTTTTTATTGCTTTAGCTAATTCTTCTTGCAAACTCATCTTTTTTGCTAAAATTAAAACTAATTCTTCAAATAATTCTTGCTTCTTTGAATTTGACATGAAAATCTCCTATTTCATTTTCTTGATTGTTTCTTCTAATTTAACTATCTCTTTTTTGGTAGAAAACACATGACATTTCATCCACCCACTAGAAAAAATCACATTTTCAACTTCCTTAACAACAAATGTAAGATTAAATATGTTATTTCAATTATCCTACAAGCTATTTCAAGATTAAATGAAGTACATCTCACCTCAAATTTGCCACACCTATTAAATTTTTACCCACAGTTGTTCCTTATTGCAGAGGTTCGTACAAGTAATTCCACACCACAATAGCACACTTTTCCATCATTTGATCCACCATTTGCTAAAGATTGTGAAGAATTCATGCTTCCAACCCAATTTTTCTTTGAATCGAAAAAATAGCAAACAAATAAAATTTTTGAGGAAAGAGTTAGAGTTTATTAATTAGACAGTAATGGCGTTAAAGAAAACTAACGGAATGTCATGGATACATAGCTTAAGGTGGTTAAGTGTTACTTTTTAAACCTTAGGAGCAAACTCAAATCGTGTTAAACCTCAAGGTATATTTATGTAAGTTACTCTTATTATTATTATAATGGAATATTATGCTAAATTTTAAATATTATTAGGAGAATTCCAAGTAGAGAAATATTTTTTAAAATTTTGCCTAGATATTAAAAAATTTAGAAAACATTTCAGAACTGTTCCTAAATATAAAGTTAAAAAAAAGATTTTTGTAAAAAATAATAAATAAAAGGATTATTTTAAATATTAGAATTAAAACCATTTTATCAAACCAAAGGATATCACATGATCAATTGGTATCCTTTTAAAAAAAAAAAGCATTGTAAGGGTGTTAATCATTCCCCACATATAACCGTACTCTAAACCCTATTTTCATTTTTCTTAGACCAAAATTTTTTTTAATAAGTTTTAATTAACTTTAAGATTTTATTAAAATGATATACTTTTTAGGTGGCCAATCACACCTAGTCAAAAAATATTGGTGACGATTCCCCCTAATTTTAAAATTTTAAAATTTTTGTTTAGCAATTTCCAAAACCGTTATGACAACTTGACAACTCCACTAGGGATGTCATTTCTTTTAGAGAGTTAGGCCAAATTTGATCATGTGTTATCCTACGTCTTGATTTAGTGGTTTTAATTGATATTTAATATTAATTCCTTTATTTCATTTTTATTAAAAAAATTCAAAAAAAATGAAAAACAAGGAAAATTTTACAAAACTAAATAAATAATATTGTTTGCATTCACATTTATTTATATCATGACTTACTTGTCTTAATTGTGGCATATTTTGCAATAAATTGTGAGGAATTTAGGATAAGGATATTTGTGGTAAAGAAATGCCAAAATTTTGTTTGTTCCTTCGCGCACACAATTATATGTACATTGTATGCATAAGCTCTATACCCGAGCTTTTATCCTTTTATGAGGTAGTGAAGCACTTACGCTCTCATGAGGTGAATACCTCCACAATGGCTAATAAAACCCTTTTATTCAAATTAAACTCTTACTATTTGTAACCTATAATGGGTAACGATTGGGGTGCCTTACTAGTCTGTAATAGATGATGATGTAAGGAACAATTTGAAAACTTATAGATGTATAAATTCAAACTCATTATATAGTAAACCTTAGAGGGCCAGCATAGGGTAGAGTTATGCCAACCCTTTTTGTAAAAATTATCCAAAATAGGACACATGAGCAACATTTTGGTACCATTTGTATTCAAGGGTAAAAATAATGCAAATAAAATTAAAGTTTTGAAAAATGAAATAAAAGAAAAACATTCCTCCAATAAATTTTTCTTCTAACATGCTATTCGATTTATCTAGTGTTGTCCAAAATTTGCATCCTTAAAAATGTTTTTAAAAGAACAAAATTTTTGTGTATTTTCCAACAAACCAAAAAAAAAAAAAAAACGAAAATTGTCAAAATAAATTTCAAAAAGGAAAGTTTTTCTTAATTTCTTTGTTTATTGGCCAAATAATAAAAGTGAAAACGAGAAAAAATCTTTGACCTTTGGTAATTTTATGTGCTTGTTTCTTTTTCATAGGGAATATTTTCTTAAAGTTTATATTTCTTTCAATAAAAAAAAGGAAAAAAGAAAGAAAAAAAGTTTTGATTTTGAATATTATTTTGCCTTTTACATTTCATTTGTTCCTTTTTATGTTCATTTTTATCATGTCTTGTACTTGAAAATAATAAGGTTGTACTTACATTTCATTATATGAACATCTAAATGGTAGTGTCAATTTCATCAAATTTGCATAGTGCATGCATTGCATTTCATGTAAACATATATTGTCATGCATATAATATGTCAATGTATTTCATTTAAACGTGTTTCATAAATCATATATATATATATCATATTATTCAAGAAGTGTGGCATTGTGTTTCAGTCATGTGGATTCACGAAAGATATGATTTTGATAAAACTTGCATTATACGAATTGTATTTCATGTGAACACATCTCACCACCACTAAAACATGACACGGTGGTCCATGCATACACATTTACATAGGTGGTATATTTTTGTTCATTAAGGCATCATATGTATGTAAATATTCATCTTTCAAGCATCCATGCACCTCAATAATAGTTTGCACCAGTCATGTATCCATGATCATGTCGTGCACATTCACTATCATGTAAAGTAGATTTGATCTCGCTATTTTCAATAATAAAGGTTCGATAATGTTGATTCTTTGCTAAATATTTTGAGAAGAGTTCTATACATAACATGGACAATCAAAGGGCCAAAACTGAAAAAGTCAAAAAGGCTCGAGAGGAGATTAAAAAGAGGATGGCTAAGATGTAAAAGAGTATGGATAGACAAATGATGGACTAAATTGACTACTGTTAGGTTTGTTGAAAGGTAAATGAATGATTGATACATCTGAACCAAGGGAAAAGGCCAAATGTTGAAGAACCGTTATACCCATCAGGATTCACTTCACCCTATGCAAAAGTTTCCCAAGGCATATACCGACTATTAAGAAGGCAACTTCATACCTATAAGGGTCCATCTAGCAAACAACCACTAGTTCATGTGAATATCAACACGGGATTCGATCCTGTTAATCTCATCCTAGTAGCGTACTTAGATGATCTTAAGGAATAGAGAAAGTTGAGAAACATGCCTGAGTCAACTGAGAACATGAAAACGCAAAACAAGTATGAACTGCTAAATGATGTGGCTTTGGGCAATAAAAGAGAATTTAGGAGTGTTGACATGAATGAGCTCAGTTTGGTGCCCAACTTGATCATCCCTGCAACAGTCAAAGTTTCAGATTTTGAAAAAATGATGAAACTAAGTGCCCATCCACTCATCTCACAATGTTTTATCGAAAAATGATGGGTCATACCCATGGATAGGCTCTTGATTCATTACTTTTAGGATAGCCTAACAGGGTTAGCAGTCAAATGGTATGCCCAATTGGATAAAGGCCAAATACGTTAGTAAAAGGACTATCATATTGATTCCTAAAAATGACATGCAAACTTGCTCCACTTTAGTAGCTAGCATGGCTCTATCTTGCAAGAGCATTTGACCATAAAAAAATCCCATAAGAAGCTACTATAAGATAACAATTTATGGCTGAAAGAAATGAGGGAAAGGATCAAACCAAATAGGACTCCATATTACTACTCTATTTTTCTTTCTCCAAGTAGCAGTAATTTGGTTATTGATTTATCATCTTTCTTCTAGCTTTTTCCTTTGCATTTTGTCCCAATTCCATCTTCCTTTATTTCCTTTATCTAATATACGATTTTATATGAAAGGTTGAAGGTTTAAACACACAAAACAAGCTTGAAAGAGCACCAAATCGCACTGCCTATTCTACATGGCAGTCGCTATCTCTAAATTTCATGCTTTTATTTACTTTTCATGCAATTTATGTTCCATGCACTTTAAATTTATGCAATTTAATATTTTCATGCATTTTAATTATTTGTAATTTTAATTTAATGTTTATTTAAATTTTAAAGCTCTTTAATTTTTGTTAGATTGGAATATATCTAAGGTGCTTGATTTCAGTAATTAGCTCTAGATACCACCACAATCCTCGAGAGAGGATACTTGGAGTTAATTCTTCCATTTTATTACTTGTACAACTTGTATAGTTGCAGTGTGTGCAACAAGTTTTTGGCATCGTTGCCAAGATTATAGTTGTATTTTAGTGCTAATATTAATACCAAGCATACCTAAATGTAGTTCAAATCATTTTTCTTTCTTATTAGCTTTTGTATATTTAGTTTCTTTTCAATGAATTGGGATAACTTGTTAGGTCCTTTTGAGCCTAAGTTTTGGAGTGATAATACTTTATTTCACATTAATGGATTTCAAAACACCTTGGTTGAACCTTTAGGGCACAATACCTTTAGAGATTTCACTTTCCCATTTGAGTCATTATTTTAAAACTAATGGTCATATGCGAGTTCAATGTTTAGGAGTGTTACCGATGAGTGTGGACCTAATCCTATTAAAGCCCTAACCTCTCATATAGCAACTTTAATTGATAAAATAGATGCCATTATAGCTCAATATAACCCTAGTCTTGTCCATCCATCCTTGAGCCCATTTCCATATTGTGATAGTTATGGTAGAGATCACTTTAGTGATAGGTGTCCAAATACCAATGAACCTATTTAATTTGTAGGCTACCCAAATAGTCAACAATTTGAATTATGTCCAAACACCTACACTCCAAGGTGGAAAAATCATCTGAATCCTTCATACAATATGAGTTAAGAGCAGTCATTCAGTTTTATACCTATGTATTCCTTAACTTACCCAATTAATTTTTTCCCACCTTAATATCTTTCATCACAGTATCCTGATCCATTACAATATTCTCCACTTTATAACCTATCTCCTTAATATCCTCAAGATCCATAATATCCATCACACCATCCATCACTAGATTACTTTTTCATACCATAACAATTTTCATCACCATAATTTTTTTCTCTTCAAAAGCATACGCAATCCTAAGAAATGATGCTTAACAAATTTTCATCACAACAGTCTGCTATGCTTCAAATGCAAGAAACTTTTCTTCAAGAACAAATAACTTCCATCAAGAATCTAGAGATTCATGCAGGTCAATTTGATAACACCCTTAACACTTATCCTCAGGATACCTCACCTTGTGATACCAAGTCCTTGCCTTTAAGAGAAAATGAAAAGTGCTATAGGGAACTTGATCATGAAAATTCTCGACCTATAAAACCTTTAGAAGAAACTACAGATTGGAGTAGAAATCAAGATAATAAAAGGCAAGATAAGAGTTATGTCATGTTCTTGAGTCTAGAAATGATAAAGAGTTTTGTGGTGATTTTGTTGAGCCATGTCCTTTAGAGTTTTTAGAGGAAACTAAAGTTTGGCAGATAAACCAAAGTTAGGATGATGGACTAGTTCAGGAATATAAAATTCAAGTAGGGGATAATATTTATTCTGCTGTTGAAAAAATATCTGAGCCATTTAGGATACCCATTTCATTTCTGTAGCACTTTCCTGAACAAAACCTGATTTGTTAAAAATGAATGTGGTGTATAAATATGTTGATGAGGGGTGTTTAAAGAAAAATCTAGATACACCGCAACTACATATCTTATGGAGCTTAGTGGAGAGGTTAATGATGAGTTTGAGAAATTCTTGAAAAATATTCCAAAGGCTGATAATAATGAAGAGCTCGATGATGATGAAATTGAGAAATTCTTAAATGATAAGGATAAGCATATAATCAAAGAGTTTATTAATAATTTAGAGGCTCTCCATCTTCTGTCCTTCAACCTAACACCTTAGACACCTCATTCTTTACACTTCCTCAATTTGTTCCATCCCTGGTGGTACTTGTTATTCCAAAATTTATTTAAGTAACCATTATTCCCAATTTAGTAGGCGACATATATAAGATCTAGCCAGATGAAGGGCCAAAACTCTCTGTTTAGCACCACCAATCGAAGTTTATTGTTGAAGATATGGTGAAAAGAAAGAAGATTAGAAAATGGATGGATGTTGGAACCAAATGTGGGGTGATTACTTAACCCTAGTGATAATCAAGCTATTAACTATAAATCAGTGCTTCTTAGGAGGCAACCCAAATGTTTAATTTATTATATTTTTTCTTTTATATTTTCAGGTGTGTTTATGATTAGTTTGTGTTTTTTATTTTACAGGTAAAAATAAACGTTGCCAATTTTGAAGGTGTTAAAATGGCAATCAATAGCAATCAAGGGATTTTCATTCACTTTCTGCACTTAATTGCTATATTGCCTACACATTGAGGATAGTGTGCACTTTAAGTTTGGGGTTGAAAAAAATTTGGCTAAAATTTTTTCAAAATTTCAAAACATTTTCTTGAAAATTGTGCTTAATTTGCTTTACTATGAGTTAGAAGTAACCTTCCATTGGTTGATTTTCTATGACCCCACAATTGACTTTGATTATAGCATAGGAAAAGAATAAATGTTATGCAAAATATGAGATGAATTTGTGTGTTTGTTGCTACTTAATTGTTAGATTTCATAAGTGAGTATTTATGTTAATCATTGATTTGCATGTCATTTGGTGAATGATCATGTGATCATGCAAAAATTTTTGCATTCATTATTGGCGTTATGTTCATGTTTTAGAATTTATTTAATCATCTCTTGAGGTAAAATCTTAGATTGCATTTAGTTAGGTAGATGAGTTAGGCCATCTTCAGATCGATTGAGCCTTTCAAGCCGACCTTTATATGAATATTCATAGTCACCCTTTTTATACCTTATAGTATCCTTTTTTTTTTTTTGCACCAACATTAATAAAAACCAGCCTATGTTTTTATATTTCTCATCTTTTGTCCATACCCTATGTGCATGTGGATCATGTATGATATTTAGAAAGCTATGTACATTTGGAAAAAAGGTGGAGTAAAGAAAATGAAAGAAAAAAATTAAAAAAATATATAGAAATAAAAATGTGCAAAAAAAAAAAAGATTGTGAAAATTTTAAGTTTGGGTTTGAAAATGTAAACAAAAAGTGAAAGTGAAAGGAGAACAAAGAGAAAGATGGGATGGAATTGAAAGGAAAATCTTTTGGAAAGAAGTTGAAGAATGATATGATAACCAGATGATTTGGATTAAAGAGAAAAGAATTTTGCAAACAAAAAAAAGAGTTTTTCTTAAGCATTTGCATCCATAGGAAGGAATTTTGCATTTGCATTCATAAGGGGGCATAACATTTTCATCATTGGTAAGAATATTTGTGTTTGTATCAATAAGATAGCATCTACATAATTTTTTGTTCATGTATTTACATCATCTAGTTAGCATTTTCATAAAACTTAATTGTTAGATTTACATTTTTGTAGAGTGTGTTTCCATTTGCATCTTGGAAAGATCATTTGCATTTACATCATTGAAGTGGGCATTTGCAAGTTTGCATTGGCATCATTGTGATTAATCACCACAGTCGTTAATTTGCAAACATTGGACAAAAATGAAAGAGAACATATGTCTTTTTAAAATTTAAAATGTTTATTAAAAAGAAATTTTTGAAAGAATGGATTGAAAGCAAAAAAATGGAATTTAAGGAATGAGATATTGAGGGGATTGAAAGATTTGAAAAAAAACTTATTGGGATAAAAAGTGATAAGCTTTTAAGGTAGGAAGTTTAGAAATTTAGAAGTGGAAAGTGTTTTAAACTCGAAAAGGAACTTTGAAAAATTGCTTTGGCCTTGATGATAAGATGATTTGGCAAATGAAAATGATAAAGTTATAGACCCTCTATATAAAGGAGCATGCATTTTGTTGAGATTTATAGGACCTGTGAGCATAATCTCCAAGTTATCCAGGTAAGATTCATAATGGTTTTAAAAAAGGGAAATATCTAGAACTTTTAAGATATTCAAGATAAGAAAATTTTGAAGATTTTTGGCATCAATATTAGAAATGAATCCCTAGACCTCCAAACAAATATGAGATTTGTAAGTTCTCTAGGTAGAATATTTAAAATTTTTAAAGTAGTGGAGCCTCTAATGAAAGAAGCATTCATATGTGTCGAGATTTATAAGACCTCCAAGCATAATCTTTAAGCCCTCTAAGCAAAATTCGTAAGTCTTCTAAACTGAATCTATTTTAGTGTTGAAATTTGTAAACCCTCCAAGTATAAACTTTAAGTTCTCCTGACAATATTTGTAAGTCTTGTAGGCAAAATATTTTAAAATTTTAAAGTTGTGAAGCCTCTAATAAGAGGAGCATTCATGAGTGTCATGATTTGTAAGTTTTTTGGGCATAATCCCCAAGACCTCCAAGCATCAAGATGAGAAATTTATTCCCAAGACCTTCGAACATCAAGATGAGAAATTTGTTGCTAAAACCTTTGGGCAAAGATTAGAACAATTTGTAAGTCATTTGGGTATAATCCCTAAGGCCTCCAAGCAAATATAAAAGCAATTTATAAGTTCTTTGGGTAGAATATTTTAAATTTTTAAAGTTGTAGACCTTCTAATAATAGGAGCATTCATAATTATTAAGATTTGTAAGGCCTCTGGACATAATCATTAAGTCTTATGGATAAGATTCGTAAGTTTTTCAAGCTAAATTTATTTATGTATCAAGATTTGTAAAACATATGGGCAAGATTCATAAGTCTTTCAAGCTAAATTTGTTTGAGTGTTAAGATTTGTAATTCCTTCTAACATAATCTTTAAAGTTCTCTGAGTAAGATTATAAATCTTTTGAGCAAAATCTATCAAGATTTGTAAGACCTCCAAGCTCAATCTCAAGAAAGTTGTCAAAGAAAATGGAAAACATAAATGGTCTTAGTTAGAAGAGTTTTAAAAACAAAAATGTTGAGAAGTTTCAAGATTTCCAAGAAGAAGTTTTTAAGTTGTAAAGCCTTTGTTTAAATTAGCATTTCATGGTAGGATTTTTAAAATTGTGCAGCCTCTTATAAGAGAAGCTTTTTAAATTTATTTTTAAAAGTTGTGAAACCTCTGACGAAAGGAGTTTTTAGATTTTTTTTTTCAACTTGTAGAGCCTCTGATAAGAAGAGTTTTTAATTTATTTTTAAAGTGATAAAGTTTTTTATGAAAGGAGTTTTTTTAGATTTATTTTCAAAAGTTGACAGTCTCTAATGAGAAGAGTTTTTAGATTTATTTTTTTCTAAGTTGTGAAGCGTCTGATAAAAGAGATTTTAAATTTATTTTCAAAAAGGTAAAACCTTTGATAAGAGGAGTCATCAAATTAATTTCTAATTCATTGCGTTAGTCATTGATATTGCTTAAAAATTTAAAAACAGAAAAGAAAAAAAGAAAAAAAATTTTCAAAAAAAAATCTAAAAAAAAAGTAAAAATCATAAAAACAAAAAAAAAAAGAAAATTCCAAAAAAAGTCAAATGTTCAAAAAACTAAGAAAAAACATTTGAAAAAATCATTGAATTGTTGAC
Source organism: Durio zibethinus (assembly GCF_047325235.1). Classification (NCBI taxonomy): domain Eukaryota; kingdom Viridiplantae; phylum Streptophyta; class Magnoliopsida; order Malvales; family Malvaceae; genus Durio; species Durio zibethinus. The sequence continues at coordinate 7,816,569 of NC_143185.1, forward strand.
TTCGAACAAAATTATTGTATGTCTTTACCCATTTCTGATTCTCAGTAATGTGCAAAAAAAAGCAATTGTAAACACCTATTTTGATCCTAATTGATTTGAATTTGTTTGATTTTCAATCTTGATCTTAACTTTTTGATTTAAGCCTACTTAAATGTTTTAGTTGAATTTATCTAATTAAGGGCATTTAATCTTTGTCTAAGACCATTTTTGGATCATTTTGCATGGATCATGCTCGATCCAATTTAATTTGGATTGATTCTAAGTTAGATTGTACGGGCTTGAAATCCCAGAGCTTATAAAGGTCCAATTTCATTTTTAAAGCCTAAAGCATCCTTTTTAGAATTAATCAATTGAAAATTAAAAAAAATGTGTTAAAAGCTTGGTCGGCCAAGGTAAAACTCTTCTTCCTATATTGCCTTACCAATTTTGCCTTGGCATTTTTTTTCCCTTCTAATTTGACCACAGACCCAATGTACAAAAATCAGCAAGCTTCTCGACCCAAGAAGCTAGTATAACTAGCCTGTTTAGCCTTAGTCTATAACATGGGAAAAAATTTTACAAAAAATAAGGAAAATTCATAAAAAGCAAAAGAGCAAAATTTCTCAATCCCTACATCTTTTTGCCTAAGAAAATAAAAACCCACCTTTCAGTAAATCAATTAATCAACTGAAACAACACTACCATTTACAAGCCTTTTACTAACTGAGATCCTCAACCCTCTTACACACTCTCACTTTACCCAATAGCACCAACACCGACACTACCATAACTCATCCCTCCATAAAAAAACCCATAATAAAAAGATAAAAAAAATAAATCAAGCCACAATAAACATGGCACCCAAGCAACCAGAACCACCACACCATCGCGCCATACCAGTTCAACCACTATATCTACCCTTTAAACCACCATACCGAGAACAAACCTAATCAAAGCCCCTCACCATCTCTTTGTAAGCCGAAAACCTGAAAAAGGGTAATATTTTCCCGTCACGACCACCCCACTACCATCAATAACTAAAAGCCAACAAAATAAAAAAAATCACAAATATACCATAGTCCTCACTTAGTAAAGAACCCAGTAATAAAAGATTTCAAAAAATGATTTCAGTGATTCCTTAGGCCATTCGACTGAAATAGAGAAAAAAGAGGGAAAAAATGAAGAAAAAAAAAAGAAAAAAAAGGAATAAAAAAGAAGAGGTTGATTCAGCATTGATTGAAGAGTCAGTAGGGAGAAAGGGAAAAAAAATAAAAGAAGAGAAAAGAAAAAGAAAAAAAAAAAGAGGCCTATTCAATCTTGACGTGAAAAAAGGAAAAGAAGAAAAAAAGACAGAAAAGAGAAAAGAGAAGAAAAATAAAGAAAATAAAAACAAGAGAAAAAAAGTTTGAAAAAAGGAATCAATTTTTAGGAAGCATAAAAAAAAAAAGAACAGGCCAAACTAACCTAACACACTGACCCAAACCTGTACCTGGTTCATACCCAACCCAACCTATTTGCTACTTAAGTCGGGCTATATCAATTCTTACAGAGCCCAATAAAGTTAGGCCATTTTGATTTTAGTTGATTTTGGGTTCAAGATCAAAGAAAACTCTATTTGGTATATCCTTTACCCCTTTTATCTTGTTATAGTAGTGTGTATATTTATTTTCCTCATGTTTTAGATATTTTTTATAATAGGTCTCTCTATGGATTATTGACATTGGCAAAAAAAAAAAAAAGAAAAATGATAATAAATTTTTAATAATTATTATTAATTATTTTATAATTTAAAAGTAATTTTCATTAAAGTGATTATTTTTTGAAATAAAAAGGGAAGATGGTATTTTTAAGAAAAAAATAATTTTGGAAATCTTACCTAGATATTGAAGGGAATCTAAATAATTATGTTTACAAAGGAATACTATATTCATTCTTTGTAAAAGTTATTTTGTGAAATTTTCAAATTATTTTTTAATTCCACCTAGTTATTAGGGAGTTAAAAAATAAAAATAAATATTTTTTAACACCAAAATGCCATTTACATCCTAAATAAAATCCATTAAAAAAATACAATTCCATACACTATTTAATTTATGCTTATATTGTCATATACACATTTTAGGTATTTATAATAAATGTGAAATGGCAAAAAAAAAATTTTTTAAATATAATAAAATATTTCTAAAAAGATAAATGATTTTGAAAACTCTACCTAGATATTGGAAGGAATTTAAATCATCTTTTTTTCTAAGGAATATTATTTTCATTTTTACCAAAAATTAACTATAAATTTTTGTTAAGTGAAAAATTAATTTTCTTAAATTTAGCCAAGATATGTGGAATTAAAAGGGATATTTTCAAAACAAAATAATGATAAATAAAATTTCTTTTATTAGTAAATTTGTTTTTAATAAATGATGAAAAAAAAAGGAGATAAAGTTAGGTGGGATCAAATTGGTTATCTACATTTTAATTTGTATTTACATCATTCATTTTCTCATGTTACATCACTTGCATTTTGTTATTGACAAAATATATGAGTTAACAAATGGTGATTTTAAAAGAATTACCTTTTTAAAAATATAAAAGCTAATATTCTAATGTAAAAATAATTCTTTGGGCCTTAAATATTGGAGGGTTTCTCAACAATTATTATTATAAAAAAATATTACGCTAGATTTTAAGGATTACTATGAAAATTCCAAGTAAAAAAATATTTTTTAAAATTTCACTTAGAAATTGGAAAATTTATAAAACATTCTGAAACTAAAGATTTTCATTTTATTCCTAAATAAAAAGTTTTTTTTTAATTTTTTTAAAAAATAAAAATTAAGGGGATTATTTTAAATATTAGAATTAAGACCATTTTTATTAAATTAAAGGATAACACATGATTAGTTGATACCGTTCAAATAATAATAATAGTAATAATAATAAGAGCATTATGAGGGTGCCGATCCTTCCTCACATATAACCACACTCCTAAATTCAATTTTTTTTTTATAAACCAAAATTTAACTTTTTAATAAGTTTTAATTAACTTTAAGATTTTATTAAAAGACTAAACTTTTTAAGTAGCAAATCACATCTAGTTAAAAAATATTGATGGCAACTCCCCATTATTTTGAAATTTTAAAATTTTCGTCTAATGGTTTTTAAAACTATTATGACATATATTGTTATGCATTCACAACTATGAAACTTGAAATTTAAAAAGTCCGCTAATAATATATCAAATAATTTTCTTTTTATATAATAACATTATTGTTTTATTCGAGTTTAGATTTTTCAATTGAATTTGTTAATAGTATGTTATCATAGCCCCAAATAAAGTTTTGATTTCATTTCTACTAGTAACCAGCGTTTAATCCTTGACAACTTCAAATATAAAAAAAGTTATTAATGATTGACAATTAAGCTATCAGTTATTTACTACTAAGCTATTAATGATTTACTACTAAATTATCAATGATTTACTACTAATTATGAATGTTTTGTTATTAAGTTCTGAATAATTTATCATTAAATTGTTAGTGATTTATCACTAAGTTATTGATGATTTATTATAAATTTATAATTAATTTACTACTAATTTACCAATGATTTAATAACAAATTATCAATGATTAACTAATTTACTACTAAATTATTATTGATTTACAACTACGCTAAATTATTATTGATTTACAACTACGTTATTAGTTATTTACTATTATGTTATTAGTGATTTACTACTTAATTTTCAATTATTTACTATAAAGTTATCACCAATTTACTACTAAATTATCTATTATTCAATACCAAGTTATTATTGACTTATAGTAAGTTATGCATAATTTACTATTAAGTTATCACTGATTAAATATTATTTTATCAATGATTTACTACTAAGTTATATTTATTTACTTTTAAATTTTTAATGATTACATATTAGATGATCAATTATTTATTACTAATTTATCATTGATTTACTACTAAGTTATTTATAATTTATTACTATCAATTAATTACTTATAAATTGAAACTAATTTACTATTAAATTATCATTGATTTATTACAATGTTATCAATAATTAATTACTAAGTTATCACTTTTTTTTGTTAATTATCCTTGATTTAGTACTGTATTGTTATACATTTACAACTATATTATAATTGATTTACCATTAAGGTATTATGCATTTATTATTATATTATTACTAATTTACTAAAAAATTATTAATTATTGACTAATAAATTATCATTCATTTACTATTAAATTATACTAATTACACTTAAGTTTTCAAAGATTAATTGCTAAGTTATTAATTACCTACTACTATGTTATTATTAATTCATATATATCCAAAAAGAAAGTAACTATGATGTATACTAGATGATGTAATTTGTAAGTTAGAGAAAGAAACAATAAAAAATTCAAGTGTAAATGACTTTAAAAGTATGAGTAAATATTTTTAATTTACTATCCATAGTTTAACATATAATAATAAGTTCAAATCATAACTTTTTATACTAATGTAAGTATTAAAACTAAATTAAATAAATATATACAATACAATTAAGTTAATATTTCTAAGATATTCTTCAAATTTTTTAGTTCATGAAAAAATAGTAAATATTAAGATTAAGCTTTATTGATGATTTGATTGAATTATTAGTGTATGTATTTTTATACATGTTAACAAAATATAATTACATATAAAAATATTGAAAATTTTAAAATATTCTCTCAACAATAAAAGTAAGAAACTTTACCTTACGTTTTTATTTTTAAGTATATAATTTTAGATTAAAAAATTATTATAATATGATAAAAGTAATGAGAACAAATTTACTAAATAAAATTTATAAAATTTAAACAACAAATAATTTTAAAAAATATTAAATTTATAATAATTATCTTCGCATTCTTTATAAAAAATTTCTTCTACTTAAGGAAAAAATGGTATATTTTTTATTTTTACTTCATTCTTATTACCATCATTCTAAATGACTTTTTTTTTTTTATTTATTTTGATGTCAATCAACTTTTCCATTTTGAAAGAGTAAACAATATTTTAAAATGTCATAATAACCCAAATAATGTTTAACTTTATATTATCTTCCTAAATGAGTATGAACTATGATATTTCTTTCAAATAAAATGTTTTAATTGTTTTTTTCAACCAATATAGCAGCAACTTAATCAATAATTAAATGATTATAAGAAAATGGATATAAATTAACATTTTTGTAATACAAATTTTAAAATCCTCAAAAAAAGATATATCTTTAGTCTTTGCAAGACTTGAGCACAAGGATTTTCTTCTAGAATTATCATTAATTTTTTCATAACTTTTGCACTTTAATTTTCATTGTATTATGTTTTCATTCTATTTTGAAATTTATTACCTATGTCGTAAATATATAGTTAAAATAACATAAATTAATCAACTCAAACTTGAAACAATCAAAACTCAAATTAAGTAAAAATAAATTTTTACTTATTTAAAAAAATAATATAATATACATAATTATAAAATTGAACTAACTTGACTATATTTCAATTGATTTTAAAAAATTAATACCTTATTAATTATTTAAAATCTGAAATGATTGAGCATAATTAAAATTCAAGTTGAAATATTAACCTAATCAAAATTTAATATTTTTTTTTCATCTTCTATAACAATTTAAATTTTTTTTATTTAAACCTTTTTAACCTTTATCTTCAATGTCTTATTTTTATTATTTTGTGGTTGAATTAGTTAATTAATTCTAAGAGTATTTCTAGTAAAATTACAGTTATAAGTATTTAAGTATACTTCTTTGTTATTTAGATTTAGGACAATTAGGATTCAGTTTTTTAAATAAAAAGAAGCATATACCAATTATTAAGTTAAATTTACCCATGTACATAAGTGAATAATTAAGTACACTATGAATATAAGTAGATAATAAAACTTGACTTAACCTAATTTATTGCTAATCTTGATTCTAAAATCTAACTTGAAATTATAAAAAAGTAAAAATTTAAAATAATTGAAATACTAAATATAAAATTAAATAAAGATTTATCAAATAAATTTTACTAATAAATGCCCTTAAATCACTTTTAAGTTTAATTAAATTATAATTTATAATAATATTTTTATATTAAATGTAAGAATGATAATTAATTTGATGAATTTAAATTCTTTTGAACAAACATTACCTAATATGACAACCTTAAAAATTTTGATATAACAATAAACATTTTTCAACATATATAAATGAGAAAATGAAGGAGTTTACATTGTTTCTCCAAATAAAAGAGTTTCTAATTAATACTAAAGAAATTTAAAATCAATATATTTGTATTTTTTTTATTGAAATATCATATCGTACTAATCTTTTTTTATAGCTAATCAACTTTAGCCTCATTTTTAGCTTAAAATAATCTTCCATTGTTGCCTCTATCAATTGAATGAAATTGTATTCTACCAATTAAATATTTAAATTTTATTTTATTTAACAAAATTATTGTACAAAATTTTTATTATATAAAAATATTTAAATACATAATTTTAAAAATAAAATAAAATGCTAATCTTGGTGCTTGTTATGTTTTCTTAAGAAAAGTCTAGGTCTCAAAATAACAAATTTATTATGTAATAACTATACAATTTATAATAATTTCATTTTTAGTGTTAACAATATAAATTTTCATGAATGAATTTAACTTTGATATAAATATATTCAAAAGATAATTCTAATAAATTTTGTCACACCTTGAAAGAATTCACTAAAAAAAATTAATTTTACTTCACTCGATCATTTTTACTTAGAATAATTCATTTTAAGTTGTTCAACCACTTAAATGACAAAAAAAAGCAAGCAACTTATAAAATTAGGAAAGATTAAATAATTTTGAAATAAATTAGTCGTATATATACATATTAAGATAAATTTTGAAAAAAATTTAAATTAATTATTATTCAAATCAAGGTGAACAATTCTCAGGACGATTTAATAGGACTCAATCCTTAGCTACTAGTAACTCCACTACCTCCTAAATCATCCAATTTTACAAGTGAAAAGTTAAATTAAAGTGTTCAATAAATCATATAATACTAATTGTTGGTGTAGAGTGCAATTGATTTACATTTAATTTGGTATTAGTTTTTGTTCATGGCAATAACAATTATAAATTCTCATAAGAAAAATACAAGAAAGAAATTAATTATAACAGTCAGACTAAATTGTAAGATTGATATATTTATTTCAAGGGATTAAAAAGATTTAATTGTCATCTGATCAAATGATCAACTCATAAAACCTATAAATAATAAAATCATTAACATATATAGTTAATATATTAAAACAAAAAATTGAAACGTAAAAAATAGAAAAATACCATGTTTTAATGACTTAATTATAATTATCTTTAATGAATTTATTTATCAACATCAATATATATACAATTGTTTTTACAACAACTAAAGAAACAAACTCTATATAATTATTTTATTCTTATGCGCACTAAATTTTGATCTCATTTTATTTATATTTTTATTTGATGTGAAAAATCATTCTACTTATAAAAGAGTTTAATAATAAAAAAGTCATTTAAATTAAAATTTAAAAAAAAATTACTAATAATATGTTAATCACTCACTTTTAACATTTTTGAAATTAAAATTTATTAAGGATATTTTAGTCAATCACTTTTAAAACTTTTTCAATTTAATTATAAAAAAAATCTAATAATAAAAAATTCATTTAAATTAAAATTTACAAAAAAAAAAATTACTAAAAATATTTTAGTCAAATCACCTTTAATAATTTTGGAATTAAAATTTTAAATATTCTAATTTCACATAAACTCTAATTTTAGTTTTAATTTATTTAAATTGAACTTAAATAAATTAATAAAATTTTTATTTTTATTTGATGCAAAAAATTATTCTAATTATAAAAAAGAGTCAAATTATAAAAAAAAAAATCATTTAAATTAAAATTTATAAAAAAATCACTAATGGTATTTCAATTGATTACTTTTAATACTTTTGGAATTATTTTTTTTTAAATATTTTAATCAATCACTTTTAACATTTTTATTTTAATTATAAAATAAAGTTTAATAGTAAAAAAAATAATTTACATTAAAATTTATAAAATCTAAGTTTAAAATATTTTAATCAATTACTTTTAATACTTTTGGAATTAAAATTTTAAGTAGTTTGATTTTAATTTATTTAAATTAAACTTAAATAATTAATAAAAAACTTATATTTAAAGATAAATTTATTAATTTAAAATTTTATAATGGTATTTAAGTATTACTATTAAGACAAATAAATTAATAAGAATTTAAAGATAAGATGATGATAGTGGCATGTAGTCATAGAAGACAGATAAGAGCCAACCATCCTATCATAATCCCTCTTACCTTCTGCTTATATCGATTTCTCTTTTTGTGTTGTTGTTGTTGTTGCCTTTTTATTTTAAATTTTTTTTATGTATCTTTAACTCTTGTCCAACTCTACGAGAGATAGGCAAAGACAAGTTTACATAAGCTGCAACTTTTAATATTATTAAGGAAAAAATGGTACAATATCTGAGAACTTACAATGCCAACTACCCACCAATACAAATCATTGAGAAAATTGAAAATAAAGGAAGCCATGTGAATTACAAGTTTATGATTGATCAAGTCATTTCAACTTCAAAATCTTGAACTTTTTTTTTTTCTTATTTGTCCATGCAATTATCCCCAATCTAAGGGGAGATCCAAACACTGATAAGGCTAAAGACATTATTCATTTGATTCCAAGAAATCTGACAACTTAAGATTTCAAGTCTCATGTTTGATTACGACACTTCATTGAATCATACACCATCTGCGCAGCCCAAACTTAATAATTTTAACCACTTTAATGGCATCCATGATGTCTTGTGAAAATTTTGACATAGCATTTCGCATTTTTCACAGTGACAGTTTCCAATCTACAGCTAAGGAAATTCAATACAAACAAGCAAGGGGAAAGGACTTCTCACCTGTTATGGTACTTCTACTTCTTCACTTCCAAAAAGAAAAATTGTCACTTAGAGTGAATCATTTGATAATGTACTCATTAATTAAGAAACCTATTATCAAGGAGGATCTTAGAGATCTTTCAGGGTGATTGAGATTTATTTGATAAAGCTTCATGCTCAAGACGACGCCGTTCTCGCTGAAACAAAACAAAATAAAAAACCACAAGACTTAGGTAGAAACCAAACACATCCAAACACATGCAGAAAAAATCAACCTGTATGGGCAGTACATATTTGATGACAATGTGCAACACTAGTTGAGTTTGTGGTAAGTGATATGTTTGATTGGCATCATCAGACCAAAATCCAAAAATTGAATCAAATTTGAATGAAGGGAAAACCAAGAAGATTTAGCTAGATAACTAAACATGACAAAACATGTAAGAAAAGCATACAGTTCTTCAGTTGATAGCAATCACATTCTTTCTATATGGTTTCTTTGGTGATTCACTTCGCCTAGAGCCAATAAAACATAATCCAATTGCTTGCATGAACCGTGTATTAAGTGTATAACTATGTAAAGGAATTAGAAAGTTGACTGCACTCAGATGCATGACAACTAAAATGGATCTTTGGTGGACAATTTTGATTGCACTTCAAAATTGTCCATACAATACAATCAGGTCCTCCAATCGTATAGAGCAGATAACCATCACATTCTCTCTAGCTTGCAAGCTATTCTTCTTCAGCCAAAAGTTTTGTTATAGTACCAGCTAAGCATGCAAACTTACTAAAAGAGGCCACATTATCTAAGCTGCAGTCCACCAAGACACAATCCACATTTTACATTCAAAATTTAGTACCAGTTCGATAGTTCGAGCATTATTTGCCTATGGAAAAGCTCCTAGAATTTATTATGGTACTATTGAACCTTGATATATCATCATATACTATGAAATGAAAAACTAAGGAAAGAAAGAATCTGCACAACAGATTTACTAAAGTATACAGAGAGAACGTTGAGTATAGATGCACATGCATCTCACACAGATTAAGAGTGAGCATTTTTCTGTATGCTCTAGTTGCTCATATATCAAATGAAAATGTATGATTACATTCTAAATATTTGCAAATATCCTCAAGAAACCAATATGACTGTGGTAACGTAAAACTTTTTCAACCTAAAAGGAAAGATAAGACCACAGTGATAATTGCCCATTTTAGTTTGTCATCTCTCAGATGATTAGCCATATATCAAATGACAATGTATGATTACATTCTAAATATTTGCAAATATCCTAAAGAAACCAATATGACTGTGGTAAAGTAAAACTTTTTCAACCTAAAAGGAAAGATAAGACCGCAGTGATAATTGCCCATTTTAGTTTGTCATCTCTCAGATGATTAGCAAGCAGAAACAATACTTATGAAATGAAGGTGAAAGAAGAAGAGAAATGGTAATTTGGATTTTGGTGTTCTCACAATTAACCAAATTCTCAAACAACAGAATCCTGCTATTGTTAGATAAATATTACTTGTAGTAGCATAACAATTTATCATTTGCAGTATGATTGAGTCTCGGAAAAGATCTCTTGAGCAGCTCAATTCAATGATGCTTCAGTTATTTTTTCACTCAAGCATTGATAATTGATCAGACATAAAGCATTGCAGGATTATGCTGATATAATACAGTTTGATTGTTCCATAATGCTACAGAAATGGTAGAAGAAAATGACTTTGGATTGATATTAAACATATAGGATAATCCGAAACTAGTTCTATCACATCAAGATTGTCCTAACAGTTACAGGCACAATAGTAGCGACCTTGTGAAAGACAAAATCCAACTTCATCATAGGACAAAGGAACCAACTTTTACCCATTTGATTTCTGGTTGCAACAAATATTAATACCATTTAAGCAATCATTTCATTTGTATCCTTCAAAACAAGACCTCCAAACACATCAATGGCCAAATAAATCACTTCAAACTTGAAATTTCCACTGCTACACCATAATTTTCATATGGATAAGACCATTTTATCTCGAAGTAATCAGCAGGCGGAAACATATGACAACAATAAAACAAAGTTGCAGGCACGAAAATGAAACAAGAAAAGTAAGGAGAAACAAACCCTTCTTTCCCAGTAAGGAAGGAAGCAGACAAAATCATAGACAGGAGTAATGGTTGAGACCAGGACAACGTTAACGACAGTGAACACTAACAGCGCCGTCATAGGACGTGTTCTGTGGGGCATCTTGGCTTTCCTCTGCAAATAAAAAAGTTGACAATTTTATTATTAGCGATTTGATTGATCAATTTCCAAGGTACCCAACACAGAGAAACACAGGATAAGTAAAATGATACGGTGTTGGTGTGGGATCAATAAATAGCTATGAAACCACCCCCATTTCATTTGACATTTCAGTTGAAAACCAATAAAGGGAAGGAAGATGGAACTAAAGGTTAGGAATAATACATGGATTTGAGAAATTAACGAAGCTGAAGCCAACAGACGGGATGCTGAAAGTGGAGGAGAACAGACCACTTGATGAGGCTTGATAGCCTGCGTTTTTTCCGTCGGAGACAAGTACAACCTTAGAACTCAGAGGTGAAAAGGAGTGCATAGGGTTTTGGGGTGTTTTATTTAAATCCAATACTTACTGATGCACCCTAATAATTATATTACAAATTTAATTTTAAATAAATTAAGTTTTTTGACTGGTCCTTCACACGAGTAATCTTTTAAAAATAAAAATTAAATTAAATTAAAAAATACTAAAAAATTAAAATAACAATCATGTTAAAAAAATTTGCTATTAAAGACGAATGAAATAATAAAATCTATAAAAAAAAAAAGGTAAAAATAAAAAATTAGTAAAATTTATTTATATTCTTTATTTTTAAAGATTTATTTTTAAATCATTAACTCATTAAATATGTGTAAATTGGAATTCATATAATAATCATTTATCACTTTTCGACTCTACTATTAATTTAATTTAAGTAATTAGCAGAATATAAAAAATTTTAAATAAGGATAATTTGTAATTTTTTTTTCAAAAATATATTTTTAAATTATTAAATAAAGAAATATGAAAATTAGAATTGAAGAGAGATTTACTTAGACATGTTTAAAACTAAATTAGTTTTGAACCATCTCATTTTTTTATGCAATTTATTTTTGCTAATCCAACCATTGAATTTTGTGATGTATTTAAGTAAATAATGTATTGCCAAATTTCAAGTAAATTTAAAATATTTGTTAATCTATTTATGTTATAATAATAAAATTTTAATCATTAGTATATATTAAAAGTGATATTACTTTCGATTAAAATTATAAGAATATTGAATTAACTTGAAACTCTACATGAATGATACATACAAATAGGTTGTTAAATTTAATGATCAATTTATAAAAATATTTATCATTTAAGAAATTATAAAAGAGTATAAAAAATTAATTTTACAATTATATAATTTGATCCCTTTATTGAAATTAATATAATATTTTATGTGACTTTTCATATCTCTGTCATTTTTCTTAAATTCAGCTATTAGTAAAATAATAAAAGTTTTTAAAAATAAATTGATTGTGAAAATATTGAAATTAATATGATAATATTTATAGATTTTTTTTATCTTATCATTTTGATTTGTTTTTTTGTAGAAAATAATGAAATTTTGAAAAGTTAATTTACATATTTTTCTCTTTTTTATTTTAAAATCATTAATTACTGAAATATGAAAACATAAAAAAATAATATTCTAACATTTCATATTTTACTTTTTATTTCAAATAAATAATGAATTAAGGTCATATTTGGTGTATAAGATAATGAATATTATAGGATGATTATCATATCTTTCATGAGATAATTCAATTCTCTCAAAATAAAAATAATTATTTTTAATTTATAAGATTGAACTTATATGTTTTATTATATCCTTATAAATTACATCAATAATTTAAATTGTATAAACTTTAATAAAGATAATTTTGACCAATAAATAAATTATCTTATTTTAAGTTTTATACATATCAAATATAAGATAAGATGATAATTATTTAATTTAATCTTATTTATAATATCATTTTATCCTATCATGTCATAATCTTGCATACCAAATAGATCCTAACAACTTAATATATAATATATATGCATCATTAATTAACATATTTGTTGTTTGAAACCTAATTATAAATATAGATAAATATGCTAACCATTCATATTCTATTTTTTATGTTAATTTATTCAAAAAAAATTAATACTTACAAACATTGAAATTAATATGCTAACTTTTCATATTATTATTTTTATTTAATCTAATTTATACTCAGAAAAAATAAAAATATTTAATATTTGTATTTATTATATGAAAACCTAACATTACAGAGAAATAAAATGAAGAATAATTATTTTTAATATATTAAATCAAATAAATAATAATATTTTTACTTTGTTTCTTGTTTATGTTTGTATTTTTTAAAATATATGATATCGCTAAAATTTGTATTTGAAGGGACCAATGATAAAAAAAAAATGAAAGGATTTATTTTCATTAACTAAATGAAGGTGTTATTTTAACAAAAAATTATTTTGATAAGTAAACTTAAATAAACAAATAAACACATTTAGATAGCTATGAGCTTTATTCATTTTACGTTAAACCCCTAATACTTTTTTTTTGTGTGTATATATGTACCTAGAAGTATAAAGTAAATAAAAAAATAATATTGTTAGTGTTAGGTTATTTGTTATCAACTCAAAACTACTCAATGTTCAACTTTTTTAATTAAAATGATGTAAAAATAAATCAACTATAGAAAAATCAAGATTTATTTGCATGAGTAACACCTATATTTTAAGTTTTGCTTCTAATATATTTATTTGAATCAATATCAAATATTTGCTTTAATTTTTTTAAAAATATAAATAATGTTAACCATAAATTATTAAGATAATGAAGCCTTTTCTTTTAACATTATAAAAAGTTTTCAATATGAAATTGAAAAGTTTTTATATATTCGTTAAAATAAATCAATTTCTTTTGTGTCAAATAAATGAAATTTTTATTAAAAATTACAATAAATGGATCCTTTTGCTTATTTTTAAATCTACATGAAATTTGACAAATACAATTGAAAAATTATTATCTTATACAATATATATTTTAATATAAATAGCTCAACAAGTTACACACTATTGGTTTTTATGATATGATTAAGTAATAATTAAAAATATACAAATTAAACTAATATTTAATTTTTATATAATTTAATTTTTATATAAAACTAAAACATCTAGTTTATAAATGTGGCTAAAAACCAAATTACATGTAGTTTCACATCACTACTCAAACCATCAATAATAAATGAAAATAAAAACAAACAAATATATTTAAAAAGAAAAAAAATTATCATTTAAAAATTGTCTAACCAATGATAAATTTAATGTCACTTATATAATCAAAAGAAAATAAAAAGAAAAGCATAAGTTATGAAGAAAATCAAAAGTATACAAACATTTTAACAAAAATAATTGAAAAGAATATTATAAATGCATAGAATATCAAAAGTGAAAAGTTTATATAAATGTAAGGCAACCAAAAGTCTAAAAATGATAAGTTAAACGGTTGCATTTTATGTAATAAAGTTAAGAGATTTAGGTTTCATGTGAAATTTTATATAACCAAACACTACCCAATTCATTTATTAAAAAAATAATTTTTATTATTTTGTTTCATAATTTAGAAATAAATTTAATAAAAATATTTTAGTAAATCAATCATACTTGAATTAAAAATTGTAAAAATGAAAAAAATATTATTCAAATTCACATAGTTATCATCAAACAATCATTTAAATATAATATGAATGTGTAATGAAAGAGTTTCTAATTGAAACTTTTAGAAATATTTATTAAAATATCCTTTGAACTTCAATATTTATTTATTTCTATTAATATTTTAATATATTTATATGAAAAATAGAGATTTATTGAAACTCAATACAATGATGAGTAAATATTAAATAATAAAAAATACTATTATTTCTTAATCTTTCCTAAAATATTTATTTTTTAATATATGCTTCATTAAACATAAAAAAGATATTTTAATTAGAACTCGTTGTTTAAATGTAATATATTTTGTAGAGTGTTTAAAGCAAATAAAAAAATAATATTTTTGAGTGTTATGTTACTACTATTCGAAACTTCTTTTACTCAATTTTTTTTCTTTTTATTCTTTTTTGTAATTAAAATGATTATAAAATCAACTATAAAAAAATCACGAGTAATTTGGATGAGTAACACCTATTGCTTAAGCTTTTTTTAATATTTTTATTTGAATCAATATTAATTATTTATTATAATTTTTTAAAATATAAATGATAATATTAATTATAAATTATTATAGAATGAAACTTTTAATTTTAGCATTATAAAAAATTATAACATGAAATTAAAGATCTTTGCATCCTTTTACAAATAAATCATTTTTTGTGTTAAATAAATGATTTAATGAAAAACTTTATTAAAGATTATAACAAGTAAAACTTTTTTTTTCTCATCTTCGTATCTACATGAAATTCAACAGAATATAATTAAAAAATATTATCTTATACAATACATATATGTGTATATATATATATATTATGTTTTTCTTAAGACACTATGATTTTTTTCCAATTAAATTATTAAGAAATAATTAAAAAATATATTACACTAATATCTGTGATATACAACACTACTCAAATCATCAATAACAGATATAAATAACATATTAATATATCCAACAAATAAATAAATTCAAGAAGGTAAAAAAAAATAATTACTATTTAAAAATGGTATAACCAATAATAAATTGAAGGCACCTCAAACATCATCAACATTTAATTATAACTTGATAACAAAATTTTCAACATAAAAATGAATTTTATATTTTATGATTACTACAAATAAATAAAATTTATTACCAAAAAGTGTGTAAATTAAAAATTTTAGCTTTGATAGATTTTTATTTGCTTACATGAATTGATTAAAACTACCTAAAATCTAACAATTAACACAAAAAGTAACCAAAAGTAAAATCACAACTACACTAACATAATATCAAGGAATAGCTTTAACATGGAATTTGCGAACTAATATGCGAGTAAAAATGTACTTTTTATTAAATTAAATTAAAATATAAATTTACTTACGCAATGTAATTCATACAAACATTACTAATTATAAAAACTTAAAAATTAATACAAAATAATACAAAATGAATTTTATAAGAAAACAAGAAATAATATAAAAATCTTTAACCCTTCACAAATTCATCTATAGAAAAGGAACATGTTACTAATATTTTTTAGAAAAAAAAACAATAAATAAGAGATTAAAACAATTAAAATTATACACTTAACTTTAAGATTAAAAAATTCTTAAAGGTGAACAGAAATAACATTAAAATATTAAAGAGATTAAAGCATAAATTTTATAAAAAACCAAAACAAAAAATTAAAACCTTTAATATTTTTCAACTTTTCATTCATAAAAATGAACATATCACTGATAATCCTATTAGAAAAATATCTTCATACAAAAACTATAAGCTTAATTATTTAAATTAAAACCCTAAAAGAACTTTAAAATATCTTAAAAATCAAAACAAAAAAAATTAAGAAACTAAAAAATAAATTAATATATTTAATCTTTCTCAACATTTCATCTATAAAAAGTAAAACTTTAAAAATTACTCTAAAATATCTTTAAAATAAACTATTGTTAGGTTTTTAGGTGAGACGGTGATCCAAGAGGGGGTGAATTGGATTTTTTCAAATTCTTCTCAAATAATGATTTCAATATAGTTGAATGGAAACTAAAACAATAAGCACTTTTGATGAAAATATAATGCAAACAATAACAATTAATGAACCTAAAATCAAATGTAAACAACAATAAATTATAAGGAGATAAGGATAGAGAAATCAAACACAATGATCTATAGAGGTTCGGTCCTTCTCCACAAGGCACCTACGTCTTCTCTTCTTAGTTGTCCACACCAAGGCTTCAATCCATTATTCTTGAATTGAAAATACAACCTATCTTTTTCTTTCTAAGGCTTAAGATAGAACCTCTACCCTTTGTAGTATTTTACCCAATCTCACTACAAAGATCTCAAGCTGATACCTCACCTCTTGTTCTCTTCCACCCTTGTATATCAAAGGTAATTTTACAAACAATAAAACAACCTCTCTAAGGCTAAGTGTTTGCTAAGTTTAAGAACAAGAAAATGATGAATGAACAACAAATATAATTTGGATACAATAAATACAAAGATATAGACTTTGAAGCTCTAAAAACTCTTGATTATTTGAAAGAATGAAAATATGACTTTTTGGCTCTTGCTCTCTTGATGCATCAATCTTCTTAGTGTGTTGGAGTGCCCAATTTATAGAGAAATTGAAGGAATAGCTGTTGGGGATGCTTGAAAGAAGAAAATAGCCGTTGAAAGCATGAAAAAATAGTTGTTGGTGTGATTCTGCCCATACCCAATCAATCTCTTCTTTGAGGAGATCGATTAGTTCAAGTTTTATGTCATTTCATGCTTAAAAACATAACCAGATCGATCCTTTCCATGAGGGGATCGATCCTGTCAATGACTGGGCGGTTGTCTCTTATTTTGCAATCTACTCACTAATTTGATCATATCTTGAGTTATATAAATCAAAATCACAAACCGTTTGAAGATTTAGAAACTAGACTTAAAGGGCTTTTTCTATTCATATAAAATTCATCACCTAATTCATTGAGTATGAATTATAGTGAATTTTCAAAGTTACCCCTTATGCAGTTTTTATGACAACTGTAGAGTGTCTAGTAAAAATTCAAAATCTTTTCTTAAAAAATTTGAATTTTGATTTGGTTTGATCCATTAGAAAGTAGACTCAAAGAGCTTTCGAACCATATAAAATTCAAATATTAAAACTTTGTGAATTAATATAAAAAAATAAAATAAGTTCAATGTTAGAAAACTTTGTTATTGTAAAACAGTTTTCTTAAGTTAATTTATTT
Source organism: Durio zibethinus (assembly GCF_047325235.1). Taxonomy (NCBI): domain Eukaryota; kingdom Viridiplantae; phylum Streptophyta; class Magnoliopsida; order Malvales; family Malvaceae; genus Durio; species Durio zibethinus. The sequence goes on from NC_143185.1 coordinate 7,834,615, forward strand.
CTCAAAACCAATATTGTCAAAATTGTATTAAGTCCAAAATGAATAAGTTGACTTTAAAAATAACAATTGGACTTTCATTTAAGCTCAAATAAATAATCTTTAAAGGTAGATTTGGCTTGAGAAATATGAAAACAAAGAAAGATTTGTTTAAGCTTTGAAAATCATATTATTTATTTAGTACCAAAATATAAAACTTAAGAACATATACTAAACAAATCTTTTTCAAAATCTTGATCAAGCTTATTTAGCTTAATGTTTTGTCATTTCAAAATAAGGATCAATTCAAGGCTAACAATCTCCCCTTTTTTGATATGACAAAACTTAAAGATAAATTTGCTTGATGAAAAACTTTCTTTGAAACATTTAAGATTTTGAAAGACATTTTGTAAAACTCCCCATTAAACAATGCATGGCAAAACTTTCCCTCAATTTATGCATCTTAATCCAACACAACTCAAGAAACATATGTTAGTCAAATATATCAAATAAGCACAATCAAACATATGCATGTCAAGCATAAGCAAATTTGTCCATATGACTTTCTCCCGTTTTTTGTCATAGCAAAAAGGCATGAGCATATTAATGAGCAAATAAACACAAAGGGGAATCATTAACAAATATATTCATGAAACATTTCTCCTCATTTTTGTTTATGCTCTTTATACCAAATATTTAAGCTCCTATATGGATTGCTATAAGTATACAAGAAAAAATATCTCTAAACTTTTTCCCCTTTTTTTGTCATTTCAAAAGATAGAGAGATCAGTTCAAGGCATAGGACAAAATGCTTGATACCAATAATATCAAGAGTATTTTCAATACATGTAATCAAATATAATATGTCCAATGAAGTTCACATGCATGTACTCAATCACAAAAGTGTATCCAAATTTAGCATTTTAGCATAAGTCATCAAATGTACTACATGAAATTTATAAGCAAAGGATAATAAATGATATGTAATCTACTCATAAATCATATTAGGATAAGAGGTGCTTAGAACCTAAAACATCAATAGCAATTAAGCATAAATTCAAGCAAATGCATACAAGCTCATACCAATTGTTAAGAACACTAATTGTTAAAGATATGTTATCACAAAACATACCAATTGTTATCACAAAACAAATCAAGCAAAATTGTATTCTAAAATTTCTCCTCCTTTCCAAAATAAAGATTAATCAATTTAAGGCATACATAATTTTGCATGAAAGATATAAGCTATATCAAGGATAGGCACATAAACAAGTGTCTATGAAAGTTAAAAAAAAATCTTTAGCAATTTTGATATCAATTGTTACCAATTGTTAGCAATTTTATTCAACAACTTTCGTAGAGCACACATACTTCAAGCATATAAAAATTTCATTCAATACATGTATAAATGATAATAGTAATCTTTCATAAGCTATCCTATCCAAACAAGAACCCAAAAGCTCATATGGATTTAATAAAGCATGAATACGAATGAGCAATAAGGTTCAATTATCATCATGTCGTAACAAAGATTATTCAAGTAATTTTCAAACATGATGAACACATATGCTATAGCAAAGAAATAATAAAAGTATAATTATTCAAATATATTTCAAATTATTTCAATGCATAGCAATGAACTTAATCTAAACATATGCAAGTACTAAATATATATTTTAATCAAAATCATACAAGCATATGAAAAATATTTCAAATCACATATAGCAATATACCAATAAAGATACAAACATTTAGACATAATGTGGTATATGCTATTTCAATGGACTCAATCAATGAACATGTATATAAATTTCAAAATTGTAAGTTCATAGTTCATAGCCATGAGTCAAGGCAATTGAAAGATCAAGAAATCAATATATTCAACTCATATTCATGTTCAAAGATTCAAACAAATATTCATGCAATAAAAACTAGTAATCAAAGCATTCAAGAACTAGGTATGAATATCAATGAAGGTGAGTTAATCAATCCAAGCTTTCAAACATATTAGAGCAATATCTACCAAGCGGTTTGGTGATTAATTTGTGCAATGTGTTCATATGTTCTAGCACAATATCTCATTTTTGCACACAATCAAAGCAAGCATTTATCAAATCATGAATTAAACATTATAAATCATAGACACATAGCATAGATTCAATACAATTATCTCTATCCTTATCAAGCTATGTTATTGTACTCATTGTAGTTGAGTAAGGCTTTAAATCCTCCATTTCAAATCATTTGAGCTAAGTCTTTAATGTACTTGGGTTTGATTGATAAAGATGACTTGATTTTCTTGCTATACTTGAAATTCTAAAAATATAGGCTCATTCATGCTCATTTCAAGTTCTCCTAGCATAAACTTAAAAAATATTCTTGACAAAGGATTTTTATTAGAAGCATCAAGAAAATCAATTAATAAAAATTATACCAATTGTTAGAAAACAATTCCATATTCTAAGTCATTGTAGGCAAAAAAAAAAAATTATTCACTAAGCACAAGTTGCCAATTGCAAGGAATATATATACTTAAGCTAGAGGTCATATATCAATTTAAACATCAAATAGCATAAAAATGACACTAAAAGCAAAAGTTCTCATATAATGTGCAAAAATCAAAATTTTTAGATCATTCATAAACACAATTTAAATATATTCAATATTCATGTATGTTCAAGAAATCACCAAAGAATATGTCAAAACCAATTTGAGGCCCTATAGAATTCAAAAATACTTAAGAAAGACATATTTATCATCAAAAAATATATTCAAGAGAATTTTAGCACAAAAACATAAATATGTCTACACAAATTATAAGCCATAATCAACAATGACTTAAGACAAACATAACCATCATAAGAAAATTTTTCACTAAGCTATGTTGCAAGCATGTCAAGTAAAAATAAATAACATTTATCACATAAGTATACACTTGACAAGAACAATAAATGAACAACATATTTCATTTACAAACAAGTAGTTCATTATATTCAAAATCACAAATTAAAAGATATATCAATTGAGCACAAAGATCCAAAATATTTCATAAAATTAATAAAACATTTAAGCACAAAAATAAGCATATTTCAAAAATTAAAAAATAGATAATTTAAGCAATTTCAAATCATAAGTATTAAGGTCAAGTTAAACCAATCATCATATGAGCACATACCTTAACAAAAAACATAGATGAACAAAGAATCAATATATATCTTTTAAGCATATAAAGTTCATCAATTCATCAACACAAGAGAAGAAATAAATCTTGAATTAATAAGGATATAGAATTAAATCATATTTCAAGATTATTTCATAAGATATCAAAAAATGAATAATCAAACATCAATATACATGATTTAAGCACAAGATGATCATTAATTTCTAAAATCACAAATCAAGAGTTAAAACAATTATGTATAACACAATCAAGTTTAAAGAATTCACAAGACCCAAGCATTATAAACAAATTGAGCAATTTTAATCAATATGGTCATATAAGCATGTTAACAATTATAAATCAATATGCATAAAAATCACAAAAGTCATTTCTATCATACTAAAATCATTTAAACAAGTATATTTATGCAAAATACCATAGGATAAATCATTTAAAGCTTAATATGTCTAGGATTTTGATTTTTGCACTTTAAAACTCATTTTTGCTTGAAATATACCTTAATAAATCTCAAAACTAGTCAAGCTCATTTTTATCCAACTTGAACCATTCCAACAAGTTTCAAATGACAAAACAAAGTTGTTCAAGTGGTCATTTGGCATTAGAAACAAGGAAATTAAAAAGTCAACTCTTAATCCCCATATTTCCTTGAAAATGGTTATTAAGAAGTGCAAATATGTTTAACCATACACTTAAGCTCTTCAAACCATTTAGAAAAGTTTTATTTAACACCACAAACAATTTCAACAAGCATTTCAAACATATTTAAAAGCAAAATAAATGCATATTCAATTCAAGCTCACATTTTCCCAAGATTATACAATTTATGTCTTGTAATAATGTTAACCAAAATTTGCATAATCAATCAAGCATTCATATTTCATCAAAAATAGGTAACCAAATTCATATTCTCTTCAAATAAAAGTTTAAAAGTTACCCATCTCCATTGTGTGTTTAGAGTATTCAATCTTCAATCTCACATTGTAGCTCATTGCCCTAGCACACCTATAAGAGACATTTTTCATTTGATTTTTGGTACCTAAATTGCTTTGGGTCCTTGAAAGTTAGTCACCAAGTCTCTTGTTCCTTTTGAAACCCATACTTGCCTAATTCTAAATAGAACTTCTCTTTATGGGACAAGTATGTATAGTATGACCATGAAAATTACAAAAATTGTATTTAATCATTTTAGTACTAAATAAATTCTTTAAGAGATTTTGTTTCTTATTCATCAAATCATCAAATTTCTTTTTCAAATCAAAATTTCCTTTTTCAAAAAATTCATTTCTACTTAAAGAAGTTTGTAAATTTAGTTTCAACTTTTCATTTTCTTTTTCCAAAACATTTTTTGCATTCATCAAAAAATCATTTTCAACATTCAATTTTGAAATAATTTTCTTATGTCCCAAATGCATATTTTCAAACTCAATAACTAAATACATTGTAAGCATCTTCTAACTCATCAAAAGTATAAGAGTTTGAATCACAAGAGTTAGAGGTTACTTTTGGTTCCTCAATAGCCATGAGACATGGTGCATGTTGGTTGATAATTTATCTTTCATATTGCTTATCCAACTTTTTCCATATCTCATTTGAGGTTAAGCATTTTGAGACCAAGTTGAAGTTGTAATCATCTAAAGCTCCATAGAGAATGCACTTGGCCTTTGCATCATTTATTATTTACCTCATGTAGTTTGTATCAGTTGAAGGAATTCCAAGCTCTAAAATCTTGGGTCATTATGAACATCTTCATCCTCCTTCTTTATTCACAAAATTCAAATTTATCAACCATGGGAGCTTTGAGGACTTCCTCACCATCTTGGAACCAAAATTGAGCCATAGGATCTTTACTTAAGGTGGTTAAACCTATAAAAAGAGATCAAAGCTCTGATACCAATTATTAGCTTTTTAGGTGAGATAGTGATCCAAGAAAGGGGTGAATTGGATTTCTCTAAATTCTTCCTAAACAATGATTTCAATATAGTTGAAAGGAAATTAAAACAATAAGCACTTTTGATGAAAATATAATGCAAACAATAACAATTAATAAACTTAAAATCAAATATAAACAACAATAAATTGTAAGGAGATAGGGATAGAGAAATCAAACATAATGATTTATAGAGGTTCTGTCTTTCTCCACAAGGCACCTACGTCTTCTCTTCTTAGTTGTCCATACCAAGGCTTCAATCCACTATTCTTGAATTGAAAATACAACCTATCTTTTTCTTTCTAAAGCTTAAGATAAAAACCTCTACCCTTTGTAGTATTTTACCTAACTCAATACAAAGCTCTCAAGATGATACCTTACATTTTATTCTCTTCCACACTTGTATATCAAAGGTAATTTTACAAACAATAGAACAACCTCTCTAAGGCTAAGTGTTTGCTAAGTTTAAGTACAAGGAAATGATGAATGAACAGCAAATATAATTTGGATACGATAAATATAAAGATATAGACTTCAAAGCTCTAAAAACTCTTGATTATTTGAGAGAATAAAAATATGGCTTTTTATCTTTTGCTCTCTTGATGCATCAATCTTCTTGGTGTGTTGAAGTGTCTAATTTATAGAGAAATTGAATGAGTAGCTGTTGGGGATGCTTAGGAGAAGAAAATAACCGTTGAAAGCATGAAAAAATAGTTGTTGGTGTGATTCTGCCCAGACCGATCAATCTCTTCATTGAGGCGATTGATTAGTTCAAGTTTTATGCCATTTCATGCTTAAAAACATGACCCAATCGATCCCTTCCATGAGGCGATCGATCCTGTTAATGACTGGGTGGTTGTCTCTTGTTTTGCACTCTACTCACTAATTTGATCATATCTTGAGTTATATAAATCAAAATCACAAAACCGTTTGAAGATTTAGAAACTAGACTTAAAGTTTTATCCATAGAAAATTCATCACCTAATTCATTAAGTACGAATTATAGTGAATTTTTAAAGTTACCCATTGTGCAATTTTTTTGACAACTGCAGAGTGTCTAGTAAAAATTCAAAATCTTTTCTTAGAAAATTTGAATTTTGATTTTGTTTAGTCCATTAGAAAGTAGACTCAAAGAGATTTCCAACCATATAAAATTCAAATATTAAAACTTTGTGAATTAATACAAAAAAATAAAATAATTTCAATGTTAGAAAACTTTGTTATTGTAAAACAACTTTTTTAAGTTAATTTTTTTCTTAAAACCAATATTGTCAAAATTGTATTAAGTCCAAAATGAATAAGTTGACTTTAAAAACAATAATTGAACTTTCATTTAAGCTCAAATAAATAATCTTTAAAGATAGATTTGGTTTGTTTAAGCTTTGAAAATCATATTATTTATTTAGTACCAAAATATAAAACTTAAGAATATGTACTAAATAAATCTTTTTCAAAATCTTGATCAAGCTTATTCAGCTTAATGTTTTGTTATTTCAAAATAAGGATCAATTCAAGGCTAAAAAATATAATTTTATAAAGAACAAAAAATAAATTAAACATTTTAACCTTTTTTTAAATTTCATCCATAGAAAGGATTGGATTTCTAATAGGTACGTTTTGTATAAAGACAAAAATAATAAAAAAGGGTTTGAAAAACTAAAAAATTGTTAAATTAAAGATTGAAAAAAATTAAAAAGATTGAAATAGATTAAAAATTTAAGATATTAGGATATGGGTTTTAAAAGAACAAAAAAAATTCCACTTTTAACTTTTAGTTTAAAAAAATATTAAAAGAAGCATTTAATTTTGTAAATAAATTTATGATAAAAACACAATATAACTCAAATACTACTACGAGCTTAAGAAAATTTATAATAAAATCAACAAAGAAACTATTAATTCAAAAGTTATAATATTTTTAAATAAATCAAATCATAGCCACAATGAAAAAAAAAAAAAGAACCAACAAAATAGTGAAAATGTCATAAAAAAAGAAAACTATTAGTCGTCAAAGAAATAACTATAACAACTCAAATTTCATTTTGCAATTTTTATGTATTGACTAATTTTGAAAACTTTTAGCAATCAAAGAAGTAAGTATAGCAATTTGATGCTCGTTTTCCAAAACTAAGTGTATATCTTAAAATTCAAAAATAAACTTGTCCACAATCTAATGCTTATAAATTTTTTTCTCTAAAAAAATGATTAAAATAATATTTACTTTCAATAATAATAAAAGTTTATTTTTTAAAAATAAATAATCACTCTTATGATATTGTCAATATAAAAAAAATTAAAATACCTTAAATTGAAGGCATAATACTACATAATTAATGAATTCATTATCACAAGTTTGGAGATTAACAAATATATATGAACAGCAACACCATCTAACGAAAATAATTTTAAAAAGAATATTTTAAATAAAAATACAAAACCTAAAATCCATAATAAATTGTTAAAAAAAAACTATTAAGCACTTATATAAGTTGAACCCTCATTAAAACAATCAAAACTTATGAACAAAAAAAACCACATTGTGAAATATTTACACCTTCATCAAGCATCTCTTTGATGATGGTATTAGCCATAAAATAAATTATATCATTCGTAACAATTATCCGATAATCATTTTTTTACAATAGAAAAATTTTGATATAATATAAACCCCCTTCCTACGTCTTATTCTTCAATCAATATACATTACGACTTTAAAGAATATCAGGAATTTAAAATCTCTACATAAGTACAAAAACGATAAAGTAAATCAAAGCAATGAAAATAAAAAAGAAAAAAAAATTTATTTACATACCTTTTTATCAACCACTATCATTTTTGTGCTAACACATTATTTAGTCTTATAATTATAAACATTCTACTATCAACAAACATATTCTAATTAGTAAAAAGACAAACTTGAAATGAAGAAATTATGATAATGAAAAAAAAATACAAACACTAAAAGAATACATCGATCAGCCAAAAAAACTTAAAATGCCAAATAAAAATTATAAATCATGATTAAAAAATTAAAAACACAATAAAAAAAACCACTTGATTGGAAAAAATGTAATACACATTTGAAATACATTTATATAACCCTCTCATTTAAAAAAAAAAAAAAAAGGATGGAAAACCATAAATTATAAGAAAATTAAAAACCCACTCATCCCTAAAAAAATGAAAAACCAAAAGTCAAAAGAAAATTAAAAGTTAAAAAATAAATGTTAGAAAACCAAAGGTTTCAATAATTTTAACAAATAATAGTTTCAAAGAATACAAATAGAAGAAAACAAAAAGTCAAGAATTCATATATTGTTAGGCAACCAAAAGGCTTTGTGTTTATGTAATAAAATTAGAAAATATAAGTTTAGAATTTATGTAAAACACTTTGCATTTAATACATATAACCCTTTTATCCCTAAAAAAAAGATGGAAAACAAAAAGTTATAAGAAAATTAAAAAAATTCTTGTCCCTAAAAAAGAAAATGGGAAATCATAAGTCATGAAAAATTACAAGTAAAAAAATAAATGTTAGAAAACTAAAGATTTCAATAAATTTTAATAAATAATGGTTTTAAAGAATATGAATAGAAGAAAATCAAAAGTAAAGAATTTATATAATGTTAGGCAACTAGTATATTGTGTTTAGGTAATAAAATTAAAAAAAAAATAAGTTTAGAATTTGTGTAAAACACTTTGCATTTATTACAAAATATTTGAGTTTTATATATTTATATGATATGACATGATTACTTAAATACTAATTAGTAAATTACTTTTTTATCTTCATACACCCTTCTTCTTGTTTTTCTCATTTCTTTGCCCCTTTTCCTTTTTCCTTGTTCTTCCCAGCAATGTTGATATTATTGTTAAAATTCACAATTAAAATTTGTAATATTTTGTATACAGTTAAAATAGAAAGTGAACTTAAGAGAAACGTCTACAATAATGAAGATTTAAGGGATGATGATTAGGTAAGCTGAATTTATCCCTAAATTTGCACATTTCAAAATTACATTTTTGGAATATAGCTTTAGTTTCAAAAAATTTATTTTTGAAAAGATTCATATGTTTTCTGGATATGAGTTACCAAAAATGAATTTTTGAAAGAATCTTTATGTAACGGGATATACATATTTGAGATTGTGCAGTAACTTTCAAAAATTCATTTCTAAAAATGTAAGCAATTTACCAAAAAATTATTTTTGAAAACTTTTTGAATGTACCGAAAATACTTTTTTGGAAAACTATGCAATGAACAGGAAATGCATTTTTCATAAGTAATATTTTTTAATTTTTTTATTAGCATGCAAAATAATTTGGGAACTACATTGATAGAATGGAATGAACTACCCAATAATTTGGACACTAAATATGATTGTAGTTTTTCATTTAGTATTGAAAAGGTAAAATTATGGTTTTGAAGCAAAATTTATGAGGCATAAATATTGTGCTTTTAATATTAGTTTATATAGATGCAAAATGTGACAACTTAAATCATTGTGCATGTGTTTTGTAATGGGGAAGCATTGATTTCTCGAGCAATATAGGTGAGAAAAGATATTGATTTTGTAATCATGATTAAAAAATTTAATTTGAGAGGTCCAAGCAAAAAATCTAGAATCAGATTCGTATGTGATGTAGTGGAAAATACAAGTAGCAAAAGAATAAGGCAAATGTAAAAGAAATGTAGTGTAAGAAAACGAAAAGAAAGAATTGTGATTGCCTATTTCAATTATATGTTTTAAATTGGCAAGCAATGATGAGTGGAATTTAAAGGTAGTTTATAGGTTTCACAATCATCTACAGTAAAACAATTAAAGGGAGATTTATTTATGGGTCAATTATCTAACAAAGAAAAAACATAGTGGTTGATATGTCAAACAGTATGATCAAACGCAAAAACATACTATTGACTATAAAAAAACATGATGAGAAAAATGTTAGCACTAGAAAGACTATATACAATAAACACTAGAGAAACAAATATGTTGAAAAAATTGATAGATCACATATGCAACAACTTATGAAAATGGTATCCAATTATAAATACGTGGAGTGGCATAGGACTAATGAGTCAAACGACTGTGTGAGAGGCTTATTCAAGGCTTATCCTACTAGTATTAATTTGTTACATGTCTTGCTAAGTGTCTTGATTATGGATCACACCTATAAAATAAACAGATACCATCTCCCTTTACTTGAGATTGTTGGTGTAACTTTCACTTAGATGACATTTTCCATTGCAATTGTTTACATGAAGGCTAAGTGCTATGACAACTATAGTTTAGGCGTTGCTAACCTAAAAAGTTTAATGTTTCATCGTACATTTCCTAATATCATTGTTACTAATAGAGATTTGGCATTAATAAATGTAATACAGGCCATGTCTCCCAAGACAACAAATCTTTTATACAGGTTTCATATCTCAAGAAACATGCTTATGAATTTTAAAAAGGTTTTTTAGCAGAAAAAAAGTGGGAACATTCACGTCAGTTTGGAATTTCTTTGTGTTCTCTTCTACCCATTATAAGTACGAAAGGCATTTAATTTCACTGGAGATTATTTACTAGACTTATCAAGATGCAATCAAGTATGAAAGAATAATGGTTGACAAAACATAATGAGAGATTTGTTGCTCCTTGGATGGAAAAAGTAATGCATTTTAGAAATTTTACAACCAATAGGTATGATTTGGTTTTTTTTTTTTTTAAGATTATTTGCATAATTCATAAACAAGATATTCTTTCTAATATACTTTTATTTATTTGTTTAGGACTGAGATAGCAAATTCAAAATTTAAGAGGCACCTTAGATCATCTGAAGAAGATTTTGAATCATCTGAAGAAGATTTTGAATCATTATAAAGTACAATTAACAAACTTATTGACATATAGAGAAAAATGTTTCATTTAAAAGAAGTCTTAAGGTTATCAAACATGCTTGCAAATATTTTTTGTTTAAAGAGTTGCAAGGTTTAGTATTTAGAAGGGCACTCAATATGATATTTATAGAAGCGAAGTGAGCAAATCATATTAGGATTAACAAGCAATGTTATTATTGCATTATCAAATGCAAACATGGATTGCTTTATACACATGAAATTGTAAAGCACATAAGGATGAGAGGTTCAATTTCTTTATCTAAAGTGCATTCTCATTGGAAAAGATGGAATTAATGAAAGGCCAAGTGGATGACATATTGGAATAGTTGACAATTGCATTCGAGGTTGAGCAAATCATAAAATGTTTCAATGAGTGTAATGAGTTTGATAAATTAGCCATGAAAAAAAAGTTGTGAGAACTAAATGATTCATTAACAACTACCTTGATTTCACTACTAGGGATTACTAAGACAAAAAGCTATAGAGCAATTAAAGTAAACAAATCTATGCGATGTGTCCCATCATAATGGGAGATTGTGTTATTTGTACAAAATAGTACATCACTATCAACAATTGCAAATTTAGTGAAAGTGATGACATAAATCAATAAACTTTTTGTTTAGCATTCTCATAGTAAACAAAAATTACGAATTGTCTAGTTTTCTAGTGGAGTTACATCTATATATAGATCATCATTGATGATGAGGTAAATGGACATTGTGATTTTTGTTCTATTGTTAGATTGCTTGGATTGGATATAGATGGTTAACTAGAAGTATGATAAAATTTAATTGATAAGCCGATTCGATATCGAGTAGAAGATAAAATTTAATTGATAAGCTGATTCGATATCGAGTAGAATATGTCACATTATATGAATCCATAGAGCACGTTGAGGAATAAGTAAAAACTTTATCGTGTTTCGACACTTGTGACTTATACAAAGAGTGAATGATAACCTCACGATATAATATTGTGTTAGTCCATATTAGTTTAAGATAATGATTTACCTATCTCTGTATTAAATCTATACCACCTACACCATTAGAGCATAAAGTCATTACAATTTGATTTGTAAATGATTGTCATTTTGTATAGATACCATTTATTAGATTTCATATTTATCATTCCTGTTATTTATAATCACATTATAATTGATACATATCATATCTCTTTATTTTGTGCAGGTGTTCTATAAAATTGTTTTCATCAATACGTCTTATTGTATGTAATTGGTGAAGGATTTGATAAAGTGTGTTGAGGGATGTTAAGGCTCCATATGTATCACCCATAAAGGATTTAAAGTTATTGTTTAGCAAAAACTTTAATGTAGCCACCCAAAAAACAATTCAAATTGATTGATGACTTTAGTTGGATTTTTTTATTTATTAATATGTTTTATTTGATGTTTTATATTTTAGTATTTGGTAAGTTCTTCAATGTGTATTTTATTTAACAACTTCTTTAATGCATATTTTATATATCAAGATCATATATGCCAACATAAAACAATAATAACATATGTTATGTAATCATGTAAAAATATAATTATAATAACATAATTAATGTACGTCTAAGCTTTACAATAAAAAAGCACTACTCCTTGGCCTTAGATCTTTTTAATTTAAATATATACACATTGTGATGGAACAAGCGTTGTTGACTCTTGTAGACACTGAATTTTGCCTGAGTCTACTAGATTAAATCTTGTTTTCAAGTTCTGTTTATTAATATTGAAATTAATTAATAATTAAATTTAATAATTAATAAAAACAAAAAAAGAGACGGGGGTGGCAGTGGTGCCTTGCACGGCACCACTGGCCACCCACCTTACTGGCCATTCCCATACCCTATCCCAACCAATACCTATACCATGCAAAACCACCTATTCTCCCCTTTGAAGCTCTTAAAAAACCCCACGCCTTTCTCTGAGTAGGACACTTAGGCATCAATCTTTCACACCTTTATAGCTTTAGCTTGTATGAAAACATTTAGAGCCCTTCAGCACATTCCCATTTTTCGAGCCTAGCACCATCCTTTTCTCTTCACTCATGCCCAGAAACCCCAAGCTCTCACGCCTAAATGACCCAGCCCTTCACACACCCCAACTCTCAAAGTCTCAGCTTTCAAACACCCCATGATTCCCTTCACTAGGCACCATTGACCTTAGCCTTACCCAAAGATCTAGTACCCGTAAAAAAATAATAAAAAATCCATAAAAAATAAAAAAATCCTCCCTATAGGGAAGAACCCAACGTCGAGATACTTGAAAAAAATCATCATCAGTTATGATTTTTTTTTTTAGAAAAGGAAAAATCGAAGCTTTAAATCTCAATCTACTTTAATCAGGGTTGTTCTCAGTGAAAAGAAGACTAGATCTAGAAAGAGGGCATTTAGAAGAACTTTTGAAAGCTTTTTTAGCATTTTTTGACAATCGCATTGCTGTCATCGACCATCGGTGGCCACCTCAAGCGACGGTCGACACGATGGCATGGCATAGGACTCTTATGTTGATTGAAAGGAGTTTTAGGGCTAGGATGATTTTTTTTCTAGAGTAGAAGAAGAAATGAGCAAAATTTTTTTTTAAGCTAATATAGAAAAATATAAAGCCTAAAACGATGTCATTTTAAGCAAGGGGATCCGCACGCATACTCAGATCTAACCTAGGATCTGTGTAACTTGACCTAGTGACCCGCTTCAATTAGCCTTTAACCGATCTAGACAAACCTCCAGTGAATTGGTTTGGATCGATCTAAATCGTCGAATCGTCGACCCGTTGATTGGACCATTGACCGGTCCAGTTCAAGTAGAATATTTTTTTGAATTTTTTTATATATTATTTTTGTTATTTTAAATTTCATTATTAATATTTATGCATGTTAAAATGTTAGAATAAATATTTGTTATTTTATAATAATAATAATAATTTATAATAGTAAATAATAATAAAATGAACACAAAATAGGATAATAACTAAAAAATGCTTAAAAAATAATAATAATCTTAAAAAAATGATAATAAGAATAGAGTAATAAACTTTTTTCTTTTCCCTACCTAGATGTTGGAGGGAATAAAAACATTCTTTTAAAAATAATTCCGCCTAGATGTTAGGGAATTATAAAAAAATTTAAAAAAAGTATAAAAAAGATAATAAATAATAAAATTAATAATAATAATAAATTTTCATAAAAAAAGAGATATATGAATTTTTTTAAAATAATTTTTGAAAATTATAAAAACTGAACTTGCTTTAGAAATTTGTTTAGATGTTAAGGATTGTTAGAGATGTTTACGTTTTCTTTAAACCCTAAAATCAAAACCATAAACCTCCAAACCCTAAAATTGAAACCCTAAACCCTCCAAACCCTAAAATCAAAGCTCTAAACCCTCAAAATCATAAAACTAAAACTTAAACCCTTTAAATTCTAAAATAAAAACTCTAAACCCTAAATCTTAAAATTGAAACCCTAAACCCTTTAAGCCTTAGAATCAAAACCTTTAAGCCTTAGAATCAAAACCTTTAAACTTTCTAAATCTTAAAAATTTGAAACCCTAAAATCCAAAACCTAAAACCCTAAATTTTAAAATTCAAAACTTAAAACCCCAAAATTGGTACATAATCCCGAATCATCACCTATAAGTCACCAAACTTTAAAACGCCGACCCATATCTATATTCAAAACCAATCCGAAACTCTAAGGATAAGTGCAAAAATCTGAATGGAGTAGTTTGTTCTCGAATGCCGCTTAGACGATGGGGTATTTAAGAAACTTAATTCCATTAAGTTTTTTATAGAGTCCTTAATTCACTTTAACAGTGGAGCTAATAACTTATAAGCTTTATTAAAAAAATGTTAAAATAGGATCTTGAACATAAATAGTCACACCTAAACTCTGCCTAGATGTTAAAAAGTCAAGGTAGTCTCATTATATTTAAGAATCCATTTTTAAATTGCATTTCATCACCTTGCATAACATCTATATCGACATACATATGTCATCTTATTATTGTTAGCACCCATTTTGCATTCTTCTATCTTTAATTTTTATTTGCTACCTAATAATACCATCATTTACTTTCTCATATAAAATGTTTTTTAAAAAAAGCAAAATACATATTTTAAAATTATGATATTATAAAATAAAGCAAAAATAACATTTCAAAGAAAATAATTTTGGTACTATGCCTAAATGTTAGAGAGTCACCAGCAATCATTTCTTACAAAGAATGTTATTTTCTTTTTAAGGGATATTGTATTAAATCACAAGTGAAAATACTTATTTTAAATTCTACCTAGGTATTTAAGAATTTTAAGATAATATTTTAACTTAAAGATTTTCTCAATATTTCTAAATAAAAAATTTTAGCAAAAATATTTGTTAAAATAAAGGGAATTAGTATTAAATTTTAAATTGAAACCATTTCATCCAATATCAAAAATAGTGCATGATTAATTGATATCAATTTATGGGTGCTACGGGGGTGCTAATCCTTCCCCACACGTAACTGACTCTCGGACCCAATTTGATTTTCATGGACTGAAATTTATCTTTTTGATAAACTTTAAACTCACTTTCATAGTTTTATTAAAAAGATAAAATTTTGGGTGGGCAATCACATTCTAAAAAAGATTGGTGGCGACTCCTTTCATTTTTCTTGATTTAAAAATTTTTTTCGCATGGCGATTTCAAAATCGTTACGATAGCTTGTTGACTTAACTGGGGATTTTGAGAGTCAGGCCAAAAATTTTAATCTTGCATTATTAATAGTTGTTGGATTTAATTGGTTTTATTTGATATTTAGTTTAATTCCCTTTATTTTAATTTTTCAAAAAAATATATATACAAGTTAATAAATAAAATAAATTGTATGTTAGTTATTATTTTGTTTTGATTTTGTGTTTATGATTTACTTATGATATTTTGATTAATATGTCAGTTTGCACACTTTAGCATATGCATTTACATGTATGAGCTCTAGACCTGAGCTCTCTCTTTTTAGGAGGAAGTGAAGTAGCCATACTTTCGTGAGGTGATAACTTTCACATTTGCTAGTGAAACACTTTCACTCAGATTAAGCCCTTTCCATTAGTACCCTGTAATGGATGAGGATTAGGGAGCCTTATTAGTCTATAATTAATGATGATGTGAACAATAGTCTACGAACCTTAGATAAATAAATCTCAATCTAGCATATTGAGAGCTATAGGAAGCCTGCCTAGGGTAGAGCCACGCCACTTTTTTAGAACATTATCGAAAGTTAGGACATTATATACATTATATTATTTTATTGTATGGTTGTTATATTATTTCTATTAGTTGTTTGTTTTGAATTCTTAAGTCATTTTATTATTTTTTATATTCTTGCATTATATTTTAAGATGTGGTATATATTTTAGGTTAGTCATTGACAAGAAAAAAAAGCAAAAAAAGCAAAAAAAAAGTTCTTGTGAAGCCATTAATGGTGTTGACCTTTTGTAAAAATTATTTAGAAGTCCAAAGTCATGCCATTTTTTTTCATAAAAATTACCTAAATTAGGATAGGTGGGGCATTTTGATACAGTTTGTGTTTAAGGGTAATAACAGTGTAAATAAAGTTAGAAAAAAAAGAAATGAAAAAAAAAGAAAAAAGTAAAAAAGAAAAGATTTAGGATAGGAAATAAGTTTGATTTCTTTTTGGAATTTAGTCATTCCATTCATCATTAGGTTGGTTTGTATATTTTTGGGTTATTCCATTTTTGTATATATCTTTACATCATTATCATATTCAAGCATTCACAGACATATCACATGCAAATTAGGAATTGTGTCATTCATTCAGCAAGAATAATAGCATAAGCATTGTTAGTATTAAACCCTTAAAAAAATATTTTTGTTAATGGGTATAAGAAACCAAAGATATGGAAGATCAATTGAATGCCCAAATTAATGCATTAGAATGAAATCAAGAGAAGTTTGGTTATGACATTCGAGAGCTAACAAAATAGCTTGTTGAATTGACAAAAACGTGGATAAACTCAAGAAATTTATTTTAACACTTTCTCAAGAGTCCTTACCAATTTCAACCCAAGAGAGCTTTATGAATTCATGGACTCATGATCAATTGATTCCCACTAGGTCTTGTACACTTTCAAAGCATGCTGAATCATTCAATGGTTTAAGCGATAATGATAGTCTAGACAAGATCATAAAAGAGATGAGTGATTTGACAATTCAAGTATTTGAACTCCAGAATTTGATTTCCAGGATGGGGTTACCAGGTTTTGTGTAACCGTCATTATTTGTTTCAAGCCCAAACTTGCATTCAAATCCTTTTCATGACTGTTTTCGACCTCTTTTCCAAACATTTATGATTAGGCCCCAAAACTTCAAACAATCTTTGAGAAGTCCATATTTAAACTAAAATCTTCAGCCTTCTATGCCCCAACCACCTGTTCAATCGATTGCTCAAGTTTGAACCTTTGCTCCATTACCTCATCTTAGAACTCCTAGTCAACTTATTACTTGAAAATTACATAAGAAAAAAAAATAGTCAGATCTTATCCCCATGTCATATGGAAAACTTTTTCTCTATTTATTTGAGAGATACTTTATTGTCCATGTACCTTTAAAGCCTTTAAAGCCTTTATACACAAAATATTTTTGCCCAAATGCAAGATGCGAATACCATGGTAGAAATATGAGACATTTCATTAAGAATTGTGAGAATTGTGAGAATTGTGGTGGAAATACTTCATTAGAGTTTATGGATTTATTGTTTGCTGTGGGTAGAATTGAGGATGTGATAAAAGAAAAGAATTATGATGTTAGTGATGAAAATAGGAGAGATATTTTTGCTGAACAAGCCCAAGAAACAATTGTTAAAGGATGAAATGAGAGAAACCTCACCATGATACAAGAAGATTTAATGGATGACTATTCATAATGGTCACCATATTGTCCCTAACCAATTTCCTAGATCGATGATTTTCCTTAACCAATTCATCTGTGTGCTCCAGTTCCTTAACCCCAAATATTTATAGAACCAAGGATCAACTCAAGCCATTCATGAAGCCATAAGTGAAAAAAAGTTAAGGTATATCCTTCACTTCCAATGCTTTACGCTGAGCTCTTTACCTTACTTATCAAAAATCATATTATCTCTATTATTCTTACAAGACCTAAAAAACCTCCTTACCAAAAAGGTATGATCCCAATGCTAAATGTGAATTCTATGTAGGGTTGATAGGCATTCCATAGAAGATTATATTACCTTTAATGATATAGTTCAAGCTTTGATCGATGCGAATGCTAAAAAGTTTAAAAAACTAGTTAGTGGTCTTAATGATTGATAGTAGTAGAGTTGCAAGTTAGTGATGATAAAGTTGAAGTGTTAAGTATGAAACTTTTGTTTATTTAACTTTAAATGTCATCTTAAGACTACCATTAAGATGGTCAATTTTTTAGTCAGGTTCAAAGGTTTGTATTACAAGTGTGAACATTGTTTATCATAGTATTTTATGGCTGTATTCAAGGATTTAAATAGCGATCAGATACTGGTATAACGCCACTATTTCACGATCGCGCTATCATCCACCATTGCTATTAAAGAAAAAATATGAGAGAATTTGAATCTCATTTATAGCGGACATATCGCGATCATGAATTGTGGTATAATGTTGAATAGAGACAATAGCGGTTTGCTATTGCCTGCTACTCAATTTTTATTCAAAAATTGAAGAAAAAGATTTTCATTTAATTCCGTTTAAAAACTTAAAATAAAAATAGCAAGAAAGAAAATAGACATCAATATACAAATTCAGAAAAAAAAACCCACAAAACTTAAACTTCCAAGAATATCAATTCTTTTAAATTCAACTTCAATCAAGATCAAGTATATGCAATTTATGGTAAGCAATTAATTCAACACTCAAATTACCTTTTTTTTTTTAATTTTCAAATTTATTGTGATTTTATGTGTTTGGGAATAGATTGGGTTATGGTGCATTGGTAAAAGGGGGTAGGAGTTACTGGAACTTAAAATGAGAGACAAGATATGAGAGTGAGACTTGAAGTTAATGGAGACGAGCAGATAGGACACATCACAAAAAAAAAAGAACTAAAAAATGGGGATGAAGATGAAGGTTTGGAGAAAAAAATTATTAAATGCAAAGTGAGGGGATGAGAAGTTGTGTGGGTCTGTACAATTTAGTCAAAAGGTAGAGATAGTAAACTTGAGGCTATTGTTATTGAAGATTGCCCACAACATGGAGGCTGCCAAGTTTGATTTATTTTAAGCCCATAAAAACCAATTCTTTTGACCCATAAATAGTAATACTCTTACTTAATTTATAGATGTCTAATCACTTATTATTTGATTTAGTCATAATATAGTTTGGTAATAATTTGAGAGTACGATAATTAAATAATTAAATATTTCATTTGTTATGATTATTTATTTTTCACATGTTTATTTGTCTCTTGTTATTTTCTAATTATCATATGAATAATTTTTTAAATATGAATATTTTACTATAAATATTTTTTCTTAATAAATAAAACACATGATATGATATAAATTACTTTAAAAATCATAAAATAAGAGGTTTTATGATTAATAATTGAAATTATTATATTTTATAGCAAGTTGAGAAAAATTTTAAAAAATTCATGCTCACGATAGCTGCAATGACCGTGAAGGTCTTCGTTATATCTACAATGGTAATAAACGCGACGCGACTGAAAACGTAAGTGCTACCATAATTTAAATCCCTAGCTGTATTATCATTTGAAGTCTTTTATTTCATATAAATTTTAGATATATTGTAGGTTTTCTTTGAAAAAATTAGTAAAAAAGAGAAATATGTTAGATATGAATAAAGCTCCACGTAGTTAAGTAAGGAAGCTGTAGAAACACCTTTTAAAAAAAGAAAAAACAAAAAAAAAGAAAAAGAAAGTTTTGAATGTAGGATGAGTTGGTGATACTATTAGGAATTTCTCAAATACCTAAACACCAACTTTCTTAAATCATTCAGTTGACCCCATTCATCAGCCATGACCCTCGACAACCTTGAATTTGAATTTTGTGAACCTTGCTTTCACCTGATACTATTATGATATCTAAGGGTGATATTCATTTCCATGACAATGAATAATGAAACAACCATTGAAAAAAATGTGTGGTTCTTAGAAAATTAAGTATATATAACTTTTTAAGAATTCAAATACGGTAATTTGATGTGTTAAGATTATGTTGCAGTTCCAAAATTTTCAAAACCAAGTTTTGTAAAATGAACCCAAACATATTGATCTTTTAGCTTTTTACCCCAAAATTGGCCCGGTCTTTTGTCCTGAGGCATGTTTGTCAGAAAAGAAATACCTCATTGCCTCTAAGACAACTTGAGTAATGATTAACCCTTTTGTTATATCTTGGTGGAGTAACTTAGATCATCCGATACCTTAAACAGGTTTACCTTATATGATCCTTTTCTTGTTCATTTCACGTGACCATTTTTTTTCATTAAGGGTGGCTTGTTAAAATGGGGCATCTTCCATGCAATGCATTACTAATAAAATGAATTTAGGTATGAGTTATGGGGACATGTAAAAAAAAGCAAAAAAAAAAAAGAGAAAAAAAATGATTATGATATCATACATTTAGGAAATTTGAACAAATCCAAATAAATTTTTGACAAAGTTAAAGTTTTGAGAAAGAGACGAGGAAAAAGCCCAAAATAGAAAGCTAATAATTTAAAAAAAAAGCCCAAAAACTTTTGAAATGAAAACCTTTCTTCAAGTTCATTTTCTTAAAGAGAACTACTCTTCAATTTAAATATTTATGCTTGAAATGACAGATGGTCATCTTTCATCATCCATTCATAAACATAAAACTTTATCCCTTATTACCCCTTTGAGCCTAATTAGACTCTTTCAAAATAAACCTTGACTAAGGATCACCTTTCATACTGGGAGGGCAAAAAAAATGCATTTAAAGGTTAAAAATGGGAATGTCCAAATAGAATCCCGTGTGATGGGGGCAAAAAGCCTAATATAAAAGTTCACAAAAATTTTAAATCTATTCAGTGAAAGAATGCAAAAAAAAAAAAAAATGAAAGGAAAGGAAGAACAAAATAAGGAAAAAGAAAAGAAATGAATGGGTGGAAAGCATAAGAAAATAAAAAAGGAATATACCTTAGAGTGTACCCTTTAAATGAAAAACAATCCTTAGTTTTAAATACCTTAAATACTTGTTTCGAGCCTTTCTATCCTTTTCTTTAGTAACCCTGAACCTTAACCTCTATTACAACCTTTGAAAAGTTCATATTGAATCAAGCATGGAGGCTTAAAATTGAAGAGTTTCTCTTAAAAAAATGACCATGAATCTTTTGATTCTCCTTTTATTACATAATTTCCTACTTGAACTGTTAACCTTTTCAAAAAAATTATTTTCCTCTTTCAGATTATGTTTAAATTTTTTTAAGTGCATGATGTGTTAATAAAAAAAACTAAAAGGAAAAAAATAGAAATAAAAGTGGCTCTAGGGTGAAAACCCTAAAAAGAGCAATCTAGAGCAAACTTTGAAGGCCACTTTTAATGTTAAATATTGTAGATGCTGAACAAAGATAAGCTACACCTTATTGAAAGATCTGAAATATCAAAGTCCCAAAAGTTTGAGATGGGTTAATTTCAAAAATTTTAACTTTTGCTCATCCCTAAGTAACCTTTCAAAATCTCAAGCATTTATAGCTAACCTTAACATATATCAAAATGTCGCATTTGGAGACTAAGAAAAATATTGAATATGTTTGGTTTTCAAAGAATTCATGTTTTTAGAAAAGCTTATGTTTTATCTGTGAGCTTGCATAGAAAATTATATGCCTTTTTTATTCCCTTTAAGTGTTGAAACCTTTTTTAATAAACAAAAATCTTCGTCTACAAAACCATTCAATCCATTTGGAAAGAAAATCTTCACCTCTTTTATTTTTGATAGGGATTGCCAAATTCTAAAAAAAAATTCAAGCCCAGTTTAGCTGGCATCAATGAAGTCTTAAACCTAGATTATTTGGCATCAATCAAATTTAAGTTCAGTGTAGCTGGCATGCAAGCCCAGATTAGCTAGCACATAAGCCCAAATTAGTTGGCACAATAAGCCCAATTTAGCTAGCATAATAAGCCCAGATTAGTTGGCACATAAACCCAGATTAGCTAAAAAACTATATACCTATTTTATCACTTTTAAGTGGTGAAATCTTTTTGAATTAATAAAAATCTTTAGGTGCTAAATCAACCAATCTATTGAGAGAGATTTTTGACTTTTTTTATTTTTAATAGGAATTGTCAATCCTTCAAAAAAATTCAAATTTGCATAAAATTTAAGCCCAATTTAGTTGACACCATAAAGTTTTCAGCTCGATTAGCTGGCATAAAAAATTTCTTAAGTTCAGTTTGGCTAGCCCTCAATAAAATTTAAGCCTAGTTTATCTAGCACCATGAAGTTTTAAGCCCAGATTAGCTGGCACAAAAAAATTCTTAAGCCCAGTTTATCAAGCACTCAATGAGATTTAATCCCAGTTTATCTGGCACCAAAGAAAGATTAAGCCTAGTTTAGCTGGCCCTTAATAAAATTTAAGCCTAGTTTATCTGGCATCGTGAAGTTTTAAGCCTAGATTAGTTGGCACAAAAATATTCTTAAGCCATTTTAGCTGGCCCTCAATGAGATTTAATTCCAGTTTATTTGGCCTTCAAAGAAAGATTTAAGCTTAGTTTAGCTAGTACCCATTTTTAAGCCCAGTTTATTTGGTCCTCAAGGAAATCTTATGCCTAGTTTAGCTAGCCCCAAATAAGGTTTTAGGCTTAGTTTATTTGGCCCTCGAAAAAAGATTTAAGCTCAGTTTATCTAGTACCAAAAAAATTTTTAACCTAGTTTAGCTGGCATGTAAACCCAAATTAATGATCACTTTATTCAACTTACGATGTTGTCCCGATCGATTCTTCATCTTATGACTTGCAATGTTATCCTAATCATTCTTCTTTATTCGACTTACGGTGTTGTCCTGGTTGATTCTTCTTTATCTAACTTACAGTGTTGTCTTGGTCATCCTTTTTTATCCAACTTACAATGTTATCCCAATCGTTCTTCTTTATTCAACTTGCGATGTTGTCTTGATCGATTTTTTATCTTTTGACTTGTGTGTTGTCCCAATCATTTTTTTTATTTGACTTACGGTGTTGTCCAAGTTGATTTTCTATTTTTGAGTTACGGTGTTGTCTCGGTTGTTCTTTTTTATTCAACTCACGGTGTTATCCTGATCGATTCTTTATTTTTAACTTGAGGTGTTGTCCCGGTCATTTGTTTATTTCTAACTTACGGTGTTGTCCCGATCATTCTTCTTTATTCGACTTGTGATGTTGTTCTAATTAATTCTTTATTTTTGATTTATGGTGTTGTCCCAACATTCACTTTATTTGACTTACAGTGTTATCCCAGTCGATTCTTCATTTTTTGACTTACGATGTTGTCCTGATCATTTTTCTTTATTTGATTTGTGGTGTTGTTCCCAATCGATTCTTTATTATTTGACTTACGGTATTGTGTCAATTAATTTTTTATCTTTTAACTTACGGTGTTGTCTCGGTCAATTCTTTATTTTTCAACTTACGGTGTGGTCTCGATTCTTTTTTATTCGATTTGAGATATTGTCTCGATCTTTCTTTTTTATTCAACTCGTAGTGTTGTCCCAATCGATTCTTTATTTCCTACTTATGGTATTATCTTCGTCGATTTTTTATTTTTGACTTGTGATGTTATCTTGATTGTTCTTCTTTATTCGACTTTTGGTGTTGTTTTCATCAATTCTTTGTCTTTTGACTTGCGGTGTTGTCCCGATTGTTCTTCTTTATTCAACTTATGGTGTTATTCTGGTCGATCTTTTGTTTTTCGATTTGTGGTGTCACCTGATCGTTCTTTATCACTTAGCTTATGGTTTAATCCCAAAGCAAAACAAAAAAAAATAAAAACAAAAAAAAAACTTTTAAAAACATTTGAATTGTTATTTCGAACAAAATTGATGTTTTTATCTTTACCTTATTCTTGATTCTTAGTAATATACATAGAGGGGAACAAGATGATGAAAATGATGCATGAAGCATCAAACTGCATTAAAAGAGGCCTAGGTGGTGGCCAAGATGATGCAATTCTGTTTTGGGGCTTAGGCACTACGGCTGCTATTAAAAGGCTACAAGAAGTTATAGGGATTATGGTACCATCAATTTTGAAAGACAGGTTAATAAATTGCCTACTCAATGAGAATAGATGGGTAGTTTTCATTGGCCCTTACGAGCACTGCTCCAACTTGCTTTCTTGGCATCAAAGCCTTGCTGAAGTTGTGGAGATTGGTTTAGATGAAAATGGGTTGATAGACATTGATGCACTAAGACAATAGCTTGAGTTGTATAAACACACCAATAAGCCTTTGCTTTGTTCATTTTCAGCTTGTAGTAATGTGACTGGGATTCAATTAGATACTCATGAGATAGCCAAACATTTTCATGGGTATGAAAGTTTGTTTGCTTTGATTTTGCAACAAAATACACAGTAAGAATATTTTTTTGTCATTCAAATTTTTATATTTGAGATTGTCATAATTTAAATTTTGATTATTATAATTATTAATTTAATATTTTAATAATAGATCACACAATTATTAGCCAATTTATGTATTATGTTAATGTTAAAGCCATGAGAAATTGATTTTTTATTGTGCTTATCATTATGTTTTTATGGATAGTGGCCTTTATGTGGAGATTGATATGAGGTCAGGGGAGATTGATGGATATGATGCTATTTTCCTCAGCCCACATAAGTCTCTAGGTGGCCTTGGATCACTTGGCATCCTTTTAATGAGTGAGGATCTCCACCAGCTAGGATATTCTCTTCCATCAACTTGCAGAGGTGGAACTGTTAATTATGTCAATGGTTTCAATGAACAGGTAATTACTCTCAAATTTAAAATTAATTGATAATAAATGAAGAAATTTTTATTATATTTATGCGTTCAGATTAATTCAATTTAATTGATGAAAGATTTTATTTTTTGTTCACCTCTTTATTATAAAATGGAAAATTTGTATTTTCTTTAACTATTTTTTGTTCTTGCTTATATATCCCATTTTGTACGAAATTTTGGTTTTTTCCTTTAATTGGATGACATAAAGAATGATTTGGTAGGTAGCTATTAGGTTTTTTGGAGTTTAGAAATAAATTCTTGATTCAGATGGAGCTGGTTTAGATATAGACTAGTGAATGATAAGTGCCATTAAAAACTTTTTTATTTAATTGCAATTTTAGAAGAAAAGAGATTTGTAACCAAATTTTTGAATCACGACACTATCAATAGAAAAATACTCTAGAGAATGATAAGTTATCATGATATTAATTAGATTCATTCCCTTGCATTTAGAGAAGCAGGTATGCAATTTAATATGTGGTAAAATGGGGTATTTATTTTGCAGGACACAATATATATAGGTGACATAGAAGAAAGAGAAAATAGAAGAACTCCTCAAATAATTCAAATTATTAGAGTAGCATTAACTTTTTGGGTAAAAGAATATATTGGTTATGAAGTGATTGCAAAGAAGCAGAAGTTATACATAAATCAAGCATTGGAGAGGCCTCTCCCAAACCAAAACATACGGGCTTTAGGAAATGCAAGCACTGAGACCTAAAGACAAGCACTATAAGAAAATGGCATATTAGTGGCAGTTTTGTAGCGGCTTTTCACTTACAAACACTGCTAGCTTCTGTGTTTTTATAAAACTTTAGGCGTTTATTATCAAAATACCACTAAATATTCAAATAGTGGTATTGTTACTTATAAACACCACCCAAGACTTAATATCAGCATCATTTTTAGATAAAAATGCCTTGAATAATTTTTATTAAAAATTTTAGTGAATAGTAATGGCATATTTTTGGTAGACAATGCCCTTAATAATCACATCATAAAAATTTGTACGAGATTATTGAAGGCGTTTTCTACAAGAAATGCCTTTAATAATTGGATGAAAAAATTTCATAGGCTAATTAAAGTGTTTTTGTTAAAAAATGCCTTCAATATTAAGCTTATCAAAATGTTTGGATCGTACGGATGTTTACCATAAAGTTGTAGGTTAGATCCCTCCCTTTAGCCTTTTCTTGGGTTTTTGCACAGATTATTTGTAATTGATTATTCTAGGCATTTTTTTGGCAAAAATGTGTTCACCAATTGCTTTAAAAATTGTTTCAGAGAATACTAAAGACATTTTTCACAGAGAGATGCCCTTAATAATCCATAGGAAAAATATGGAGTCAATTCTTGAAGGTGTTTTTGGTCGAAGTCGCCTTCTATAATCTAATAAGTTTTTTTTTGTGATTATTAAAGGCAGTTTTTGTCAAACATGCCTTCAATAAATCATAGACAAAAGTTGGAAGGGATGCTTGAAGGCATTTTTGGCTCAAAATACCTTTAATATTCTCAATGATAAATTTTAATGGTCAAATTATTGAAGGCAGTTATATCAAAAAAATACCTTCAAAAACATTTTGTTAGGGATTATTCAAGGCGTTACTTGTGGGAAAATACACTTCATAATCCATTCGATTAATTTTTAGTTGGTATTATTAAAGGTATTTTTTTGCTTAAAATGCCTTTAATACTTCGTATAATAATTTTTTTTTGGGTTTATTGAAGGCGATTTTGGTAAAAAAACGCCTTTAATGTTTTCTGTTAGGGATGATTGAAGGTGTTTTCTTGCTAAAAATTCCTTCATTAATCCTATCAAAAAAACATATTTGATATTGTATATGTGAAGTCAGTTGTTGGTTTATGTCCAGAAAAACATTTGCTGTCAATTGTATATTTATGCCCAGAAAACATTTGGTTTATATATCTAACACTATGAATTACATTTTGAAATTTACATAATGAACATTGTTGTATTTCAATAAATTGATCACACATTCGAAATTAAAACTGATAATGTTGCCATATTAATATACTTTTCTGAAATAATCATACTTAGTAATTTATTAAGTACACATATGTAATCATATTAAGTATAACAATAATATTAAACCAATAACCCAATGTACAAACTTAAAGTTTCCATTCAACATGGCATGTTAAAAACATTATAACAATTTGTTCCATATATATTTACATTCAACCAACAATGTCTAACTTGAAGGTTTATCAACATTTATAAATGATAATACATAATCACACCATTCTTTACGGACTTCATCCAGTTCCTCTTTCATGAAGCTTTCTTTACCTTTCATGAAGCTTTCTTTACCCTCCTACCAAAAAAAAAAATTAAAAGTAAATGTTAAGAAATGAGAACATAAATGTATCTTTTTTATTTTTTTGAAGATATAACAAGTTTATGAAATTTATACTAACCTTGAATGGTGAGGTCATAAAATCATGTAACACTATCTCTCGCATAAAACGAAGGACATAATATCCACATTTAGTATTACTAGGTTGATGAGGTACTTGAAAATTAAATTGAGTGGGTTTAAAAAATATTTATCTACACAAACTCAGCATAAAAAGAATATATTTTACATTTAACGGTAATGACACCCATTTCGGTTTCTTTATCTTCTTATCGAATGCAAATATTATCCTCAATTGAAAAGAAAAAAATTACTTAATACATAAATAAAATTACTTATGAATAAATAGAAGATATATAATATAATAAAGTGTAATACCTCCTTATAAAAGTTTGAATAGCGGGGTTAGGCATCGCCATTGGATTAACTGAATTAAGTAAGTAGGCGTTAAGGATTTGGTGTCAATCATGATAAGCACCCAATGACGACTACAAAATAATAATAATGATATACTCAGATTATGCATCTAATCAAATTTTGGTAAGGTTGGAGTAATTAAGGTTGGAATATAGCTTACTGTGCATTATACAGGAGCAAATAATATTCGACCGATCTGTTCATGCATAGGATCACATGATTAGCACGATAAGCAACTGTGCCACTCTATTCACTAATGAAGTTGGGGTCAATGAATCTAAATCTATTAGTCAACTGTCTCTCCTTGAGCACTTTATATAGGAAGCTGGACGATAACAATCAACATTGTCAGTTAGTATTACACCCTAATATAGATTACTACATATTGAATGTGCATATTTGTATTTACAAGCTAACCCCATATAAGCAACGATATCAACAACTGGTAATTCATCCAGTTCACAAAATTCTTTAACCTTCTCCACACCAATGAAAGAAAATGATGGTTTATCAAATAACCCTTCCTCAAACTCAATGGTTATGAAGTTTCCTTTGGATAAATGCTCCAACGAATATTTGGATAACTCATCCATGGAAGCCTGAGCAAAAGGTCATACTGTGAGTTTGAACATCCTGCTACAAATATTTAATAAAACATAAGTATTAAAACTAAATCAATCAATATAATAAACAAATTAATATTCAAATTATAAACCATATCATACTTCTTAGGTGGTAGCAGAGGATGGGATCACTTCCTTACTTCCAACGAAAGTTTCTCGTATGGAGACGATGTATCAAGCCGACCTCCTAACATAACCTATTGTATTGCTGCCAACATGGATTCCAAAATAGCGAGTCTTTGCTATTGGTCATTGAGGCATTGCTCTTGGTCATTAATTTGTTACTGTTGTTGCTTAATTATTGCTTCATATTATGCATTTCTCATTCGTGGGGTTTTTGATTGTTTACCAAAAAATGTTGATGGCAAGACAAATTTACCAACCCCATGAACCCGACCGGGCTTTTCTTTAGTGCCTAATGCTAAAGACAAAGGATCTTCGCCATACTGAGTTGCCAGTTCACCAGATTTGACTTTGGTAGCATAATCATCCTAAAAGACAATAATAAGTTTGGCTATAACAACAAATCTATACAAGATAGTATACATTCATGCATACAACCATAATGCCAATCATACATTATATAAAAAAAATAGTTATACATACAATCTTTTTTGCCATTTCCTCGGTTGCTTTATCTGCGAATGATCCATCCTTCTATAGATGTCCTTGTTTCCAAACATCCCATCTAGAAACTTTTATGCCAGTGCTCATTGATTCTTATTAAATTATCATAAAAAAATTCGAATGTATGAAATGAATGTTCATAAATATTCATTAATGAGTATAAAACAAATGTGCAAATACATACAAGCTCATACTTCACATTTGCATATCCCTTTCTTGCTGTCCAATTGTGATATTGTTGTTTGACCCAAATGTCTCGTTGTTGTTCTTTGATTTTCTACAAAATCAAGAAATTATGTCAATCACATATGAAGATCAAAGGCTATATTGCATAAAAATTTATAAACAATTTTTAATGAAAATGGATTTATGTATTGAAAAATCTTCTGAAAGTTGATATTGAACAAAATTTGTCCAATCTTCAACACTTATGACATCTACATATGCCGTAGGTGGAACAACCAATACATCACCTTCACCAGCTAGCGGTAAAATATATTGGGTTGTCAATTTTCTTTTAAAATCTCTAAATGCTTTCCTAGCAAATTGCAACATAATCTTTTTACAGTCAATTGAGACGTCAAACCGTTCCTAAATAAGTTAACACTATTAGTATGAACACATTGAATTTCAATTAAATGATCATTTAACAAATTTTATAAAATAGTTGAATAAACATACTACAATCGATTGTCATATGTCATCATTTAAATCACTAGAAACTCATCGCCAATCGATGTACATAATTGAAATCCTATGTCGGATGATGGCTCCAATATGAGTAGCCATCTTGGCAGCTCATTCAGACACATGTTGCCCACTTTGATTGAAGTCAACATGAATTTTTGTGTCAGTCACTTTGATTTGTTTATTAGGGCCCATTTCTTTTCTTTTTTGGCCTACACGTTTGTCTTGTGCATGTTCATTAAAAAGAGAATGATGTTGTTTAGAGTCTATAATACCTATAATCTTGATAATAATTATACGAATTACACAATATGACTGTCTAAATTAAACACTGTACGTAATTTAATACAACCACTACCATACTACATACAGAAACACCATTCAACACACCATTCAGCAATGTGCTCAGACACACCCTTTAGCAAACCACTCAAAAACACCATTCAGCATACGATTCAGCCCCTTAATTTTATACAAACCCATCAGCAAAACAATATCAAAAAACAAGGTTGAGCAAACCATTTAGCATATATATGATTCAAACCCCCAATATCGTACAATACCATTCGGCATTATAATATTAGACAACAAGGTTTAGCAAACCATAATATTTAATGTGTACTACATAGAAACAACATATTGCAAATAGAATCTTAGATGACTATGCTTGCAGTGATGTTAATGAAAATATATAAACTCATATGTCAATATTAAGGAATCGAAAAAATAAAAAATCTTTATTGAATATTGTAAATAATACAGTAAACTAAAAAAAAAAAAACTTACCAGTAAAAACAAAAGTGTGTAGCGTTGGTTTGTTGAAGGTCGGTGGTGACGATAGGGATAAAGAAACCAATGGTCTGATAGAAATGTGTTTAAGGATTTGGTTGAATAACGCAGCTTTTAATCGTTCAGTGTACCAGCAGTCTATGAATTTCAATGTTCAAGGCAGGGAAATGAATATAAAATTAATTATTAAAGGCATTTCCATGGAACAACGCCTTTAATAATCTCCAAAAAATTTTATTGGAGATTATTGAAGGTGTTTTTTACAAAAAAAAAGACGCATTTAATTTTAAAAAAAAAATTTTCAACTAACTTATTGAAGGCATTTATCCTTAAAAAATGCCTTTTATAATTCATAAAAATTCTAAAAGGCATTTTGAGTAGAAAACCGCCTTTAATAATGATGGATTTCAATGGTTTATAACAAATTATTAAAGGTGTTTCATAATAAAAGATGCCTTTAATAATCTCAAATTTTTTTTAAATAAAATTATTATCTACAAATGCTTTCACTAATTATCTACAAAATATAATAGGAATTATTAAAGGTGTTTTTCTTAAATATACGCCTTCAATAATTGTGTTAAAATCTGTGTGGTGGTATATTGAAGGTATTTTACAGTAGAAGACACCTTTAATAATTCTCAAAATTTTTTGAGAAAAAATATTGAAGGCATCTATTATTAACAAATGCATTCAGTAATGGATTACTAAATTTAAAGGTGTATTGAAAGTGCTTTCTCGAATAAACACCTTCAATATCTACCGTGGTATATTGAAGGCGTTTTATAATAAAAGACACCTTTAATAATCCCAAAATTTTTTTTAAAGAAATTATTGAAGGTGTTGTTATCTGCAAATGCCTTCACTAATTATCTATAAAATCTAATATGAATTATTAAAGGCATTTTTCTTGAATATACGCCTTTAATAACCATGTTAAAATTTGTGTGGCAGTATATTGAAGGTATTTTATAGTAGAAGACGCCTTTAACAATGCCCAAAATTTTTAGAGAAAAAATATTGAAGGCGTCTGTTTTTAACAAACATCTTTCGTTATGGATTACTAAGTTTAAAAGTATATTGAAGGTGATTTTTTGAATAAACACCTTCTATAACCATCATGGAGTATTGAAGGCATTTTACTGTAGAAGATGCCATTAATAATTACTAAAAGGGATGCTTAAAGGCGTTTTTCTTGAATATATGCCTTCAATTACCATTTTCCAATAAAAAAATTAAAATAAAGCACTTGGAAATTATTCAACGTGTTAGTATCTAAAATAAAATATAAGCATTTAGTAATGGCATTTTTCTACAATAAACACCTTCACTATTCGTCATAAAATTTGAGTATTGGAATAATGAAGGCATTTTACACTGGAACATGCCTTCAATAAATTGCTTCAAAAAATGAAACGAATTAGTCAAGGCATTTTTCTAGAATTTTAACATTCAATAACCCCTTAAAATTTAAGCTATGTAATATTATAGGTGTTTTCAACAGAAGATGCCTTTAATATACCCAAACAGTGAAGCCATTTTTTATAAAAAATCACCTTCACTGATATGAGAGAGTTATTGAAGGCGTATTATGTAAAAATCACCTTCGATAAATACACAAAATCTTATATGAAATATTGACGACGTTTTTTGTGGTCTAAACACTTTTAATAATCCTAAACAATTCTATTATGATGCTGTTGAAGGAACCTATAATATATTCAAAAAATATTTAGGAGGGAATTATTGTAGGCATTTTTCTTAGCAAACGCCTTCTATAATCCTGTCCAATAAAAATCTTCCCAAACTTAGTGCATCTAATCACCAACTTCAAGCTTCATCTTCATTATTATACTATTTCTCTTTCCAGACCAAGTACAATTTACTTTCCCTTTCCTTTAGCTTTTAGTATTTGGGCATTATCTTTTAGAACTCTAGTTCGACTATTCATTACTTATTTACTTTAGCTTTTACTTTATTTGACTATTCTTTCAGCTTTTGTAATTCATGATTTTCTTTTTGGTATAAACAATTTTCTCCAAAACCCACTTTCTTTCACCTTATGTCAACCCCAACTATAAATACTCTTGGGTACTGTCTACGTTAGCAGTAGAGTTTTAACATTCAAGGGTTTGACTGTTGATAAATTACTTCATAACAAAGAGTTCTCATTTTGTGTAAGTATTGGTCTTGTTATTATCTTTTGTTTAAAATATAGTAAACTTAAGTATTGTACATGTTTATTTTCATATAAACTATTTATATACATTTGGTATGATAATGTAACAAGTACTAAATGGATAAGAGTTGGATGCAAAAATCAAGCTTAAGCCAAGAGTATAAAGATGGAGTGAAAACTTTTCTTAATTTTGCATTTGAGAATACCAGTGAAGATAATATGATATTATGCCCATGAGTGAAGTATGTTAATAATGAGTGGCAAATGTGTCAAGTTATTTTTGAACATTTAATTTATATTGGATTTCTATCGCGATATGTTAATTGGTATTTTCATGGAGAGTCTGTACCGTCAAGGTCTTCCACCAAAGTTCTTTCAACTTCAAAGGCTCTCTAACAGCAACATGATCTTTTTATAGCAGATGACATTGAAGGCATATTGTGAGATGCTTTTAACATTCATAACCAACATTTTCATAATCTTTCTCCCCAAAATGAAAGATTTAATCAGTCCAATGTTAAAATGCATGAATTTGATGAACCTAGGATAGGTGTACATGACCAACAACCTAGAAGATAAGCATCAAAGTTTTATAGGTTGCTTGAGGAGATGAATGAAAAACTTTTTGAAGGATCGAAGCAATCAAGGTTGTCTTTTTGTGTTTGTCTTTTTCACTTGAAATGCTTATATGGATGGATAGGAAACTCTCTGACTTTATTATTATAGTTTATGAAAGAAATGTTTCTTTTGCAAAAATTCATGTGTCCCAATGATTGCATGTTGTATTGGAGGGATAGAAAAAATCAAGAATCTTGTCATTTGTGTGGTATTTCTTGTTGGGTGGACAAAAACCTCGATGAAAAGTTAAATGATGATGGTGATGAGGTATGTGTCATAAAGAAACCTGTTAAGGTTTTACGTTATTTTCTATTAATACCAAGACTTCAACGACTCTTAATGTCTTCAAAAATTATAGATTCAATGAGGTGGTATCATGAGAAATGGACGAATGATGGATTATTATGGCATCTTATAGATTCTTTAGCATGGAAATCATTTCATTCTAGGTTTTTAGACTTTGCATCTGATCTTTGAAATGTTATACTTTGACTAGCATCTAATGGATTCAACCCGTTCAAAATGATAAGTACTTCTTATAGTACTTAGCTAGTTGTATTAATTCCTTATAATTTCTACCATGGGTTACTATGAAGCAACAATCATTTATATTGTCTATGATAATTCCTGAAGAAAAAAGTTCGGGTAATGATATAGACATCTACTTACAACCTTTTATTAAAGAGTTAAAGTAATTGTGGGAAGGAGTTGAGACCTATGATGCATCAAAAGAAGAGAACTTCAATATATGTGCTGCTTTATTACGGACTATCAATGATTTTCCTATTTATGTGAATTTATCTAGTTGGAGTACAAAAGGTTGTTATGCTTATCCATGTTGTGCTGCATCGACATGTTCGACGTGATTACCTAATGGTAGAAAGTTTTGTTATATGAGACATCATCGATGGTTAGATGATAATTATCGATTTAGATTCCAAAAATATTTTTTTGATGGAACTGAAGAGTTAAGAAGAGATCCTTTACCCATTAGTAGGTCTAATATCTTCTCAAAGTCAAAAGATATTAATTTTACTTATAGAAAAATGACTCCATCAAGGGAAAAAGTGAGGGACATTTTTAAAGGTGTTTGGCCTCGTATTACAAATGTTAGTGATAGTTATACAAAAGTTGATGATTTTGATGTTCAAAGTGATGAAGAGGATGATGAAGCAGATGACCCAATAAGTCTGAGTTGTGGAAAAAAAGAAGTATATTTTTTGAATTACCTTATTGGGAATATAATTTATTATGCCATAACCTTGATTTGATACATATAGAGAAGAATGTTTGCGAAAATTTTAAAGAGGCAATTCTTAATGTGAATAGAAGATCCAAGGATAACTTAAAGAGTCGGCTTGACCTAGTTGATATGGGGATTCACCTAGACCTTCATTTGAAATTGCTTCCTAATGGTAAATATCGATTGCTTGCTGCTTGTTTTGAGATTTCTAAAGCTGAAAAAGATGTGCTTTGTAAGATTTTAAAAAATGTCAAAGTTTTAGATGGCTATGCGTCAAATATATCAAGATGTGTCAATCTGAAAGAGTGAAAACTTTCTTCATTGAAGTCACATTATTATCACATTTTGATGCAAGACTTACTTCCAATCCTTTTACATTCATCAATGTCAAAGCAAGTCACTTTGTGGTAATTGAATTGAGTAACATATTTAAATCTCTATGTCAGAAATGTATGAATGTGGAAGAGCTTGACAAACTTCAAGATCAAGCCACAATAACTTTATGCCATTTAGAGAAGATCTTCTTTGCAAACTTCTTCACTATTATGATGCATTTGGTTATCCACCTTTCATATGAAGCAAAAGTCGATTGGTCAGTTTATTATCGATGGATGTATCCTATTGAAAGGTATTATTTGTTAATAGATTGATTACATTTTTATTGATGATCAAGCCACTCAACTTAAAATAACATATGACTAATATTTTATGCTATAGGTTTTTAGAGAGGTTAAAGCCTTATTGTCGTAACAAATGTTATCCGAAAGATTCTATTGCTGAAGGATATTTAGTAGAAGAGTGTATGACATTTTGTTCTCATTATTTGGAAGATGTTGAAATGATATTTAATAAACCATCGAGAAATATTGGTATGCAACATACAAATTCTACCTACAATTATCTTTTTCAAAGTTTTGGACAACCTATAGGCAAAGCTAAATTAGTGGAGTTAGATGATAAATCTTGGGCACAAGCACACCGATATGTCCTTTTTCATCATGACTCAATTGAATCATTTCGCACGTAAGTTTTGTAGCAAGAAAATTATTCATTACGTTAAGTATAATTTATTGTCTTTTTTCTTTAATTGTTAATACTTTATCATGATGCTTTATAGTGAGCATAGAAATAATTTGAGAGATCTACATATTATTGACGATCAAACCCTTGAAAGCTTGATAAATTGTTCACTAAAAGCTTTTATGAATGGTTGGAGCAGCTGTAAGTAATGCCATACTTCCCATTATGAGAAATCTACATAGAATGCTTACGGTATAAATAACATTAATAACATATATATAATTATTATCTTTTATAGGTTTGGAGTGGAAGGCATGTTAGTGAAGAGATGAAGTGTCTTTCACATGATCCGAATCGGATTGTGAAATGATACAAAGGTTTCATCATCAATGGATTTAGATTTCACACTAAATTCCGTGAGAGATTTAGAAGTACACAAAATTCAAGAGTTGCTGTGATTTCATTAACTACTAACTATGCTAGTGCTAGGGACACAAACCCTTTAGAGAGAAATGTTGACTATTATGGCATGATTAATGACATCATTAAGTTGGATTATTATAGCAAGTGAAAAGTTATCTTATTTCGGTGTTAGTGCGAGGGGTATTAAGAAAGATCAGTATGGATTAACACTTGTGAATTTTTCTCGATTAATTCATACTGGACAAAAACTCATCAATGAACCTTATGTATTTTCATCTCAAGTCAAACAAGTATTTTACTTTAAAAATCCCAAAGAATTGGGTTGGTTTGTTGTTCTTTGAAACACACCTAGAGACTTATTTGATATGTGGTTAGATACCAAAGATGATGTTGAACATGGAACTGAATGTTATCTTTTTGCTGAACAAAACTTGGATGAAAATATCTCCAATACTTATGTTCAGTGGATCCGCCAAGATGTTACTGAAGATATTTATGAACCATGAAATGGTGCATCTATAATTTGTAATTCGAGTGTTTAAGACATAATGTAGTAAATGATAATATGTAAATAATGTGACATTCGCTATTGTATAATTATTGTATTCTAAATCGTATATTATCTTTTGATTTAATTAAATCAATATGTTCTTTATCTATTATAGGTTTTGATTTCTTAAATTGTCAACGCCTTCATATATGTTCTAAACTAATATTTTTTCTATATTTGCTTTTATGATGTAGGTAAGCTATAATGCAGAAGAGTAGGTTGAAAGGAAAACATATCAGAGATATTAGTTCAAAATCGTCTATGGCACCTGTAGATATTGGCTATGGATTGAATCCTTTGGAGGGAAATGAACGTACTGTCGGATCTAACTTCATCACTTTGCACCCTTCAATTGATATTAGATCTAGTAATATGGGAGGTCTAAGTTTAGATAGTACCCCATCAATTGATTATGCTTTAAATTTGAATGCAGGTATGATATAATCCAATTTTAGAATTTGAGTATAATGATAAAAGTATTACAAATTTACAAATATATTTTATATTTATTGCAGTTGATAACAATGGTCAACGGAAGACTAGAGGCTAGACAACTTTGCAGGAATTGTTCGCACTAACTCATAACGAGCATATTGTAGTGTCTGCAAACTCTGATAGGCAACCAATTTGTGAAGAGGCTCAACTATTGGTTGGATTTCTATGTATGTTAGCTCGTAATAGAATGAAATTGCCTATTCATTATGAAACATGGCATAAAGTTCCAAAAGAAGTTAAGACTGATGCATTAAACTTTATTGAGGTATTAGTATAATTAATTAGATATAAAAAACTTTTTATTTTGCATATTGTTTACTTATTCTAACTTTTTTTATTGTATTATTACAGTTAAGATTTGTACTTGAAATACCAACTTCATTTGTGCTTAAGTTATTGGGAAAGAAATGGAAAGATTATAAGCATAGTTTAAAGAATAAGTATTTCGGTTGAAATACTATTGTAGAGGTGATGATGGAAATCTAACTCGTAATGTGATTAGGTGGCAATATGAACAACTGGTTAGATTTTGGTTCTCAAGAAAATGAGAGGTACTAGTTTATAACTTTGTATAGTAGAATGAAATGATGAAAGTGTTTTATGGTTTAAGTTGGTAATATTTGTATTTTTACCATA
The DNA here is from genome assembly GCF_047325235.1 of Durio zibethinus. Lineage (NCBI taxonomy): Eukaryota > Viridiplantae > Streptophyta > Magnoliopsida > Malvales > Malvaceae > Durio > Durio zibethinus. The sequence goes on from NC_143185.1 coordinate 7,872,252, forward strand.
TACGCAATTATTTTTTATGACAGGAAAGAGAACAAATTAGGATTGGTAGCAGAAAACAACAGAAATATAGCCACACAAGTGGATAAAAAAGTTTTGCAAGAAAGCAAAAAGAAATCTTAAGTTTATGATAATAAACGTATTCCAATGAATGAACTTTTTCTACCATTAAAAGGTAAATATGCAAATTAACAATTATTGTTATGTTTTAATAGTTTTGATAGTTTCAATACATGATATTAAACTTATTGAAAGTTTTGAACTTAGTTGACACAGATGATATGTATGAAAAGTTTTTGTTTACGTATATTTATGCCTTTAATACAGATTTGTTGTTATTGTTGTATTTTAACAGTTTAGATAGCTTCAATACTTGATATTAAATTTGTCTGATTGATTGAACTTGGTTTCTACAGTTGATATGGGAGAAAAAGTTGTCGTTTATGTTTGTTTGGGAAAATTTTTGCATATAAAAGGCAGATACACAAATTAAACTTTTTTATGGCTTTCAACATATTGAATGGCTTCAATCCTTGATATTAAACTGAGAGAAAATAATTGAATTTGGTTTCCATGATCGATATGTGTGAAAGCCCAAAATGATTTTATTGTTTGCATATGTTTAAGACTATTGTGTTGTTACGGGGCCAAAATATAAATACATGAGATTAAAATTATTCAAAATTTTAATACTTGATTGACAGGCTTGATATGCATGAATAAGTTGCGGTTGATATGTATTATATCAAATAACATATGTTTTTGTATAGGAGAATGAGATGGGTGGTACAATTGGACACGTGAAACTTTTTTGCATAACACAAAAAAGAAGATGGATCTTACATGAATGTTGAAACACAAGAAATTGTGGTAATTTATATCATCTATTTTAATAGAAAGTAAATGTTTACTCTTTTTAACATATAATCAATTATTCATTAAACTTGATAGTTGTATATGACAAATTCATAGGAGAAAGCAAAAGAGAAAATGGTTGCTGAGATTGAAGTAGCATCTGATGGTTCTCTCAATATGTAAGAAATGGAAAATCGGATATTCATAAAAGTTGCTAGAAAAGAAAGGCATGGATGGGTCTGAGGCATTGGATTAGGTCTAACACATCTGCCTACTATGGACATAGCTTTCTGTAATTTACATTCTTAGCAAGTCAATCTTCATGAGACATTTCAATATTGAGAGGGGAGTTGCAAACTATGCAACAATGTTTTCAGCAAATGGAAGCAGAAAGAGAACAGGAGCGTGCCAAAATTAAGGAAGAACATGCTAGAATAGAGCAAGAGCATGCTAAATTTCAGCAGTTGCATGATTGATTCAATCATCTTATGAATTTTGTACAACAACAATTTCCAAGAAATGATCTTGGTGCTCCACCAACTCAGGTATTATATTTAGTAAATTTTTAAATATATAAAAAGCTTACAATGAAGTGTTAAAAATTATATGGTATTATTCAGTAGGTTCTTGAGCACGCTAGTGACCAAGGTGAAAAATTTTCTTTATCAACTGGCAGCCAGCAAAATGTATGCAGTCATCCATTTCATACATTTAAATTTTTTATTTTGTTAATGTATGAAAAATATTTGAATGTTATTATACTAATTATTAAACTTTGTATTAATTAGATGTATATTTAAATGTGAATGAAGTTAATATAAATTTCAGTTTCTGAATTTAAGCTCTTTAATGAAAATAAAATTTATTAAAAGAAATTATAAAAAATATATTTTTACATAATGGCAGCATTTGTGGTCGATAATGTCACTAAATGAATAATTTAGTGGTGTTTGTAGCATAAAATGCCACTATAAGTAGTGGTGCTCTTACCAGTAAACGCTAATAGTTAAATGGTATTTTTTATACAAACACCACTAAAGCAACGGTATTTTTCTAATAAAAATGCCATTGAATTAATGGCGATTAAAAAATACGAATGCTGCTAATATAATGGTGTTTTCAGATTTAAACGCCTCTAAAGTAACGGCATTTTCAATTACAAATGCTAACAAAGCAACAACCTTTTTTCTCATAAAATGCCAGTAATTTAGCAGCGTCTCAAAGATAGAAGTGCCATTAAAATGGCGGCATTTCCAATATAAACGCCGTTAATATTGAGGCATTTTTTTAAAAAGCCATTATTTACCACGACGCTTATATAGCTGACACTCTGCATGACATTTTTTGTAAACACCGTAAATCTTTTTGTGGCATTTATAAATGCCGTTAAACATTACAAAAAATGCCACTAAAAACCTAAACCCTTGTAGTGAAGCCATACTGTCTTTCCTTATCTACTCTATAACCAATGATGGTAACAATGTTGACGAGGCAGAGCAAAAGGGAAGGGGACTTTTCATGTAAGGAGAGACTAGGAACAAGAGGGATAAATCTCTTTATGGCATTTTTGTTGCAACCTTTCTAAATGATCTATTTGGCATCCAAGCTTGAGGTAGATGTGCTTGTGCTGGACCTTGCGGCCTCAGTTTGCTTGATATTGATCAGACTTCATCCCTTGCCTTTAGAGAAGCTATTAAAAGGGTATTAATACAAAATTTTCCTTTTTTTTTTTTGAACCAAATGAAAGAATGATAAAATATAATTCAACTTGTCTAATGCCAATTGAAAAGTTTGATTGCAGGGCTATGTAGGAGCAAAACTTGGATGGATAGGAGTTAGCTTTCCTTACTACATGTCAATTGGGAACTTTGAATACATTCTTGTTGCATTGGAATTTGTAACCATCTATGGCCAACGATTTCTCCCTCTATACCATTTCAACCTGTGAACTGGCAGTTGAACTTGCAAGAAAAAAGTGTTTAAAGACCTGGTAGGAAAGGACAATAGTCATGGCATCCATGTCTTGCCTTTGGCTAGTGCTTTTCAGACAATGAGCATGGACTGTGACAAAATTGATGCAGGAAAGACTGATACTTCTATTATTCTTAAGTATGCATCATATTTGAAAAGTGCCAAATGAGTGGCTGCTCTCCTTCCCAAGTTTCCATCTCGATGGAGGTTTCATGAAGATTTAGATCTTGACCTCTTCCCATTCAAAGTCTAACCATACTATCAAAAATTGATTCGAGTTCATAATCAAATTTATCTATTTTTCCTCACTTTATTGGAATATTCTCACAAAGCAAACATATAAAATTAAACTAGTTCAAACCTATCATGTTAGCAGACTTTCCAATTACCTAAAATATCAAGCTGTGCCTAACAAATTGGCTAATACGTAATCGGTCAAGACTTGTCTAATAATGGTGTCATGCACCAAAACTAAAATGTAACACGATTATATTTTCTTTAAATAAAACCCTAAAATAATATGAAATCTTTTTTAATTATATTAAAATTCTTTAATAAAAATAATTTGTCAAAGTAAAATTCATAAATTTAATCCAACTAATGATACATCTCTATATATCCAAAGGTAAACTAATAAAAAATATATAAAATTATTTCATAAGATCTCAGTAGATAACAATATCTATAATGCCCAAGTAATATTTCAAATTTGATCTTCTAGCTTTTAGCAAGATTAAACATAATTATCATTTACTCATGTGTAAAGAGAAGGTGGATGAATAAACCACATCTTAGTGAGTATAGGATCACACACCTTATTAGATTAAGCATCGATTTCATAAATGTCATATAAATCATTCAAAACATTTGTCAAATAATAATGTCAAAATATTTCAAAAATCATCATTATGTTAAACATTTTGTAGATCATAAATCAATATCAAAACAGATCAATTCATAAATCATTACAAAATATGCTGCCATTCAAATATCGTAATCAAACCAAATCATGAATCAATCTTTAAAATCATCATCGTCATAAATCATCATTATCATTAGTTTATGGTTAATTATGGTCATTGCTATAATCTGTAACATTGGTCGTATTGATAAGTTTATCCCCAAGACCATTACTAACTATTATAACCTACTGGCTAGAACTTTACACTAACTACTATGACCCGCTAGCAGGACCATATGATCATGACTATGTTAACTACTATAATTTGTTAGCTAGGGTCATATAACTAGTTCTTGTATCGATAATCCTACTTCCTAAGATATAAAATATGTAGCTATTATAAAACCATTCATTAAACATAAATCAATTTCTCATTTCATATATAAACATGATCCATCATTTATATAGCAAAACATAAAATAATCATACGCTCACCCTATTTTCTTATATCGAAAATAAAGAAATAAATTTCATTTATTTAGAAACATACATATATACATAAGTTTCAAAACAAGTAAAGGGTGTGAGATTCTACTTATTTCTTTTCAATTCCACTACTTAATTTTTCCCCCAAAATAATTAATGGGCTATTCAAAATCATTTCAATATAACAAAAATTAATCAATCCATTTTAAGACCATTAATACTAAAAACAACCAAGTTAAATAAGGGTTAACTCAACTAACTAATTTTGATAGCCTACGCTACTTTCACTAAAATGACCCCCTATCTTAAGATATCCAACTCAAAATTAAGATCCTTTTAGTACGTTAGAAATTAAACTCGATAAACTTTTTAACCATATATGGCCCACCTTGTAATTTTTTGTAGATTAATTGTAGTACTTTTTGCAATCCATGTCATATGCTGCTGCCAGACAACATGTATATTTTCTAACAAAAATTATATATTTATTCATAAAAGACTCCAAATTCAATTTCGCTTATTTCATTGGAAAGTAGACTCAATAACCTTTTCAAACATATAAGGCCCACCTCATAATTTCTTGTAGATTAATTTAATAATTTTTGCAATTCATGTTATATGCTCGACTAGACATCATGTATATGTTGTAATAAAATTATATATTTATTCATAAAAGACTCTAAATTCAATTTCGCTTGTTTCATTGGAAAGTAGACTCAATAAACGTTTCAAACATGTTTAGCTCAATTTGTAGTTCATGGTATAAAAATTAAGAGAAATTTTGAAATTCCTCTTTGCTACTGCTGCCAGGCAGCTTATATATCATTAAGTTAAAATTAGACAACTCTTAATAGAAAACTTAGATTCAACATGCGTTTGTTTCATTGGAAAGTAGATTTAGCAAGCTTTCCAACAATATATAATATTTAAAGTAATAATGTATCCATTAATACAAAATTCCATTTTAATTCACTCTTGCAAATCATAGCATCTCATCCAAAAATAGAATTTCTCTTTCAAACTTTAGGATGAAAAAATATGAAAAAGGCATAACATATAGCCAATTGAAAGATCAATGTCTCAGTATAACTTACATGATTTTAGTAAAGTACTTCCAATATCATATGCTAAGATCAAGGTATAAAATAATTTCTGTATTGAAAATTTAGATTTCTTCACCCTATATATTCAATAAGCATTCTAGACTTCCAGAACCTAATACTAGTCTTAGAGTCAACCAAATTAAAAATTTGTGTGAAGCTCGTTAACACAAATAAAAAATAACAGACCTGAGTATACATAAACAAAATCAATCAACTTGTCTATTGCAAACTAAAGGTTATTCCTAATTTCGATACTACTTTCCTGTTTCTTTCCATCATTTGGTTCACAATAAACAAAATGATATTCAAGTTCTTTGAAAATCCCTAGAGCAGATGGCTATTACTCAAGTTCATTTGGATTTAGGAAAATACACCTGTTTTCCAATCTTATTTACTAATGTTTGAAGAATGAACAATAATTGCTGTAAAACAACATAAAATCATTGGTTACACCACCATTCTATAATATTCACCAATAAAAAAAATTGAGGAATTCAATTTACACAGTAACTTATGGGTGAATTTAAACATGCCACTCTATCCTAATCCTTTATTAGCATGTATGATGTCATGTATATACAATCACACCAAATAGCCTTTTAAAAAGGTGTCACAGAAACCCCTCACAATATGTGAATTGCAAAAGCTTAGTACTTGATTCCAAAATCAATTATAAAATAACAAATAATATCAATATACATAGATATAATAATCTTATGCCATGTTTGGTACATAAGATTATGATATGATAGGGTACAATGATATTATATATAGAATTAGATTAAATAATGTCATCTTATTTTGTGTTTGCTGTATGTATAGATTAGGATAGGATAATTTATTTATTTGTCAAAATTATCCTTATTCAAAGTTTATACAATTTAAATTATTAATGTAATTTTTAAGGGTATAATTGCACCTGTAAGTTTAATCTTATAAATTAAAAATTATCCTCTCTACTTTGAGAGGATTGAATAATCCTACACCAAGAGGATATTAATCCTCATTGCAAACCTTATCTTTCTCTTTAGATACAAATCAAACTTGATATAAGATGATTATCATCATATCTTATCAATAATCATATGCATCAAATATGACCTTAGTCTACTATTTGAGTGGAACCACTCCAACACAGAAGGTGTCTTTTATGAAAACCACTTCAACATCCAAATTTTTGTTTAAAAGACAATCTTTTCACCACCATTGCTCCTTATATAGTCTTCATCTTTGCTTTATAAACTCCCAATTGATGTTTTATTAGGATACAGAGTGAGAACTGTTCATAAGTGGGCTACTATTAATAGTTAGTTTTAATAATTTAATAAAATTGGTTATGAGTTTACTCATAATACGAGATAAGCATGAGAGTTTAAATAATTTAATGTGATCACTTAAATGTAAGATTTGCACATCTTACTAGGTGGAGGTTTTGTAGACCTTTAGTCTAGTAAGTGTTTGATGAGGAGGCTTCAAGGTTTTCAATTAAAATAGGTTCAGGTAACTTTTTTTACTTTTATACAAGTTACAGCTACTGTTCATTGAATGTCGCCAAAAAGAGAAGAGTGAAGAGGAAGACCTAGCCATTCCAAAGATTGTTTCACTTCAGTATATTCATCATGATCACCCAAATAAGTATGACGAACCGTTTTATTTGTTTACAATGTTCTAATTATCAAACAACGATCTTGGGTTAGTGTTTGTGTATGGTATCAAAGCTATCATTATGTGATATTAGGACCCCAAAATCATTATTTGTAATTGATTTTTGAGCAAACAACATATTTAGGGTGAAATTATGTTGTTGTCAGAATTTTAAATTTTAACCTTTATTTTTTGAAATTTATTTAGGATTTTAGTTCCTCTCCGAAAGGGGATTAAAATTACATAAAGATCATTTTCTAATTCCTTATATCTAGAAAGAAATCAAGGTTGAAAATTTTTAGGTTTAAGTTTTAGTCTAATTCTTGTTTTGATTAATACATAAAACATTTTGTGTTTAATTCGAAATTGATTCTTAAATTATGTTTCCCATGTGTGATAAACTTAAATCAAAGCATTTAATTTAATATTGTTTTAGATTGACCGAACACGAAGAAAACAAAAAATAGGTCTAATATGTGTTTATATAATTCAAAAAAGTTTGACCAATTGATCTTATTTTTGTGTTTTTTGATACTTTTTTTTCATTGGTTTGATAGAAAAATAGTTTTATTTTTGGGCACTTCAATTTGATGAAAATACCTAGAAAATGCATAAAAAATGGTGAAAAAATAAAAACAAACTAGAATAGGTAAAAAACTATTACAGTTGCATTGAGTCAACCGAACTAGAGGTTAAAGAAGACCATTCCCCATGTTAAACAAAATCCATGCATAGGGGGTGGTGCGTGTGGCATGTATGGGCTCGTTCGGCATCCATTTTTCCTCTAGTTTCTTTTGGCATACTTTGAATTTTATTTCTAATATTTGTTTGAAAATTTTAAACTACATGAAATATTTGTTTGACATTCATGTATTGCTCAGTAATTACTATATGTTATACACATGATTTTATTATTTTGTTCTGTGATAAAATATTTTAGTATGTTAGGAGTCTAATGATAGTAGGTATTCTTCCTAAATAGGCCTTGATATTTATGTACTCTCAAGTTGAATCTTAAGTGCATAATTGACTTAGTGATTAAAAATTAATTTTTAAAAAAATTCAAGACTTTAATTCAAATTTAATGTACACTGCTTATAAGACCTAATTAGATACATTTAGGTTTAGTATCTTAGTTGGGATAGTCCATTGCATACATTATGGTTGAGTATGTAAATTGAGAGTTTTAGGCAATTAATGAAATTTTTCGATTTGAAAAAATCTTCATTAATTGATATCAGTGTTTGGTTGCTAAAGTCGCTCACTTATTAAAATTAATGTAATATTTTATCATTCTATGGTTACGGGATGGTTATTAAATTATCTTTTGCAATTGAATACCTAAAAGGGGGTTAATGTATAGGGTAATTTATTTTGGAATATAAATCATCATGGTTGAAGTTGTACCAATCCAAAAAATCTATCTACCCGAAGGGGATTTGTTTTTTGAAAGCTAGGACATTTTCATATTAGCTTTATGCGAAAAGTTCCTACTCACATATTACATTCTTTATCCAAAAAGGAGTTTGCGGTGATGCACCAAGACCTTTCAATAATTGTTAGTACCTCATGAACTATTGCTATATATTTTATGATATTGCCTATTTACTAATGTTGCATTTTTGTCTTGAATGTTGACTTTTATTGTCAATAACAATAAGCCACTATTAAAGTTCTTCACGGGTCTAATTATAAAAAATGGAATGAAGATTTGAATTTTTCTTTGGTTATGAATGTGATAGACATAGCCTTATGTTTTTCAAAGCCTGCTAATTTTACTGATGAAAGCACTGCTGAACAAAAGGAATTTTTTTCCCAAATGGGAAAAAGCAAATTGTATGCATCTATATGTTATTAATAGGTCTATTTTTTAATACCTTTTGAGTGAGTTGGATACCACAAAAATTGTTAGGGATCTCTACCATGCTGTAGGCAATAAATACCAAAAATGCAATAAGTGTAAAGCTAAGACCCTTATAAGTGAGCTTACAAGTATAAGATATGACAGTGTTGAGAGTGTTAGAGATTTCATCATGAGAATGATCCACATTCAAACCAAATAGTCTTCTCATGAAATTGTCCTTTCTGATAAATATATTGTTCATCGTGCCCTTAATGCCTTACTGGTTGAGTTTACTCAGATCAAAACTGTCTATAATGCTATGAATGAAGTTTGAAGTGTTAATGATCTTATTTAAAAGTTTGCCTCTGAGGAAGAAAAACTGTAGAAAGATAAAGGTGATAGTGCTTTTTTTTCTACATACTCCAAACCTAATTGCAAAAAAAATTATGGGAAATCTAGGAAATTTGCTCCTAATGCTCACAAGAAAGTTTAAGAAAATAAGGGACAAGGTAGTGGTCAGACTAAAAAGATAGGAGTTTTTAAAACTATCATTAAGAAAGATATCAAGTGTTTCTCGTGTAAAAAGAATGTCATATGAAACATGAGAACCCTAAAAATCAAGCTTGGTTAAAGAAAAAGAATAAACAAAAAGATAACTCACTAGCTCTTGTTTGTTTTAAATCAAATTATGTTAGTGGCCCACCAAATTCCTATTAGGTTGATAATGGTGTAACTGTTCATGTTGCTATTACCTTGCTAGGATTCAAAAACAAATGACAGCTAAGTGAGAAAGAGGCTAAACAGAGAGTTTGAAACAATGCTAAAGTAGCCATTAATTATGTAGGAATGATAGGCTTAAATTTAGAATTTGCTTTGAACTTATTTTGGAAAATGTTTTTCATATACCTTCATTTATGAGGAATTTGATTTTAGTTTTTATTTTGGACAAACATGGTTATTATTTTGGCATTGGATAAGGAAAAGTTGACTTGTTTTAAATTCAAATGTTGTTGGTGAATTTAAACTAATTGGCAATTTATATAAACTATGCTTGGCCTACAATAATTAATATAGTTGCAATAATGTTGAAAAGATAGTGACTAAAACATATTTGACTAAAGAAAATTCATTGTTGATGAATTTAAACTAATTTACAAATTATATAAACCGGGCTTGGCCTATAATAATTAATATAGTTGCAATAATGTGAAAAACACAATGTCTTAAAAATATTTAACTAAAGAAAACTTTTTTTTGTTGTGGTATAAAAGGTTGGGTCACATTTCTAATGAAGAAGTGTAAAAATTGATAAAAGATAGTACTTTACCTTTCCTTGGTTTTGAAAAGTTAGACACTTGTGTTGATTGTATAAAATGTATACTAACTAAGACCAAGAAAAATGGGGTAATTTGCAATTCTGACCTTTTGAAAATTGTGTACACTGATAATAATGGACCTCTTACATCGATCTTGTATGGTAACAAATATTTTGTTACTTTTATCAATGACTATTTTCTCTATGAGTATCTTTACCTAATTGATGAACATTCAAATGCTTTTAAAAAATTTAAAATTTTTAAACTGAGGTAAAAAAATAATTAGGGAAAGTTATCAAAGTCATTAGCTCAAAGGTGGTGAGTATTATGGTAGACATGGTGAAACTAGATAACATATCAGACCATTTTGTAAATACTTACAAAATGTCAAAATTTTCCTAATATGCTATGCTTGGTTGTCTTCACCATAATGGCGTGGTTGAAAGGCGAAATCACACTCTTAAGCATATGATAAGGAGCTTATATGTAAGACCAATCTTCTTAATTGTTTTTGAGGTGAAGGCATTAAAACCACCTTGTATATACTTAATAGAGTACTTAGTAAATCTGTTTTTGAAATACTTTTTAAATTGTAGACTGGTAAGAAACCCCAATTCAGCCATTTTAAAGTTTGTGGACGTCTTGCAGAAGTTAGAATCTATAACCTTTTGAATGAAAGATTGAACTTAAGAGTACTCATTACTTTTCCTTAGAGTATCTAGATCGCTTCAAGGGATATAAGTTTTATTATCCTACACGTGGAACTAAGTTTGTAGAGTCACAAGTGGCAAAGTTTCTTAAACTAGATGTTGCTGATAAGAGTGTGACAGAGGCTATGGATAACCATGAATCTATTAGACATATCTCCATCACTTTACCCATAATACAGTGCCATAGTATGCCAATGGCCATTTAAAGAAGAGATCAAGGCAATAGGATATAAACCTTTTTCCTACTGATGTACTTCAAGTTCAAAAGAATGATATTGCAATACCTTTTAGGAGATCTTCCAAACAAAAAAGATCTGCCATCTCTAATGATAATGTAATTTATCATTGAAAGAGTGACTATGACATTAGTCATGTTGTTAACCTTGTGGCTTTTGGTGAAAATATTAGTAGTCTATAATTTGATGTATGGTTGGACGTAATAAAAAATGAAATGAATTTTATGGCTTAAAATGGTGCTTAGGAGCTTGTTAAATTGCCAAAAGAGTGTAGATCTATTGGTTGTAAATGGGTGTATAAAACCAATAGAGGTTCTAAGGGAAAGTTTGAGATATTTAAAGTTAAATTGGTGGCAAAATGATTTATTTAGAGGGAAAGAGTAGATTATAATGAAATGTTTTTGCAGGTATCTTTCAAAAATTTCTTTAGGATTGTTTTGGCCTTGGTAGCACACTTTGACTTGAAGTTTTATTAAATGGATGTAAAGACGGCTTTTCTCAATAGTGATTTAAGAGAAAAGGTTTATATGGTGCAACCTGAAAGATTTCAAGAATCTGAAAAAGGAGCATTTAGTATGTTGACTTAAAAAGTCAATTTATGCCCTTAAATAAGCTTCTAAGTAGGGGTATCTAAAATTCGATAACATAGTTACTTCCCTTGATTTTGAGGAAAATAACGTTGATCAATGCATATACCTTAAAATCAGAGGGAGTAAAGATATCTTTCTTGTGTTATATGTGGATGACATCTTATTGGCTTGTAATGGTATTGGTTTGTTACATGAAATTAAGTAGCTATTATCCATAACTTTTGGTACGAAAAACCTTAATAATGCTTCCTTTTTTCATGGGATTGAAATTCATAAAGATAGGTTTCAAAATTTGTTAGGACTATTGCAAAGGTCTTACATTGATCTTGTGTTTAGTAAATTAACATGTAGAGTTGTAAGGCTAGGAATGCATCCATTGTGAAAGGTTATAGACTTAATATAATCAGTGTCCCAAAAAATGATTTGGAGAAAGAATCCACGAAGAACATACCATATTTTAGTGCAGTTGTGAGTCTCATGTATGCTCAAGTTTGCATTAGGCCAAATATTGCTTTTGCAGAGTGAGTTCTTGAGAGATATCTTTCAAATCGTAGTATGGATCACTGGGTTGCTATTAAGAAAGTGATTAGGTACTTGCAAAAGATAAAAAACCATATGTTGGTATACAAAAAGGTGGATAATCTTGAGATAGTAGGGTATATATATTTTGACCTCACTAGTTGTTAGGATGACATGAAGTTCATTTCAGGGTATATTTTTAAGTCGGCAGGAGGAGCTTTGTCTTGGAAACACATGAAACAAACACTCTTATTTTTTTCCACTATGCAAGCTAAGTTTGCTGCATGCTATAGAGCTGCTACATAGGCAATTTGGCTTAGGAATTTTATGTTAGGCCCTTGTATTATTAATTCCATCTCCAGACCTTTAAAGATTTATTAGGATAATAGGTTTGCTGTGTCATTTTCTAAGAATAACAAGAGCACTAGTGGGTTTTAACATTTGGAGATAATATATTTTAAAGTTAGGGATTTTATGAAAAATGGTAAAATTGTTGTCAAACACATTGAGACTGACAACATGATTGTTGATCTTTGGACTAAGGGAATAAGACCTATAGTATTTGGTAAACATATTAAGAACATAGGTATTTTAGGGTCCTTTGATGTAATTTATTATTAGGAGTATATCATTTGTATTTCATACTCACACATCATGGTTTGTCTCTATATTGGACTTTTTCCTTTATGCTTGGAATATCTATGTGATATTTAATTCTATGCTTGCATGATGAGAATCGTTGGTTGACATTTTATGTTGTTATTTTACTTTGTTAGTATATGTACACATGGAAAATTAAAGTTTATTATATACATTTTGAAATCTTAAAACTTGGGGTTTGTGTTAAGTATGACTATTTTTATCACTTGGATAACTAATAATCTTTTAAAAATATATAATATATATTATATTACAAGATACATTGTTACATGATAAGGTTTGCTTACATTGATGGTTTTTCTTTTTGACATGTGATAAAATTCTTAAAATTTCTCTATAATGACATATAAGACATTTCTTAATTTAGGCTATTTATCAAGAAATATATTTTTAAAAAATTATTTAGTTATCGAAAACTTTCAAATTTTAGATGTGAGTATTATGGAATATGTAAATGCCTATATATATATATATCATTTTTTGACAAATAATAATTTACCACAAAAAATTAACTTATATGGATATCTACATGGATAATTTTTAAATTGTTAACAATAAAATCTAATTTAGATATATTTTTATTAAAAATAAATTTCCTAATAATATAAACATATTTTTTAAATTTAAAAATCTCAATTGTAATAATATATTATCTCTAAAATGGGTTTATAAAATAATTCTATTTGATGAAGTATTTAGATTCAAAATGAAAACCTATCAAATATGAAAAATTTTGTATAAATCTTGAATTCAAAAATGTCAATTCTAGAATTTTTCTTTTCTTTTAATTTAATCATTTTTCAAGAATATATATGGACCATAAAATTTGAATATATATTTCAATTAAAATTGATTAGATTTGTTTTTACTATTTCAAATTTGAAAGATATGTTGTATTTTTTTTAATTCTCTTATCATTAGATTATTTTCAAAATTTAATCCTAGCCACAGTCACTATTCATTTTATTATTACCATTGCCAAGTCTACGTCTGAAATAGCAATGAAAGGCGTCGATGAAAATTTTTTATTGTTTCATTTCAATCATAATCACCCATCATTTTATTGTTTGAGAAGAATCATAATTTGTAACTAAATCACTTATATTTTGTGACGTAATCAATTGATTTGTGTTTCATTAAATGATTTACGGGTAGAGCTAGAGATCCAACTGTTTAGGTAATGAGCTAAGGACAAAAAACTTCTTTTTAATATACAGTTATCTTTATATTAGTGTCACTTTTTTTTTTCAAATTAAGCAATAATTTGGTAATTAATATTATTATTACATGTAAGAAAAACTCAACAATTATTTAGGTATGAGAAATCCTTTGAACTCTAAAGGTCAACACTAAAGAATGATTATCGATTACATGTATAACAATTTCAAGTCTCCTTTCAGGTTTTTTCATGTTTGGAAAAGTTAAATATAACAATATTTCATATACCATACACTTTCTCTCAGTTTAGTACTTTAAGAAACAAAATTATCAATTTGGTTCTTGAACTTTCGTTTCGTCATTTACTTTGATACCTTGGACTAAAGCAATTACTCAATTTGTCAACATAGCATTAACATCTAATAAGATATTGATATGTGTCAAAAAGTTTAGTTAGTGCCACATCATCAATTACCACATCAATATTAAAAAAATTCAAAAAAATTTAAAAATCTAAAATATTTTTAAAAATTTAAAAAATTAAATAAATATAAAATCTTTATTAACTATAAAAGTTAAAAAAATATGAAAACTTAGAAAAATTCATAAAATCTCAAAATTTGAACAAAAAATCCAAAACAAAATCCAAAAAATTCTAAAAAATTAAAAAAAGGTTCAAAAAATTTTAAAATCTAAAATTTTTTGACAAAATTTGAAAATTAAAAAAAAAATGTAATTTTTATTAAAATCTAAAATTTTATAAAATATTTTCAAAAATTTTGAAAAAATTAAATAAATTTCAAAAATATGAAATATTCTAAGAAATTTGCAAAAAATTAAAATATTTTTGAAAAATATAAAAGAAAAAACTTAAAATTTTAATTAAAATTCATAAACATTTTAAAAAATGTAAAAAATCACAAATATGTAAAAAATTAAAATTGTAAGATTAAAAAAATTAAAAGTTTTCCTAATTTATAAAATTTACAATTATTTTGAAATTTTTAGATTTTAAAAAAAAATTTTAGATCTTTTACTTTCAATTTTCTTAAGTTTTAGAGATTTTTTTTTTAAATTTATGAAAACTTTATGTTTGCTTAAATTATCATTTTTATGAAAATTTCAAAATTTTTTTATTTTTATAATAAAATTTTGAGATTTTTTTCGAATTTTTTAAGTTTTAATAATTTTTAAAAATTTTTTAAAAATTTTAGTTTTTGTTTTTTAAAATAATTTTCTAAAATGCTTAAATTTTTTTTAAAAGATTTTAAAACTTTTCATAAATTTTCTTTAAATTCGGATGTAATATTGATGATTTGACATTGATTAGATTTTCTTTGCATGTGTTAATATCTTCTTAAATATTTATACCACGTTAATAAATTGATCGATAGCGTTAGTCTTTGGTAACAAAGTGACGACAGAATGAAAGTTAGAGTACAAAACTAAATATTTTATTTTTTTTCGTGCCAAATTGATAAAAAATGTATAATAAATGGGTTATTTTTATATTTAACCATTTTGGAAAGACCAACATTACCTTAAAGAGTACGTATTACCTACCTTATATAGTTAAAATTATATCAATTAGTAATCAAATTTTTATTATTTATCTTAAATAATTCTTAATTAAATTAAATTATTTATTTTTAATATGCCACTTCATCATAAATACAAATGAATAGCCTTTAGTGTGGTGGAGTATTGGTTTGAAGATCTATTTCACTACTTTTATTTTGTTTTGGTTCTCTTTTTATTTTTTTTTTATTTGATCCATTTGTTTGTTTCTTCATTCTTTCATTTATTTTTTATAACTGATTTTTTTATACTTTTTCAATAAATCAAAATTTAATTTTAATTCATAAATGTTACTTATTGATGAATAATCATTAATAAAATTATCAAGCATATTGCCAAAATCATACTAAGTTTCTGAAAAGCAATCAAACTCTATGCTTTCTTTCCACTTTCTTCTCTTTTGGGAGCATATCTATCCGTGCAAATTATATCGAGATATAAAAGTTTTCATTTTTTTTATCAATTAAGTAATCAAATTTATAAAATGAATAACTTGTGAGTACGGGTATATTATTGACACCTGTAAATAGCAATGCTCTCCTTATTAAAATGGCATATTAGATACATCAAGTTCCAAACCAAGTAGATCAGGAAATTCTTACACTCCAAGGAATAATATATTCCAAACATAGGCTTACTATTTTCTGTAGGTTTTTTTTTTTTTTCAATCTTTTTTAGAGATCCCATTGTTTCTGAGACAGCAATATTTTTCTTATTGGTGTGTAGAGGCCATTGTTTCGGAGTCAAACCCCCCTCACGCCTAAAACTTTGTCTTTTTGTTTTATTAATTAAAAAAATGAAACCGTGTCAAAAGGTTACTTTGTATTTTAATAGTATATAAATAACCAAGTCTGCCTTACTTACCCTCATTCTTATCGATGGGTAGTTTTTATTGGCCCTTACGAGCACCACTCCAACTTGCTTTCTTGGCGTCAAAGCATTGCTGAAGTTGTTGAGGTTGGTTTAGATGAGAATGGGTTCATAGACATTGAAGCACTAAGAAAACAGCTTGAGCTGTATAAATACGCCAATAGGCCTTTGCTTGGCTCATTTTCAGCTTGTAGTAATGTGATTGGGATTCAAACAGATACTCGAGAGATTGCCAAACTTCTTCATGAGTACGGAGGTTTTGTTTGCTTTGATTTTGCAGCAAGGTACACAGTAAGAATTTTCATTTTTTGTTGCCAAGCTTTTATATTCGAGGTTGTCAGAATTTAAACTTTGATTGTTAAAATTGAAAGTTTAATATTTTAATAACAGATCTCACAATTAATTATTAGCCAAGTTTATGTATTATGTTAATGTTATAAAGCAATGAGAAGTTGATTTTTTATTGTGCTTATCATTTTGTTTTTGTGGATAGTGGTCCTTATGTGGAGATTGATATGAGGTCAGAGGAGATTGATGGATATGATGCCATTTTCCTAAGCCCACATAAGTTTCTAGGTGGTCCTGGATCGGCCGGCATCCTTTTAATGAGCAAGGCTCTCTACCAGCTAAGATCTTCTCCTCCATCAACTTGCGGAGGTGGAACTGTTAATTATGTCAATGGTTTCAATGAACAGGTAATTACTCTCAAATTTAAAATTAATTGATAATAAATGAAGAGATTTTTATTCTATTTAAGTGTTCAAATTAATTCAATTTAATAGATGAAAGATTTTATTTTTTGTTCACCTCTCTACCATAAAATGGAAATTTGTATTTTCTTGACCTTTTTCTTATTCTGGCTTATATATCCCATTTTGTAAGAAATTTTGGTTTCTTTCTTCAACTGGACGACATAAAGAATGATTAGGTAGCTGTCAGGCTTTTTGGAGTTTAGAAATAAATTCCTGATTCAGATGGAGCCGGTATAGATATAGACTAGTGAATGATAAGTGTCTCTAAAAAATTTTTTATTTTAATTACAATTTTAGAAGGAAAGAGATTTCCAACCAAATTTCTGAATGCACGACAGTGTCAATAGAAAAATACTCTAGAGAATGATAAGCTATCCTGATATTAATCAGATTCATTCCCCAGCATTTAGGGAAGCAGGTATGCAATTTAATTTGTGGTAAAATGTGGAATTTATTTTGCAGGACACAATATATGTAAGTGACATAGAAGAAAGGGAAAATGGAGGGACTCCTCAAATAATTCAGATTATTAGAGCAGCATTGACTTTTTGGGTAAAAGAATATATTGGTTATGAAGTGACTGCAAAGCTGGAGAAGTCGTACATAAATCAAGCATTGGAGAGGCTTCTCCCAAACCAAAACATACGGGCTTTAGGAAATGCAAGCACCGAGACCCAGAGACAAGCCATACTGTCTTTCCTCATCTACTCCACAACCAACGATGGTAACAATGTTGACGAGGCAGAGGAAAAGGGGAGGGGACTTTTCATGTGGGGAGAGACTGGGAACAAGAGGGATAAACCTCTCCATGGCTCTTTTGTTGCAACCATCCTAAATGATCTGTTTGGCATCCAAGCTCGAGGTGGGTGTGCTTGTGCTGGACCTTATGGCCACAGTTTGCTTGATATTGATCAGACTCGATCCCTTGCGTTCAGAGAAGCTATTAAAAGGGTATCAGTACAAAATTTTCCATTTTTTTTTTGACCGAATGAAAGAGAAGTAAAATATAATTCAACTTATCTAATGCTAATTGCAATGTTTGATTGCAGGGCTACATAGGAGCAAAACCTGGATGGACAAGAGTCAGCTTTCCTTACTACATGTCAAATGAGGAGTTTGAATACATTCTTGCGGCATTGGAGTTCGTAGCCATCTATGGCCAACGATTTCTTCCTCTATACCATTTCAACCTGAGAACTGGAAGCTGGAGTTTCAAGAAGAAGGCGCTTAAGGACCTGGTAGGAAAGGAGAATAGTCACGGCATCCATGTCTTGCCTTTGGCTAGTGCTTTTCAAACAATAAGCTTGGACCGTGACAAAATTGATGCTGGAAAGAATGATACTTCTATCATCGTTCGGCATGCATCATATTTGAAAAGTGCCAAACGAGTCACTGCTCTCCTTCCCAAGTTTCCATCTCGAAGGAGGTTTCACGAAGATTTAGATCTTAACCTCCTCCCTTTCAGAGTCTAACTATACTATCAAAAATTGATTCGAGTTCATAATCAAATTTATCTATTTTTCTCACTTTATTGGAATATTCTCACAAAGCAAAAGCAGAAAATTAAACTAGCTCAAGCCTGTCATGTTAGTAGACTTTCCAATTACCTGAAATCTGTTGCAGTGCCTGACAAATTGCCTGATAAATAATCCAATCTGGCCAAGACTTGTATAGTAACGGTGCAATGCCCCAAAACTAAGATGTAATACGGTTATATTATCTTCAAATAAAACTTTAAAGTAATACTAAATCTTTTCTTTTAATCATTTTAAAATTTTGTAATGAAAATAATTTTCCCAAGTTAAATTAATAAATTTAACCAAACTAATGATACACCTTTATATATCCAAAGGTGAAATAATAAAAAAAATATAAAATCATTTTATAAGATCTCACTAGCTAACAATATTTCTAATGGCCAAGTAATATTTCCAAATTGATCTTCTAGCTTTTAATATACTTATCACTTACTCATGTGTAAACGAAAGGTAAAAAGAGAATGAGCAAATTACAGCTCAGCTAGTATAGGATTGTACACTTTATCGGATCAAACATCGGTTTCATACATGTCATATAGTTCATTCAAAACATTTGTTAAATAATATCATAATATTTCAAAAATCAACATTATATGAAATATTTTGTAGATCATAAATCAAAATTGAAACAAATCAATTCATAAATCATTACAAAATATGTTACCATTCAAATATCGTAATTAAATCAAATCATGAATCAACCTTTAAAATCATCATCATCATAAATCATCATTATAATTAGTTTATCATTAACTATGGTCACTACTATAATCCGTAACATTAGCTGTATCGATAATTTTATCCTTATGATCATTACAACTATTATAACATGCTGGCTAGAGCTTTATGGTAACTACTATAACCCACTAGCAAGACCATACGATCATGACTATGTTAACTATTATAATCTGTTAGCTAGGGTCGTATAACTAGTTCTGGTCTTCTCAAGATATAAAATATGTAGCTACTATAAAATCATTCATTAAACATAAATCAATTTCTCATTTCATTTATAAACATGATCCATCATTTATATAGCAAAATGTAAAATAATCATATGCTCACCCTATTTTCTTATATCGAAAATAAAGAAATAAATTTCATTTATTTAAAAACATACATATATACATAAGTTTCAAAACAAGTAAAGTGTATGAGATTCTACTTATTTCTTTTCGGTTCCACCACTTAGTTTTTCCCTCAAAATAATTAATGGGCTATTCAAAATCATTTCAATAGAACAGAAATTAATCAATCCATTTTAAGACCATTAATACTAAAAACAACTAAGTTATATAAAAGTTAACTAACTAATTTTGGTAACCTGAGCTACTTTCACTAAAATGACCCTATCTTAAGATATCCAACTCAAAATTAAAATCTTTTTAGTATATTAAACTTGACAAAATTTTTAACCATATATGGCCCACCTTGTAATTTCTTATAGATTAATTGTAATAACTTTTGCAATCCATGTCATATAATGCTGTTAGATAGCTTGTATATTTTTTAATAAAAATTATATATTTATTCATAAAAATTTTCAAATTCAATTCCGCTTGTTTCTTCGAAATGTAGACTCAAAAACCTTTTCAAACATATATGGCCCACCTCATAATTTCTTGTAGATTAATTGTAATAATTTTTGTAATCCATGTCATATGCTGCTGCTAGACAGCATGTATATATTCTAATCAAAATCATATATTTATTCGTAAAAGTCTCTAAATTTAATTTTGTTTGTTTCATTGGAATGTAGACTCAATAACCTTTTCAAACATGTATGGCTCAGTTCGTAATTCATTGTATAAAAATTAAGAGAAATTTTGTAATTCCTCATCGCTACTGTTGTCAGGTAACCTATATATCATTAAGTAAAAATTAGACAATTATGAATAGAAAACTCATATTCAACTTACATTTATTTCATTGAAAAGTAGATTCAGCAAGCTTTTCAACATTATATAATACTTAAAGTAATAATTTATCCGTTAATACAAATTCTATTTTAATTCACTCTTGCAAATCATAGCATCTCATCCAAAAATAAAATTTCTCCTTCATTTTTTAGGATGAAAAAATATGAAAAAGGCATAACATATAGCCAATTGAAAGATCAATGTCTCAATATAATTTACACGATTTTAGCAAACTACTTCCAGTATCATATGCTAAGATCAAGGTATAAAATAATTTCAATATTGAATATTTAGATTTCTTCACCCTATATATTTAATAGGCATTTTAGACTTCTAGAACCTAATATCAGTCCTAAAGTCAGCCATATTGAAAATTTGTTTGAGGATTGTTAACATAAATAAAAAACAATCCTCAAATGTACACAAACAAAATCAACCAACCTGTTGCAAACTAAAGGTTATTCTTAATTTTGACGCTACTTTCTTATTGCTTTCCATCATTTGATTCACAATAAATAAAATGATATCCAAGTTCTTGGAAAATCTCTAGAGTTGATGGTTGTTACTCAAGTTCATTTGGTTTTAGGACAATGCACCTGTTCTTCAATCTTATTTACTGATGTTTGAAGAAATGAACAATGATTGCTATAAAACAACATAAAATCATTATGCTACACCACCATTCTGTAATATAATCCATCAATCTAGGTCACCAATAAAAAGAACTGAGGAATTCAATTCACACAGTAACTTGTGGGTGAATTCAAACATACCACTCTATCCTAATCCTTTATTAGCATGTATGATGTCATGTACATGCAATCATGCCAAATAGCCTTTTAAAAAGATGTCACAGAAACCCCTCACAATATGTGAATCACAAAAGCTTAGTACTTGATTCCAAAATCAATTATAAAATAACAAATAATATCAATATACATAGATATAATAATTTTATGCCATGTTTGGTACATAAAGATTATGACTTGATAAGGTACAATGATATTATAAATAGAATTAGATTAAATAATGTCATTTTATTTTGTGTTTGCTATATGTAAAGATTTGAATAGGATAATTTATTTATTTGTCAAAATTATCCTTATTCAAAGTTTATACAATTTAAATTATTAATGTAATTTTTAAAGGTATAATTGAACCTGTAAGTTTAATCTTATAAATTAAAAATTATCCTCTCTACTTTAAGAGGATTGAATAATCCTATACCAAGAGGATATTAACCCTCATTGCAAACCTTATCTTTGTCTTTAGATACAAATCAAACTTGATATAGGATGATTATCATCATATTCTATTAATAATCATATGTATCAAATATAACCTTAGTCTACTATTTT
Source organism: Durio zibethinus (assembly GCF_047325235.1). NCBI lineage: Eukaryota > Viridiplantae > Streptophyta > Magnoliopsida > Malvales > Malvaceae > Durio > Durio zibethinus. The sequence continues at coordinate 7,894,256 of NC_143185.1, forward strand.
AGTGGAACCACTCCAACACAGAGAGTCATCTCTTATGAAGACCGCTTCAACATCCAAATTTTTGTTTAGAAAATAATCTTTGCACCACCATTGCTTTTTATATAGTCTTCATCTTTGCTTTATAAACTCCCCATTGATGTCTTATTAAGATATAGAGAGATAATTGCTTATAAGTGGGCTACTAGTAATAGTTAGTTTTAATAATTTAATAAAATTGTCTGATGAGTTTACTCTTAATACGAGATAGACATGAGAGTTTAAATAATTTAATGTGATCACTTAAATGTAAGATTTGCACATCTTACTACGTCAATCTGTTTTGAAGGTTTTGTAGACCTTTAGTCTAGCAAGTGTTTGATAAGAAGGCTTTAAGGGTTTTCAATTAAAATAGGTTTAGATATTTTTTTTTTTACTTTTATACGAGTTACGGTTACTACTCATTGAGTGTCGCTAATAAGAAAAGAGTGAAAAGGAAGACCTAGCCACTTTAAGGATTGTTTCGTTTCGGTATATCCATCATGACCACCCAAATAATTATGATGAATCTTTTTATTTGTTTACGATGTTCTAATTATCTAACAATGATCTTGGGTTAATGTTTACGTGTCATATCAGAGCTATCATTATGTGATATTAGGACCCTAAAATCATGATTTGCAATTGATTTTTGAACAAACAACATATTTAGGGTGAAATTATGTTGTTGTCAAAATTTTAAATTTTGATCTTTATTTTTCAAAATTGATTTAAGATTTTAGTTCCTCTGTGAAAAAGGATTAAAATTATATAAAGATCATTTTCTAATTCCTTATATCGAGAGAGAAATCAAAGTTGAAAATTTTTAGGTTTAAGTTTTAATCTAAATTCTTGTTTTGATTAAAACACCAAACATTTTATGTGTTTAATTCAAAATTGATTCTTGAATCATGTTTCTCATGTGTTATAAAGTTAAATCAAAGCGTTTAATTTCATATTGTTTTAGATTGGCCAAACACAAAGAAAACAAAAAAAGGTCCAATATTTGTTTATACAATTCAAAAAATTTTGACCAATTGATCTTATTTTTGTCATTTTTTTATACTTTTTTTCATGGGTTTGATAGAAAAATAGTTTTATTTTTTGGCACTTCAATTTTGATTAAAAATACCAAGAAAATGCATAAAAAATGGTGCAAAAATACGAATAATATAGAATAGGTAAATAATTGTTCCAGTTGCATTGAGTCAACCCATTTAGAGGTTAAAGTAGACCATTCCCTATGTTGAACAAAATCCTTGCATAGTGGGTGGTGCATGTGGCACGTGTGGGTTTGTCTGGCATCCATTTTTGCTCTAGTTTCTTTTGGCATGGAATCTTATTTGTAATTTTTTTTGAAAATTTTAAACTACATGAAATATTTGTTTGACATTCATGCATTGCTCAGTACTTATTATATGTTATACACGTGATTTTATTATTTTATTTTGTGATAAAATATTTTGGTGTGTTGGGAGTCTAATGATAGTAGGTATTCTTCCTAAATAGGCCTTGATATTTATGTATTGTAGAGTTGAATCTTAAGTGCATAATTGACTTAGTAATTAAAAATTGATTTTAAAAAAAATTCAAAACTTTAGTTTAAATTTAATATACACTGCTTATAGGAGCTAATTAGATACATTTAGGTTTAGTATCTTAGTTGGGATAATCCATTGCATACATTATGGTTGAGTATATAAACTGAGAGTTTTAGGTAATTAAAGAAAATTTTTGATTTGAAAATATCTTCATTAATTGATATAAGTGTTTGGTTGTCAAAGTGGCTCCCTTATTGAAAGTAATGTAATATTTTATCATTTTATGTTTACAAAATGGTTATTAAATTATCTTATGCAATTGATTGCCTAAATGGGGTTAATGTATAGGGTAATTTGTTTTGGAATATAAATCATTATGGTTGAAGTTGTACCAATCCAAAAAATCTATCTGCCTGAATGGGATATGTTTTTTGAAAGCTAGGACATTTTCATATTACCTTTATGCGAAAAGTTCCTACTCGCATATTACATTCTTTATCCAAAAGGAGTTTGTGGTGATGCACCAAGTCCTTTCAATAATTTGAGAAAGGTGATAGATTTAATCTTAGTCAGTGCCCAAAGAATGATTTGGAGAAAGAATCCATGCAGAACATACCATATTCTAGTGCAGTTGGGAGTCTCATGTATGCTTAAGTTTGCAATAGGCCTGATATTGCTTTTGTAGAGTGAGTTTTTGAGAGATATCTTTCAAATTCTAGAATAGATCACTAGTTGCTATTAGAAAAGTGATTAGGTACTTGCAAAAGACAAAAAACCATATGTTGGTATACAAAAAGGTGGACAATCTTGAGATAGTAGGGTATATAAATTCTAACTTCTCTAGTTGTTAGGATGTCATGAAGTCCACTTCAGGGTATTTTTTTATGTCAGTCGGAGGAGCTTTTGTCTTGGAAATGTGTGAAACAAACACTATTTGTTTTTTCCACTATGCAAGTTGAGTTTGTTACATGCTATAGAGTTGCTACATAGGCAATTTGGCTTATGAATTTTGTGTCAGGCCTTTGTATTATTAATTCCATCTCCAGACCTTTAAAGATTTATTGGGATAATAGGTTCTGTTGCGTTGTTTTCTAAGAACAACAAGAGCACTAGTGGTTTAAACATTTGGAGATAATTTTTTTTTAAGTTAGAGATTTTATGAAAAATGGTAAAATTGTTGTCACACACATTGAGACTAACAACATGATTGTTGATCCTTGTACTAATGAAATAAGACTTATAGTATTTGGTAAACATATTGAAAATATAGGTATTTTGGGGTCTTTTGATGTAATTTATTATTGGGAGTATATCATTTGTATTTCATACTCACACGTCATGGTTTGTCTCTATATTGGACATTTTCCTTTATGCTTGGAATATCTATGTGATATTTAATTCTATGCTTGAATGATGAGAATCGTTGGTTGACTTTTTATGTTGTTATTTTACTTTGTTAGTATATGTACACAAGGAAAATTAAAGCTTATTATATATATTGTGAAATCTTAAGACTTGGGGTCTGTGTTAAGTATGACTATTTTTGTCACTTGGATAACTAATAATCTTTTAAATATATATAATATATATTATATTATAGGATACGTTGTTACATGATAAGGTTTGCTTACATTGATGGTTTTTCTTTTCGACATGTGATAAAATTCTTAAAATTTCTCTATAACGACATATAAGATATTTCTTAATTTTAGGCTATTTATCAAGAAATATATATTTAAAAAATTATTTAGTTATCGAAAACTTTCAAACTTTAGATGTAAGTATTATGGGATATGTAACTGCCTATATATATATATATATCATTTTTTGACAAATAAGAATTTACCACAAAAAATTAACTTATATGGATATCTACATGCATAATTTTTAAATTGTTAATAATGAAATCTAATTTAGATATATTTTTATTAAAAATAAATTTCCTAATAATATAAGCATATTTTTTAAATTTAAAAATCTCAATTGTAATAATATATTATCTCTAAAATGGGTTTATAAAATAAGTCTCTTTGATAAATTATTTAAATTCAAAATGAAAACCTATAAAATATGAAAAATTTTGTATAAATCTTGAATTCAAAAATGTCAATTGTAGAATTTTTTTTTTAATTTAATCATTTTTCAAGAATATATATGAACCATAAATTTTGAATATATATATTTCGATTAAAATTGATTAGATTTGTTTTTTACTATATCAAATTTGAGAGATATGTTGTATTTTTAAATTCTCTTATCATTAGATTGTTTTAAAAATTTAATCCTAGCCACAGTCACTAATCATTTTATCATTACCATTGCCAAGTCTGCGTCTGAAATAGCAACGAAAGGCATCGATGAAAATTTTTTATTGTTTCATTCCAATCACAATCACCCATCATTTTATTGTTTGAGAAGAATCATAATTTGTAACTAAATCACTTATATGTTTTGATGTAATCAATTGATTTGTGTTTCGTTAAATGATTTATAGGTAGAGCTAGAGATCCAACTGTTTAAGGAAAGAGCTAAAGACAAAGAACTTCTCTTTTATATACATTTATCTTTATATTAATGTCAGTTTTTTTTTTCAAATTAAGTAGTAATTTGGTAATTAATATTATTATTACATGTAGCAAAAACCCAAAAATTATTTGGGTATGACACATCATTTGAACTCTAAAGGTCAACACTAAGGAATGATTATTGATTACATGTATAACAATTTCGAGTCTCCTTTTAGGCTTTTTCATGATTGGAAAAGTTAAATATAAAAATATTTCATGTACTATACATTTTTCTGTCAGTTTAGTATTTAAGAAACAAAAATTATCAATTTGGTTCTTGAACTTTCATTTCGTCATTTACTTTGGTACCTCGGACTAAAGCAATTACTAAATTTGTCAACATGGCATTAACATCTAATAATATGCTAACATGTGTCAAAAAGTTTAGTCAGTGTCACATCATCAATTACCACAACAACATTAAAAAAATTCAAAAAAATTTAAAAATCTAAAATATTTATAAAATTTAGAAAAATTAAATAAATATGAAATCTTTTCTAATTATAAAAGTTAAAAAAATATGAAAACTTAAAATAAATTCATAAAATCTCAAATTTTGAACAAAAAATTATAAAAAATAAAAAAAAAGTTCACAAAAAATAAAAAATCTAGAATTTTTTGACAAAATTTGAAAATTAAAAAGAATCTAAAATTTTTTAAAATATTTTAAAAAATTTTGAAAACGTTAAAAAAATTTCAAAAATATGAAATATTCTAATAAATTTACTAAAAATTAATTTTTTTTGAAAAATATAAAATAAAAAACTTAAAATTTTAATAAAAATCCATTAACATTTAAAAAATGTAAAAAAATTACAAAATATATAAAAATTTAAAATTGTAAGATTAAAAAAATGAAGAATTTTCCTAATTTATAAAAGTTACAATTATTTTAAACTTTTTGGATTTTTTCCTAAAATTTTAGATCTTTTACTTTCAATTTTTTTATGTTGTAGAGATTTTTTTTTAAAATTTATGAAAACTTTATGTTTACTAAAATTATCATTTTTATGAAAATTTCAAAAACAAAATTTATAATAAAATTTTGAGATTTTTTTTTAAGTTTTAATAATTTTTAAAAATTTTTTAAAAATTTTATTTTTTGTTTTTTAAAATAATTTTTTAAAATGCTTAAATTTTTTTTAGAATTTCTCTTTAAATTCAGATGTAATATTGATGATTCAACATTGATTAGACTTTCTTGGCATGTGTTAATGTCTTATTATATATTTATACCATGTCAATAAATTGACTGATGGCATTAGTCTCCGGTAACAAAGTGATAACAAAATGAAAATTAGAGTACCAAACTAAATATTTTATTTTTTTGGTGCCAAATTGATAAAAAAATGTATAATAAATGGGTTATTTTTATATTTAACCATTTTGGAAAGACCAAAATTACCTTAAAGTGTACGTATTACTTACCTTATATAGTTAAAATTATATCAATTAGTAATCAAATTTTTATTATTTATCTTAAATCATTCTTAATTAAATTAAATTATTTACTTTTAATATGCCACTTCATCATAAATACAAATGAATAGCCTTTAGTGTGGTGGAATATTGGTTTGAAGAGCTATTTCACTACTTTTATTTTGTTTTGGTTCTCTTTTTATTTTTTTTATTTAATCCATTTGGTTGTTTCTTCATTCTTTCATTTATTTTTTATAACTGATTTGTTTATACTTTTTCAATAAATCAAAATTTAATTTTAATTCATAAATTTACTTATCAGTGAATAATCATTAATAAAATTATCATGCATATTGCCAAAATCATACCAAGTTTCCAGAAAGCAATCAAATTTTTTGCTTTCTTTACACTTTCTACTCTTTTGGGATCATATCTATCCAAGCAAATTATACTGAGATATAAAAGTGTTAGCTTTACAGGTTAGATGGTGATCCAAGAGGGGGTGAATTGGATTTCTCCAAATTCTTTCCAAACAAATGATTTCAATATAGTTGAATGGAAATGAAAACAATAAGCACTTTTGATGAAAATATAATGCAAATAATAACAATTAATGAATCTAAAATCAAATATAAACAACAATAAATTGTAAGAAGATAGGGATAGAGAAATCAAACACAATGATTTATAGAGGTTTGGTCCTTCTCCACAAGGCACTTACATCCTCTTTTCTTGGTTGTCTACACCAAGGCTTCAATCTACTATTCTTGAATTGAAAATACAACCTATCTTTTTCTTTCTAAGGCTTAAGATAGAAATCTCTACCCTTTTTAGTACTTTACCCAATCTCACTACAAACCTCTCAAGAGGATAGCTCACCTTTTGTTCTCTTCCACCCTTGTATATCAAGGATAATTTTGCAAATAATAGAACAACCTCTCTAAGGCTAAGTGTTTGCTAAGTTTAAGTTCAAGAAAATGATGAATGAATAACAAATAAAAATTGGATACAATAAATACAAAGATATGGACATTGAAGCTTTAAAAACTCTTGATTCTTTGAGAGAATGAAAATGTGGCTTATTGGCTCTTGCTCTCTTGATTCATCAATCTTCTTGGTGTGTTGGAATGCCCAATTTATAGAGAAATTGAAAAGGTAGCCGTTGTAAGTGTTTGGGAGAAGAAAATAGCCATTGGAAGCACCAAAAAATAACCGTTGGAGTGTTTTCACCCAGAACCGATCAATCATTTCCATGAGGGGATCGATTGGTTCATGTTTTGAATCAATTTGCCTTTGAAAATCACAACCCGATCGATCCCTTCCATAAGAGGATCGATCCTGTCAGTGGCTGGGTGGTTATCTCTTATTTTGTACTCTATTCACTAATTTGATCATATCTTGAGTTATACAAATTCAAATCACAAACCGTTTAAAGATTTAGAAACTAGACTTAAAGGGCTTTCTATCAAAGTTAATCACCTAATTCACTGTGTATGAATTATAGTGAATTTGCAAAGTTACACCTTGTGCAGTTTTTCTGACAACTGCAGACTGTCTAGTAAAAATTCAAAATCTTTTCTTAAAAAATTTGGATTTTGATTTTGTTTAATCAATTAGAAAGTAGACTCAAAGACCTTTCCAACCATATAAAATTCAAATATTAAGACTTGGTGAATTAATACAGAAAAATAAAACAAATTCAATGTTGAAAAACTTTATTATTGTAAAACAACTTTCTTAAGTTAATCTATTTCTCAAAACCAATATTATCAAAATTGTATTAAGTCCAAAATGAATAAGTTCACTTTAAAAACAACAATTGGACTTTCATTTAAGCTCAAATAAATAATCTTTAAAGATAGATTTGGTTTGAGAAATACGAAAACAAAGAAAAGTTTGTTTAAGCTTTGAAAATCATATTATTTATTTAATACCAAAATATAAAACTTGAGAACATGTACTAAATAAATCCTTTTTTCAAATCTTGATAAGTTTATTTAGCTTTAATATTTTGTCATTTCAAAATAAGGATCAATTCAAGGCTAATAAAATGTTCTCTTTTTTTTATCAATTAAGTAATCAAATTTATAAAATGAATAACTTGTGAGTACGGGTATATTATTGACACCTCTAAATAGCAATGTTCTCCTTACTACTATGGCAGATTGGATACATCAAGTTCCAAACCAAGTAGATCAGGAAAGGTTCAATGTTTTTCTAACAATTGCTTGGGCTATTTGATACCCCATAATCAAATTTTAGGGAGAGGAATGAGAAATACGGAAATTCTTACACTCCAAGGAATAATATATTCCAAACACAGGCTTACTATTTTCTGTAGCTTTTTTTTTTCAATCTTTTTTAGAGATCCCATTGTTTCTGAGACAGCAATATTTTTCTTATTGGTGTGTATAGGCCATGGTTTCGGAGTCAAACCCCCCTCCCGCCTGAAACTTTGTCTTTTTATTTTATTAATTAAAAAAATGAAACCGTGTCAAAAGGTTACTTTGTATTTTAATAGTACATAAATAAACAAGTCCGCCTTCCTTACCCTCATTCTTATCTTTTTTCTTCTTCTACAACTACTTTTCCCATTCTTTCTCCTGTCATAAGCTACAACAACAATAAAAACAGCCACTAATCTTTGTTTCCAGGTGGGAAATGGAGTTTGAGCAACCCATGTTTAGAGAAACAACGGAAGCCCTGAAATTGAGGGCAGCAAATGATAGTAAGACTTCAACCAGGGACAGGCATAAGTCACCAGGATCAACATGCCGTTCCTATGTTTCCAGCAAACTCTTCCATGGCTCGGAATCATTCAGGACTCTAGAGATGGGTGTGCCAAAGGTTGACTCCACCGAGAAAAAGCTGTCTTGGCTACGATCTCAAATCATTGGTGGTGATGCAGAATTTGACTCTCCTTTTGAAACTAGAAAACTTACTTATGCTGATCATACTGCATCGGGTCGCTCTTTTCACTCTATCGAAAACTTCATCGTCACCAATGTTCTGCCATTCTACGGTAAAGGTTTTTTTTCTTCTGATCTTCAATTGTGATACTCTGATTTAATCAACAAAAGTGATGGCATCATTTTCGAGTATAAGATATATATATATATATATATATTGGGATTTTAGTATTTGTCAGCTGATCTTGGTTGGTTCGCGCGTAGGTAACACTCACACGTCTGACAGTTACGTGGGGCACAGGACGACGAAAATGGTGCATGAAGCGTCAAACTACATTAAAAGAAGCCTAGGTGGCGGTCAAGATGATGCAATTCTGTTTTGTGGCTCAGGCGCTACGGCTGCTATTAAAAGGCTACAAGAAGTTATGGGGATTACGGTACCATCAATTTTGAGGGACATGGTAATAAATTGCTTGCTTAATGAGCATCGATGGGTAGTTTTTATTGGCCCTTACGAGCACCACTCCAACTTGCTTTCTTGGAGTCAAAGCCTTGCTGAAGTTGTTGAGATTGGTTTAGATGAGAATGGGTTCATAGACATTGAAGCACTAAGAAAACAGCTTGAGCTGTATAAATACGCCAATAGGCCTTTCCTTGGCTCATTTTCAGCTTGTAGTAATCTGACTGGGATTCAAACAGAAACTCGAGAGATTGCCAAACTTCTTCATGAGTACGGAGGTTTTGTTTGCTTTGATTTTGCAGCAAGGTACACAGTAAGAATTTTCATTTTTTGTTGTCAAGCTTTTATATTGGAAGTTGTCAGATTTAAACTTTGACTGTTAAAATAAAAAATTTAATATTTTAATAACAGATCTCACAATTAATTATTAGCCAAGTTTTTGTATTATGTTAATGTTATAAAGCAATGAGAAGTTGATTTTTGATTGTCCTTGTCATTTTGTTTTTGTGGATAGTGGTCCTTATGTGGAGATTGATATGAGGTCAGGGGAGATTGATGGATATGATGCCATTTTCCTAAGCCCACATAAGTTTCTAGGTGGCCCTGGATCGCCCGGCATCCTTTTAATGAGCAAGGCTCTCTACCAGCTAGGATCTTCTCCTCCATCAACTTGCGGGGGTGGAACTGTTAATTATGTCAATGGTTTCAATGAACAGGTAATTACTCTCAAATTTAAATTAATTGATAATAAATGAAGAGATTTTTATTATATTTATGTGTTCAGATTAATTCAATTTAATAGATGAAAAATTTTATTTTTTGTTCACCTCTCTACTATAAAATGGAAATTTGTATTTTCTTTACCATTTTCTTATTCTTGCTTACATATACCATTTTGTAAGAAATTTTGGTTTCTTTCTTCAACTGGACGACATAAAGAATGATTAGGTAGCTGTCAGGCTTTTTGAAGTTTAGAAATAAATTCCTGATTCAGATGGAGCGGGTTTAGACATAGACTAGTGAATGATAAGTGTCTCTAAAAAATTTTTTATTTTAATTACAATTTTAGAAGAAAAGAGATTTCCAACCAAATTTCTGAATGCAAGACAGTGTCAATAGAAAAATACTCTAAAGAATGATAAGTTATCCTGATATTAATCAGATTCATTGCCCAGCATTTAGGGAAGCAGCTATGCAATTTAATGTGGTAAAATGGGGTATTTATTTTGCAGGACACAAAATATGTAAGTGACGTAGAAGAAAGGGAAAATGGAGGGACTCCTCAAATTATTCAGATTATTAAAGCAGCATTGACTTTATGGGTAAAAGAATATATTGGTTATGAAGTGATTGCAAAGCAGGAGAAGTCGTACATAAATCAAGCATTGGAGAGGCTTCTCCCAAACCAAAACATACGGGTTTTAGGAAATGCAAGCACCGAGACCCAGAGACAAGCCATACTGTCTTTCCTCATCTACTCCACAACCAACGATGGTAACAATGTTGACGAGACAGAGGAAAAGGGGAGGGGACTTTTCATGTGGGGAGAGACTGGGAACAAGAGGGATAAACCTCTCCATGGCCCTTTTGTTGCAACCATCCTAAATGATCTGTTTGGCATCCAAGCTCGAGGTGGGTGTGCTTGTGCTGGACCTTATGGCCACAGTTTGCTTGATATTGATCAGACTCGATCCCTTGCGTTCAGAGAAGCGATTAAAAGGGTATCAGTACAAAATTTTCCATTTTTTTTTTGACCGAATGAAAGAGAAGTAAAATATAATTCAACTTATATAATGCCAATTGCAAAGTTTGATTGCAGGGCTACATAGGAGCAAAACCTGGATGGACAAGAGTCAGCTTTCCTTACTACATGTCAAATGAGGAGTTTGAATACATTCTTGCGGCATTGGAGTTCGTAGCCATCTATGGCCAACGATTTCTTCCTCTATACCATTTCAACCTGAGAACTGGCAGCTGGACTTTCAAGAAGAAGGCGCTTAAGGACCTGGTAGGAAGGGAGAATAGTCACGGCATCCATGTCTTGCCTTTGGCTAGTGCTTTTCAGACAATAAGCTTGGACCGTGATCGGCATGCATCATATTTGAAAAGTGCCATACGAGTCGCTGCTCTCCTTCCCAAGTTTCCATCTCGAAGGAGGTTTCACGAAGATTTTGATCTTAACCTCCTCCCTTTCAGAGTCTAACTATACTATCAAAAATTGATTCGAGTTCATAATCAAATTTATCTATTTTTCCTCACTTCATTGGAATATTCTCACAAAGCAAAAGCAGAAAATTAAACTAGCTCAAGCCTGTCATGTTAGCAGACTTTCCAATTACCTGAAATCTGTTGCAGTGCCTGACAAATTGGCTGATACATAATCCAATCTGGTCAAGACTTGTATAATAATAGTGTCATGCCCCAAACTAAGATGTAATACGGTTATATTATATTCAAATAAAACATTAAAGTAATATGAAATCTTTTCTCTTAATAATTTTAAAATTCTTTAATAAAAATAATTTTCCCAACTTAAATTCATAAATCTAATCTAACTAATGATATATCTCTATATATCCAAAGGTGAATTAGTAAAAAAAAATATAAAATCATTTTATAAGATCTCACTAGCTAACAATATTTCTAATGCCCAAGTAATATTTCCAAATTGATCTTCTAGCTTTTAACAAGACTAAATATACTTATCACGTACTCATGTATAAAGAAAAGGTAAAAGGAGAATGAACAAATTACAGCTCAGCTAGTATAAGGTCATACACTTTACCGGATCAAGCATCAGTTTCATACATATCATATAGATCATTCCAAACATTTGTCAAATAATAATATCAAAATATTTCAAAAATCAACATTATGTCAAATATTTTGTAGATCATAAATAAAAATCAAAATAGATATTCATAAATCATTGCAAAATATGTTACCATTCAAATATCGCAATCAAATCAAACCATGAATCAATCGTTAAAATCATCAGCATCATAAATCATCATTATCATTAGTTTATCATTAATTATGGTCACTACTATAATCCATAATATTGGCCGAATCGATAATTTTATCCTTATGATCATTACTAACTATTATAACCTGTGAGTCAGAGCTTTACGCTAACAACTATAACGCACTAGCAAGACCATATGATCATGACTATGTTAACTACTATAATCCATTAGCTAGGGTCATATAACTAGTTTTGGTATTGATAATCCCACTTTTCAAGATGTAAAATATGTAGCTATTATAAAATAATTAATTAAACAAAAATCAATTTCTCATTTCATTTATAAATATGATTCATCATTTTATATAGCAAAACATAAAGTAATCATATGCTCACCCTATTTCTTATATCGAAAATTAAGAAATAAATTTCATTTATTTAGAAACATACATATATACATAAGTTTCAAAACAAGCAAAGTGTATGAGATTCTACAAATTTACTTTCGGTTCTACCACTTAGTTTTTCCCTCAAAATAATTGTTGGGCTATTCAAAATCATTTCAATAGAACAAAAATTAATCAATCCACTTTAAGACCATTAATACTAAAAACAACTAAGTTATATAAGGGTTAACTAACTAATTTTGGTAGCCTGTGCTACCTTCACTAAAATGACCTTATCTTAAGATATCCAAATCAAAATTAAAATCTTTTTAGTACATTAGAAATTAAACTCGATAAACTTTTTAACCATATATGGCCCACCTTATAATTTCTTGTAGATTAATTGTAATAACTTTTGCAATCCATGTCATATGCTACTGTCAAATAGCATGTATATTTTCTAATAAAAATTATATATTTATTCATAAAAGACTCCAACTTCAATTCTGCTTATTTCATCGAAAAGTAGATTCAAAAACCTTTTCAAACATATATGGCCCACCTCATAATTTCTTGTAGATTAATTGTAATAATTTTTGCAATCAATGTCATATACTGCAGCCAGATAGCTTGTATATATTCTAATCAAAATTATATATTTATTCATAAAAGACTCCAAATTCAATTCTGCTTATTTCATTGGAATTTCGACTCATTAATCTTTTCAAACATGTATGGCTCAGTTTGTAATTCATTGTATAAAAATTAACAGAAATTTTGTAATTTCTCATCACTGCTGTTGTTAGGTAGCCTATATATCATTAAGTAAAAATTAGATAACTCTTAATAGAAAACTCATATTCAACCTATATTTGTTTCATTAGAAAATTGATTCAGCAAGCTTTCTAACAATATAAAATACTTAAAGTAATAATTTATCCATTAATACAAATTCCATTTTAATTCACTCTTGCAAATCATCACATTTCATCCAAAAATAAAATTTCTCCTTCAATATTTAGGATGAAAAAATATGAAAAAGGCATAAGATATAGCCAATTGAAAGATCAATGTCTCAATATTACTTACACGATTTTAGTAAACTACTTCTAGTATCATATGCTAAAATCAAGGTATAAAATAATTTAAGTATTGAATATTTAGATTTCTTCACCTTATATATTCAATAGGCATTCTAGACTTCTAGAACCTAATATTAGTCCTAAAGTCAACCAAATTGAAAATTTGTGTGAGGTTCGTTAACATAAATAAAAAACAGTATACCTGAGTGTACACAAACAAAAATCAACCAATTTGTCTATTGCAAACTAAAAGTTATTCCTAATTTTGATACTACTTTCCTGTTTCTTTCCATCATTTGGTTTACAATAAACAAAATGATATCCAAGTTCTTTGAAAATGCTTAGAGCTGATGGTTGTTACTTAAGTTCATTTGGTTTTAGGACAATACACTTGTTCTTCAATCTTGTTTATTGATGTTTGAAGAAATGAACAATAATTGTTGTGAAACAACATAAAATCATTGTGCTACACCACCATTGCTTAACATCCAAATTTTTGTTTAGAAAATAATCTTTCCACCACCATTGCTCTTTATATAGTTTTCATCTTTACTTTATAAACTCCTCGTTGATGTCTTTATTAGGATATAGAGTGAGAATTGTTCATAAGTTGGCTACTATTAATAGTTGGTTTTAATAATTTAATAAAATTGGTTGATGAGTTTACTCTTAATACGAGATAAGCATGAGAGTTTAAATAATTTAATGTGATCACTTAAATGTAAGATTTGCACATCTTACTAGGTCAATCTGGTTTGGAGGTTTTGCAAACCTTTAGTCTAGTAAGTGTTTGATGAGGAGGCTTCAAGGGTTTTCAATTAAAATAGGTTCAGGTAATTTATTTATTTTTTTACTTTTATACGAGTTACGGTTATTGCTCATTGAGTGTCGCTAATAAGAGAGGAGTGAAGAGGAAGACCTAGCTACTTTAAGGATTGTTTCGCTTCGGTATATTCATCATGACCACCCAAATAAGTATGACGAATCTTTTTATTTATTTACGATGTTCTAATTATCAAACAATGATCTTGGGTTAATGTTTACGTGTGGTATCAAAGCTATCATTATGTGATATTAGGACCTTAAAATCATGATTTATAATTGGGTTTTAAACAAACACATATTTAGGGTGAAATTATGTTGTTTTCAAAATTTTAAATTTTGATCTTTATTTTTTGAAATTGATTTAAGATTTTAGTTCCTCTCTGAAAAAAAATTAAAATTATATAAAGATCATTTTCTAATTCCTTATATCAAGAGAGAAATTAAGGTTCAAAATTTTTAGATTTAAGTTTTAATCTAAATTGTTGTTTTGATTAAAATATCAAACATTTTATGTGTTTAATTCAAAATTGATTTGTGAATCATGTTTCTCATGTGTTATAAAGTTAAATCAAAGCGTTTAATTTCATATTGTTTTCGATTGGTTGAACACAAAGAAAACAAAAAGAGGTCTAATATGTGTCTATGTAATTCAAAACATTTTGGCCAATTGATCTTATTTTTGTCATTTTTTTATACCTTTTTTATTGGTTTGATAGAAAAATAGTTTTACTTTTAGGCACTTCAATTTGATGAAAATACGAAAAAAAAAAATGCATAAAAATGGTGAAAAAATACATAAAAATGGTGAAAAAATACGAACAAACCAGAATAGGTAAAGAATTGTTCCAGTTGCATTGAGTCAACCCATTTAGAGGTTAAAGAAGACCATTCCCCATGTTGAACAAAATCCTTGCATAATGGGTGGCGCATATGGCACATGCGGGCTTGTCCGGCATTTATTTTTGCTCTAGTTTCTTTTAGCATACTTGGAATTTTATTTGTAATTTTTTTTTGAAGATTTTAAACTCCATGAAATATTTGTTTGACATTCATGCACTGCTCTGTAATTACTATATGTTATACACATGATTTTATTATTTTATTTTGTGATAAAATGTTTGGTATGTTGAGGGGCTAATGATAATAGGTATTCTTCCTAAATAGGCCTTGATATTTATGTACTCTCAAGTTGAATCTTAAGTGTATAATTGACTTAGTATTTAAAAATTGATTTTAAAAAAATTTCAAGACTCTAGTTTAAATTTAATGTACACGACTTATAAGACCTAATTAGATACATTTAGGTTTAGTATCTTAGTTCGGATAGTCTATTGCATACATTATGGTTGAGTATGTAAATTGAGAGTTTTGGGCAATTAAAGAAATTTTTTTATTTGAAAAAATCTTCATTAATTGATATAAGTGTTTGGTTGTCAAAGTGGCTCACTTATTAAAATTAATGTAATATTTTATTATTTTATGGTTATGAGATGGTTATTAAATTATCTTATGCAATTGATTGCCTAAAGGGGAATATAAATCATCATGGTTGAAGTTGTACCAATCCAAAAAATCTATTTGCCCAAAGGGGATATGTTTTTTGAAAGCTAGGGCATTTTCATATTAGCTTTATGCGGAAAGTTCCTACTCATATATTACATTCTTTATCCAAAAAGGACTTCATGGTGATGCACCAAGGCCTTTCAATAATTGTTAGTGCATCATGAACTATTGCTATATATTTTATGATATTGTCTATTACTAATGTTGCATTTTTGTCTTGAATGTTGACTTTTATTGTCAATAACAATGAGCCACTATTAAAGTTCTTCACAGGTCTAATTATAAAAGATGGAATGAAGATTTGAATTTTACTTTGGTTATGAATGAGATAGACATAGCCTTATATTTTTTAAAGCCTGTTAATTTTATTGATGAAAGCATTGCTGAACAAAAGGAATTTTTTCCCAAATGGGAAAAAACGAATCGTTTGCATCTATATGTCATTAATAGGTCTATTTTTGAATACCTTTTAAGTGAGTTGGATACCATAAAAATCGTTAGAGATCTCTACCATGTTGTAGGTAATTAATACTAAAAATCCAATAAGTGTAAAGCTAAGACCCTTATGGGTGACCTTACAAGTATAAGGTATGATAGTGTTGGGAGTGTTAGAGATTTCATCATGAGAATGGTCCACATTCAAACTAAATTGACTTCTCATGAAATTGTTCTTCTTGATAAATTCATTGTTCATCATGACTTAATGCCTTACTGGATGAGTTCACTCAGATCAAAACTATCTGTAATGTTATGAATGAGGTTTGAAGTGTTAATGATCTTATTTTAAAGTTTGTCTCTAAGGAAGAAAAACTATAGGAAAAAAAGGTGGGAGTGCTTTTTTTGCTACAAACTCCAAACCTAATTACAAAAAAAAATTATGGGAAATCTAGGAAATTTGTTCCTAATGCTCACAAGAAAGTTTAAGAAAATAAGGGACAAGGTAGTGGTCAGACTAAAAAGGTAAAAGGTCTTAAAACTATCATTAAGAAAAATATCAAGTCTTTTTCTTGTAAAAAGAATGTCATATGAACCATGAGTACCCTAAATATCAAGCTTGGTTAAAGAAAAAGAATAAACAAAAAGGTAACTTACTAGTTCTCATTTGTTTTAAATCATATTTTGTCAGTGGCCCACCAAATTCCTAGTAGTTTGATAGTGATGCAACTGTTCATGTTGCTGTTACCTTGCTAAGATTCAAAAACAAATGAAAGCTAAGTGAGAAAGAGGTTAAACATAGAGTTTGAAGCAATGCTGAAGTAGCCATTAATTATGTAGGAGCGATAGGCTTAAATTTAGAATTTGGCTTTGAACTTATTTTGAAAAATGTTTTTCATACACCTTCATTTAGGAGAAATTTCATTTTAGTTTTATTTTGGACAAACATGGTTATTATTTTGGCATTGGATATGGAAAAGTTGACTTGTTTTAAATTAAAATGTTGTTGGTGAATTTAAACTAATTTACAATTTATATAAACTGTGCTTAGCCTATAATAATTAATATAGTTGCAATAATGTTGAAAAGATAGTGACTAAAAAATCTTTGACTAAATAAGATTCGTTGTTGATGAATTTAAACTAATTGACAATTTATATAAACCGTGCTTGGCCTAAGATAATTAATATAATTGCAATAATGTGGAAAAGACAGCGTCTTAAAAATCTTTAACTAAAGAAAAGTCTTTTTTGTTGTAGTGTAAAAGATTAGGTCACATTTCTAATAAAGAAGTGCAAAAATTGATAAAAGATAGTACTTTACCTTCCCTTGGTTTTGAAAAGTTAGACACTTGGGTTGATTGTATAAAATATATACTAACTAAGACTAAGAAAAATGAGGCAATTTATAATTTTGACCTTTTAAAAATATTGTACATTGATAATAGTGGACCTCTTGCATCTATCTTGTGTAGTAACAAATATTTTGTTACTTTTATTGATGACTAGTTTCACTATGGGCATCTTTACCTAATTGATAAAAATTCAAATGCTTTTAAAAAGTTTAAAATTTTTAAATTGAGGTAAGAAATAATTAAGGAAAGTTATCAAAGTCATTAGCTCCAAGGTGGTGAGTATTATAGTAGATATGGTGAAACTAGATAACATATGAGACCAGCTTCTAAATACTTACAAGAATGTCAGATTTTTCTTAATATGCTATGCTTGGTAGTCTTGAACATAATGTTGTGGTCAAAAGGCGAAATCACACCCTTAAGGGTATGATAAGAAGCTTATATGTAGGAATAATCTTCTTAAGTCTTTTTGATGTGAAGGTATTAAAACCATCTTGTATATACTTAATAGAGTACCTAGTAAATCTGTTCCTAAAACACCTTTTGAATTGTAGACTGGTAGAAAATCCCAATTGAACCATTTTAAAGGTTTTAGATGTCTTGCAAAAGTTAGAATCTATAAACTTTTGAAAGAAAGATTGAACTTAGGAGTAATCGTTGCTTTTCTTTAGATTATCTAGATCGCTTCAAGGGATATAAGTTTTATTGTCCTACACCTGGAACTAAGTTTGTAGAGTCACATGTGGCAAAGTTTCTTGAACTAAATGTTGATGATAAGAGTGTGATAGAGGCTGTGGATAACCGTGAATCTATTAGACATATCTCCATCACTTTACCTATAATACAGTGCCATATTATGCCAGTGGCCATTGAAAGAAGAGATCAAGGCAATAGGACATAAGCCTTCTTCCTACTGATGTACTTCAAGTTCAAAAGAATGATATTGAAATACCTTTTAGGAGATTTTTCAAACAAAGAAGATCTGACATCTCTAATGATTATGTAATTTATCATTGAGAGAGTGACTATGACATTAGTCATGTTGTTAACCTTGTGACTTTTGGTGAAACTATTAGCAATCTGTAATTTAATGTATGGATGGATGCAATAAAAAATGAGATAAATTTTATGGCTCAAAATGGTGCTTAGGAGCTTGTTAAACAGCCAAAAGAATATAAATCCATTAGTTGTAAATGGGTGTATAAAACCAAGAAAGGTTCTAAGGAAAAATTTGAGATATTTAAAGTGAAATTGGTGGCAAAGTGATTTATTTAAAAGGAAAGAGTAGATTATAACAAAACGTTTTTACTAGTGTCTTCCAAAAATATTTTTAGGATTGTTATGGCCTTGGTAGTACACTTTAACTTGAAGCTTTATTACATGGATGTAAAGACGGCTTTTTTCAACAGAGATTTTAGAGAAAAGGTTTATATGATGCAACCAAAAAGATTTCAAGAATCTGAGAAGGACCATTTAGTATGTTGACTTAAAACGTCAATCTATGCCCTTAAATAAGCTTCTAAGTAGAGGTATCTAAAATTTGATAAGATAGTTACTTCCTTTGGTTTTGAGGAAAATAAAGCTGATCAATGCATATACCTTAAAATTAGGGGGAGTAAATATATCTTTCTTGTGTTATATGTGGATGACACTTAGTGGCTTGTAATGATATTGGTTTGTTACATGAAATTAAGCAGCTATTCTCCAAGACTTTTGATATGAAAAACCTTAGGAATGCTTCCCTTGTTTTTGGGATTGAATTCATAAAGATAGGCCTCAAAATTTGTTGGGACTATCGCAAAGGTCTTACATTAATCGTGTGCTTAATAAATTTAACATACAGGACTGTAAGGCTAGGAATGCACTCGTTGTCAAAGGTGATAGACTTAACCTTAGTCAGTGCCTAAAGAATGATTTGGAGAAAGAATCCATGAAGAACATACCATATTCTAGTGCAGTTGGGAGTCTCATGTATGCTTAAGTTTGCACTAGGCCAGATATTGCTTTTGCAGAGTGAGTTCTTGAGAGATATCTTTCAAATCCTAGTATGGATCACTGGGTTGCTATTAAGAAAGTGATTAGGTGTTACAAAAGACAAAAAAACCATGTATTAGCAAGTATGATGTCATGTATATGCAATCATGCTAAATAGCCTTTTAAAAAGTTGTCACAGAAACCACTCACAATATGTGAATCGTAAAAGCTTAGTTATAAAATAACAAATAATATCAATATACATAGATATAATAATCTTATGCCATGTTTGGTACATAAGATTATAACTTGATAGGGTACAATGATATTATAAATAAAATTAGATTAAATAATGTCATCTTGTTTTGTGTTTGCTATATGTAAAGATTAGGATAGGATAATTTATTTATTTGTCAAAATTATCCTTATTCAAAGTTTATACAATTGAAATTATTAAAGTAATTTTTAAGGGTATAATTGAACCTGTAAGTTTAATCTATAAATTTAAAAAATTATCCTCTCTACTATGAGATGATTGAATAATCCTATACCAAGAGAATATTAATCCTTATTGCAAACCTTACGAATATTCTTCATATTCTATTAATAATCATATGTATAAAATATGACCTTAGTATACTATTTTAGTGGAACCACTCTAACACAAAGAGTCGTCTCTTATGAAGATCGCTTCAACATCCAAATTTTTATTTAGAAAACAATCTTTCCACCACCATTCCTCTATATATAGTCTTCATCTTTGCTTTATACACTCCCCGTTGATGTCTTATTAGGATATAGAGCGAGAATTGTTTATAAATGGGCTACCATTAATAATTGGTTTTAATAATTTAATAAAATTGGTTGATGTGTTTACTCTTAATACAAGATAAGCATGGGAGTTTAAATAATTTAATGTGATCACTTAAATGTAAGACTTACACATCTTACTAGATTAATCTGGTTTGGAGGTTTTGTAGACCTTTAGTCTAGTAAGTGTTTGATGAGGAGGCTTCAAGGGTTTCAATTAAAATAGGCTCAGATAACTTTTTTTTTTATTTTTACTTTTATATGAGTTACGGTTACTGCTCATTGAGTGTTGCCAATAAGAGAAGAGTGAAGAGGAAGACCTAGGCACTTTAAGTATTGTTTCACTTTGATATATTCGTCATGACCACCCAAATAAGTATGACAAATCTCATTATTTGTTTACGATGTTCTAATTATCAAACAATGAACTTGGGTTAATGTTTACGTCTGCTATCAGAGCTATCATTATGTGATATTAGGCCCCAAAAATCATGATTTGTAATTGATTTTTGAACAAACAACATATTTAGTGTGAAATTATGTTGCTGTCAAAATTTTAAATTTTGATCTTTATTTTTCGAAATTGATTTAAGATTTTAGTTCCTCTCTAAAAAAGGATTAAAATTATATAAAAATCATTTTCTAATTCCTTATATCGAGAGAGAAATCAATGTTGAAAATTTTTAGGTTTAAGTTTTAATCTAAATTCTTCTTTTGATTAAAACATCAAACATTTTATGTGTTTAATTCAAAATTGATTCTTGAAACATATTTCTCATGTGTTATAAAGTTAAATCAAAGCGTTTAATTTCATATTGTTTTAGATTGGCCAAACACGAAGAAAACAAAAAGGGGTCAAATATATGTTTATGTAATTTGAAAAATTTTAACCAACTGATCTTATTTTTGTCATTTTTTTATACTTTTTTATCAAGGGTTTGATAGAAAAATTGTTTTATTTTTGGGCACTTCAATTTGTTGAAATTACCAAGAAAATGCATAAAAATGATGGAAAAATACAAACAAACTAGAATAGGTAAATAATTGTTCCAGTCGCATTGAGTCAACTCATTTAGAGGTTAAAAAAAACCATTCCCCATGTTGAACAAAATCCATGCATGGTGGGTGGGGCATGTGGCACATGCAGGCTTGTTTAGCACCATTTTTGCTCTAGTTTCTTTTGGCAAACTTGGAATTTTATTTCTAATTTTTTTAAAATTTTTAAACTGCATGAAAATATTTGTTTGACATTCATGCATTGCTCAGTAATTACTATATGTTATACATATTATTTTATTATTTTATTTTGTGATAAAATATTTTGGTATGATGAGAATCTAATGATAATAGGTATTCCTCCTAAATAGGCCTTGATATTTATGTGCTTTTAAGTGCATAGTTGATTTAGTAATTAAAAATTGATTTTAAAAAAAATTCAATACACTAGTTTAAATTTAATGCACACTACTTATAAGACCTAATTAGATGCATTTAGGCTTAGTTTCTTAGTTGGGATAGTCCATTGCACACATTATGGTTGAGTTTGTAAATTGAGAGTTTTGGGTAATTAATGAAATTTTTTTATTTGAAAAAATCTTCATTAATTGATATCAATATTTGGTTGTCAAAGTGGCTCACATATTGAAATTAATGTAATATTTTATCGTTCTATGGTTACGGGATGGTTATTAAATTATCTTATGCAATTGACTGCCTAAAGGGGGTTAATATATAGGGTAATTTGTTTTGGAATATAAATCATCATAGTTGAAGTTGTACCAATCTAGAAAATCTATATGCTTGAAGGGGATGTGTTTTTTAAAAGCTAGGACATTTTCATATTAGCTTTATGCGAAAAGTTCCTACTTGCATATTACATTCTTTATCCAAAAAGGGGTTTGTGGTGATGTACCAAGACCTTTCAATAATTGTTAGTACATCATGAACTGTTGCTATATATTTTATGATAATGGCATTTACTAATGTTGCATTTTTATCTTGAATGTTAACTTTTATTATCAATAACAATAAGCCACTATTAAAGTTCTTCATGGGTCTAATTATAAAAAATGGAATGAAGATTTGAATTTTGCTGTAGTTATAAATGAGATAGACGTAGCCTTACGTTTTTTAAAGCCTGCTAATTTTACTAATGAAAGCATTGCTAAACAAAAGGAATATTTTCCCAAATGGGAAAAGACAAATCATATGCGTGTATATGTCATTAATATTTCTATTTTTGAATACCTTTTGAGTGAGTTGGATACCACAAAAATCACTAGGGATCTTTACCATGCTGAAGGTAATAAATACAAAAAATCCAACAACTGTAAAGCTAAGAACCTTATGAGTGAGCTTACAAGTATAAGGTACAACGGTGTTGGGAGTGCTAGAGATTTCATCATGAGAATGGTCCATATTCAAACCAAATTGACTTCTCATGAAATTGACCTTCCTAATAAATTCATTGTTCATCATGCCCTCAATGCCTTACTTTTGGAGTTCACTCAGATCAAAATAGTCTATAATGCTATGAATGAGGTTTTGAAGTGTTAATGATCTTATTTAAAAGTTTGTCTCTAAGGAAGAAAAACTATAGAAAGAAAAGGGTGAGAGTGTTTTTTTTACTACATACTCCAAATATAATTACAAAAGAAATTATAAGAAATCTGGGGAAATTTGTTCCTAATGCTCACAAGAAAGTTCAAGAAAACAAGGGATAAGGTAGTGGTCAAACTAAAAAGGTAAGAGGGCTTAAAGCTGTCATTAAGAAAGATATCACGTGTTTTTTCTATAAAAAGAATGTCATATGAAACATGAGTACCCTAAATATCAAGCTTGGTTAAAGAACAAGAATAAACAAGAAGGTAACTTACTAGCTCTCGTTTGTTTTAAATCCTAATTTATCAATGGCCTACAAAATTCCTAGTAGGTTGATAGTGGTGCAACTATTCATATTGTTGTTACCTTTGTTAGGATTCAAAAACAAATTAAAGCTAAGTGAGAAAGGGGCAACACATAGAGTTTGAAACAATACTTAAGTAACCATTAATTATGTAGGAATAATAGGCTTAAATTTAGAATCTGGCTTTGAACTTATTTTGGAAAATGTCTTTCATACACCTTCATTTAAGAGGAATTTGATTTTAGTTTTTATTTTGGACAAACATGGTTATTATTTTGGCATTGGATATGGAAAAGTTGACTTGTTTTAAAATTCAAATGTTGTTGGTGAATTTAAACTAATTGACAATTTATATAAACTATGCTTAGCCTTTAATGATTAATATAGTTGCAATAATGTTGAAAAAATAGTGACTAAAAAATCTTTGACTAAAGAAAATTCATTGTTGATGAATTTAAACTAATTCACAATTTATACAAACCGTGCTTGGCATATGATAATTAATATAGTTGCAATAATGTGGAAAATACAGTATCTTAAAAATCTCTAACTAAAGAAAAGTCTTTTTTGTTGTGGTGTAAAAGGTTAGGTTACATTTCTAGTGAAAAAATGCAAAAATTGATAAAAAATAATACTTTACCTTCCCTTGGTTTTGAAAAGTTAGACACTTATGTTGATTGTATAAAATATATACTAAGACTAAGAACAATGAGGCAATTTACAATTTTGACCTTTTGAAAATTATGTACACTGATAATAGTGGACCTCTTATATCTATCTTGTGTGGTAACAAATATTTTGTTACTTTTATTTATGACAATTTTCGCTATGGGTATCTTTACCTAATTGATGAAAATTGAAATGCTTTTAAAAAATTTAAAATTTTTAAACTAAGGTAGAGAACTAATTAGGGAAAGTTATCAAAGTCATTAGCTCCAAGGTGGTGAGTATGATGGTAGATATGACAAAACTAGATAACATATGAGACCATTTTCCAAATACTTACAAGAATGCCAGATTTTTCTTAATATGCTATGCTTGGTAGTCTTGAACATAATAGTGTGGTCGAAAGGCGAAATCACACCCTTAAGGGTATGACAAGAAGCTTATATATAAGACTAATCTTCTTAAGTCTTTTTGAGGTGAAGGTATTAAAACCGTCTTGTATATACTTAATAGAGTACCTAGTAAATCTGTTTTTAAAACACCTTTTGAATTGTAGACTGGTAGGAAACCCCAGTTGAACCATTTTAAAGTTTGTAGATGTCTTACAGAAGTTAGAATCTATAACCTTTTGAAAGAAAGATTGAACCTAAGAGTACTAGTTGCTTTTCTTTAGAGTATTTAGATCGCTTTAAGGGATATAAGTTTTATTATCCTACACATGGAACTAAGTTTGTAGAGTCACATGTGGTAAAGTTTCTTGAACTAAATGTTGTTGATAAGAGTGTGATAGAGGCTGTGGATAACCGTGAATCTATTAGACATATCTCCATCACTTTACCTATAATATAGTGCCATATTATGCTAGTGGCCATTGGAAGAAGAGATCAAGGCAATAGGACATAAACCTTCTTCCTACTGATGTACTTCAAGTTCAAAAGAATGATATTGAAATACCTTTTAGAAGATCTTCCAAACAAAGAAGATCTAACATCTCTAATGATTATGTAATTTATCATTGAGAGAGTGACTATGACATTAGTCATGTTGTTAACCTTGTGACTTTTGGTGAAACTATTAGCAGTCTATAATTTAATGTATGGATGGATGCAATAAAAAATGAGATAAATTTTATGGCTCAAAATGGTGCTTAGGAGCTTGTTAAATAGCCAAAAGAGTATAAATCCATTAGTTGTAAATGGGTGTATAAAACCAAGAAAGGTTCTAAGGAAAAATTTGAGATATTTAAAGTTAAATTGGTGGCAAAGTGATTAATTTAAAAGAAAAGAGTAGATTATAACGAAACGTTTTTACTAGTGTCTTTCAAAATTTTTTTTAGGATTGTTATGGCCTTGGTAGTACACTTTAACTTGAAGCTTTATTACATGGATGTAAAGACGGCTTTTTTCAATGGTGATTTTAGAGAAAAGGTTTATATAATGCAACCAAAAAGATTTCAAGAATCTGAGAAGGACCATTTAGTATGTTGACTTAAAACGTCAATCTATGCCCTTAAATAAGCTTCTAAGTAAAGGTATCTAAAATTTGATAAGATAGTTACTTCCCTTGGTTTTGAGGAAAATAAAGTTGATCAATGCATGTACCTTAAAATTAGGGGGAGTAAATATATCTTTCTTGTATTATATGTGGATGACACTTAGTGGCTTGTAATGATATTGGTTTGTTACATGAAATTAAGCAGCTATTCTCCAAGACTTTTGATATGAAAAACCTTAGGAATGCTTCCCTTATTCTTGGGATTGAAATTCATAAAGATAGGTCTCAAAATTTTTTGGGACTATCGCAAAGGTCTTACATTAATCGTGCGCTTAATAAATTTAACATATAGAGCTGTAAGGCTAGGAATGCACTCATTGTCAAAGGTGATATACTTAACCTTAGTCGTGCCCAAAAGATGATTTGGAGAAAGAATCCATGAAGAACATACCATATTCTAGTGTAGTTGGGAGTCTCATGTATGCTCAAGTTTGCACTAGGCTAGATATTGCTTTTGCAGAGTGAGTTCTTGAGAGATATCTTTCAAATCCTAGTATGGATCACTGGGTTGCTATTAAGAAAGTGATTAGGTGTTACAAAAGACAAAAAAACCATATGTTGGTATACAAAAAAGTGGACAATCTTCAGATAATAGGGTATATAAATTCTAACTTCACTAGTTGTTCGGATGACATGGAGTCCACTTCAAGGTATTTTTTTATGTCGGCTGTAAAAGCTTTGTCTTGGAAATGTGTGAAACAAACACTTTTATTTTTCTCCATTATGCAAGTTGAGTTTGTTGCCTGTGATAGAGCTGCTACATAGGCAATTTGGCTTATGAATTTTATGTCAAGCCTTTGTATTATTAATTCCATCTCCAGGCCTTTAAAGATTTATTGGGATAATAGGTCTACTATGTTGTTTTCTAAGAACAACAAGAGCACTAGTGGCTTAAACATTTTGAGATAATATATTTTAAAGTTAGGGGTTTTATGAAAAATTGTAAGATTATTGTCAAACACATTAAGACTAACAACATGATTGTTGATCCTTGGACTACAGGAATATGACCTATAGTATTTGGCAAACATATTGAGAACATAGGTATTTTAGGGTCTTTTGATGTAATTTATTATTAGGGGTATATCATTTGTCTTTCATACTCACACATCATGGTTTGTCTCTATGTTGGACCTTTCCCTTTATGCTTGAAATATGTATGTGATATTTAATTCTATGCTTGAATGATGAGAATCGTTGGTTGACATTTTATGTTGTTATTTTACTTTGTTTGTATATGTACACATGGAAAATTAAAGTTTATTGTATACATTGTGAAATCTTAAGACTTGGGGTGTGTGTCAAGTATGACTATTTTAATCACTTGGATAACTAATAATCTTTTAAAAATATATAATATAAATTATATTACAGGATACATTGTTACATTATAAGGTTTGCTTACATTGATGGTTTTTCTTTTTGACATGTGATAAAATTCTTAAAATTTCTCTATAACGACATATAAGACATTTCTTAATTTTAAGCTATTTATCAAGAAATATATATTTAAAAAATTATTTAGCTATCGAAAACTTTCAAATTTTAGATGTAAGTATTATGGGATATGTAAATGCCTATATATATATATCATTTTTTGACACATAGGAATTTACCACAAAAAATTAACTTATATGGATATCTACATGGATAATTTTAAAATTGTTAACAATAAAATCTAATTTAGATATATTTTTATTAAAAATAAATTTCCTAATAATATAAACATATTTTTTAAATATAAAAATCTCAATTGTAATAATATATTATCTCTAAAATGGGTTTATAAAGTAATTCTATTTGATAAATTATTTAAATTCAACATGAAAACCTATCAAATATGAAAAACTTTGTATAAATCTTGAATTCAAAAATGTCAATTCTAGAATTTTTCTTTTTTTTTTTTTTAATTTAATCATTTTTCAAGAATATATGGACCATAAATTTTGAATGTATATTTCGATTAAAATTGATTAGATTTGTTTTTTACTATTTCTAATTTGAAAGATATGTTTCATTTTTTAATTCTCTTATCATTAGATTATTTTAAAAATTTAATCACAGCCACAGTCACTAATCATTTTATCATTACCATTGCCAAGTTTGCATCTGAAACAGCAACGAAAGGCATCGATGAAAATTTTTTATTGTTTCATTCGAATCACAATCACCCATCATTTTATTGTTTGAGAAGAATCATAATTTGTAACTAAATCACTTATATGTTGTGACGTAATCGATTGATTTATGTTTCGTTAAATGATTTACAGGTAGAGCTAAAGATCCAACTATTCAGGGAAAGAGCTAAGGACAAAGAACTTCTCTTTTATGTACATTTATCTTTATATTAATGTCATTTTTTTTTTCAAATTAAGCAGTAATTTGGTAATTAATATTATTATTACATGTAGGAAAAACCCAAAAATTATTTGGGTATGAGACATCCTTTGAACTATAAAGGTTAACACTAAGGAATGATTATATATTACATGTATAACATTTTCAGGTCTCATTTTAGGTTTTTTCATGATTGGAAAAGTTAAATATAAAAATATTTCATGTACTATACACTTTCTGTCAGTTTAATACTTTAAGAAACAAAATTATCAATTTGGTTCTTTAACTTTCATTTCGCCATTTACTCTGATACCTCGTACTAAAGCAATTACTCAATTTGTCAACATGGCATTAACATCTAATAAGATACTGACATGTATCAAAAAGTTCAGTAGTGTCACTTCATCAATTACCACATTAATAGTAAAAAAATTCAACAAAATTTAAAAGTATAAAATATTTTTAAGAATTAGAAAAATTAAATAAATATGAAATCTTATTTGAACATAAAATTTTAAAAAATATCAAAACTTAAAAAAAACGCATAAAATCTCAAAATTTTGACAAAAAATAAAAAAACATTCCAAAAAATTTCTAAAAAATTAAAAAAAGGTTCACAAATAATAAAAAATCTAGAATTTTTTGACCAAATTTGAAAATTCAAAAAATATCAAATTTTTATTAAAATCTAAAATTTTATAAAATATTTTCAAAAATTTTGAAAAAATTAAAAAATTAGAAAATAAGAAATATTCTAAGAAATTCACTAAAAATTAAATCTTTTTAAAATATAAAATAAAAAACTTAAAATTTTAATAAAAATCCATAAACATTTAAAAAAATGTAAAAAATCACAAAATATATAAGAAAATTAAAATTGTAAGATTAGAAAAATGAAGAATTTTCCTAATTTATAAGAATTACAATTATTTGAAAATTTTTAGATATTTTCAAAAAATTTTAGATCTTTTACTTTCAATTTTTTTAAGCTTTAGAGATTTTTTTATTAAATTTATGAAAACTTTATGTTTACTAAAATTATCATTGTTATGAAAATTTCAAATTTTGTTTTATTTTTCTAATAAAATTTTGAGATTTTTTTGAATTTTTAAAGTTTTGATAATTTTTTAAAAATTTTTAAAAATTCTAGTTTTTGTTTTTAAAATAATTTTTTAAAATGCTTAAATATTTTTAAAAAATATTTAAATTTTTTTAAAATTTTCTTTAAATTCGGATGTACTATTGATGATTTGACATTGATTAGATTTTCTTAGCATTTGTTAATATCTTATTAGATATTTATACCACGTCAATAAATTGACTGATGATGCTAGTCTCCGATAACAAAGTGATGAAAGAATGAAAATTAGAGTGCCAAACTAAATATTTTATTTTTTTGGTGCCAAATTGATAAAAAAAATGCATAATAAATGGGTTATTTTTATATTTAACTATTTTGAAAATAACAACATTACCTTAAAGAGTACGTATTATTTACCTTCTATAGTTAAAATTATATCAATTAGTAATCAAATTTTTATTATTTATCTTAAATCATTCTTAATTAAATTAAATTTTTTATTTTTAATATGCCACTTCATCATAAATACAAATAAATAGCCTTTATTGTGGTGGAGTATTGGTTTGAAGATCTATTTCACTACTTTTATTTTGTTTTGGTTATCTTTTTATTTTTTTTATTTGATCCGTTTGTTTGTTTCTTCATTCTTTCATTTATTTTTTATAACTGATTTTTTTATACTTTTTCAATAAATCAAAATTTAATTTTAATTCATAAATGTTACTTATTGATGAATAATCATTAATAAAATTATCATGCATATTGCCAAAATCATACTAAGTTTCTGAAAAGCAATCAAATTCTTTGCTTTTTTTACACATTTTACTCTTTTGGAATCATAACTATCCGTGCAAATTATAATGAGATACGAAAATTTTCATTCCTTTTATCAATTAAGTAATCTAATTTATAAAATGAATAACTCGTGAGTACGGGTATATTATTGACACCTCTAAATAGCAATGCTCTCCTTATTAATTCGGCAGATTGGATACATCACGTTCCAAACCAAGTAGATCAGAAAAGGTTCAATGTTTTTCTAACAATTGCTTGGGCTATTTGATACTCCATAATCAAATTTTAGGGAGAGGAATGAGAAATATGGAAATTCTTACACTCCAAGGAATAATATATTCCAAACATAGGCTTACTATTTTCTGTAGGTTTTTTTTTTTTTTTTCAATCCTTTTTAGAGATCCCATTGTTTCTGAGACAGCAATATTTTTCTTATTGGTGTGTAGAGGCCATGGTTTCGGAGTCAAACCCCCTCACGCCTAAAACATTGTCTTTTTGTTTTATTAATTAAAAAAATGAAACCGTGTCAAAAGGTTACTTTGTATTTTAATAGTATATAAATAACCAAGTCTGCCTTCCTTACCCTCATTCTTATCTTTTTCTTCTTCTAGAACTACTTTTTCCATTCTTTCTCCTGTCATAAGCCACAACAACAATAAAAACAGCCACTAATCTTTGTTTCCAGGTGGGAAATGGAGTTTGAGCAACCCATGTTTAGAGAAACAACGGAAGCCCTGAAATTGAAGGCAGCAAATGATAGTAAGACTTCAACCAGGGACAGGCATAAGTCGCCAGGATCAACATGCCGTTCCTACGTTTCCAGCAAACTCTTCCATGGCTCGGAATCATTCAGGGCTCTAGATATGGGTGTGCCAAAGGTTGACTCCACCGAGAAAAAGCTGTCTTGGCTACGATCTCAAATCACTGGTGGTGATGCAGAATTTGACTCTCCTTTTGGAACTAGAAAACTTACTTATGCTGATCATACCGCATCGGGTCGCTCTTTTCACTATATCGAAAACTTCATCGTCACCAATGTTCTGCCATTCTACGGTAAAGGTTTTTTTTCTTCTGATCTTCAATTGTGATACTCTGATTTAATTAACAAAAGTGATGGCGTCATTTCCGAGTATAAGATATATATATATATATATATATTAGGGTTTTAGTATTTGTCAGCTGATCTTGGTTGGTTCGTGCGTAGGTAACACTCACACGTCTGACAGCTACGTGGGGCACAGGACGACGAAAATGGTGCATGAAGCGTCAAACTACATTAAAAGAAGCCTAGGTGGCGGTCAAGATGATGCAATTCTGTTTTGTGGCTCAGGCACCACGGCTGCTATTAAAAGGCTACAAGAAGTTATGGGGATTACGGTACCATCAATTTTGAGGGACATGGTAATAAATTGCTTACCTAATGAGTATCGATGGGCAGTTTTTATTGGCCCTTACGAGCACCACTCCAACTTGCTTTCTTGGCGTCAAAGCCTTGCTGAAGTTGTTGAGATTGGTTTAGATGAGAATGGGTTCATAGACATTGAAGCACTAAGAAAACAGCTTGAGCTGTATAAATACGCCAATAGGCCTTTGCTTGGCTCATTTTCAGCTTGTAGTAATGTGACTGGGATTCAAACAGATACTCGAGAGATTGCCAAACTTCTTCATGAGTACGGAGGTTTTGTTTGCTTTGATTTTGCAGCAAGGTACACAGTAAGAATTTTCATTTTTTGTTGTCAAGCTTTTATATTCGAGGTTGTCAGAATTTAAACTTTGATTGTTAAAATTAAAAGTTTAATATTTTAATAACAGATCTCACAATTAATTATTAGCCAAGTTTAAGTATTATGTTAATGTTATAAAGCAATGAGAAGTTGATTTTTGATTGTGCTTATCATTTTGTTTTTGTGGATAGTGGTCCTTATGTGGAGATTGATATGAGGTCAGGGGAGATTGATGGATATGATGCCATTTTCCTAAGCCCACATAAGTTTCTAGGTGGCCCTGGAACGCCCGGTATCCTTTTAATGAGCAGGGCTCTCTACCGGCTGGGATCTTCTCCTCCATCAACTTGCGGAGGTGGAACTGTTAATTATGTCAATGGCTTCAATGAACAGGTAATTACTCTCAAATTTAAAATCAATTGATAATAAATGAAGAGATTTTTATTTTATTTTTGTGTTCAGATTAATTCAATTTAATAGATGAAAGACTTTATTTTTTGTTCACCTCTCTACCATAAAATGGAAATTTGTATTTTCTTTACCTTTTTCTTATTCTTGCTTATATATCCCATTTTGTAAGAAATTTTGGTTTCTTTCGTCGGCTGGACGACATAAAGAATGATTGGGTAGCTGTCAGGCCTTTTGGAGTTTAGAAATAAATTCCTGATTCAGATGGAGCGGGTTTAGACATAGACTAGTGAATGATAAGTGTCTCTAAAAAAAATTTTTATTTTAATTACAATTTTAGAAGAAAAGAGATTTCCATGCACGACAGTGCCAGTAGAAAAATATTCTAGAGAATGATAAGTTATCATGATATTAATCAGATTCATTCCCCAGCATTTAGTGAAGCAGGTATGCAATTTAATATGTGGTAAAATGGGGTATTTATTTTGCAGGACACAATATATGTAAGTGACATAGAAGAAAGGGAAAATGGAGGGACTCCTCAAATAATTCAGATTGTTAGAGCAGCATTGACTTTTTGGGTAAAAGAATATATTGGTTATGAAGTGATTGCAAAGCAGGAGAAGTCGTACATAAATCAAGCATTGGAGAGGCTTCTCCCAAACCAAAACATAAGGGTTTTAGGAAATGCAAGCACCGAGACCCAGAGACAAGCCATACTGTCTTTCCTCATCTACTCCACAACCAACGATGGTAACAATGTTGACGAGGCAAAGGAAAAGGGTAGGGGACTTTTCATGTGGGGAGAGACTGGGAACAAGAGGGATAAACCTCTCCATGG
Organism: Durio zibethinus; assembly: GCF_047325235.1. Taxonomy (NCBI): domain Eukaryota; kingdom Viridiplantae; phylum Streptophyta; class Magnoliopsida; order Malvales; family Malvaceae; genus Durio; species Durio zibethinus. The sequence goes on from NC_143185.1 coordinate 7,926,872, forward strand.
CCCTTTTGTTGCAACCATCCTAAATGATCTGTTTGGCATCCAAGCTCGAGGTGGGTGTGCTTGTGCTGGACCTTATGGCCACAGTTTGCTTGATATTGATCAGACTCGATCCCTTGCGTTCAGAGAAGCTATTAAAAGGGTATCAGTACAAAATTTTCCTTTTTTTTTTTTGACCAAATGAAAGAGAAGTAAAATATATTTCAACTTATCTAATGCCAATTGCAAAGTTTGATTGCAGGGCTACATAGGAGCAAAACCTGGATGGACAAGAGTCAGCTTTCCTTACTACATGTCAGATGAAGAGTTTGAATACATTCTTGCGGCGTTGGAGTTCGTAGCCATCTATGGCCAACGATTTCTTCCTCTATACCATTTCAACCTGAGAACTGGCAGCTGGACTTTCAAGAAGAAGGCGCTTAAGGACCTGGTAGGAAACGAGAATAGTCACGGCATCCATGTCTTGCCTTTGGCTAGTGCTTTTCAGACAATAAGCTTGGACCGTGACAAAATTGATGCAGGAAAGAATGATACTCATGTCATCCTTCAGTATGCATCATATTTGAAAAGTGCCAAACGAGTCGCTGCTCTCCTTCCCAAGTTTCCATCTCGAAGGAGGTTTCACGAAGATTTAAATCTTAACCTCCTCCCTTTCAGAGTCTAACTATACTATCAAAAATGGATTCGAGTTCATAATCAAATTTATCTATCTTTCCTCACTTCATTGGAATATTCTCACAAAGCAAAAGCAGAAATTAAACTAGCTCAAGCCTGTCATGTTAGCAGACTCTCCAATTACCTGAAATCTGTTGCAATGCCTGACAAATTGGCTGATACGTAATCCAGTCTGGTCGAGACTTGTCTAATAATGGTGTCATGCCCCAAAAGTAAGATGTAACACCGTTATATTATCTTCAAATAAAACTTTATAGTAATACGAAATTTTTTCTCTTAATCATTTTAAAATTTTTTAATAAAAATAATTTGCCCAAGTAAAATTCATAAATTTAATCTAACTAATGATACATCTCTATATATCCAAAGGTTAATTAATAAAAAACATATAAAATAATTTCATAAGATCTCACTAACTAACTATATTTCTAATGTCCAAGAAATATTTCCAATTTAATCTTCTAGCTTTTAATAAGACTAAACATACTTATCAGTTACTCATGTGTAAAGAAAAGGTAAAAAGAGAATGAACAAATTACAGCTAAGCTAGTATAGGATCATACACTTTATCGGATCAAACATCGGTTTCATACATATCATATAGATAATTCAAAACATTTGTCAAATAATACATCAAAATATTTCAAAAATCAACATTATGTCAAATATTTTGTAGATCATAAATCAAAATCAAAACAGATCAATTCATAAATCATTGCAAAATATGTTACTATTCAAATATGGTAATCAAATCAAATCATGAATCAATCTTTAAAATATGTAGCTATTATAAAATCATTCATTAAACATAAATCAATTTCTCATTTCATTTATAAACATGATCCATCATTTATATAGCAAAACGTAAAATAATCATATGCTCAGCCTATTTTCTTATATCGAAAATAAAGAAATAAATCTCATTTATTTAGAAACATACATATATACATAAGTTTCAAAATAAGCAAAGCGTGTAAGATTCTACTTATTTCCTTTCAGTTCCACCACTTAGTTTTTCCCTCAAAATAATTAATGGGCTATTCAAAGTCATTTCAATATAACAAAAATTAATCAATCCACTTTAAGACTATTAATACTAAAAACAACTAAGTTATATAAGGGTTAACTAACTAATTTTGGTAGCTTATGCTACTTTCACTAAAATGACCCTATCTTAAGATATCCAACTCAAAATTAAAATTTTTTTAGTACATTAGAAATTAAACTCGATAAATGTTTTAACTATATATGGCCCACCTCGTAATTTCATGTAGATTAATTGTAATAACTTTTGCAATCTGTCATATGCTGCTATCAGATAATATGTATATCTTCTAATAAAAATTATATATTTAATCATAAAAGACTCTAAATTCAATTTCACTTGTTTAATCGAAAAGTAGACTCAAAAACCTTTTCAAACATATCTAGACAACCAATTTGGTCTAGGCCTGGATCAATTGGGCCTGGTCCAAATGGGTAAGCCCATTTTATTTTTTTATTATTATTATTTATTAATATATTTTTTTATTATTTATCTATTAATTATTAATATGTGTTTTTTTGATTTTATCTTGATTGATTTTCGGCTAGGATTAGGATCAGAAAAAATTGGATTTGACTGTGAAATTGGAGGTTGGCAAAATTGGGATTGGATTTAAAGATTGAATTAAAATCCCAGAAGGAGTTGGATTGATCAGAAACTCTTTTGATTAATCCTTATAAATAGGTCCACAGAGAGCACACAAAAAAGATAAAAAAAAATACATAGAGAGGGAACAGAGGTTAAAAAAAGTTCTGGTGCATTAGAAACAACGTTAAGAATTTCTGGAAAATTTTTTAGAATTTTATTTTATTTTTTTGAAAATTTCTAAAAATTTTTCAGAATCCGATGAAATTTTTCAATAAGATTCAACTTTTTTGGTGAGATTTTTGACCAACTTTGAAGTTTTTGACTTGTTTTTCCAAATTTTGGCAGACATTCAATCGGAATCTAGATTTTATTTAGAGAGAAAGAGGAGAAAAAAGAAAAAGAGAGAGAAGAGGAAATAAGCAATCTGCGAAAAAATAGAGGTTGAAGCCTTTTATACCGACTGAAAAATGATGTTGTTTTAGCCTTACTATTCCCAGAGGATCTGTGCGTTTTGAAATCGGGTCACCCCACCTGAGCACCAACTCGATTAGCGACCCGCGTCCCTACCTGACCCCAGCCGAGCCGAGCCAAGCCGTTTCTAGCTAAGCCTCACATTTAAACCACTTCTATCTCTCGAGCCGAGCCACATTAAGCCGAGCCAAGCCATTCCAAAAGTTTTTTTTATTTATTACTATTATTATTATTATTATTATTATTATTATTATTATTTATTTATTAGATTAGAATAATTTGGTATTCCTTATTTTATTTTTATTCTTATTTTTATTTTATTTTATTTCTTAATGATTTTCTTAAAATAAAATTCTAAAAAATATTTTTGAGGAAAAGTTGAAAGTATCAATTTTCCTTGAAAATAAGTTTTCTAAAAAATATTTTCACGAAAAAGTTGAAAGTATCAATTTTCCTTGAAAATAATTTTCTAAAAAATATTTTTAAGAAAAAGGTAAAAGGTAAAAAATATTTTAGGAATTTGTGGGAAATTTTTTAGAATTTTAGATTTTTTTTTTTTGAAAATTTTTAAAAATTTTTCAAAATCCGGTGAAATTTTTCAGTAAGATTAAACATTTTTAGTGAGATTTTTGACCAACTTTGAAGTTTTTGACTTGTTTTTCCAAATTTTGGCAGACATTCAACCAGAATCTGGATTCTATTTAGAGAGAAAGAGGAGAAAAAGAAAAAGAGAGAGAGGAGGAAATAAGTAATCTGTGAAAAAACAGAGGTTGAAGCCTTTTATGTCGACTGAAAATGATGTCGTTTTAGCTTTACAATTCCCAGAAGATCCACGCGTTTTGAAATCGGACGACCCAACCCGAGCACCAACTCGATTAGCGACCCGTGTCCCTACCTGGGCCTCAATTGAGCCCAGTCGAGTCGAGCCGAGCCGTTTCTAGCTGAACCTCATGTTTAAACCACTTCTATCTCTCGAGCCGAGCCACATTAAGCCGAGCCAAGCCATTCCAAAAGTTTTTTTTCTTATTTATTTATTATTATTATTATTATTATTTATTGATTATATTATAATAATTTGGTATTCCTTATTTTATTTCTATTCTTATTTTTATTTTATTTTATTTTTTAATGATTTTCTTAAAATAAAATTCTAAAAAAATATTTTTGAGGAAAAGTTGAAAGTATCAATTTTTCTTGAAAATAAGTTTTCTAAAAAATATTTTCACGAAAAAGTTGAAAGTATCAATTTTCCTTGAAAATAATTTTCTAAAAAATATTTTTAAGAAAAAGGTAAAAGTATCAATTTTTCTTAGAATTAAATTAAAAAAAAATATTTTTGAGAAAAAGTTGAAAGTATCAATTTTTTTCGAAATTCAAGTTTTAGAAAAACATTTTGGGGAAAAGCTGGAAGTATTAATTTTCCTTAAAAAAAAACATTTTAAGGAAAAGTTAAAAGTATCAATTTTCCTTAAAATAGAAACTCTCAAATGCTTTTGAGGAAAAGTTGAAAGTATCAATTTTTCTTGTACAAAAGCAATGAATTTTTGAAGAGAAAATGATTTATATCTAAGGCTGAATTATTATTCTGTTTTTTCCCATTTTATTTCTTTTCCTTTTTGAATTTCTTTAATGTTAAATAATCCGACGATAGAGCCTCTGCAAATGAAACAGTAGTTTCCTTGCATACTCTTGAGGTGATGGAGTTTTTTCAATTTTTTGCTAAAAGTATTAAAGTCAATTGAGAATAATTTCTAATAATTAATTACTTGATAAATTTTTAAAGCTTATTAGATAACATAAAATTAAGCTGGTACCATCTTTCAATGGGCGTTGTGAGGGTGCTATAAGCTTTCTCACACGTAACCGTACTCTCGAACCCTGTTCTGATTAGTAGACTTGAAACTATTCCTTTAGGGACCCTTAGGCTTAGGTGTTCCTTAAAAAGATAAATTCTCTATGTGGCCAATCGCACCTAGATAAAAAAGATTAGTGACGACGCCTAAAAATAATATCTACTAATGGATCCCCGGATCAAGATGTTATGACAACATATGTGGCCCACCTCATAATTTATTGTAGATTAATTGTAATAATTTTTGCAATCCATGTCATATGCTACTACCAGACAGCATGTATATATTGTAATCAAAATGACATATTTATTCATAAAAGACTCCAAATTCAATTCTGCTTGTTTCATTGGATTATAGACTCAATAACCTTTTTAAACATGTATGGCTCAATCGGTAATTCATTGTATAAAAATTAAGAGAAATTTTGTAATTCCTCATTGTTACTGCTGTCAAGCAGTCTACATATCATTAAGTAAAAATTAGACAACTCTTAATAGAAAACTCTTATTCGACTTATGTTTGTTTCATTGGAAAGTAGATTCAGCAAGCTTTCTAACAATATATAATACTTAAAGTAATAATTTATCCATTAATACAAATTCCATTTTAATTCACTATTACAAATCATAGCATCTCATCCAAAAATAGAATTTCTCATTCAATCTTTAGGATAAAAAAATATGAAAAAGGCATAACATATAGCCAATTGAAAGATCAATGTCTCAATATAACTTACCCAATTTTAGTAAACTACTTCCAATATCATATGCTAAGATCAAGGTATAAAAGAATTTCAGTATTGAATATTTAGATTTCTTCACCATATATATTCAATAGGCATTCTAGACTTCCAAAACCTAATATCAGTCCTAAAGTCAGCCAAATTGAAAATTTGTGTGAGGGTCATTAACATAAATAAAAAATAGTATACCTGAGTGTACATAGACAAAATCAACCAACTTATCTCTTGTAAACTAAAGGTTATTCCTAATTTCGTTACTACTTTCCTATTTCTTTCGATCATTTGGTTCTCAATAAACAAAATATATCCAAGTTCTTTGAAAATCCCTAGAGCTGATGGTTTTTACTCAAGTTCATTTGGTTTTAGGACAATGCACCTGTTCTTCAATCTTATTTACTGATGTTTGAAGAAATGAACAATAATTGCTGTAAAACAATATAAAATCATTGTGCTACACAACCATTCTGTAATATAATCCACCAATCTAGGTCACGAATAAAAAGAATTGAGGAACTCAATTCACACAGTACCTTATGGGTGAATTCGAATATACCGCTCTATCTTAATCTTTTATTAGCATGTATGATGTCATGTATATGCAATCACGCCAAATAGCCTTTTAAAAGGTTGTCACAGAAACCACTCACAATATGTGAATCGTAAAAGCTTAGTTATAAAATAACAAATAATATAATATACATAGATATAATAATCTTATGCCATGTTTGGTACATAAGATTGTAACTTGATAGGGTACAATGATATTATAAATAAAATTAGATTAAATAATGTCATCTTGTTTTGTGTTTGCTATATGTAAAGATTAGGATAATTTATTTATTTGTCAAAATTATCCTTATTCAAAGTTTATACAATTTAAATTATTAAAGTAATTTTTAAGGGTATAACTGAACCTGTAAGTTTAATCTATAAATTTAAAAATTATCCTCTCTACTTTGAGATGAATGAATAATCCTATACCAAGAGGATATTAATCCTCATTGCAAACCTTACGAACATTCTTCATATTCTATTAATAATCATATGTATCAAATATGACCTTAGTATACTATTTTAGTGGAACCACTCTAACACAGAGAGTCGTCTCTTATGAAGATCGCTTCAACATCCAAATTTTTGTTTAGAAAACAATATTTCCACCACCATTCCTCTTTATATAGTCTTCATCTTTGCTTTATACACTCCCCGTTGAAGTCTTATTAGGATATAGAGCGAGAATTGTTTATAAATGGGCTACCATTAATAGTTGGTTTTAATAATTTAGTAAAATTGGTTGATTTGTTTACTCTTAACACAAGATAAGCATGAGAGTTTAAATAATTTAATGTGATCACTTAAATGTAAGACTTACACATCTTACTAGATTAATCTGGTTTGGAGGTTTTGCAGACCTTTAGTCTAATAAGTGTTTGATGAGGAGGCTTCAAGGGTTTCAATTAAAATAGGTTCAGATAACCTTTTTTTTTTTTTACTTTTATACGAGTTACGGTTACTGCTCATTGAGTGTTGCCAATAAGAGAAGAGTGAAGAGGAAGACCTAGGCACTTTAAGTATTGTTTCACTTCGATATATTCGTCATGAGCACCCAAATAAGTATGACAAATCTCTTTATTTATTTATGATGTTCTAATTATCAAACAATGAACTTGGGTTAATGTTTACGTGTGCTATCAGAGCTATCATTATGTGATATTAGGCCCCTAAAATCATGATTTGTAATTGATTTTTGAACAAACAACATATTTAGTGTGAAATTATGTTGCTGTCAACATTTTAAATTTTGATCTTTATTTTTCAAAATTGATTTAGGATTTTAGTTCCTCTCTAAAAAAAGATTAAAATTATATAAAGATCATTTTGTAATTCCTTATATCGAGAGAGAAATCAAGGTTGAAAATTTTTAGGTTTAAGTTTTAATCTAAATTTTTGTTTTGATTAAAACATCAAACATTTTATGTGTTTAATTCAAAATTGATTCTTGAATCATGTTTCTCATGTGTTATAAAGTTAAATCAAAGCATTTAATTAAATATTGTTTTAGATTGGCCAAACACGAAGAAAACAAAAATGGGTCTAATATATGTTTATGTAATTTGAAAAATTTTAACCAACTGATCTTATTTTTATCATTTTTTTATACTTTTTTTATCAAGGGTTTGATAGAAAAATTGTTTTATTTTTGGGCACTTCAATTTGTTGAAATGACTAAGAAAATGCATAAAAAATGATGGAAAAATACGAACAGACTAGAATAGGTAAAGAATTGTTCTAGTCGCATTGAGTCAACTCATTTAGAGGTTAAAGAAAACCATTCCCCATGTTGAACAAAATCCATGCATGGTGGGTAGCGCATGTGGCACTTGCGGGCTTGTTTAGCACCATTTTTGCTTTAATTTCTATTGGCAAACTTGGAATTTTATTTCTAATTTTTTTAAAATTTTTAAACTGCATGAAAATATTTGTTTGACATTCATGCATTGCTCAGTAATTACTTTATGTTATACATATTATTTTATTATTTTATTTTGTGATAAAATATTTCGGTATAATGAGAGTCTAATGATAGTAGGTATTCCTCCTAAATAGGCCTTGATATTTATGTGCTTTTAAGTGCATCGTTGATTTAGTAATTAAAAATTGATTTTAAAAAAAATTCAAGACACTAGTTTAAATTTAATGCACACTGCTTATAAGACCTAATTAGATACATTTAGGCTTAGTTTCTTAGTTGGGATAGTCCATTGCACACATTATGGTTGAGTTTGTAAATTGAGAGTTTTGGTCAGTTAATGAAATTTTTTTATTTGAAAAAATCTTCATTAATTGATATCAATATTTGGTTGTCAAAGTGGCTCACTTATTGAAATTAATGTAATATTTTACCATTCTATGGTTACGGGCTGGTTATTAAATTATCTTATGCAATTGACTGCCTAAAAGGGATTAATATATAGGGTAATTTGTTTTGGAATATAAATCATCATGGTTGAAGTTGTACCAATCTAGAAAATCTATATGCCTGAAGGGGATAAGTTTTTTAAAAGCTAGGACATTTTCATATTAGCTTTACGCGAAAAGTTCCTACTTGCATATTACATTTTTTATCCAAAAAAGAGTTTGTGGTGATGTACTAAGACCTTTCAATAATTGTTAGTACATCATGAACTGTTGCTATATATTTTATGATATTGCCATTTACTAATGTTGCATTTTTATCTTGAATGTTGACTTTTATTATCAATAACAATAAGCCACTATTAAAGTTCTTCACGGGTCTAATTATAAAAAATGGAATGAAGATTTGAATTTTGCTTTAGTTATAAATGAGATAGATGTAGCCTTACGTCTTTCAAAGCCTGCTAATTTTACTAATGAAAGCATTGCTAAACAAAAGGAATATTTTCCCAAATGGGAAAAGACAAATCATATGCTTTTATATGTCATTAATATTTCTATTTTCGAATACCTTTTGAGTGAGTTGGATACCACAAAAATTGCTAGGGATCTTTACCATGCTAAAGGCAATAAATACCAAAAATCCAATAAGTGTAAAGCTAAGAACCTTATGAGTGAGCTTGCAAGTATAAGGTACGATAGTGTTGGGAGTGCTAGAGATTTCATCATGAGAATGGTCCACATTCAAACCAAATTGACTTATCATGAAATTGACCTTCCTGATAAATTCATTGTCCATCATGCCCTCAATGCCTTACTTTTGGAGTTCACTCAGATAAAAACTATCTATAATGCTATGAATGAGGTTTTGAAGTGTTAATGATCTTGTTTAAAAGTTTATCTCTAAAGAAGAAAAACTGTAGAAAGAAAAGGGTGAGAGTGTCTTTTTTGCTACATCCTCCAAATATAATTACAAAAGAAATTATGAGAAATCTGAGAAATTTGTTCCTAATGCTCACAAGAAAGTTCAAGAAAACATGGGATAAAGTAGTGGTCAAACTAAAAAGGTAAGAGGGCTTAAAGCTGTCATTAAGAAAGATATCAAGTGTTTTTTCTGTAAAAAGAATGTCATATGAAACATGAGTACCCTAAATATCAAGCTGGGTTAAAGAACAAGAATAAACAAAAAGGTAACTCACTAGCTCTCGTTTGTTTTCAATCCTAATTTGTCAGTGGCCTACAAAATTCCTAGTAGATTGATAGTGGTGCAACTATTCATATTGTTGTTACCTTTGCTAAGATTCAAAAACAAATTAAAGCTAAGTGAGAAAAGGGCAACACATAGAGTTTGAAACAATACTTAAGTAACCATTAATTATGTAGGGATAATGGACTTAAATTTAGAATCTAGCTTTGAACTTATTTTGGAAAATGTTTTCCATACACCTTCATTAAAGAGGAATTTGATTTTAGTTTTTATTTTGGACAAACATGGTTATTATTTTGGCATTGGATATGGAAAAGTTGACTTGTTTTAAAATTCAAATGTTGTTGGTGAATTTAAACTAATTGACAATTTATATAAACTATGCTTAGCCTGTAATGATTAATATAGTTGCAATAATGTTGAAAAAATAGTGACTAAAAAATCTTTGACTAAAGAAAATTCATTATTGATGAATTTAAACTAATTCACAATTTATACAAACCGTGCTTGGGATATGATAATTAATATAGTTGCAATAATGTGGAAAATACAGTATCTTAAAAATCTCGAACTAAAGAAAAGTCTTTTTTGTTGCGGGGTAAAATGTTAGGTTACATTTCTAGTGAAAAAGTGCAAAAATTGATAAAAAAATAGTACTGTACCTTCCCTTGGTTTTGAAAAGTTAGACACTTGTGTTGATTGTATAAAATATATACTAACTAAGGCTAAGAAAAATGAGGCAATTTCATGTACTATACACTTTTTGTTAATTTAATACTTTAAGAAACAAAATTATCAATTTGGTTCTTTAACTTTCATTTCGCCATTTACTCTGATACCTCGTACTAAAGCAATTACTCAATTTGTCAACATGGCATTAACATCTAATAAGATACTGACATGTATCAAAAAGTTCAGTAGTGTCACTTCATCAATTACCACATTAATAGTAAAAAAATTCAACAAAATTTAAAAGTATAAAATATTTTTAAGAATTAGAAAAATTAAATAAATATGAAATCTTATTTGAACATAAAATTTTAAAAAATATCAAAACTTAAAAAAAATGCATAAAATCTCAAATTTTTGACAAAAAATAAAAAAACATTCCAAAAAATTTCTAAAAAATTAAAAAAAGGTTCACAAATAATAAAAAATCTAGAATTTTTTGACCAAATTTGAAAATTCAAAAAATATCAAATTTTTATTAAAATCTAAAATTTTATAAAATATTTTCAAAAATTTTGAAAAAATTAAAAAATTAGAAAATAAGAAATATTCTAAGAAATTCACTAAAAATTAAATCTTTTTAAAATATAAAATAAAAAACTTAAAATTTTAATAAAAATCCATAAACATTTAAAAAAATGTAAAAAATCACAAAATATATAAGAAAATTAAAATTGTAAGATTAGAAGAATGACAAATTTTCCTAATTTATAAGAATTACAATTATTTGAAAATTTTTAGATATTTTCAAAAAATTTTAGATCTTTTACTTTCAATTTTTTTAAGCTTTAGAGATTTTTTTTATTAAATTTATGAAAACTTTATGTTTACTAAAATTATCATTGTTATGAAAATTTCAAAATTTGTTTTATTTTTCTAATAAAATTTTGAGATTTTTTTGAATTTTTAAAGTTTTGATAATTTTTTAAAAATTTTTAAAAATTCTAGTTTTTGTTTTTAAAATAATTTTTTAAAATGCTTAAATATTTTTAAAAAATATTTAAATTTTTTTTGAATTTTCTTTAAATTCGGATGTACTATTGATAATTTGACATTGATTAGATTTTCTTAGCATTTGTTAATATCTTATTAGATATTTATACCACGTCAATAAATTGACTGATGATGCTAGTCTCCGATAACAAAGTGATGAAAGAATGAAAATTAGAGTGCCAAACTAAATATTTTATTATTTTGGTGCCAAATTGATAAAAAAAAATGCATAATAAATGGGTTATTTTTATATTTAACTATTTTGGAAATAACAACATTACCTTAAAGAGTACGTATTATTTACCTTCTATAGTTAAAATTATATCAATTAGTAATCAAATTTTTATTATTTATCTTAAATCATTCTTAATTAAATTAAATTTTTTATTTTTAATATGCCACTTCATCATAAATACAAATAAATAGCCTTTATTGTGGTGGAGTATTGGTTTGAAGATCTATTTCACTATTTTTATTTTGTTTTGGTTATCTTTTTATTTTTTTATTTGATCCGTTTGTTTGTTTCTTCATTCTTTCATTTATTTTTTATAACTGATTTTTTTATACTTTTTCAATAAATCAAAATTTAATTTTAATTCATAAATGTTACTTATTGATGAATAATCATTAATAAAATTATCATGCATATTGCCAAAATCATACTAAGTTTCTGAAAAGCAATCAAATTCTTTGCTTTTTTTACACATTTTACTCTTTTGGAATCATAATTATCCGTGCAAATTATAATGAGATACGAAAATTCTCATTCTTTTTATCAATTAAGTAATCTAATTTATAAAATGAATAACTCGTGAGTACGGGTATATTATTGACACCTCTAAATAGCAATGCTCTCCTTATTAATTCGGCAGATTGGATACATCACGTTCCAAACCAAGTAGATCAGGAAAGGTTCAATGTTTTTCTAACAATTGCTTGGGCTATTTGATACTCCATAATCAAATTTTAGGGACAGGAATGAGAAATATGGAAATTCTTACACTCCAAGGAATAATATATTCCAAACATAGGCTTACTATTTTCTGTAGGTTTTTTTTTTTTTTTCAATCCTTTTTAGAGATCCCATTGTTTCTGAGACAGCAATATTTTTCTTATTGGTGTGTAGAGGCCATGGTTTCGGAGTCAAACCCCCTCACGCCTAAAACATTGTCTTTTTGTTTTATTAATTAAAAAAATGAAACCGTGTCAAAAGGTTACTTTGTATTTTAATAGTATATAAATAACCAAGTCTGCCTTCCTTACCCTCATTCTTATCTTTTTCTTCTTCTAGAACTACTTTTTCCATTCTTTCTCCTGTCATAAGCCACAACAACAATAAAAACAGCCACTAATCTTTGTTTCCAGGTGGGAAATGGAGTTTGAGCAACCCATGTTTAGAGAAACAACGGAAGCCCTGAAATTGAAGGCAGCAAATGATAGTAAGACTTCAACCAGGGACAGGCATAAGTCGCCAGGATCAACATGCCGTTCCTACGTTTCCAGCAAACTCTTCCATGGCTCGGAATCATTCAGGGCTCTAGATATGGGTGTGCCAAAGGTTGACTCCACCGAGAAAAAGCTGTCTTGGCTACGATCTCAAATCACTGGTGGTGATGCAGAATTTGACTCTCCTTTTGGAACTAGAAAACTTACTTATGCTGATCATACCGCATCGGGTCGCTCTTTTCACTATATCGAAAACTTCATCGTCACCAATGTTCTGCCATTCTACGGTAAAGGTTTTTTTTCTTCTGATCTTCAATTGTGATACTCTGATTTAATTAACAAAAGTGATGGCGTCATTTCCGAGTATAAGATATATATATATATATATATATTAGGGTTTTAGTATTTGTCAGCTGATCTTGGTTGGTTCGTGCGTAGGTAACACTCACACGTCTGACAGCTACGTGGGGCACAGGACGACGAAAATGGTGCATGAAGCGTCAAACTACATTAAAAGAAGCCTAGGTGGCGGTCAAGATGATGCAATTCTGTTTTGTGGCTCAGGCACCACGGCTGCTATTAAAAGGCTACAAGAAGTTATGGGGATTACGGTACCATCAATTTTGAGGGACATGGTAATAAATTGCTTACCTAATGAGTATCGATGGGCAGTTTTTATTGGCCCTTACGAGCACCACTCCAACTTGCTTTCTTGGCGTCAAAGCCTTGCTGAAGTTGTTGAGATTGGTTTAGATGAGAATGGGTTCATAGACATTGAAGCACTAAGAAAACAGCTTGAGCTGTATAAATACGCCAATAGGCCTTTGCTTGGCTCATTTTCAGCTTGTAGTAATGTGACTGGGATTCAAACAGATACTCGAGAGATTGCCAAACTTCTTCATGAGTACGGAGGTTTTGTTTGCTTTGATTTTGCAGCAAGGTACACAGTAAGAATTTTCATTTTTTGTTGTCAAGCTTTTATATTCGAGGTTGTCAGAATTTAAACTTTGATTGTTAAAATTAAAAGTTTGATATTTTAATAACAGATCTCACAATTAATTATTAGCCAAGTTTAAGTATTATGTTAATGTTATAAAGCAATGAGAAGTTGATTTTTGATTGTGCTTATCATTTTGTTTTTGTGGATAGTGGTCCTTATGTGGAGATTGATATGAGGTCAGGGGAGATTGATGGATATGATGCCATTTTCCTAAGCCCACATAAGTTTCTAGGTGGCCCTGGAACGCCCGGTATCCTTTTAATGAGCAAGGCTCTCTACCGGCTGGGATCTTCTCCTCCATCAACTTGCGGAGGTGGAACTGTTAATTATGTCAATGGCTTCAATGAACAGGTAATTACTCTCAAATTTAAAATCAATTGATAATAAATGAAGAGATTTTTATTTTATTTTTGTGTTCAGATTAATTCAATTTAATAGATGAAAGATTTTATTTTTTGTTCACCTCTCTACCATAAAATGGAAATTTGTATTTTCTTTACCTTTTTCTTATTCTTGCTTATATATCCCATTTTGTAAGAAATTTTGGTTTCTTTCGTCGGCTGGACGACATAAAGAATGATTGGGTAGCTGTCAGGCTTTTTGGAGTTTAGAAATAAATTCCTGATTCAGATGGAGCGGGTTTAGACATAGACTAGTGAATGATAAGTGTCTCTAAAAAAAATTTTTATTTTAATTACAATTTTAGAAGAAAAGAGATTTCCATGCACGACAGTGCCAGTAGAAAAATATTCTAGAGAATGATAAGTTATCATGATATTAATCAGATTCATTCCCCAGCATTTAGTGAAGCAGGTATGCAATTTAATATGTGGTAAAATGGGGTATTTATTTTGCAGGACACAATATATGTAAGTGACATAGAAGAAAGGGAAAATGGAGGGACTCCTCAAATAATTCAGATTGTTAGAGCAGCATTGACTTTTTGGGTAAAAGAATATATTGGTTATGAAGTGATTGCAAAGCAGGAGAAGTCGTACATAAATCAAGCATTGGAGAGGCTTCTCCCAAACCAAAACATAAGGGTTTTAGGAAATGCAAGCCCCGAGACCCAGAGACAAGCCATACTGTCTTTCCTCATCTACTCCACAACCAACGATGGTAACAATGTTGACGAGGCAAAGGAAAAGGGTAGGGGACTTTTCATGTGGGGAGAGACTGGGAACAAGAGGGATAAACCTCTCCATGGCCCTTTTGTTGCAACCATCCTAAATGATCTGTTTGGCATCCAAGCTCGAGGTGGGTGTGCTTGTGCTGGACCTTATGGCCACAGTTTGCTTGATATTGATCAGACTCGATCCCTTGCGTTCAGAGAAGCTATTAAAAGGGTATCAGTACAAAATTTTCCTTTTTCTTTTTTGACCGAATGAAAGAGAAGTAAAATATATTTCAACTTATCTAATGCCAATTGCAAAGTTTGATTGCAGGGCTACATAGGAGCAAAACCTGGATGGACAAGAGTCAGCTTTCCTTACTACATGTCAGATGAAGAGTTTGAATACATTCTTGCGGCGTTGGAGTTCGTAGCCATCTATGGCCAACGATTTCTTCCTCTATACCATTTCAACCTGAGAACTGGCAGCTGGACTTTCAAGAAGAAGGCGCTTAAGGACCTGGTAGGAAAGGAGAATAGTCACGGCATCCATGTCTTGCCTTTGGCTAGTGCTTTTCAGACAATAAGCTTGGACCGTGACAAAATTGATGCAGGAAAGAATGATACTCATGTCATCCTTCAGTATGCATCATATTTGAAAAGTGCCAAACGAGTCGCTGCTCTCCTTCCCAAGTTTCCATCTCGAAGGAGGTTTCACGAAGATTTAAATCTTAACCTCCTCCCTTTCAGAGTCTAACTATACTATCAAAAATGGATTCGAGTTCATAATCAAATTTATCTATCTTTCCTCACTTCATTGGAATATTCTCACAAAGCAAAAGCAGAAATTAAACTAGCTCAAGCCTGTCATGTTAGCAGACTCTCCAATTACCTGAAATCTGTTGCAATGCCTGACAAATTGGCTGATACGTAATCCAGTCTTGTCAAGACTTGTCTAATAATGGTGTCATGCCCCAAAAGTAAGATGTAACACCGTTATATTATCTTCAAATAAAACTTTATAGTAATACGAAATTTTTTCTCTTAATCATTTTAAAATTCTTTAATAAAAATAATTTACCCAAGTAAAATTCATAAATTTAATCTAACTAATGATACATCTCTATATATCCAAAGGTTAATTAATAAAAAACATATAAAATAATTTCATAAGATCTCACTAACTAACTATATTTCTAATGTCCAAGCAATATTTCCAATTTGATCTTCTAGCTTTTAATAAGACTAAACATACTTATCAGTTACTCATGTGTAAAGAAAAGGTAAAAAGAGAATGAACAAATTACAGCTAAGCTAGTATAGGATCATACACTTTATCGGATCAAACATCGGTTTCATACATATCATATAGATAATTCAAAACATTTGTCAAATAATACATCAAAATATTTCAAAAATCAACATTATGTCAAATATTTTGTAGATCATAAATCAAAATCAAAACAGATCAATTCATAAATCATTGCAAAATATGTTACCATTCAAATATCGTAATCAAATCAAATCATGAATCAATCTTTAAAATCATCATCATCATAAATCATCATTATCATTAGTTTATCATTAACTATGATCACTACTATAATTCGTAACATTGGCAATATCGATAATTTTATTCTTATGATCTTTACTAACTATTATAACCTGCTGACCAAACCTTTACACTAACTACTATGACCCACTAGTCATACCATTTGATCGTGACTATATTAACTACTATAATCTGTTAGCTAGGGTCGTATAACTAGTTTTGGTATCGATAATCCCACTTCTCAATATGTAAAATATGTAGCTATTATAAAATCATTCATTAAACATAAATCAATTTCTCATTTCATTTATAAACATGATCCATCATTTATTTAGCAAAACATAAAATAATCATATGCTCAGCCTTTTTTCTTATATCTAAAATAAAGAAATAAATCTCATTTATTTAGAAACATACATATATACATAAGTTTCAAAATAAACAAAGTGTGTAAGATTCTACTTATTTCCTTTCGGTTCCACCACTTAGTTTTTCCCCCAAAATAATTAATGGGCTATTCAAAATCATTTCAATATAACATAAATTACTCAATCCACTTTAAGACTATTAATACTAAAAACAACTAAGTTATATAAGGGTTAACTAACTAATTTTGGTAGCTTATGCTACTTTCACTAAAATGACCTTATCTTAAGATATCCAACTCAAAATTAAAATCTTTTTAGTACATTAGAAATTAAACTCGATAAATGTTTTAACTATATATGGCCCACCTCGTAATTTCGTGTAGATTAATTGTAATAACTTTTGCAATCTATGTCATATGCTGCTATCAGATAGTATGTATATCTTGTAATAAAAATTATATATTTATTCATAAAAGACTCCAAATTCAATTTCGCTTGTTTAATCAAAAAGTAGAATCAAAAACCTTTTCAAACATATGTAGACACCCAATTTAGTTCAAGCCCGCATCAATTGGACCTGGTCCAGATGGGTAAGCCCATTTTATTTTTTTATTATTAGTATTTATTAATATATATATTTTTTATTATTTATCTATTAATTATTAATATGTGTTTTTTTTATTTTATCTTGATTAATTTTCGGCTAGGATTAGGATCGAAAAAAATTGGATTTGGCTGTGAAATTGGAGGTTGGCAGAATTTGGATTGGATTCAAAGATTGAATTAAAATCCCCTAAAGAGTTGGGATTGATCAGAAACTCTTCTGATTAATCCTTATAAATAGGCCCACAGAGAGCACACAAAAAGATAAAAAAATACATAGAGAGGGAACAGAGGTTAAAAAAAGTTCTGGTGTGTTAGAAACAACGTTAGGAATTTGTGGGAAAGTTTTTAGAATTTTAGAAATTTTTTTCTGAAAATTTCTAAAAATTTTTCAGAATTCGGTGAAATTTTTCGGTAAGATTAAACTTTTTTGGTGAGATTTTCGATCAACTTTGAAGTTTTTGACCTCTTTTTCCAGATTTTGGCAGACATTCAACTGAAATCTAGATTCTATTTAAGGGAAAGAGGAGAAAAAAGAAGAAAAGAGAAAGGAGGAAGGAAGCAATCTACAAAAAAATAGAGGTTGAAGCCTTTTATACTGACTGAAAATGATGTCGTTTTAGCCTTACTATTCCCAAAGGATCAACGTGTTTTGAAATCGGGCGGCTCAACCTGAGCACTAACTCGATTAGCGACCCCGCGTCTCTACTTGGACCCCAAACGAGCCGAGCCGAGCCATTTCTAGCTGAGCCTCACGTTTAAACCACTTCTATCTCTCGAGCCGAGCCATTCCAAAAGTTTTTTTTCTTATTTATTACTATTATTATTGTTATTATTATTATTATTTATTGATTAGATTAGAATAATTTGGTATTCCTTATTTTATTTTTATTTTATTTTATTTTTTAATTATTTTCTTAAAATAAAATTCTAAAAAAATATTTTTGAGGAAAAGTTGAAAGTATCAATTTTTCTTGAAAATAAGTTTTCTAAAAAATATTTTCGCAAAAAAGTTGAAAGTATCAATTTTCCTTAAAAATAATTTTCTAAAAAATATTTTTGAGAAAAAGGTAAAAGTATCAATTTTTCTTAGAAATAAATTAAAAAAATGTTTTTGAGGAAAAGTTGAAAGTATCAATTTTTCTCGAAATTAAAGTTTCAGAAAAACATTTTGGGGAAAAGCTGGAAGTACCAATTTTCCTTAAAAAAATATTTTAAGGAAAAGTTGAAAGTATCAATTTTTCTTAAAATAGAAACTCTCAAATGCTTTTGAGGAAAAGTTAAAAGTATCAATTTTTCTTGTACAAAAGCAATGAGTTTTGAAGAGATAAGGATTTATATCTAAGGCTGAATTATTATTCTTTTTTTCCCATTTTATTTCTTTTCCTTTTTGAATTTTCTTTAATGTTAAATAATCCGACGATAAAGCATCTGCAAGTGAAATAGTAGTTTCCTTGCATGCTTTTAAGGTGATGGAGTTTTTTCAATTTTCTGCTAGAAGTATTAGAGTCAATTGAGAATAATTTCTAATAATTAATTACTTGATAAAATTTTAAAGCTTATTGGATAACATAAAATTAAGCTGGTACCATCTTTCGATGGGTGTTGTGAGGGTGCTATAACCTTTCTCACACATAACCGTACTCCTGAACCCTGTTTTGATTAGTAGACTTGAAACTATTCTTTTAGGGAACCTTAGGCTTAGGTGTTCCTTAAAAGGATAAATTTTCTATGTGGCTAATCGCACCTAAATAAAAAAGATTAGTAACGACTCCTAAAAATAATATCTAGCAATGGATCCCCGGATCAAGATGTTATGACAACATATATGGCCCACCTCGTAATTTATTGTAGATTAATTGTAATAATTTTTGCAATCCATGTCATATGCTACTACCAGATAGCATGTATATATTGTAATCAAAATGACATATTTATTCATAACAGACTCCAAATTCAATTCTGCTTGTTTCATTGGATTATAAACTCAATAACCTTTTTAAACATGTATGGCTCAATTCGTAATTGATTGTATAAAAATTAAGAGAAATTTTGTAATTCCTCATTGCTACTGTTGTCAGGCAGTCTACATATCATTAAGTAAAAATTAGACAACTCTTAATAAAAATCTCTTATTCGACTTATGTTTGTTTCATTGGAAAGTAGATTCAGCAAGCTTTCCAACAATATATAATACTTAAAGTAATAATTTATCCATTAATACAAATTCCATTTAATTCACTCTTGCAAATCATAGCATCTCATCCAAAAATAGAATTTCTCCTTCAATCATTAGGATAAAAAAATATGAAAAAGGCATAACATATAGCGAATTGAAAGATCAATGTCTCAATATAACTTACCCAATTTTAGTAAACTACTTCCAATATCATATGCTAAGATCAAGGTATAAAATAATTTCAGTATTGAATATTTAGATTTCTTCACCTTATATATTCAATAGGCATTCTAGACTTCCAGAACCTAATATTAGTCCTAAAGTCAGCCAAATTGAAAATTTGTGTGAGGCTCATTAACATAAATAAAAAATAGTATACCTGAGTGTACACAGACAAAATTAACCAACTTATCTCTTGTAAACTAAAAGTTATTCCTAATTTCGATACTACTTTCCTATTTCTTTCGATCATTTGGTTCTCAATAAACAAAATGATATCCAAGTTCTTTGAAAATCCCTAGAGCTGATGGGTTTTACTCAAGTTCATTTGGTTTTAGGACAATGCACTTGTTCTTCAATCTTATTTACTGATGTTTGAAGAAATGAACAATAATTGTTGTAAAACAACATAAAATCATTGTGCTACACCACCATTCTGTAATATAATCCACCAATCTAGGTTGCGAATAAAAAAAATTGAGGAATTCAATTCTCACAGTACCTTATGGGTGAATTCGAATATACCGTTCTATCCTAATCTTTTATTAGCATGTATGATGTCATGTATATGCAATCATGCCAAATAGCTTTTTAAAAGGTTGTCACAGAAACCACTCACAATATGTGAATCGTAAAAGCTTAGTTATAAAATAACAAATAATATCAATATACATAGATATAATAATCTTATGCCATGTTTGGTACATAAGATTATAACTTGATAGGGTACAATGATATTATAAATAAAATTAGATTAAATAATGTCATCTTGTTTTGTGTTTGCTATATGTAAAGATTAGGATAGGATAATTTATTTATTTGTCAAAATTATCCTTATTCAAAGTTTATACAATTTAAATTATTAAAGTAATTTTTAAGGGTATAATTGAACTTGTAAGTTTTAAAATAAATTTAAAAATTATCCTCTCTACTTTGAGATGATTCAATAATCCTATACCAAGAGGATATTAATCCTTATTGCAAACCTTACGAATATTCTTCATATTCTATTAATAATCATATGTATAAAATATGACCTTAGTATACTATTTTAGTGGAACCACTCTAACACAGAGAGTCGTCTCTTATGAAGATCGCTTCAACATCCAACTTTTTGTTTAGAAAATAATATTTCCACCATCATTCCTCTTTATATAGTCTTCACTTTTCTTTATCCACTCTCCGTTGATGTCTTATTAAGATATAGAGTGAGAATTGTTTATAAATGGGCTACCATTAATAGTTGGTTTTAATAATTTAATAAAATTGGTTGATGTGTTTACTCTTAATACAAGATAAGCATGAGAGTTTAAATAATTTAATGTGATCACTTAAATGTAAGACTTACACATCTTACTAGATTAATCTAGTTTGGAGGTTTTGTAGACCTTTAGTCTAGTAAGTGTTTACTGAGGAGGCTTTAAAGGTTTCAATTAAAATAGGTTCAGATAACCTTTTTTTGTTTTACTTTTATACGAGTTACGGTTATTGCTCATTGAGTGTCGCCAATAAGAGAAGAGTGAAGAGGAAGACCTAGGCACTTTAAGTATTGTTTCACTTCGATATATTCGTCTTGACCACCCAAATAAGTATGACAAATCTCTTTATTTGTTTACGATGTTCTAATTATCAAACAATGAACTTGGGTTAATGTTTACGTGTGCTATCAGAGCTATCATTATGTGATATTAGGCCCCTAAAATCATGATTTGTTATTGATTTTTAAACAAACAACATTTTTAGTGTGAAATTATGTTGTTGTCAAAATTTTAAATTTTGATCTTTATTGTTCGAAATTGATTTAAGATTTTAGTTCCTCTCTAAAAAAGGATTAAAATTATATAAAGATCATTTTCTAATTCCTTATATCGAGAGAGAAATCAAGGTTGAAAATTTTTAGGTTTAAGTTTTAATCTAAATTCTTCTTTTGATTAAAACATCAAACATTTTATGTGTTTAATTCAAAATTGATTCTTGAATCTTGTTTCTCATGTGTTATAAAGTTAAATCAAAGCGTTTAATTTCATATTGTTTTAGATTGGCCAAACACGAAGAAAACAAAAAAGGGTCTATTATATGTTTATGTAATTTGAAAAATTTTAACCAACTGATCTTATTTTTGTCATTTTTTTATACTTTTTTATCAAGGGTTTGATAGAAAAATTGTTTTATTTTTTAGCACTTCAATTTGTTGAAACTACTAAGAAAATGCATAAAAAATGATGGAAAAATATGAACAGACTAGAATAGGTAAAGAATTGTTCCAGTCGCATTGAGTCAACTCATTTAGAGGTTAAAGAAAACCATTCCCCATGTTGAATAAAATCCATGCATGATGGGTGGCATGTGGCACGTTCAGGCTTGTTTAGCACAATTTTTGCTCTAGTTTCTTTTGGCAAACTTGGAATTTTATTTCTAATTTTTAAAAAAATTTTAAACTGCATGAAAATATTTGTTTGACATTCATGCATTGCTCAGTAATTACTGTATGTTATACATATTATTTTATTATTTTATTTTGTGATAAAATATTTTGGTATGATGAGAGTCTAATGATAGTAGGTATTCCTCCTAAATAGGCCTTGATATTTATGTGCTTTTAAGTGCATAGTTGATTTAGTAATTAAAAATTGATTTTAAAAAAAAATCAAGACACTAGTTTAAATTTAATGCACACTGCTTATAAGACCTAATTAGATACATTTAGGTTTAGTTTCTTAGTTGGGATAGTCCATTGCACACATTATGGTTGAGTTTGTAAATTGAGAGTTTTGGGCAATTAATGAAATTTTTTTATTTGAAAAAATCTTCATTAATTGATATCAATATTTGGTTGTCAAAGTGGCTCACTTATTGAAATTAATGTAATATTTTATCATTCTATGGTTAGGGGATGGTTATTAAATTATCTTATGCAATTGACTGTCTAAAGGGGGTTAATATATATGGTAATTTGTTTTGGAATATAAATCATCATGGTTGAAGTTGTACCAATCTAGAAAATCTATATGCCTGAAGGGGATATGTTTTTTAAAAGCTAGGACATTTTCATATTAGCTTTACGCGAAAAGTTCCTACTTGCATATTACATTTTTTATCCAAAAAAGAGTTTGTGGTGATGTACCAAGACCTTTCAATAATTGTTAGTACATCATGAACTGTTGCTATATATTTTATGATATTGCCATTTACTAATGTTGCACTGTTATCTTGAATGTTGACTTTTATTATCAATAACAATAAGCCACTGTTAAAGTTCTTCACGGGTCTAATTATAAAAAATGGAATGAAGATTTGAATTTTGCTTTAGTTATAAATGAGATAGACGTAGCCTTACGTTTTTCAAAGCCTGCTAATTTTACTAATGAAAGCTTTGCTAAACAAAAGGAATATTTTCCCAAATGGGAAAAAACAAATCATATGCGTCTATATGTCATTAATATTTCTATTTTTGAATACCTTTTGAGTGAGTTGGATACCACAAAAATTGCTAGGGATCTTTACCATGCTAAAGGCAATAAATACCAAAAATCCAATAAGTGTAAAGCTAAGAACCTTATGAGTGAGCTTATAAGTATAAGGTACGATAATGTTGGGAGTGCTAGAGATTTCATCATGAGAATGGTCCACATTCAAACCAAATTGACTTCTCATGAAATTGACCTTCCTGATAAATTCATTGTTCATCATGCCCTCCATGCCTTACTTTTGGAGTTCACTCAGATCAAAATTGTCTATAATGCTATGAATGAGGTTTTGAAGTGTTAATGATCTTATTTAAAAGTTTATCTCTAAGGAAGAAAAACTATAGAAAGAAAAGGGTGAGAGTATTTTTTTTGGTAAATACTCCAAATATAATTACAAAAGAAATTATGAAAAATCTGGGAAATTTGTTCTTAATGCTCGCAAGAAAGTTCAAGAAAACAAGGGATAAGGTAGTTATCAGACTAAAAAGGTAAGAGGGCTTAAAGTTGTCATTAAGAAAGATATCAAGTGGTTTTTCTGTAAAAAGAATGTCATATGAAACGTGAGTACCCTAAATATCAAGCTTGGTTAAAGAACAGGAATAAACAAGAAGGTAACTCACTAGCTCTCGTTTGTTTTAAATCCTAATTTGTCAGTGGCCTACAAAATTCCTAGTAGATTGATAGTGGTGCAACTATTCATATTGTTGTTACCTTTGCTAGGATTAAAAAACAAATTAAAGCTAAGTGAAAAAGGGGCAACACATAGAGTTTGAAACAATACTTAAGTAGCCATTAATTATGTAGGAACAATAGGCTTAAATTTAGAATCTGGCTTTGAACTTATTTTGAAAAATGTTTTTCTTACACCTTCATTTAATAGGAATTTGATTTTAGTTTTTATTTTGGACAAACATGGTTATTATTTTGGCATTGGATATGGAAAAGTTGACTTGTTTTAAAATTCAAATGTTATTGGTGAATTTAAACTAATTGACAATTTATATAAACTATGCTTAGCCTGTAATGATTAATATAATTGCAATAATGTTGAAAAATAGTGACTAAAAAATCTTTGACTAAAGAAATTTCATTATTGATGAATTTAAACTAATTCACAATTTATACAAACCGTGCTTGGCATATGATAATTAATATAGTTGCAATAATGTGGAAAAGACAGTATCTTAAAAATCTCTAACTAAAGAAAAGTCTTTTTTGTCGTGGCGTAAAAGGTTATGTTACATTTCTAGTGAAAAAGTGTAAAAATTGATAAAAAATAATGCTTTACCTTCCCTTGGTTTTGAAAAGTTAGGCACTTATGTTTGATTATATAAACTATATACTAACTAAGACTAAGAAAAATGAGGCAATTTGCAATTTTGACCTTTTGAAAATTGTGTACACTGATAATAGTGGACCTCTTATATCTATCTTGTGTGGTAACAAATATTTTGCTACTTTTATTTATGACTATTTTCGCTATGGGTATCTTTACATAATTGATGAAAATTGAAATGCTTTTAAAAAATTTAAAATTTTTAAACTGAGGTAGAGAACTAATTAGGGAAAGTTATCAAAGTCATTAGCTCAAAGGTGGTGAGTATGATGGTAGATATGGTGAAACTAGATAACATATGAGACCATTTTCTAAATACTTACAAGAATGTCAGATTTTTCTTAATATGCTATGCTTGGTAGTCTTGAACATAATGGTGTGATCGAAAGGCGAAATCACAACCTTAAAGGTATGATAAGAAGCTTATATGTAGGACTAATCTTCTTAAGTCTTTTTTAGGTGAATGTATTAAAACCGTCTTGTATATACTTAATAGAGTACATAGTAAATTTGTTCCTAAAACACCTTTTGAATTGTAGACTGGTAGGAAACCCCAATTGAACCATTTTAAAGTTTGTAGATGTCTTGCAGAAGTTAGAATCTATAACCTTTTGAAAGCAAGATTGAACCTAGGAGTACTCGTTGCTTTTTTTTAGAGTATCTAGATCGCTTCAAGGGATATAAGTTTTATTATCCTACACATGGAACTAAGTTTGTAGAGTCACATGTGGTAAAGTTTCTTGAACTAAATGTTGCTGATAAGAGTGTGATAGAGGCTGTGGACAATCGTGAATCTATTAGACATATCTCCATCACTTTACCTATAATACAGTGCCATATTATGCTAGTGGCCATTGAAATAAGAGATCAAGGCAATAGGACATAAACCTTTTTTCTACTGATGTACTTTAGTTCAAAAGAATGATATTGAAATACCGTTTTGGAGATCTTTCAAACAAAAAAGATCTGACATCTCTAATGATTATGTAATTTATCATTGAGAGAGTGACTATGACATTAGTCATGTTGTTAACCTTGTGACTTTTGGTGAAACTATTAGCAGTCTGTAATTTAATGTATGGATGGATGTAATAAAAAATGAGATAAATTTTATGGCTCAAAATGGTGTTTAAGAGCTTGTTAAATAGCCAAAAGAGTATAAATCCATTGGTTGTAAATATGTGCATAAAACCAAGAAAGGTTTTAAGGAAAAATTTGAGATATTTAAAGTTAAATTGGTGGCAAAGTGATTTATTTAAAGGGAAAGAGTAGATTATAACAAAACGTTTTTACTAGTGTCTTCCAAAAAAATTTTTAGGATTGTTATGGCCTTGGTAGTACACTTTAACTTGAAGCTTTATTACATGGATGTAAAGACAGCTTTTTTCAACGGTGATTTTAGAGAAAAGGTTTATATGATGCAACCAAATAGATTTCAAGAATCTGAGAAAGACCATTTAGTATGTTGACTTAAAACGTCAATCTATGCCCTTAAATAAGCTTCTAAGTAGAGGTATCTAAAATTTGATAAGATAGTTACTTCCCTTGGTTTTGAGGAAAATAAAGTTGATCAATGCATATACCTTAAAATTAGGAGGAGTAAATATATCTTTCTTGTGTTATATGTGGATGACACTTAGTGGCTTGTAATAATATTGGTTTGTTACATGAAATTAAGCAGCTATTCTTCAAGACTTTTGATATGAAAAACCTTAGGAATGCTTCCCTTGTTCTTGGGATTGAAATTCATAAAGATAGGTTTCAAAATTTGTTGGGACTATCGCAAAGGTATTACATTAATCGTGCGCTTAATAAATTTAACATACAGAGCTGTAAGGCTAGGAATGCACTCATTGTCAAAAGTGATAGACTTAACCTTAGTCAGTGCCCAAAGAATGATTTGGAGAAAAAATCCATGAAGAACATACTATATTCTAGTGCAGTTGGGAGTCTCATGTATGCTCAAGTTTGCATTAGGCTAGATATTGCTTTTGCAGAGTGAGTTCTTGAGAGATATCTTTCAAATCCTAGTATGGATCACTGGGTTGCTATTAAGAAAGTGATTAGGTGTTGCAAAAGACAAAAAAACCATACGTTGGTATACAAAAAAGTGGACAATCTTCAGATAATAGGGTATATAAATTCTAACTTCACTAGTTGTTTGGATGACATGGAGTCCACTTCAGGGTATTTTTTTATGTCAGCTGTAAGAGTTTTGTCTTGGAAATGTGTGAAACAAACTCTCTTATTTTTTTCCATTATGCAAGTTGAGTTTGTTGCCTGTGATAGAGCTGCTATATAGGCAATTTGGCTTATGAATTTTATGTCAAGCCTTTGTATTATTAATTCCATCTCCAGACCTTTAAAGATTTATTGGGATAATAGGTCTACTATGTTGTTTTCTAAGAACAACAAGAGCACTAGTGGCTTAAACATTTGGAGATAATATATTTTAAAGTTAGGTGTTTTATGAAAAATTGTAAGATTATTGTCAAACACATTAAGACTAACAACATGATTGTTGATCCATGGACTACAAGAATACAACCTATAGTATTTGGTAAACATATTGAGAATATAGGTATTTTAGGGTCTTTTGATGTAATTTATTATTAGGAGTATATCATTTGTCTTTCATACTCACACATCATGGTTTGTCTCTATGTTGGACCTTTCCCTTTATGCTTGGAATATGTATGTGATATTTAATTCTATGCTTGAATGATGAGAATCATTGGTTGACATTTTATGTTGTTATTTTACTTTGTTAGTATATGTACATATGGAAAATTAAAGTTTATTATATACATTGTGAAATCTTAAGACTTGGGGTCTATGTCAAGTATGACTATTTTTATCACTTGGATAACTAATAATCTTTTAAAAATATATAATATAAATTATATTACAGGATACATTGTTACATTATAAGGTTTGCTTACATTGATGGTTTTTCTTTTTGACATGTGATAAAATTCTTAAAATTTCTCTATAACGACATATAAGACATTTCTTAATTTTAGGCTATTTATCAAGAAATATATATTTAAAAAATTATTTAGTTATCGAAAACTTTCAAATTTTAGATGTAAGTATTATGGGATATGTAAATGCCTATATATATATATATATCATTTTTTGACACATAGGAATTTACCACAAAAAATTAACTTATATGGATATCTACATGGATCATTTTAAAATTGTTAACAATAAAATATAATTTAGATATATTTTTATTAAAAATAAATTTCCTAATAATATAAACATATTTTTTAAATATAAAAATCTCAATTGTAATAATATATTATCTCTAAAATGGGTTTATAAAGTAATTCTATTTGATAAATTATTTAAATTCAAAATGAAAACCTATCAAAGATGTAAAATTTTGTATAAATCTTGAATTCAAAAATGTCAATTCTAGAATTTTTTTTTTAATTTAATCATTTTCAAGAATATATGGACCATAAATTTTGAATATATATTTCAATTAAAATTGATTAGATTTGTTTTTTACTATTTCAAATTTGAAAGATATGTTTCATTTTTTAATTCTCTTATCATTAGATTATTTTAAAAATTTAATCATAGCCACAGTCACTAATCATTTTATCTTTACCATTGCCAAGTCTGCATCTGATACAGTAACGAAAGGCATCGATGAAATTTTTTTGTTGTTTCATTCGAATCACAATCACCCAGCATTTTATTGTTTGAGAAGAATCATAATTTGTAACTAAATCACTTATATGTTGTGACGTAATCGATTGATTTATGTTTCGTTAAATGATTTACATGTAGAGCTAGAGATCCAACTGTTCAGGGAAAGAGCTAAGGACAAAGAACTTCTCTTTTATGTACATTTATCTTTATATTAATGTCATTTTTTTTTCAAATTAAGCAGTAATTTGGTAATTAATATTATTATTACATGTTGGAAAAACCCAAAAATTATTTGGGTATGAGACATCCTTTGAACTCTAAAGGTCAACAATATGGAATGATTATCGATTACATGTATAACATTTTCAAGTCTCATTTTACGTTTTTTCATGATTGGAAAAGTTAAATATAAAAATATTTCATGTACTATACACTTTCTGTTAGTTTAATACTTTAAGAAACAAAATTATCAATTTGGTTCTTTAACTTTCATTTCGCCATTTACTTTGATACCTCGTACTAAAGCAATTACTCAATTTGTCAACATTGCATTAACATCTAATAAGATACTGACATGTATCAAAAAGTTTAGTAGTGTCACATCATCAATTACCACATTAATAGTAAAAAAATTCAACAAAATTTAAAAGTCTAAAATATTTTTAAGAATAAAAAAAATTAAATAAATATGAAATCTTATTTGAACATAAAATTTTAAAAAATATCAAAACTTAAAAAAATTCATAAAATCTCAAAATTTTGACAAAAAATAAAAAGAAATCCAAAAAATTTCTAAAAAATTAAAAAAAGGTTCACAAATAATAAAAAATCTAGAATTTTTTAACCAAATTTGAAAATTCAAAAAATATCAAATTTTTATTAAAATCTAAAATTTTATAAAATATTTTCAAAAATTTTGAAAAAATTAAAAAAATTAAAAAATATGAAATATTCTAAGAAATTCACTAATTAAATTTTTTTTTGAAAAATATAAAATAAAAAACTTAAAATTTTAATAAAAATCCATAAACATTTAAAAAAATGTAAAAAATCACAAAATATATAAGAAAATTAATATTGTAAGATTAAAAAAATGAAGAATTTTCCTAATTTATAAGAATTACAATTATTTTAAAATTTTTAGATATTTTCAAAAAATTTTCGATCTTTTACTTTCAATTTTTTTAAGCTTTAGAGATTTTTTTTTTTAAAATTATGAAAACTTTATGTTTACTAAAATTATCATTTTTATTAAAATTTCAA
This sequence comes from Durio zibethinus, assembly GCF_047325235.1. Lineage (NCBI taxonomy): Eukaryota > Viridiplantae > Streptophyta > Magnoliopsida > Malvales > Malvaceae > Durio > Durio zibethinus. Next base: position 7,956,298 of record NC_143185.1, read on the forward strand.
ATTTTATTTTATTTTTCTAATAAAATTTTGAGATTTTTTTGAATTTTTTAAGTTTTGATAATTTTTTAAAAATTTTTAAAAATTTTAGTTTTTGTTTTTAAAATAATTTTTTAAAATGCTTAAATATTTTTAAAAATATTTAAATTTTTTTAGAATTTTCTTTAAATTCGGATGTAATATTGATGATTTGACATTGATTAGATTTTCCTAGCATGTGTTAATATCTTATTAGATATTTATATCACGTCAATAAATTGACTGATGACGCTAGTCTCCGATAACAAAGTGATGAAAGAATGAAAATTAGAGTGCCAAACTAAATATTTTATTTTTTTGGTGCCAAATTGATAAAAAAATGCATAATAAAAGGGTTATTTTTATATTTAACTATTTTGGAAAGAACAATATTACCTTAAAGAGTACGTATTATTTACCTTCTATAGTTAAAATTATATCAATTAGTAATCAAATTTTTATTATTTATCTCAAATCATTCTTAATTAAATTAAATTTTTTATTTTTAATATGCCACTTCATCATAAATACAAATAAATAGCCTTTATTGTGGTGGAGTATTGGTTTGAAGATCTATTTCACTACTTTTGTTTTGTTTTGGTTATCTTTTTATTTTTTTTATTTGATCCGTTTGTTTGTTTCTTCATTCTTTCATTTATTTTTTATAACTGATTTTTTTATAATTATTCAATAAATCAAAATTTAATTTTAATTCATAAATGTTACTTATTGATGAATAATCATTAATAAAATTATCATGCATACTGCCAAAATCATACTAAGTTTCTGAAAAGCAATCAAATTCTTTGCTTTTTTTACACATTTTACTCTTTTGGAATCATAACTATCCGTGCAAATTATAATGAGATACGAAAATTCTCATTCTTTTTATCAATTAAGTAATCTAATTTATAAAATGAATAACTCGTGAGTACGGGTATATTATTGACACCTCTAAATAGCAATGCTCTCCTTATTAATTCGGCAGATTGGATACATCACGTTCCAAACCAAGTAGATCAGGAAAGGTTCAATGTTTTTCTAACAATTGCTTGGGCTATTTGATACTCCATAATCAAATTTTAGGGACAGGAATGAGAAATATGGAAATTCTTACACTCCAAGGAATAATATATTCCAAACATAGGCTTACTATTTTCTGTAGGTTTTTTTTTTTTTTTCAATCCTTTTTAGAGATCCCATTGTTTCTGAGACAGCAATATTTTTCTTATTGGTGTGTAGAGGCTATGGTTTCGGAGTCAAACCCCCTCACGCCTAAAACTTTGTCTTTTTGTTTTATTAATTAAAAAAATGAAACCGTGTCAAAAGGTTACTTTGTATTTTAATAGTATATAAATAACCAAGTCTGCTTCCTTACCCTCATTCTTATCTTTTTCTTCCTCTACAACTACTTTTTCCATTCTTTCTCCTGTCATAAGCCACAACAACAATAAAAACAGCCACTAATCTTTGTTTCCAGGTGGGAAATGGAGTTTGAGCAACCCATGTTTAGAGAAACAACGGAAGCCCTGAAATTGAAGGCAGCAAATGATAGTAAGACTTCAACCAGGGACAGGCATAAGTCGCCAGGATCAACATGCCGTTCCTATGTTTCCAGCAAACTCTTCCATGGCTCGGAATCATTCAGGGCTCTAGAGATGGGTGTGCCAAAGGTTGACTCCACCGAGAAAAAGCTGTCTTCGCTACGATCTCAAATCAGTGGTGGTGATGCAGAATTTGACTCTCCTTTTGGAACTAGAAAACTTACTTATGCTGATCATACTGCATCGGGTCGCTCTTTTCACTATATCGAAAACTTCATCGTCACCAATGTTCTGCCATTCTACGGTAAAGGTTTTTTTTCTTCTGATCTTCAATTGCGATACTCTGATTTAATTAACAAAAGTGATGGCGTCATTTCCGAGTATAAGATATATATATATATATATATATATATATATTGGGGTTTTCGTATTTGTCAGCTGATCTTGGTTGGTTCGTGCGTAGGTAACACTCACACGTCTGATAGTTACGTCGGGCACAGGATGACGAAAATGGTGCATGAAGCGTCAAACTACATTAAAAGAAGCCTAGGTGGCGGTCAAGATGATGCAATTCTGTTTTGTGGCTCAGGCACCACGGCTGCTATTAAAAGGCTACAAGAAGTTATGGGGATTACGGTACCATCAATTTTGAGGGACATGGTAATAAATTGCTTACCTAATGAGTATCGATGGGTAGTTTTTATTGGCCCTTACGAGCACCACTCCAACTTGCTTTCTTGGCGTCAAAGCCTTGCTGAAGTTGTTGAGATTGGTTTAGATGAGAATGGGTTCATAGACATTGAAGCACTAAGAAAACAGCTTGAGCTGTATAAATACGCCAATAGGCCTTTGCTTGGCTCATTTTCAGCTTGTAGTAATGTGACTGGGATTCAAACAGATACTCGAGAGATTGCCAAACTTCTTCATGAGTACGGAGGTTTTGTTTGCTTTGATTTTGCAGCAAGGTACACAGTAAGAATTTTCATTTTTTGTTGTCAAGCTTTTATATTCGAGGTTGTCAGAATTTAAACTTTGATTGTTAAAATTAAAAGTTTAATATTTTAATAACAGATCTCACAATTAATTATTAGGCAAGTTTAAGTATTATGTTAATGTTATAAAGCAATGAGAAGTTGATTTTTGATTGTGCTTATCATTTTGTTTTTGTGGATAGTGGTCCTTATGTGGAGATTGATATGAGGTCAGGGGAGATTGATGGATATGATGCCATTTTCCTAAGCCCACATAAGTTTCTAGGTGGCCCTGGAACGCCCGGTATCCTTTTAATGAGCAAGGCTCTCTACCGGCTGGGATCTTCTGCTCCATCAACTTGCGGAGGTGGAACTGTTAATTATGTCAATGGCTTCAATGAACAGGTAATTACTCTCAAATTTAAAATCAATTGATAATAAATGAAGAGATTTTTATTTTATTTTTGTGTTCAGATTAATTCAATTTAATAGATGAAAGATTTTATTTTTTGTTCACCTCTCTACCATAAAATGGAAATTTGTATTTTCTTTACCTTTTTCTTATTCTTGCTTATATATCCCATTTTGTAAGAAATTTTGGTTTCTTTCGTCGGCTGGACGACATAAAGAATGATTGGGTAGCTGTCAGGCTTTTTGGAGTTTAGAAATAAATTCCTGATTCAGATGGAGCGGGTTTAGACATAGACTAGTGAATGATAAGTGTCTCTAAAAAAATTTTTTATTTTAATTTCAATTTTAGAAGAAAAGAGATTTCCAACCAAATTTCTGATTGCACGACAGTGCCAGTAGAAAAATATTCTAGAGAATGATAAGTTATCATGATATTAATCAGATTCATTCCCCAGCATTTAGGGAAGCAGGTATGCAATTTAATATGTGGTAAAATGGGGTATTTATTTTGCAGGACACACTATATGTAAGTGACATAGAAGAAAGGGAAAATGGAGGGACTCCTCAAATAATTCAGATTGTTAGAGCAGCATTGACTTTTTGGGTAAAAGAATATATTGGTTTTGAAGTGATTGCAAAGCAGGAGAAGTCGTACATAAATCAAGCATTGGAGAGGCTTCTCCCAAACCAAAACATAAGGGTTTTAGGAAATGCAAGCACCGAGACCCAGAGACAAGCCATACTGTCTTTCCTCATCTACTCCACAACCAACGATGGTAACAATGTTGACGAGGCAAAGGAAAAGGGTAGGGAACTTTTCGTGTGGGGAGAGACTGGGAACAAGAGGGATAAACCTCTCCATGGCCCTTTTGTTGCAACCATCCTAAATGATCTGTTTGGCATCCAAGCTCGAGGTGGGTGTGCTTGTGCTGGACCTTATGGCCGCAGTTTGCTTGATATTGATCAGACTCGATCCCTTGCGTTCAGAGAAGCTATTAAAAGGGTATCAGTACAAAATTTTCCTTTTTTTTTTTTTTGACCAAATGAAAGAGAAGTAAAATATAATTCAATTTATCTAATGCCAATTGCAAAGTTTGATTGCAGGGCTACATAGGAGCAAAACCTGGATGGACAAGAGTCAGCTTTCCTTACTACATGTCAAATGAAGAGTTTGAATACATTCTTGCGGCGTTGGAGTTCGTAGCCATCTATGGCCAACGATTTCTTCCTCTATACCATTTCAACCTGAGAACTGGCAGCTGGACTTTCAAGAAGAAGGCGCTTAAGGACCTGGTAGGAAAGGAGAATAGTCACGGCATCCATGTCTTGCCTTTGGCTAGTGCTTTTCAGACAATAAGCTTGGACCGTGACAAAATTGATGCAGGAAAGAATGATACTCATGTCATGCTTCAGTATGCATCATATTTGAAAGGTGCCAAACGAGTCGCTGCTCTCCTTCCCAAGTTTCCATCTCGAAGGAGGTTTCACGAAGATTTAAATCTTAACCTCCTCCCTTTCAGAGTCTAACTATACTATCAAAAATGGATTCGAGTTAATAATCAAATTTATCTATCTTTCCTCACTTCATTGGAATATTTTCACAAAGCAAAAGCAGAAATTAAACTAGCTCAAGCCTGTCATGTTAGCAGACTCTCCAATTACCTGAAATCTGTTGCAATGCCTGACAAATTGGCTGATACGTAATCCAATCTGGTCAAGACTTGTCTAATAATGGTGTCTTGCCCCAAAAGTAAGATGTAACACCGTTATATTATCTTCAAATAAAACCTTAAAGTAATACGAAATTTTTTCTCTTAACCATTTTAAAATTCTTTAATAAAAATAATTTGCCCAAGTAAATTTCATAAATTTAATCTAACTAATGATACATCTCTATATATTCAAAGGTTAATTAATAAAAAACATATAAAATAATTTCATAAGATCTCACTAGCTAACAATATTTCTAATGTCCAAGTAATATTTTCAATTTGATCTTCTAGCTTTTAAGAAGACTAAACAAACTTATCAGTTACTCATGTGTAAAGAAAAGGTAGAAAGAGAATGAACAAATTACAGCTAAGCTAGTATAGGATCATACACTTTATCGGATCAAACATCGGTTTCATACATATCATATAGATAATTCAAAACATTTGTCAAATAATACATCAAAATATTTCAAAAATCAACATTATGTCAAATATTTTGTAGATCATAAATGAAAATCAAAATAGATCAATTCATTAATCATTGCAAAATATGTTACCATTCAAATATCATAATCAAATCAAATCATGAATCAATCTTTAAAATCATCATCATCATAAATCATCATTATCATTAGTTTATCATTAACTATGATCACTATTATAATCCGTAACATTGGCCATATCGATAATTTTATCCTTATGATCTTTACTAACTATTATAACCTGTTGGCCAAACCGTTACACTAACTACTATGACCCACTAGTCATACCATTTGATCGTTACTATGTTAACTACTATAACTAGTTTTGGTATCGATAATCTCACTTCTCAATATGTAAAATATGTAGCTATTATAAAATTATTCATTAAACATAAATCAATTTCTTGTTTCATTTATAAACATGATCCATCATTTATATAGCAAAACATAAAATAATCATATGCTCAGCCTATTTTCTAATATCGAAAATAAAGAAATAAATCTCATTTATTTAGAAACATACATATATACATAAGTTTCAAAACAAGCAAAGTGTGTAAGATTCTACTTATTTCCTTTCAGTTACACCACTTAGTTTTTCCCCCAAAATAATTAATAGGCTATTCAAAATCATTTCAATATAACAGATATTAATCAATCCACTTTAAGACCATTAACACTAAAAACAGCTAAGTTATATAAGGGTTAACTAACTAATTTTGGTAGCCTATGCTACTTTCACTAAAATGACCCTATCTTAAGATATCCAACTCAAAATTAAAAAATTTTTAGTACGTTAGAAATTAAACTCGATAAATTTTTTAACTATATATGGCCCACCTCGTAATTTCGTGTAGATTAATTGTAATAACTTTTGCAATCTATGTCATATGCTGCCATCAGATAGTATGTATATCTTCTAATAAAAATTATATATTTATTCATAAAAGACTCTAAATTCAATTCAGCTTGTTTAATCAAAAAGTAGACTAAAAAAAGCTTTTCAAACGTATATGGCCCACCTCATAATTTATTGTAGATTAATTGTAATAATTTTTGCAATCCATGTCATATGCTACTACCAGACAACATGTATATATTCTAATCAAAATGATATATTTATTCGTAAAAGACTCCAAATTCAATTCAGCTTGTTTCATTGGAATGTATACTCAATAACCTTTTTAAACATGTATGGCTCAATTCGTAATTCATTGTATAAAAATTAAGACAAATTTTCTAATTCCTCATTGCTGCTGTTGTCAGGCAGCCTATATATCATTAAGTAAAAATTAGACAACTCTTAATAGAAAACTTAGATTCGATTTACATTTGTTTCATTAGAAAGTAGATTCAGTAAGTTTTCCAACAATGTATAATACTTAAAGTAATAATTTATCCATTAATACAAATTCCATTTTGATTCACTTTTGCAAATCATAACATCTCATCCAAAAATAGAATTTCTCCTTCAATCTTTAGGATGAAAAAATATGAAAAAGGCATAACATATAGCCAATTGAAAGAACAATGTCTCAATATAACTTACACGATTTTAGTAAACTACTTCCTGTATCATATGCTAAGATCAAGGTATAAAATAATTTCAGTATTGAATATTTAAATTTCTTTACCTTATATATTCAATAGGCATTTTAGACTTCCAGAACCTAATATCAATCCTATAGTCAGCCAATTTGAAAATTTGTGTGAGGCTTATTAACATAAATAAAAAAACAGTATACCCAAGGGTACACAGAGAAAATCAACGAACTTGTCTATTGTAAACTAAAGGTTATTCCTAATTTTGATACTACTTTCCTGTTTCTTTCCATCATTTGGTTCTCAATAAACAAAATGATATCCAAGTTCTTTGAAAATCCCTAGAGCTGATGGTTGTTACTCAAGTTCATTTGGTTTTAGGACAATGCACCTGTTCTTCAATCTTATTTACTGATGTTTGAAGAAATGAACAATAATTGCTGTAAAACAACATAAAATCATTGTGCTACACCACCATTCTGTAATATAATCCATCAATCTAGGTCACGAATAAAAAGAATTGAGGAATTCAATTCACACAGTACCTTATGGGTGAATTTGAACATACCACTCTATCCTAATCCTTTATTAGCATGTATGATGTCATGTATATGCAATCACGCCAAATAGCCTTTTAAAAAGCTATCACAGGAACCCCTCATAATATGTGAATCGCAAAATCTTAGTACTTGATTCCAAAATCAATTATAAAATAACAAATAATATCAATATACATAGATATAATAATCTTATGCCATGTTTGGTATATAAGATTATAACTTGATAGGGTACAATGATATTATAAATATAATTAGATTAAATAATGTTATCTTGTTTTGTGTTTGCTATATGTAAAGATTAGGATAGGATAATTTATTTATTTGTCAAAATTGTCTTTATTCAAAGTTTATATAAATTATTAAAGTAATTTTTAAGGGTATAATTGAACCTGTAAGTTTAATCTATAAATTAAAAGTTATCCTCTCTACATTGAGAGGATTGAATAATCCTATACCAAAAAGATATTAATCCTCATTGCAAACCTTACGAATATTCTTCATATTCTATCAATAATCATATGTATCAAATATGACCTTAATCTACTATTTTAGTAGAACTACTCTAACACAGAGAGTCGTCTCTTATGAAGTCCAGTTCAACATCCAAATTTTTGTTTAGAAAACAATCTTTCCACCACCATTGCTCTTTATATAGTCTTCATCTTTGCTTTATAAACTCCCTATTGATGTCCTATTAGGATATAGAGCGAGAATTGTTCATAAGTGGGCTATCATTAATAGTTGGTTTTAATAATTTAATAAAATTGGTTGATGTGTTTACTCTTAATATGAGATAAGCATGAGAGTTTAAATAATTTAATGTGATTACTTAAATGTAAGATTTGCACATCTTACTAAATCAATCTGGTTTGAAGGTTTTATAGACCTTTAGTCTAGTAAGTGTTTGATGATGAGGCTTTAAGGGTTTTCAATTAAAATAGGTTTAAATAACTTTTTTTTTTTTTACTTTTATACGAGTTACGGTTACTGCTCATTGAGTGTCACCAATAAGAGAAGAGTGACAAGGAAGACCTAGGCACTTTAAGGATTGTTTTGCTTCGGTATATTTATCATGACCACCCAAATAAGTATAACGAATCTCTTTATTTGTTATGATGTTCTAATTATCAAACAATGATCTTGGGTTAATGTTTACATATGGTATCAGAGCTATCATTATGTGATATTAGGACCCTAAAATCATGATTTGTAATTGATTTTTGAACAAACAACATATTTAGGGTGAAATTACATTGTTGTCAAAATTTTAAATTTTTGTTCTTTATTTTTTGAAATTGATTTAGAATTTTAATTTCTCTTTAAAAAAAGATTAAAATTATATAAAGATCATTTTCTAATTCCTTATATCGGGAGAGAAATCAAGGTTGAAAATTTTTAGGTTTAAGTTTTAATCTAAATTCTCGTTTTGATTAAAACATCAAACATTTGATGTGTTTAATTCAAAATTGGTTCTTGAATCATGTTTCTCATGTGTTTTAAAGTTAAATCAAAGCATTTAATTTCATATTGTTTTAGATTGACCAAACAAGAAGAAAATAAAAAGAGGTCTAATATGTGTTTATGTAATTTGAAAATTTTTGACCAATTGATCTTATTTTTGTCATTTTTTTATACCTTTTTTTTCATGGGTTTGATAGAAAAATGGTTTTATTTTTTGGCACTTCAATTTGATGAAAATACCAAGAAAATGCATAAAAAATGATGAAAAAATACGAACAAACCAGAATAGGTAAAGAATTGTTTCAGTCACATTGAGTCAACCTAATTGGAGGTTAAAGAAGACCATTCCCCATGTTGAACAAAATCCATTAATAGTGGATGGCGCTTGTGGCACGTGTGGGTACATCTAGCATCCGTTTTTGCTTTAGTTTCTTTTGCTATACTTGAAATTTTATTTGTAATTTTTTTTGAAAATTTTAAACTAAATGAAATATTTGTTTGCATTCATTCATTGCTCATTAATTACTATATGTTATACACATGATTTTATTATTTTATTTTGTGATAAAATATTTTGATATGTTGGGAGTCTAATAATAGTAAGTATTCTTCCTAAATAGGCCTTGATATTTATGTACTCTCATGTTGAATTTTAAGTGCATAATTGATTTAGTAATTAAAAATTGATTTTAAAAAATATTCAAGATTCTAGTTTAAATTTAATGTACACTGCTTATAAGACCTAATTAGATACATTTAGGTTTAGTATCTTAGTTGGGATAGTCCATTGCATACATTATGGTTGAGTATGTAAACTGAGAGTTTTGGGCAATTAATGAAATTTTTCGATTTGAAAAAATCTCCATTAATTGATATTCATGTTTGGTTGTCAAAGTGGCTCACTTATTGAAATTAATGTAATGTTTTATCATTCTATGGTTATGTGATGGTTATTAAATTATCTTATGCAATTGATTGCCTAAAGGGGGTTAATGTATAGGGTAATTTGTTTTGGATATAAATTATCATGGTTGAAGTTGTACCAATCTACAAAATCTATCTGCTCGAAGGGGATATGTTTTTTGAAAGCTAGGACATTTTCATATTAGCTTTATGCGAAAAGTTTCTACTTGCATATTACATTCTTTATCCAAAATGGAGTTTGTGGTGATGCATCAAGACCTTTCAATAATTGTTAGTATATCATGAACTGTTGCTATATATTTTATGATATTGCCTATTTACTAATGTTGCATTTTTGTCTTAAATGTTGACTTTTATTGTCAATAATAATAAGCCACTATTAAAGTTCTTCACGGGTCTAATTATAAAAAATGGAATGAAGAGTTGAATTTTGCTTTGGTTATGAATGAGATAGACATAGCCTTACGTTTTTCAAAGCTTGCTAATTTTACTGATGAAAGCATGGCTGAACAAAAAGAATTTTTTCCCAAATGGAAAAAGGCAAATTGTATGCATCTATATGTCATTACTAGGTCTTTTTTTGAATACCTTTTGAGTGAGTTGGATACCACAAAATTGCTAGGGATCTCTATCATACTGTAGGTAATAAATAAGAAAAATCCAATAAGTGTAAAGCTAAGAACCTTATGAGTGAGCTTACAAGTATAAGGTATGACAGTGTTGAGAGTGTTAAAGATTTCATCATCAGAATAGTCCATATTCAAACCAAATTGACTTCTCATGAAATTGTCCTTCCTGATAAATTCATTGTTCATCATGCCCTTATTACTTACCTTACTTGTTGACTTTACTCAGATCAAAACTATCTATAATGCTAAGAATGAGGTTTAAAATGTTAATGATTTTATTTAAAAGAATGTCTCTAAGAAAAACTAGAGAAAGAAAAAGGTGAGGGTGTTTTTTTGGCTACATACTCCAAACATAATTACAAAAGAAATTATGGAAAATCTGGAAAATTTGTTCCTAATGCTCACAAGAAAGTTTAAGAAAACAAGGGACAAGGTAGTGGTCAGACTAAAAAGGTAAGAGGTTTTAAAGCCGTCATTAAGAAAGATGTTAAGTGTTTTTCCTGTAAAAAGAATGTCATATGAAACATGAGTACCCTAAATATCAAGCTTGGTTAAAGAAAAAGAATAAACAATAAGGTAACTCACTAGCTCTTATTTGTTTTAAATTCTATTTTGTCAGTGGCCCACCAAATTCCTTAATATATATTAGGCTATTTATCAAGAAATATATATTTAAAAAATTATTTAGTTATCGAAAACTTTCAAATTTTAGATGTAAGTATTATGGGATATGTAAATGCCTATATATATATATATATAATTTTTTGACGCATAAGAATTTACCACAAAAAATTAACTTACATGGATATCTACATGGATAATTTTTCAATTGTTAACAATAAAATCTAATTTAGATATATTTTTATTAAAAATAAATTTCCTAATAATATAAACATATTTTTTAAATTTAAAAATCTCAATTGTAATAATATATTATCTCTAAAATGGGTTTATAAAATAATTCTATTTGATAAGTTATTTAAATTCAAAATGAAAACCTATGAAATATGAAAATTTTTGTATAAATCTTGAATTAAAAAATGTCAATTCTAGAATTTTTCTTTTTTTTAATTTAATCATTTTTCAAGAATATATGTGGACCATAAATTTTGAATACATATTTCAATTAAAATTGATTAGATTTGTTTTTTACTATTTCAAATTTGAAAGATATGTTGTATTTTTTAATTCTCTTATCATTAGATTATTTTAAAAATTTAATCCTAGCCACAGTCACCAATCATTTTATCATTACCATTGCCAAGTTTGCGTCTAAATTAGCAATGAAAGGCATCGATGAAAATTTTTTGTTGTTTCATTCCAATCACAATCACCCATCATTTTATTATTTGAGAAGAATCCTAATTTGTAACTAAATCACTTATATGTTGTGACGTAATCAATTTTATTTGTGTTTCGTTAAATGATTTATAGGTAGAGCTAGAGATCCAACTGTTTAAGAAAAGAGCTAAGGACAAAGAACTTCTCTTTTATATTAATTGATCTTTATATTAATGTCGTTTTTTTTTTTAAATTAAGTAGTAATTTAGTAATTAATATTATTATTACATGTAGGAAAAACCCAAAAATTATTTGGGTATGAGACATCCTTTGAACTCTAAAGGTCAACACTAAGGAATGATTATCGATTACATGTATAACAACTTCAAGTCTCCTTTTAGGTTTTTTCATGATTGGAAAAGTTAACTATAAAACTATTTCATGTATTATACATTTCTGTCAGTTTAGTACTTTAAGAAACAAAATTATCAATTTGGTTCTTGAACTTTCATTTCGTCATTTACTTTGATACTCAAATTAAAGCAATTACTCAACTTGCCAACATGATATTAACATCTAATAAGATACTGACATGTGTCAAAAAGTTTAGTCACTACCATATCATCAATTACCGCATCAATACTAAAAAAATTCAAAAAAAATTTAAAAATCTAAAATATTTTTAAAAATTAGAAAAATTAAATAAATATGAAATCCTTTTTAATTATAAAAATAAAAAAAATATGAAAACTTAAAAAATTTCATAAAATCTCAAAATTTTAACAAAAAGTCCAAAAACAATCCAAAAAATTCTAACAAATTAAAAAAAAAAAAAAAGGTTCACAAAAAATAAAAAATCTAGAATATTTTGACAAAATTTGAAAATTTAAAAAAAATTAATTTTTCTTAAAATCTAAAATTTTATAAAATATTTTCAAAAATTATGAAAAAATTAAAATCATTTCAAAAATATGAAATATTCTAAGAAATTTACTAAAAATTAAATTTTTTTTTGAAAAATATAAAATAAAAAACTTAAAATTTTCATAAAAATCCATAAAAATTTTTAAAAATGTAAAAAAATCGCAAAATTTATAAAAAAATTAAATTTGTGTGATTAAAAAAATAAAGAATTTTCCTAATTTATAAAGATTACAACTATTTTAAAATTTTTAGATTTTTTCAAAAAAGTTTAGATCTTTTACTTTCAATTTTTTAAAATTTTAGAGTTTTTTTTTTAAATTTATGAAAACTTTATGCTTACTAAAATTATCATTTTTACGAAAATTTGAAAAAAAATTTTATTTTTGTAATAAAATTTTGAGATTTTTTTTGAATTTTTTAAGTTTTAATAATTTTTAAAAAAATTTTAAAATTTTTTGTTTTTGTTTTTTAAAATAATTTTTTAAAATGCTTAAATATTTTTAAAAAAATTTTAAAATTTTTTAGAATTTTTCTTTAAATTCGGATGTAATATTGATGATTTGACGTTGATTAGATTTTCTTAGCATGTGTTAATATCTTATTAAATATTTATACCACGTCAATAAATTTACAGATGGCGTTAGTCTCCGGTAACAAAGTGATGACAGAATGAAAATTAGAGTAACAAACTAAATATTTTATTTTTTTGGTGCCTAATTGATAAAATATGTATAATAAATGGGCCATTTTTATATTTAACCATTTTGGAAAGACCAACATTACCTTAAAAAGTACATATTACTTACCTTATATAGTTAAAATTATATCAATTAGTAATCAAATTTTTATTATTTATCTTAAATCATTCTTAATTAAATTAAATTATTTATTTTTAATATGCCACTTCATCATAAATACAAATGAATAGCCTTCAATGTGGTAGAGTATTGGTTTGAAGATCTATTTCACAACTTTTATTTTGTTTTGGTTCTCGTTTTAGTTTTTTTATTTGATCCATTTGTTTGTTTCTTCATTCTTTCATTTGTTTTTTATAACTGATTTTTTTATATTTTTCAATAAATCAAATTTTAATTTTAATTCATAAATGTTACTTATTGATGAATAATCATTAATAAAACTATCATGCATATTGCCAAAACCATACTAAGTTTCTGAAAAGCAATCAAATTCTTTGCTTTCTTTACAATTTTCACTTTTTAGGGATCTTATCTATCCGTGTAAATTATACCAAGATACAAAAGTTCTCATTCCTTTTATCAATTAAGTAATCAAATTTATAAAATTAATAACTTGTGAGTATGGGTATATTATTGACACCTCTAAATAGCAATGCTCTCCTTATTAATATGGCAGATTGGATACATCAAGTTCCAAACCAAGTAGATCAGGAGAGGTTCGATGTTTTTCTAACAATTGCTCGGGCTATTTGATACTCCATAATCAAATTTTAGGGACAGGAATGAGAAATATGGAAATTCTTACACTCAAAGGAATAATATATTCCAAACATAGGCTTACTATTTTCTGTAGGTTTTTTTTTTTCTTCAATCTTTTTTGGAGATCCCATTGTTTCTGAGACAGCAATATTTTTCTTATTGGTGTGTAGAGGTCATGGTTTCGGAGTCAAAACCCCCTACCGCCTAAAATTTTGTCTTTTTGTTTTATTAATTGAAAAAATGAAACCGTGTCAAAAGGTTACTTTGTATTTTAATAGTATATAAATAACCAAGTCTGCCTTCCTTACCCTCATTCTTATCTTTTTCTTATTCTACAACTACTTTTTCCATTCTTTCTCCTGTCATAAGCTACAACTACAATAAAAAAAGCCATTAATCTTTGTTTCCAGTTGGGAAATGGAGTTTGAGCAACCCATGTTTAGAGAAACAACGGAAGCCCTTAAATTGAAGGCAGCAAATGACAGTAAGACTTCAACCAGGGACAGGCATAAGTCACCAGGATCAACATGCGGTTCCTATGTTTCCAGCAAACACTTCCATGGCTCGGAAGCATTCAGGACTCTAGAGATGGGTGTGCCAAAGGTTGACTCCACCGAGAAAAAGCTGTCTTGGCTACGATCTCAAATCATTGGTGGTGATGCAGAATTTGACTCTCCTTTTGGAACTAGAAAACTTACTTACGCTGATCATACTGCATCGGGACGCCCTTTTCACTATATCGAAAACTTCATCGTCACCCATGTTCTGCCATGCTACGGTAAAGGTTTTTTTTCTTCTGATCTTCGATTGTGATACTCGGATTTAATTAACAAAAGTGATGGTGTCGTTTTCGAGTATAAGATACATACATATATATATATATATGGGGGTTTTAGTATTTGTCAGCTGATCTTGGTTGGTTCGTGCGTAGGTAACACTCACACATCTGACACTTATGTGGGGCACAGGACGACGAAAATGGTGCATGAAGCGTCAAACTACATTAAAAGATGCCTAGGCGGGGGTCAAGATGATGCAATTCTGTTTTGTGGCTCAGGCACTACGGCTGCTATTAAAAGGCTACAAGAAGTTATGGGGATTACGGTACCATCAATTTTGAGGGACATGGCAATAAATTGCTTACTTAATGAGTATCGATGGGTAGTTTTTATTGGCCCTTACGAGCACCACTCCAACTTGCTTTCTTTGCGTCAAAGCCTTGCTGAAGTTGTTGAAATTGGTTTAGATGAGATTGGGTTCATAGACATTAAAGCACTAAGAAAACAGCTTGAGCTGTATAAATACGCCAATAGGCCTTTGCTTGGCTCATTTTCAGCTTGTAGTAATGTGACTGGGATTCAAACAGATACTCGAGAGATTGCCAAACTTCTTCATGAGTACGGAGGTTTTGTTTGCTTTGATTTTGGAGAAAGGTACACAGTAAGAATTTTCATTTTTTGTTGTCAAGCTTTTATATTCGAGGTTGTCAGAATTTAAGCTTTGATTGTTAAAATTAAAAGTTTAATACTTTAATAACAGATCTCACAATTAATTATTAGCCAAGTTTACGTATTGTGTTAATGTTATAAAGCAATGAGAAGTCGATTTTTGATTGTGCTTATCATTTTGTTTTTGTGGATAGTGGTCCTTATGTGGAGATTGATATGAGGTCAGGGGAGATTGATGGATATGATGCCATTTTCCTAAGCCCACATAAGTTTCTAGGTGGCCCTGGATCGCCCGGCATCCTTTTAATGAGCAAGGCTCTCTACCAGCTAGGATCTTCTCCTCCATCAACTTGCGGAGGTGGAACTGTTAATTATGTCAATGGTTTCAATGAACAGGTAATTACTCTCAAATTGAAAATTAATTGATAATAAACGAAGAGATTTTTATTATATTTATGTGTTCTGATTAATCCAATTTAATGGATGAATGATTTTAATTTTTGTTCACCTCTCCACTATAAAATGGAAATTTGTATTTTCTTTACGTTTTTTCTTATTCTTGCTTATATATCCCATTTTGTAAGAAATTTGGGTTTCTTTCTTCAACTGAACGGCATAAAGAATGATTAGCTAGCTGTCACGAATTTTGGAGTTTAGAAATAAATTCCTGATTCAGATGGAGCTGGTTTAGATATAGACTAGTGAATGATAAGTGTCCAAAAATTTTTTTATTTTAATTACAATTTTAGAAGAAAAGAGATTTCCAACCAAATTTCTGAATGCGGGACGGTGTTAATAGAAAAATACTCTAGAGAATGATAAGTTTTCATGATATTAATCAGATTCATTCCCCAGCAATTAGGGAAGCAGGTATGAAATTTAATATGTGGTAAAATGGGGTATTTATTTTGCAGGACACAATATATGTAAGTGACATAGAAGAAAGGGAAAATGGTGGGACTGCTCAAATAATTCAGATTATTAGAGAAGCATTGAATTTTTTGGGTAAAAGAATATATTGGTTATGAAGTGAGTGCAAAGCAGGAGAAGTCGTACATAAATCAAGCACTGGGGACGCTTCTCCCAAACCAAAACATACGGGTTTTAGGAAATGCAAGCACCGAGACCCAGAGACAAGCCATACTGTCTTTCCTCATCTACTCCACAACCAACGATGGTAACAATGTTGACGAGGCAGAGGAAAAGGGGAGGGGACTTTTCATCTGGGGAGAGACTGGGAACAAGAGGGATAAACCTCTCCATGGCCCTTTTGTTGCAACCATCCTAAATGATCTGTTTGGCATCCATGCTCGAGGTGGGTGTGCTTGTGGTGGACCTTATGGCCACAGTTTGCTTGATATTGATCAGACTCGATCCCTTGCGTTCAGAGAAGCTATTAAAAGGGTATCAGTACAAAATTTTCCATTTTTTTTTTTTTTTACCAAATGAAAGAGAAGTAAACTATAATTGAACTTATCTAATGCCAGTTGCAAAGTTTGATTGCAGGGCTACATAGGAGCAAAACCTGGATGGACAAGAGTCAGCTTTCCTTACTACATGTCAAATGAGGAGTTTGAATACATTCTTGCGGCATTGGAGTTCGCAGCAATCTATGGCCAACGATTTCTTCCTCTATACCATTTCGACCTGAGAACTGGCAGCTGGACTTTCAAGAAGAAGGCGCTTAAGGACCAGGTAGGAAAGGAGAATAGTCGCGGCATCCATGTCTTGGCTTTGGCTAGTGCTTTTCAGACAATAAGCTTGGACCGTGACAAAATTGATGCAGGAAAGAATGATACTTCTATCATCCTTCAGTATGCATCATATTTGAAAAGTGCCAAACGAGTCGCTGCTCTCCTTCCCAAGTTTCCATCTCGAAGGAGGTTTCACGAAGCTTTAGATCTTAACCTCCTCCCTTTCAGAGTCTACCTATACTATCAAAAATTGATTCGAGTTCGTAATCAAATTTATCTATTTTTCCTCACTTCCTTGGAATATTCTCACATAGCAAAAGCAGAAAATTAAACTAGCTCAAGCCTGTCATGTTAGCAGACTTTCCAATTACCTGAAATCTATTGCAGTGCCTGACAAATTGGCTGATACGTAATCCAATCTGGTCAAGACTTGGATAATAATGGTGTCATGCCCCAAAACTAAGATGTAACACGGTTATATTTTCTTCAAATAAAACTTTAAAGTAATACAAAATATTTTCTTTTAATCCCTTTAAAATTCTTTAATAAAAATAATTTGGCCAAGTAACTAATGATACATCTCTATATATCCAAAGGTGAATTCATAAAATAAATATAAAATCAATTCATAAGATCTCTTTAGCTAACAATATTTCTAATGCCCAAGTAATATTTCTAATTTGATCTTCTACATTTTAACAAAGCTAAACATACTTATCACTTACTCATGTGTAAAAAAAGGGTAAAAAGAGAATGAACAAATTACAGCTCAGCTAGTATAAGATCATACACTTTATCAGATCAAGATTCGGTTTCATACATATCATATAGATTATTCAAAACATTTGTCAAATAATAATATCAAAATATTTCAAAAATCAATATTATGTCAATATTTTGTAGATCATAAATCAAAATCAAAACAGATCAATTCATAAATCATTGCAAAATATGTTATCATTCAAATATCGTAATCAAATCAAATCATGAATCAATCTTTAAAATCATCATCATCATAAATCATCATTATCGTTAGTTTATCATTAACTATGGTCACTACTATAATCTGTAACATTAGCTGTATCGATAATTTTATCTTTATAATCATTAATAACTATTATAACCTATTGGCCAAAGCTTTACACTAACTACTATAACCCACTAGTAGGACCATTTGATCATGACTATGTTAACTACTATAATCCGTTAGCTAAGATCGTATAACTAGTTCTAGTATTGATAATCCATTTTCTCAAGATGTAAAATATGTAGCTATTATAAAATCATTCATTAAAAATAAATCAATTTCTCATTTCATTTATAAACATGATCCATTATTTATATAGCAAAACGTAAAATAATCATACGCTCCCCTATTTTCTTATATCGAAATAAAGAAATAAAATTTATTTATTTAAAAACATACATATGCACATAAGTTTCAAAACAAGCAAAGTTTGTGAAATTCTACTTATTTCCTTTTGGTTCCATCACTTAGTTTTTCCCCAAAAATAATTAATGGGCTATTCAAAATCATTTCAATATAATAGAAATTAATCAATCCATTTTAAGACCATTAATACTAAAAACAACTAAGTTATATAAGGGTTAACTAACTAATTTTGGTAGTTTGCGCTACTTTCACTAAAATGACCCTATCTTAAAATATCCAACTTAAAATTAAGATTTTTTTAGTACGTTAGAAATTAAACTCAATAAACTTCTTAACCATATATGGCCCACCTTGTAATTTTGTGTAGATTAATTGTAATAACTTTTGCAATTCATGTCATATACTGTTGTCAGATAGGATGTATATTTTCTAATAAAAATTATATATTTATTCATAAAAGACTCCAAATTCAATTTCTCTTATTTCATTGAAAAGTAGACTCAAAAATATTTTCAAACATATATGGCCCACATCGTAATTTCTTGTGGATTAATTGTAATAATTTTTGCAATCCATGTCATACGCTACTACCAAACAACATGTATATATTCTAATGAAAATTATATATTTATTCATAATTTCGATACTACTTTCCTGGTTCTTTCCATCATTTGGTTCACAATAAACAAAATGATATCCAAGTTCTTTAAAAATCCCTAGAGCTGATGTTTGTTACTCAAGTTCATTTGGTTTTAGGACAATGCACCTATTCTTCAATCTTCTTTATTGATGTTTGAAGAAATGAACAATAATTGCTGTAAAATAGCATAAAATCATTATGCTACACCACTACTCTGTAATATAATCCACCAATCTAGGTCACCAATAAAAAGAATTGAGGAATTCAATTCACACTGTAACGTATTGGTGAATTCAAACATACCACTCTATTGTAATTTTTTATTAGCATGTATGATGTCATGTATATGCAATCATGCCAAATAGCCTTTTAAAAAGCTGTTAGAGAAACCCTTCACAATATGTAAATCGTAAAAGCTTAGTACTTGATTCCAAAACCAATTACAAATTAACAAATAATATCAATATACATAGATATAATCTTATGCCATGTTTGGTACATAAGATTATGACTTGATACGGTACAACGTTATTATAAATAGAATTAGATTAAATAATGTCATCTAATTTTGTGTTTGCTCTATGTAAAGATTAGGATAGGATAATTTATTTATTTGTCAAAATTATCCTTATCGAAAGTTTATACAATTTAAATTATTAAAGTAAATTTTATGAGTATAATTGAACTTGTAAGTTTAATCTTATAAATTAAAAATTATCCTCTCTACTTTGAAAGGATTGAATAATCCTATACTAAAAAGATATTAATCCTTATTGCAAACCTTATCTTTGTCTTTAGATACAAATCAAACTTGATATAGGATGATTATCATCGTATTTTATCAATAATCATATGTATCAAATATAACCTTAGTCTACTATTTTAGTGGAACCACTCTAACACAAAGAGTCGTCTCTTATGAAGACCGCTTCAACATCCAAATTTTTGTTTAGAAAATAATCTTTCCACCACCATTTCTTTTTATATAGTCTTCATCTTCGCTTTATAAACTCATCGTTGATGTCTTATTAAGATATAGAGCAAGAATTGTTCATAAGTGAGCTACCATTAATAGTTGGTTTTAATAATTTAATAAAATTGGTTGATGAGTTTACTCTTAATAAGAGATAAGCATGAGAGTTTAAATAATTTAATGTGATCACTTAAATGTAAGATTTGTACATCTTACTGGAACAATTTGGTTTAGAGATTTTGTAAACCTTTATCTAGTAAGTGTTTAATGATGAGGGTTTAAGGGATTTCAATCAAAATAGGTTCAAATCACTTTTTTTCTTTTACTTTTATGCAAGTTACGGTTACTGCTCATTGAATGTCGCCAGTAAAAGAAGAGTGAAAAGGAAAACCTAGGCACTTTAAGGATTGTTTCGCTTTGATATATTTATCATGACCACCCAAATAAGTATGACAAATCTCTTTATTTGTTAACAATGTTCTAAATATCAAACAATGAACTTGGGTTAATGTTTACGCATGGTATTAGAGCTATCATTATGTGATATTAGGACCCTAAAATTATGATTTGTAATTGATTTTTGAACAAACAACATATTTAGGGTGAAATTATGTTATTGTCAAATTTTTAAATTTTGATCTTTATTTTTCAAAATTGATTTAGGATTTTAGTTCCTCATTGAAAAAGGATTAAAATTATATAAAAACCATTTTCTAATGCCTTATATCAAGAGAGAAATCAAGGTTGAAAATTTTTAGGTTTAAGTTTTAATCTAAATTCTTGTTTTTATTAAAACATCAAACATTTTATGTGTTTAATTCAAAATTGATTCTTGAATCATGTTTCTCATGTGTTATAAAGTTAAATCAAAGCATTTAATTTCATATTGTTTTAGATTAGCCAAACACGAAGAAAACAAAAAGAGGTCTAATATGTGTTTATGTAATTCAAAAAATTTTGACCAATTGATCTTATATTTATCTTTTTTTAATACTTTTTTTCATGGGTTTGATAGAAAAATGGTTTTATTTTTGGGCACTTCAATTTGATGAAAATACCAAGAAAATACATAAAAAATGGTGGAAAAAATATGAACTGACCAGAATAAGTAAAGAATTGTTCCAGTTGCATTGAGTCAACCCATTTGGAGGTTAAAGAAGACCATTCCCCATGTTGAATAAAATCCATGCTTAGTGGGTGGCACATGTGGCACGTGTAGGGGGCTCATCTAGCATCCATTTTTGCTCTAGTTTCTTTTCACATACTTGGAATTTTATTTTAAATTTTTTCTTAAAATTTTTAAACTACATGAAATATTTGTTTGACATTCATGCATTGCTTAGTAACTATTATATGTTATACACATTATTTTATTATTTTATTTTATGATAAAATATTTTAGTATGTTGGGAGTCTAATGATAGTAGGTATTCTTCCTAAATAGGTCTTGATATTTATATACTCTCAAGTTGAATCTTAAGTGCGTAATTGATTTAGTAATTAAAAATTGATTTTTAAAAAAAATTCAAAACTCTGGTTTTAATTTAATGTACACTGCTTATAAGACCTAATTAGATACATTTAGGTTTAATATCTTAGTTGGGATGGTCCATTGCATACATTATGGTTGAATTTGTAAACTGAGAGTTGTGGGCAATTAATAAAATTTTTCGATTTGAAAAAATCTTCATTAATTGATATTAGTGTTTGGTTGTCAAAGTGGATCACTATTGAAATTAATGTAATATTTTATCATTTTATGGTTATGGGAGGGTTATTAAATTATCTTATGCAAATGACTATCTAAAAGGGGTTAATGTATAGGGTAATTTGTTTTGGAATATAAATCATCATGGTTGAAGTTGTACGAATCTATAAAATCTATCTGCCCAAAAAAGATATGTTTTTTGAAAGCTAGGACTTTTCATATTAGCTTTATGCAGAAAGTTCTTACTCATATATTACATTCTTTATCCAAAAAGGAGTTTGTGGTGATGCACTAAGACCTTTCAATAATTATTAGTACATCATGAACTATTGTTATATCTTTTACGATATTGTCTATTTACTAATGTTGCATTTTTATCTTAAATGTTGCCTTTTATTGTCAATAACAATAAGCCACTATTAAAGTTCTTCACGGGTCTATTTATAAAAAATGAAATGAAGATTTGAATTTTGCTTTGGTTATGAATGAGATAGACATAGCCTTACGTTTTTCAAAACCTACTAATTTTACTAATGAAAGCATTGCTAAACAAATGGAATTGTTTCTCAAATGGGAAAAGGCAAATTGTATGCATCTGTATGTCATTAATAGGTCTATTTTTTAATACCTTTTGGGTGAGTTGGATACCACAAAATTGCTAGGGATCTCTACCATGTTGTAGGCAATAAATACCATAAATCTAATAAGTGTAAAGCTAAAACCCTTATGAGTGAGCTTACAAGTATTAGGTATGACAATGTTGGGAGTGTTAGAGATTTCATCATGAGAATGGTCCACATTCAAACAAAATTGACTTCTCAAGAAATTATCCTTCCTAATAAATTCATTGTTCATCATGCCCTTAATGCCTTAATTGTGGAGTTCACTCAGATCAAAACTGTCTATAATGCTATGAATGAGGTTTGAAGTGTTGATGATCTTATTTAAAAGTTTGTCTCTAAGAAAGAAAAACTATAGAAAGAAAAGGGTGAAAGTGTTTTTTTTGCTATATACTCCAAATATAATTACAAAAGAAATTATGGAAAATTTGAG
This sequence comes from Durio zibethinus, assembly GCF_047325235.1. Classification (NCBI taxonomy): domain Eukaryota; kingdom Viridiplantae; phylum Streptophyta; class Magnoliopsida; order Malvales; family Malvaceae; genus Durio; species Durio zibethinus. Next base: position 7,979,120 of record NC_143185.1, read on the forward strand.
AAATTTCTTCCTAATGCTCATAAGAAAGTTCAAGAAAATAAGGGACAAGGTAGTGGTCAAACTAAAAAGGTAGGAGGTCTTAAAGTTGCCATTAAGAAAGATATCGAGTGTTTTTCTTGTAAAAAGAATGTCATATGAAACATGAGTACCCTAAATATCAAGCTTGGTTAAGGAAAAAGAATAAACAAGAAGGTAACTCACTAGCTCTCACTTGCTTTAAATCCTAATTTGTCAGTGGCCCACTAAATTCCTAGTAGATTGATAGTGGTGCAACTATTCATATTGCTGTTACCTTTGCTAGGATTAAAAAAAAAATGAAAGCTAATTAAGAAAGAAGCTAAACATAAAGTTTGAAACAATGCTGAAGTAGCCATTAATTATATAGGAACAATAGGCTTATATTTATAATCTGTTTTTGAACTTATTTTGGAAAATGTTTTTCATCACCTTCATTTATGAGGAATTTGATTTTAGTTTTTATTTTGGACAAACATGGTTATTATTTTGGCATTGGATATGGAAAAGTTGACTCGTTTTAAAATTCAAATGTTGTTGGTGAATTTAAACTAATTGACAATTTATACAAACTGTGCTTAGCCTATAATAATTAATATAGTTGCAATAATGTTGAAAAGATAGTGACTAAAAAATCTTTGAGTAAAGAAAATTCATTATTGATGAATTTAAACTAATTGACAATTTATATAAATCGTGCTTGGCCTATGATAATTAATATAGTTGCAATAATGTGGAAAAGACAATGTCTTAAAAATCTTTAACTATAGAAAAGTCTTTTGTTGTGGTGTAAAAGGTTGGGTCACATTTCTTATGAAGAAGTGCAAAAATTGATAAAAGAAAGTACTTTATCTTTCCTTGGTTTTAAAAAGTTAGACACTTGTGTTGATTGTATAAAATATATACTAACTAAAACTAAGAAAAATGAGGCAATTTATAATTTTGACCTTTTGAAAATTGTGTACACTGATAATAGTGGACTTCTTACATCTATCTTGTGTTGTAACAAATATTTTGTTACTTTTATTTATGACTATTTTCGCTATGGGTATCTTTACCTAATTGATGAAAATTGAAATGCTTTTAAAAAATTTAAAAATTTTAAACTGAGGTCAAGAAATAATTAGGAAAAGTTATCAAAGTCATTAGCTCTAAGGTGGTGAGTATTATGGTAGATATTGTGAAACTAGATAACATATGAGACCATTTTCTAAATATTTACAAGAATGTCAAATTTTCCTTAATATGCTATGCTTGGTAGTCTTGAACATAATGGTGTGGTCGAAAGGTAAAATCACACCCTTAAGGATATGATAAAGAGCTTATATGCAGGACTAATCTTCTTAAGTCTTTTTAGGGTAAAGCTATTAAAATCGCCTTGTATATACTTAATAGAGTACCTAGCAAATCTGTTCCTAAAACACCTTTTGAATTGTAGACTGGTAGGAAACCCCAATTGAACCATTCTAAATTTTGTGGACGTCTTATAGAAGTTGGAATCTATAATCTTTTGAAAGAAAGATTGAACCTAGGAATACTCATTGCTTTTCTTTAAAGTATTTAGATCGCTTCAAGGGATATAAGTTTTATTATCCTGTACGTGGAACTAAGTTTGTAGAGTCACATGTGGCAAAGTTTTTGGAACTAAATGTTGCTGATAAGAGTGTGATAGAGGCTATGGATAATCGTGAATCTATTAGACATATTTCTATCACTTTACATATAATACAGTGCCATATTATGCTAGTGGCCATTGAATGAAGAGATCGAGGCAATAGGACATAAACCTTTTTCCTACTAATGTACTTCAAGTTCAAAAGAACGATATTAAAATACCTTTTAGGAGATCTTCTAAACAAAAAAGATCCTCCATCTCTAATGATTATGTAATTTATCATTGAAAGAGTGACTATGACATTAGTCATGTTGTTAACCTTGTGACTTTTAGGGAAACTATTAGCAGTCTATAATTTAATGTATGGATGGATGCAATAAAAAATGAGATAAATTTTATGTCTCAAAATGGTGCTTAGGAGCTTGCTAAACTACTAAAAAAGTATAAATCCATTGGTTGTAAATGGGTGTATAAAACCAAGAAAGGTTCTAAGGGAAAATTTGAGATATTTAAAGTTAAATTGGTGGCAAAGTGATTTATTTAGAGGGAAATAGTAGATTATAATGAAATGTTTTTACCGATGTCTTCCAAAAATTCCTTTAGGATTGTTATAGCCTTAGTAGTACACTTTAACTTGAAGCTTTGTTAGATTAATGTAAAGACGGCTTTTCTCAATGGTGATTTTAGAGAAAATGTTTATATGGTGCAACCTAAAAGATTTCAAGAATTTGAAAAGAAGCATTTAGTAAGTTGACTTAAAAAGTCAATTTATGCCTTTAAATAAGCTTCTAAGTAGAGGTATCTAAAATTTGATAAGATAGTTACTTCCTTTGGTTTTGAGAAACATAAAGTTGATCAATAAATATATCTTAAAATCAAGGGGAGTAAATATATCTTTCTTGTGTTATATGTGGATGACATCTTACAGGCTTGTAATGATATTGGTTTGTTACATGAAATTGAGCAGCTATTATCTAAGACTTTGGATATGAAAAACCTTAAGAATGCATCCTTTCTTCTTGAGATTGAAATTCATAGAGATAGGTCTCAAAATTTGTTGGGACTATCGTAAAGGTCTTATATTAATCGTGTGCTTAGTAAATTTAACATTCAAAGCTGTAAGGCTAGGAATGCACTAATTGTGAAAGGTAATAGACTTAATCTTAGTTAACGCCCAAAGAATGATTTGGAGAAAGAATCCATGAAGAACATACTATATTCTAGTGTAGTTGGGAGTCTCATGTATGTTTAAGTTTGCACTAGGCTAGATATTGCTTTTGCAAAGTGAGTTCTTGAGAGATATCTTTCAAACCCTATTATGGATCACTGGGTTGCTATTAAGAAAGTGATTAGGTACTTGTAAAAGACAAAAAGCCATATGTTGGTATGCAAAAAGGTGGACAATCTTGAGATAGTAGGGTATATAAATTCTAACTTCACTAGTTGTTAGGATGACATGAAGTCCACTCCAGGGTATTTTTTTCATGTCGGCTAGAAGAGCTTTGTCTTGGAAACGTGTGAAACAAACACTCTTAGTTTTTTCCACTATGCAAGTTGAGTTTGTTGCATGCTATAGAGCTATTACATAGGCAATTTGGCTTATGAATTTTGTGTCAGGTCTTTGTATTATTAATTCCATCTCTAGACCTTTAAAGATTTATTAGGATAATAGGTCTGCTGTGTTGTTTTCTACGAACAACAAGAGCACTATTGCTTTAAACGTTTGGAGATAATATATTTTAAAGTTAAGAATTTTATGAAAAATGGTAAGATTGTTGTCAAACACATTAAGACTAACAACATGATTGTTGATCCTTAGACTAAGGGAATAAGACCTATAGTATTTGGTAAACATATTGAGAAAATAGGTATTTTGGGGTCTTTTGATGTAATTTATTATTAATAGTATATCATTTGTATTTCATACTCACAAATCACAGTTTGTCTCTATATTGGACTTTTTCCTTTATGCTTGGAATATCTATGTGATATTTAATTCTATGCTTGAATGATGAGAATTGTTGGTTGACATTTTATGTTGTTATTTTACTTTGTTAGTATATGCACACATGGAAAATTAAAGTTTATTATATACATTGTGAAATCTTAAGACTTGGGGTCTGTGTTAAGTATGACTATTTTTATCACTTGGATAACTAATAATCTTTTAAATATATATAATATATATTATATTACAGGATATATTGTTACATGATAAGGTTTGCTTACATTGATGGTTTTTCTTTTTGACATGTGATAAAATTCTTAAAATTTCTCTATAATGACATATAAGACATTTCTTAATTTTAGGCTATTTATCAATAAATATATATTTAAAAAATTATTTAGTTATCGAAAACTTTCAAATTTTAGATGTAAGTATTATGGGATATGTAAATGCCTATACATATATATATATATCATTTTTTGACACATAAGAATTTACCACAAAAAATTAACTTATATGGATATCTACTTGGATAATTTTTAAATTGTTAACAATAAAATCTAATTTAGATATATTTTTATTAAAAATAAATTTCCTAATAATATAAACATATTTTTTAAATTTAAAAATCTCAATTGTAATAATATATTATCTCTAAAATGGGTTTATAAAATAATTCTATTTGATAAATTATTTAAATTCAAAATGAAAACCTATCAAACATGAAAATGTTTGTATAAATCTTGAATTAAAAAATGTCAATTCTAGAATTTTTCTTTTTTTTTTTAATTTAATCATTTTTCAAGAATATATATGGACCATAAATTTTGAATATATATTTCAATTAAAATTGATTAGATTTTTTTTTTACTATTTCAAATTTGAAAGATATGTTGTATTTTTTAATTCTCTTATCATTAGATTATTTTAAAAATTTAATTCCAGCCATAGTCACTAATCATTTTTTCATTACCATTGTCAAGCCTGCGTCTAAAATAGCAATCGATGAAAATTTTTTATTGTTTCATTCCAATCACAATCACCCATCACTTTATTGTTTGAGAAGAATCATAATTTGTAACTAAATCACTTATATGTTGTGACGTAATCAATTGATTTGTGCTTCGTTAAATGATTTATTGGTAGAACTAGAGATACAACTGTTTAAGGAAAGAGCTAAGGACAAAAAAACTTCTCTTTTATATATATTTATTTTTATATTAATGTCATTTTTTTTTCAAATTAAGCAGTAATTTGGTAATTAATATTATTATTACATATAGGAAAAACCCAAAAATTATTTGGGTACGAGACATTCCTTGAACTCTAAAGGTCAACACTAAGGAATGATTATCGATTACATGTATAACAATTTCAAAGTTTGACGCTTCATGCACCATTTTCGTCGTCCTGTGCCCCACCTAACTGTCAGACGTGTGAGTGTTACCTACGCACGAACCAACCAAGATTAGCTGACAAATACTAAAACCCAATATATATATATGTATATATATATATATATATATATCTTATACTCGAAAATGACACCATCACTTTTGTTGATTAAATCAGAGTATCACAATTGAAGATCAGAAGAAAAAAAAACCTTTACCGTAGAATGGCAGAACATTGGTGACGATGAAGTTTTCGATATAGTGAAAAGAGCGACCCGATGCAGTATGATCAGCATAAGTAAGTTTTCTAGTTCCAAAAGGAGAGTCAAATTCTGCATCACCACCAGTGATTTGAGATCGTAGCCAAGACAGCTTTTTCTCGGTGGAGTCAACCTTTGGCACACCCATCTCTAGAGCCCTGAATGATTCCGAGCCATGGAAGAGTTTGCTGGAAACATAGGAACGGCATGTTGATCCTGGCGACTTATGCCTGTCCCTGGTTGAAGTCTTACTATCATTTGCTGCCTTCAATTTCAGGGCTTCCGTTGTTTCTCTAAACATGGGTTGCTCAAACTCCATTTCCCACCTGGAAACAAAGATTAGTGGCTGTTTTTATTGTTGTTGTAGCTTATGACAGGAGAAAGAATGGAAAAAGTAGTTGTAGAAAAAGAAAAAGATAAGAATGAGGGTAAGGAAGGCAGACTTGGTTATTTATATACTATTAAAATACAAAGTAACCTTTTGACACGGTTTCATTTTTTTAATTAATAAAACAAAAAGACAACGTTTTAGGCGGGAGGGGGGTTGGACTCCGAAACCATGGCCTCTACACACCAATAAGAAAAATATTGCTGTCTCAGAAACAATGGGATCTCTAAAAAAGATTGTAAAAAAAAAAAAAACCTACAGAAAATAGTAAGCCTATGTTTGGAATATATTATTCCTTGGAGTGTAAGAATTTCCATATTTCTCATTCCTCTCCCTAAAAGTTGGTTATGGAGTATCAAATAGCCCAAGCAATTGTTAGAAAAACATTGAACCTTTCCTGATCTACTTGGTTTGGAACTTGATGTATCCAATCTGCCATATTAATAAGGAGAGCATTGCCATTTAGAGGTGTCAATAATATACCCGTACTCACAAGTTATTCATTTTGTAAATTTGATGACTTAATTGATAAAAAGAATGAGAACTTTTGTTTTTCGGTATAATTTGCACGGGTAGATATGATCCTAAAAAAGTAGAAAGTGTAAAGAAAGCAAAGAATTTGATTGCTTTTCAGAAACTTAGTATGATTTTGGCAATATGCATGATAATTTTATTAATGATTATTCATCAATAAGTAACATTTATGAATTAAAATTAAATTTTGATTTATTGAAAAAGTATAAAAAAATCAGTTATAAAAAAAAATGAAAGAATGAAGAAACAAACAGATGGATCAAAAAATAAATAAATAAAAAGAGAACCAAAACAAAATAAAAGTAGTGAAATAGATCTTCAAACCAATACTCCCCCACACTAAAGGCTATTCATTTGTATTTATGATGAAGTGGCATATTAAAAATAAATAATTTAATTTAATTAAGAATTATTTAAGATAAATAATAAAAATTTGATTACTAATTGATATAATTTTAACTATATAAGGTAAGTAATACTTACTCTTTAAGGTAATGTTGGTATTTTCAAAATGGTTAAATATAAAAATAACCCATTTATTATACATTTTTTTATCAAATTGGCACCAAAAACATAAAATATTTAGTTTGGTGCTCTAATTTTCATTCTATCATCACTTTGTTACCGGAGTCTAACACCATTAGTAATTTAATTAACGTGGTATAAATATATAATAAGATATTAACACATGTCAATAAAATTTAATCAATGTCAAATCATCAATATTACATCCGAATTTAAAAAAAAATTTTAAAAAATTTAAGCATTTTAAAAAACAAAAACTAAAAAATTTAAAATTTTTTAAAAATTATTAAAACTTAAAAAATTCAAAAAAATCTAAAAATTTTATTATAAGAATTAATTTTTTTTTTGAAATTGTCATAAAAATGATAATTTTAGTAAACATAAAGTTTTCATAAAATTTTAAAAAAAATCTCTAAAACTTAAAGAATTTGAAAGTAAAAGATCTAAAATTTTTTAAAAAAATAAAAAAAATTTAAAATAATTGTAATTTTTGTAAATTAGGAAAATTTTTCTTTTTTTTAGTCTTAAAATTTTAATTTTTTTATATATTTTGTGATTTTTTTACATTTTTTAAATGTTTATGGATTTTTATTAAAATTTTAAGTTTTTTATTTTATATTTTTCCAAAAAAATTTAATTTTGAGTAAACTTCTTCAAATATTTCATATTTTTGAAAATTTTTTAATTTTCTCAAAATTTTTGAAAATATTTTATAAAATTTTAGATTTTAATAAAATTAGATTTTTTTTAATTTTCAAATTTTGTCAAAAAATTCTAGATTTTTTATTTTTTGTGAACCTTTTTTTTTTAATTTCTTAGAATTTTTTGAACTTTTTGTTAAAATTTTGAGATTTTATGAATTTTTTTAAGTTTTCATATTTTTTTAACTTTTATAATTAAAAAAGATTTCATATTTATTTAATTTTTCTAATTTTTAAAAATATTTTAGATTTTTAAATTTTTTTGAATTTTTTTAATATTGATGCAATAATTAATGATGTGGCACTAACTTAACTTTTTTACTAATGTCAGTATCTTATTAGATGTTAATGTCATGTTAATAAATTGAGTAATTGGTTTAGTCTGAGGTGTCAAAGTAAATGACAAAATGAAAATTCAAGAACCAAATTGATAATTTTGTTTCTTAAAATACCAAACTGACAGAAAGTATATAGTACATGAAATATTTTTATATTTAACATTTCCAAACACCAAAAAACCTGAAAAGAGACTTACATTAAAAGATGCCTAGGTAGCGGTCAAGATGATGCAATTCTGTTTTGTGGCTCAGGCACTACGGCAGCTATTAAAAGGCTACAAGAAGTTATGGCGATTACGGTACCATCAATTTTGAGGGACATGGTAATAAATTACTTAATGAGTATCGATGGGTAGTTTTTATTGGCCCTTACGAGCACCACTCCAACTTGCTTTCTTGGCATCAAAGCCTTGCTGAAGTTGTTGAGATTGGTTTGGATGAGAATGGGTTCATAGACATTGAAGCACTAAGAAAACAGCTTGAGCTGTATAAATACACCAATAGGCCTTTGCTTGGCTCATTTTCAGCTTTTAGTAATGTGACTGGGATTCAAACAGATACTCGAGAGATTGCCAAACTTCTTCATGAGTACGGAGGTTTTGTTTGCTTTGATTTTGCAGCAAGGTAAACAGTAAGAATTTTCATTTTTTGTTGTCAAGCTTTTATATTCGAGGTTGTCAGAATTTAAACTTTGATTGTTAAAATTAAAAGTTTAATATTTTAATAACAACTCTCACAATTAATTATTAGCCAAGTTTATGTATTATGTTAATATTATAAAGCAATGAGAAGTTGATTTTTTATTGTGCTTATCATTTTATTTTTGTGGATAGTGGTCCTTATATGGAGATTGATATTAGGTCAGGGGAGATTGATGGATATGATGCCATTTTCCTAAGCCCACATAAGTTTCTAGGTGACCCTGGATCGCCCGGTATCCTTTTAATGAGCAAGGCTCTCTACCAGCAAGGATCTTCTCCTCCATCAACTTGCGGAGGTGGAACAGTTAATTATATCAATGGTTTCAATGAACAGGTAATTACTCTCAAATTTAAAATTAATTGATAATAAATGAAGATATTTTTATTATATTTATGTGTTCAGATTAATTCAATTTAATAGATAAAAGATTTTATTTTTTGTTCACCTCTCTACAATAAAATGGAAAATTTTATTTTCTTTACCTTTTTCTTATTCTTGCTTATATATCCCATTTTGTAAGAAATTTTGGTTTCTTTCTTCAACTGGACGACATAAAGAATGATTAGGTAGCTGTCAGGCTTTTGGGAGTTTAGAAATAAATTCCTGATTCAGATGGAGCGGGTTTAGACATAGACTAGCGAATGATAAGTGTCTCTAAAAAATTTTTTATTTCAATTACAATTTTAGAAGAACAGAGATTTCCAACCAAATTTCTGAATGCACAACAGTGTCAATAGAAAAATACTCTAGAGAATGATAAGTTATCATGATATTAATCGGATTCGTTCCCCAGCATTTAGGGAAGCAGGTATGCAATTTAATATGTGGTAAAATGGGGAATTTATTTTGCAGGACACAATATACGTAAGTGACATGGAAGAAAGGGAAACTGGAGGGACTCCTCAAATAATTCAGATTATTAGAGCAGCATTGACTTTTTGGGTAAAAGAATATATTGGTTATGAAGTGATTGCAAACCAGGAGAAGTCGTACATAAATCAAGCATTGGAAAGGCTTCTCCCAAACCAAAACATAAGGGTTTTAGGAAATGCAAGCACCGAGACCCAGAGACAAGCCATACTGTCTTTCCTCATCTACTCCACAACCAACGATGGTAACAATGTCGACGAGGCAGAGGAAAAGGGGAGGGGACTTTTCATGTGGGGAGAGACTGGGAACAAGAGGGATAAACCTCTCCATGGCCCTTTTGTTGCAACCATCCTAAATGATCTGTTTGGCATCCAAGCTTGAGGTGGGTGTGCTTGTGCTGGACCTTATGGCCACAGTTTGCTTGATATTGATCAGACTCGATCCCTTGCGCTCAGAGAAGCTATTAAAAGGGCATCAGCTCAAAATTTTCAATTTTTTTTTTGACCAAATGAAAGAGAAGTAAAATATAATTCAACTTATCTAATGCCAGTTGCAAAGTTTGATTACAGGGCTACATAGTAGGAAAACCTGGATGGACAAGAGTCAGCTTTCCTTACTACATGTCAAATGAGGAGTTTGAATACATTCCTGCGGCATTGGAGTTCGTAGCCATCTATGGCCAACGATTTCTTCCTCTATACCATTTCAACCTGAGAACTGGTAGCTGGACTTTCAAGAAGAAGGCACTTAAGGACTTGGTAGGAAAGGAGAATAGTCACGGCATCCATGTCTTGCCTTTGGCTAGTGCTTTCCAGACAATAAGCTTGGACCGTGACAAAATTGATGCAGGAAAGAATGATAGCTCTATCATCCTTCAGTATGCATCATATTTGAAAAGTGCCAAACCAGTCGCTGCTCTCCTTCCCAAGTTTCCATCTCGAAGGAGGTTTCACGAAGATTTAGATCTTAACCTCCTCCCTTTTAGAGTCTAACTATACTATCAAAAATTGATTCGAGTTCATAATCAAATTTATCTATTTTTCCACACTTCATTGGAATATTCTCACAAAGCAAAAGCAAAAAATTAAACTAGCTCAAGCCTGTCATGTTAGCAGACTTTCCAATTACCTGAAATCTGTTGTAGTGCCTGACAAATTGGCTGATACATAATCCAATCTGGTCAAGACTTGTGTAATAATGGTGTCATGCCCCAAAACTAAGACGTAACACGGTTATATTGTCTTCAAATAAAACTTTAAAGTAATACAAAATATTTCTTTTTAATCATTTTAAAATTATTTAATAAAAATAATTTGCCCAAGTAAAATTCATAAATTTAATCTAACTAATGATACATCTCTATATATCTAAAGGTGAATTAATAAAAAAATTATAAAATCATTTCATAAGATCTCACTAGCTAACAATATTTCTAATGCCCAAGTAATATTTTCAATTTGATCTTCTAGCTTTTAACAAGACTAAACATACTTATCACTTACTCATGTGTAAAGAAAAGGTAAAAAGAGAATGAATAAATTACAGCTCAGCTAGTATAGGATCATTCACTTTATCGGATCAAGCATCGATTTCATACATATCATATAGATGTTGGAAAAAAACAACACCCACGTACAGCAACCACACACAAAATAACAAGCTCAAATCAAGAATAAAAATACACAAATATATTTAGTTCGGCCCAACTCAAAATGGCCTACTCCAAACCAAATCCACTATCAAATAAATCTTTACAATTGTGAGACTTTTAGAATGAGAAAAGTCTCCTAAAACTCCTTACTCAAAACTTAACCCAAAACCCAATTACACCCTTTAATAGCCTACTCACTTAGCTATTCTCTTGGTGTCTAACTCTTTGGGGTTACTAAACTAAAACCAAAACATCTTATTTATAAGGATGAAACCCTTTATACCTTTACTAAACTCCCGATGTGGGATACAAGACAAATTCAAACTTACTTAACTTTCGATGTGGGATTCTGAGATTCAAGGCAAATCCCAACAATAGATTATTCAAAACATTTTTCAAATAATAATGTCAAAATATTTCAAAATTCAAAATCAAAACAGATCAATTCATAAATCATTGCAAAATATGTTGCCATTCAAATATCGTAATTAAATCAAATCATGAATCAATCTTTAAAATCATCATCATCATAAATCATCATTATCATTAGTTTATCATTAACTATGGTCACTACTATAATCTGTAACATTGACCGTATCGATAATTTTATCCTTATGATCATTATTAACTATTATAACCTGTTGGCTAGAGCTTTACACTAACTACAATAATCGTTAGCATGACCATATGATCATGACTATGTTAACTACTATAATCTGTTAGCTAGGGTCGTATAACTAGTTTTGATATCGATAATCTCACGTCTTAAGATGTAAAATATGTAGCTATTATAAAATCATTCATTAAAAATAAATCAATTTCTCATTTCATTTATAAACATGATCCATCATTTATATAGCAAAACATAAAATAATCATAAAGCTCACCCCATTTTCTTATATCGAAAATAAAGAAATAAATTTCATTTATTTAGAAACATACATATATACATAAGTTTCAAAACAAGTAAACTGTGTAAGATTTTACTTATTTTCTTTCAATTTCACCACTTAGTTTTTCCCCCAAAATAGTTAATGAGCTATTAAAAATCATTTCAATATAACAAAAATTAATCAATCCTTTTTAAGACCATTAATACTAAAAACAACCAAGTTATATAAGGGTTAACTAACTAATTTTGGTAGCCTGCACTACTTGCACTAAAATGACCCTATCTTAAGATATCCAACTCAAAATTAAGTTTTTTTTAGTACGTTAGAAATTAAACTCAATAAAATTTTTAACCATATATGGCCCACCTCATAATTTCTTCTAGATTAATTGTAATAACTTTTGCAATCCATGTCATATGCTACTATCAGATAGTATGTATATTTTCAAATAAAAATTATATATTTATTCATAAAAGATTCCATATTCATTTGTGCTTGTTTCATCGAAAATTAGACTCAAAAACCTTTTCAAACATATATGGCCCGTAATTTCTTGTAGATTAATTGTAATAATTTTTGCAATCCATGTCATATTTTGCAGCCAAATAGCATTTATATATTCTAATCAAAATTATATATTTATTCATAAAAGACTCCAAATTCAATTCCACTTATTTCATTGGAATGTGGACTCAATAACCTTTTCAAACATGTATGGCTTTGTTCTTTAATTCATTGTATAAAAATTAAGAGAAATTTTGTAATTTCTCATCGCTGCTGCTGTCAGAATGCCTATATATCATTAAGTAAAAATTAGACAACTCTTAACAGAAAACTCAGATTTGACTTACATTTGTTTCATTGAAAAGTAGATTCAGCAAGCTTTCTGTTAGCCTTGAATTGATCCTTATTTTAAAATGACAAAAAATTAAAGCTAAATAAACTTCATCAAGATTTTGAAAAAGGATTTATTTAGTACATGTTCTTAAGTTTTATATTTTGGTACTAAATAAATAATACAATTTTCAAAGTTTAAACAAACCTTTCTTGGTGTCATATTTCTCAAACCAAATCTATCTTTAAAGATTATTTATTTGAGCTTAAATGAAAGTCCAATTGTTGTTTGTAAAGTGAAATTATTCATTTTGGACTTAATACAATTTGATAATATTGGTTTTGAGAAATAGATTAACTTAAGAAAGCTATTTTACAATAACAAAGTTTTCCAACATTGAACTTGTTTTTTTTTTTTTTTGTATTAATTCACAAAGTCGTAATATTTGAATTTTATATGGTTGGAAAGCTCTTTGAGTCTATTTCTAATGGATTAAATAAAACCAAAATCCAAATTTTCTAAGAAAAGATTTTGAATTTTTACTAGACACTCTACAATTGTCAGAAAAACTGCACAATGAGTAATTTTGAAAATTCACTATAATTCGTACATAGCGAATTAGGTGATGAACTTTATATGGATAGAAATAACTTTAAGTCTAGTTTCTAAATCTTCAAACGGTTTGTGATTTGGATTTGTATAACTCAAGATATGATCAAATTAGTGAGTAGAGTGCAGAATAGGAGATAACCACCCAACCACTGACAGGATCGATCCCCTCATGGACGGGATCGATCGGTTCTAGGCGAAAACACTCTAACGGCTACTTTTTGGTGTTTCCAATGGCTATTTTCTTCTCCCAAACACTTGCAATGACTATTTTCTTCTCCCAAACACTTTCAATGACTATTTTCTTCTCTCAAACACTTCTAACGGCTACCTCTTCAATTTCTCTATAAATTGGGCACTCCAACACACCAAGAAGATTGATGAATCAAGAGAGCAAGAGCCAATAAACTACATTTTCATTCTCTCAAAGAATCAATAGTTTTTAGAGCTTCAAAGTCCATATCTTTGTATTTATTGTATCCAATTTTTATTTGTTGTTCATTCATCATTTTCTTGTACTTAAACATAGCAAACATTTAGCCTTAGAAAGATTGTTCTATTGTTTGCAAAATTACCTTTGATAAACAAGGGTGGAAGAGAACAAGAGGTGAGGTATCTCTTGAGAGCTTTGTAGTGAGATAGGGTAAAATACTAAAAAGGGTAGAGGTTTCTATCTTAAGCCTTAGAAAGAAAAAGATAAGTTGTATTTTTAATTCAAGAATAGTGGATTGAAGCCTTGGTGTGAACAACCAAGAAGAGAGGACGTAGGTGCCTTGTGAAGAAGGATCGAACCTCTATAAATCATTGTATTCGATTTCTCTATCCCTATCTCCTTACAATTTATTGTTGTTTATATTTGATTTTAGATTCGTTAATTGTTATTGTTTGCATTATATTTTCATCAAAAGTGCTTATTGTTTTAATTTCCATTCAACTATATTGAAATTATTTGTTTGGGAAGAATTTGAAGAAATCCAATTCAACCCCCCATCTTGGATCACCATCTAACCTATAAAGCTAACAATTGGTATCATAGCTTTGGTCTCTTTTTGTAGGTTTAACCACCTTGAGAAAAGATCTTATGGCTCAATTTTGGTTCCAAGATGGTGAGGAAGTCCTTAAAGCTCCTATGATTGATAAATTTGAATTTTGTGAATGGAGAAGGAGGTTGAAGGTGTTCATTATGGCCCAAGATTTTAGAGTTTGGAATGTGATTGAAAAAGGACTTGGAACTCCTTCAAATGATGTAAAATACATGAGGTAAGTGATGGATGATGCTAAGGCCAAGTACTTACTGTATGGAGCTCTTGACTCCCACAAATTCAACTTGGTATCAAAGTGTTCAAACTCAAATGAGATATGGAGAAAGTTGGATGAGCTACATGAAAGACAAATTTCCAACCAACATCCAACATGTCTCATGGCTATTGAGGAACCAAAGGTAACCTCTAACTCTTGTGATTCAAACTCTTGTACTTTTGATGAGTTACAAGATGCTTACAATGATTTAGTAATTGAGTTTGAAAATATGCATTTGAAACATAAGAAAATGATTCAAAATTGAAAGTTGAAAATGATCTTTTGATGAATGCAAAAAATGTTTTAGAAAAAGAAAATGAAAAGTTGAAAATAGATTTAAAAACCTCTCTAAGTAGAAATGAATTTTTAGAAAAAGAAAATTTTTATTTGAAAAAGAAATTTGATGATTTGATGAATGAAAAACAAAATCTTTTAAAGAATTCATTTAGTACTAAAATGATTAAATGTAATTTTTGTAATTTTCATGGTCATACTACACATACTTGTCCTATTAGAAGAAAAGTCCTATTTAGAATTAGGCAAGTATGGGTTCCAAAAGGAACAAGAGACTTGGTGACTAACTCTCAAGGACCCAAAGCAATTGGGGTACCAAAAATAAAATGAAATTGTCTCTTGTAGGTGTGCTATAGCAAGGAGCCACAATGTGAGAATGAAGATTGAATACTCTAGACACACAATGGAGATGGGTAACCTCTAAACTTTTATTTGAAGAGAATTTGAATGTGGTTACCTATTTTTAATGAAATTTAAATGCTTGATTGATTATGCAAAATTTGGTTAACATTGATTACAAGACATATGTTGCATAATCTTGAAAAAATGTGAGCTTGCATTCAATATGCATTTATTTTGCTCTTAAGTATGTTTGAAATGCTTGTTGAAATTGTTTGTGGTGTTAAATTGCTAGAGCATACTTTTGTTGATAAATTTTTTATTGATTTGTGATTGTTAAACATGCTTATATGACCATGATGTTTAAAATTACCTAATTTGTTTATAATGCTTGAATCTTGTGATATATTATTTAAACTTGATTGTTATATTCTAAATTGTTATAACTCTTGATTTATGAATTTATGAACATCTTGTGCTTAAATTATAAATATTGTTGTTTGATTGTTCATATTTTGATTTCTTATGATATAATCTTGAAATATGCTTTAATTCTTTATCCTTATTAATTCAAGATTTATTTCTTCTCTTGTGTTGATGAATTGATGAACATTATGTGCTTAAGTGATATATATTGATTCTTTGTTCATCTATGTTTTTGGTCAAGATATGTGCTCATATGATAATTGGTTCAACTTGACCTTAATGCTTATGATTTGAAAATACTTAAATTTTTTATCTCTTGATTTTTAAAATATTTTTTATATACTTGCTCGTGTGCTAAATTGATTCATTAATTTTGTGAAATATTTTGGATCTTGTGCTCAATTGATATATCTCTTGATTTGTGATTTTGAATATGATGAACTACTTGCTTGTAAATGATATATGTGATTGGTTCATTTATTGTTCTTGTCAAGTGTGTGCATATATGATAAATGTGATTTTTCTTGACTTGACATGGTTGCAACATGACTTAAGTAAATGAATTTATTATGATGCCTATTTTTAGCTTAAGTCATTGTTGATTATGGCCTATAATTTATGTAGACATATTTATGCTTCTGTGCTAAAATTTTCTTGAATATCTTTTTGATGATAAATATGTCTTCCTTGAGTTTTTAGTTTTCATATGGCCTAAAATTTATTTTGGCATATTCTTTGGTGAGTTCTTAAATATACATGAATATTGAATATGTCTATTTTGTGTTCATGAATGATCTAAAAGGTTTGATTTTTGCACATTACATGAGAATTTTTGCTTTAGTGCCATTCTTGTGCTATTTGATGTTTAAATTGATATATGGCCTCTAGCTTAAGTATATATCTCCTTTGCAATTGGTAACTTGTGCTTAGTGAATAAATTTTCTTTTGCCTATAATGACTTAGAATTTGAAATTGTTTTCTAACAATTGGTATAATTTTTATCAATTGATTTTCTTGATGCTTCTAATGAAAATCCTTTGTCAAGAAATTTTTCTAAGTCTATGCTAGGAAAACTCGAAATGAGCATGAATGAGCCTACATTTTTGGAATTTCAAGTATAACAAGTAAAGCATGTCATCCTCATCAATCAAGCCTAGTTTTGCTCAAATAAAGTGGATTGGAGAATTTAAAGCCAAATGAGCACAACAACAAAGCTTGACATGGATGGAGGTAAATGTATCAACTTTATGATATGATGTACGATTTGAGTACATATACATGCTTGCTTTAATATGTGCAAATATATGATTTTGTTGTTGAATATATGAACACATTGCACAAATTAATCACCAAGCCACTTGGTAGATATTGTTATAACATTTTTGAAAGCTTGGATTGATTAATTCACCTTTATTGATATTCATGCCTAGTTCTTGATTGCTTCAATTAATAGTTTTTATTGCATGAATATTTGTTTGAATCTTTGGACATGGATATGAATTGAATATATTGATTTTTTTTTTATCTCTCAATTGCCTTGACTCATGGAATATGAACTTACAAATTTGAAATTTATATGCATATTCATTGATTGAGATCATTGAGATAGCATGTACCACATTATGTCTAAATGTTTGTATCTTTATTGGTATATTGCTATATGTGATTTGAAATACTTTTGCATATGCATGTATGGTTTTGATTGAAAAATATGTTTGAATTGTATTTATGTACTTGCATATGTTTGGATTAAGAATATTGCTTTGCATTGAAATAATTTAGATTATAATTGAATAATTATGTTTTCATTATTTCTTTGCTATAGCATATGTGCTCATCATGTTTGGAGAATCATGCTTGTATAATCTTTGTTATGACATGATGATAATTGAACCTCATTGCTCATTAGTACTTATGATTTATTATATACATATGAGCTTTTGGTTCTTGTTTGGATAGGATAGCTTATGAAAGATTACTATTATCATTTATGCATGTATTGAATAAATCTTTCATATTCTTAAACGATGTTTGTTCTATGAAGGTTGTTGAATAAAATTGCTAACAATTGGTATCAAAATTGCTAAAGATTTTTTTTTTTTTTTTGCTTTCATAGATGATTATTTATGTGCCTATCCTTGATATAGCTTGTACCTTTCATGCAAAATTATGTGTGCCTTAAATTAATTAATCCTTATTTTGAAAATGAGGAGAAATCTTATAATACAATTTTGCTTGATTTGTTTTGTAATAACAATTGGTATACTTCTTGATGACATATCTTTAACAATTGGTATCCATAACAATTGATATGAGCTTGTATGCATGTGCTTGAATTTATGCTTAATTGCTATTGATGTTTTAGGTTCTAAGCAGATCTTATGATAACATGATTTATGAGTAGATTGCATATCATTCATTATCCTTTGCCCATAAATTTCATGTAGTAAATTTGATGACTTGTGCTAAAATGCCAAATTTGGATACACTTATGCTTTTGTGCTTGAATACATGTATGTGAACTTTATTGTGCATATTACACTGGATTACATGCATTCAAAATACTCTTGATATTATTAGTATCAAGCATTCTGTCCCATGCCTTGAATTGATCTCTCTTTCTTTTGAAAAAGGGGAAAGAATTTAAAGATATTTCTTCTTATTGCAATTGATATAGAAATTTAAACATTTGGTATATAGAGCCTAAACAAAAGGGAGGAGAAATGTTTTATGAATATATTTGTTAATGATGCCTCTTTGTGTTTATTTGCTCATTAATATGCTCATGCCTTTTTGCTATGACAAAAAAGGGGGAGAAATATCATATAGACAAATTTGCTTGTGCTTGACATGCATATCTTTGATTTTGTTTATTTCATATATTTGACTAGCATATGTTTGTTAAGTTGTGTTGGATTAGGATGCATAAATTGAGGGAGAGTTTTGCCATTGGATTAGGATGCATAAATTGAGGGAGAGTTTTGCCATTGGATTAGGATGCATAAATTAATGGGGAGTTTTACCACGCATTGCTTAAGGGGAGTTTTCCAAAATGTCTTTCAAAATCTTAAATGTTTCAAAGAAAGTTTTTCATCAAGTAAATTTATCTTTAAGTTTTGTCATATAAAAAAGGGGGAGATTGTTAGCCTTGAATTGATCCTTATTTTGAAATGACAAAACATTAAAGCTAAATAAACTTGATCAAGATTTTGAAAAAAGATTTATTTAGTACATGTTCTTAAGTTTTATATTTTGGTACTAAATAAATAATACGATTTTCAAAGTTTAAACAAACCTTTCTTGGTGTCATATTTCTCAAACCAAATCTATCTTTAAAGATTATTTATTTGAGCTTAAATGAAAGTCCAATTGTTGTTTTTAAAGTGAACTTATTCATTTTGGACTTAATACAATTTTGATAATATTGGTTTTGAGAAATAGATTAACTTAAGAAAGCTATTTTACAAGAACAAAGTTTTCCAACGTTGAACTTGTTTTATTTTTTTGTATTAATTCACAAAGTCTTAATATTTGAATTTTATATGGTTGGAAAGCTCTTTAAGTCTCTTTCTAATGGATCAAACAAAACCAAAATCCAAATTTTCTAAGAAAAAATTTTGAATTTTTACTAGACACTCTGCAGTTGTCAGAAAAACTGCACAAGGTGTAATTTTGTAAATTCACTATAATTCGTACACAGAGAATTAAGTGATGAACTTTATATGGATAGAAATAACTTTAAGTCTAGTTTCTAAATCTTCAAACGATTTGTGATTTGGATTTATATAACTCAAGATATGATCAAATTAGTGAGTAGAGTGCAAAATAAGAGTAACCACCCAGCCACTGACAGGATCGATCCCCTTATGGAAGAGATCGATCGGTTTTGGGCGAAAACACTCCAATAGCTACTTTTTGGTGCTTCCAACGGCTATTTTCTTCTCCCAAACACTTCCAACTGTTACCTCTTCAATTTCTCTATAAATTGGATACTCCAACACACCAAGAAGATTGATGAATCAAGAGAGTAAGAGCCAATAAGCTACATTTTCATTCTCTCAAAGAATCAAGAGTTTTTAGAGCTTCAAAGTCCATATCTTTGTATTTATTGTATCCAATTTTTATTTTTTGTTCATTCATCATTTTCTTGTACTTAAACTTAGCAAACACTTAGCCTTAGAAAGGTTGTTCTATTGTTTGCAAAATTACCTTTGATAAACAAAGGTGGAAGAGAACAAGAGGTGAGGTATCTCTTGAGAGCTTTGTAGTGAGATTAGGAAAAATACTACAAAGGGTAGTGGTTTCTATCTTAAGCCTGAGAAAGAAAAAGATAGGTTGTATTTTTAATTCAAGAATAATGGATTGAAGCTTTGGTGTGGACAACCAAGAAGAGAGGACGTAGGTGCCTTGTGAAGAAGGACCGAACCTCTATAAATCATTGTGTTTGATTTCTCTATCCCTATTTCCTTACAATTTATTGTTATTTATATTTGATTTTAGATTCATTAATTGTTATTGTTTGCATTATATTTTCATCAAAGGTGCTTATTATTTTAATTTCCATTCAACTATATTGAAATCATTTGTTTGGGAAGAATTTGGAGAAATTCAATTCACCCTCCCTCTTGGATCACCATCTAACCTATAAAGCTAACACTTTCCAACAATATATAATACTTAAAGTAATAATTTATCCATTAACACAAATTCCATTTTAATTCACACTTGCAAATTATAGCATCTCATCCAAAAATAAAATTTCTCGTTCAATTTTTAAGATGAAAAAATATGAAAGAGGCATAATATATAGCCAATTGAAATATCAATGTCTCAGTATAACTTACACGATTTGAGTAAACTACTTCCAGTATTATATGCTAAGATCAAGGTATAAAATAATTTCAGTATTGAATATTTAGATTTCTTCACCCTATATACTCAATAGGCATTCTAGACTTCTAGAACCTAATATAAGTCCTAAAGTCAGCCAAATTAAAAATTTGGGTAAGGCTCATTAACACAAATAAAAAATGGTATTCCCGAGTGTACACAAACAAAATCAACCAACTTATCTATTGCAAACTTATGGTTGCTCCTAATTTCGATACTACTTTATTGTTTCTTTCCATCATTTGGTTCACAATAAACAAAATGATATCCAAGTTCTTTGAAAATCCCTAGAGCTGATGGTTGTTACTCAAGTTCATTTGGTTTTAGGACAATGCACTTGTTCTTCAATCTTATTTACTGATGTTTGAAGAAATGAACAATAATTACTATAAAACAACATAAAATCATTGTGTTACACCACCATTCTGTAATATAATCCACCAATCTAGGTCACCAATAAAAAGAACTAAGGAATTCAATTCACATAGTAACTTATGGGTGAATTCAAACATACCGCTCTATCTTAATCCTTTATTAGCATGTATGATGTCATATATATGCAATCATGCCAAATAGCCTTTTAAAAGGTTGTCACGGAAACCTCTCACAATAAGTGAATCACAAAAGCTTAGTACTTGATTCCAAAATCAATTATTAAATAACAAATAATATCAATATAATAATCTTATGCCATGTTTGGTGCATAAGAATACGACTTGATAGGGTACAATGATATTATAAATAGAATTAGATTAAATAATGTCATCTTATTTTGTGTTTTCCATATGTAAAAACTAGGACAGGATAATTTATTTATTTGTCAAAATTATCCTTATTCAAAGTTTATACAATTTAAATTATTAATGTAATTTTTAAGGGTATAATTGAACTTGTAAGTTTAATCTTATAAATTAAAAATTATCCTCTCTACTTTGAGATGATTGAATAATCCTATACCAAGAAGATATTAATCCTTATTGTAAACCTTATCTTTGTCTTTAGATAGAAATCAAATTTGATATAGGATGATTATCATCATATTCTATCAACAATCATATGTATCAAATATGACCTTAGTTTACTATTTTAGTGGAACCACTCCAACACAGAGAATCGTTCTTATTAAAACCGCTTCAACATCTAAATTTTTGTTTAGAAAACAATCTTTCCACCACCATTTCTCTTTATATAGTCTTCATCTTTGCTTTATAAATTTCCCATTGATATCTTATTAGGATATAGAGTGAGAATTGTTCATAAGTGGGCTACTATTAATAGTTGGTTTTAATAATTTAATAAAATTGGTTGATGAGTTTACTCTTAATACGAGATAAGCAAGAGAGTTTAAATAATTTAATGTGATCACTTAAATGTAAGATTTACCCATCTTACTAAGTCAATCTGGTTTGGAGGTTTTATAGACCTTTAGTCTAGCAAGTGTTTGATGAGGAGGTTTTAAGGGTTTTCAATTAAAATAGGTTCAGATAACTGTTTTTTTTTTTTTTTTACTTTTATACGAGTTACAGTTATTGCTCATTGAGTGTCACCAATAAGAGAAGAGTGAAGAGGAAGACCTAGCCACCTTAAGGATTGTTTCATTTTGGTATATTCATCATGACCACCCAAATAAGTATGACAAATCTCTTTATTTGTTTATGATGTTCTAATTATCAAACAATGATCTTGGGTTAATGTTTATGTGTGGTATCAGAGCTATCATTATGTGATATTAAGACCCTAAAATCGTGATTTGTAATTGATTTTTGAACAAACAACATATTTAGGGTGAAATTATGTTGTTGTCAGAATTTTAAATTTTGATCTTTATTTTTTGACATTGATTTAGGATTTTAGTTCCTCTCTAAAAAAGGATTAAAATTATACAAAGATCATTTTCTAATTCCTTATATCGATAGAGAAATCAAGGTTGAAAATTTTTAGGTTTAAGTTTTAATCTAAATTCTTATTTTGATTAAAACATCAAATATTTTATATGTTTAATTCCAAATTAATTCTTCAATCATGTTTCTCATGTGTTATAAAGTTAAATCAAAGCATTTAATTTCATTTTGTTTTAGATTGGCCAAACACAAAGAAAACAAAAAGAGGTCTAATATGTGTTTATGTAATTCAAAAAACTTTGACCAATTGATCTTATTTTTGTCATTTTTTGATTTTTTTCTTCATGGGTTTGATAAAAAAATAATTTTATTTTTAGGCCCTTCAATTTGATTAAAATACTAAGAAAATGTATAAAAATGGTGGAAAAATACGAACAAACCAAAATAGGTAAAGAAATATTCCAGTCTCATTAAGTCAACCTAACTAGAGGTTAAAGAAAACCGTTCCCCATGTTAAACAAAATTCTTGCATAGTGGGCGACACGTGTGGCATGTATGGGCTTGTCTGGCATCCATTTTTGCTCTAGTTTCTTTTAGCATACTTGGAATTTTATTTCTAATTTTTTTTGAAATTTTTAAACTACATGAAATATTTGTTTGACACTCATGCATTGCTCAGTAATTACTATATGTTATATACATTGTTTTATTATTTTATTTTGTGATAAAATATTTTGGTGTGTTGGGGGTTTAATGATAGTAGGTATTCTTCCTAAATAGGCCTTGATATTTATGTACTCTCAAGTTGAATCTTAAGTGCATAATTGATTTAGTAATTAAAAATTGATCAAGACTCTAGTTTAAATTTAATGTACACTACTTATAAGACCTAATTAGATACATTTAGGTTTAGTATCTTAGTTAGATAGTCCATTGCATACATTATGCTTGAGTATGTAAACTGAGAGTTTTTGGGCAATTAATGAAAATTTTCAATTTGAAAAAATCATCATTAATTGATATCAGTGTTTGGTTGTCAAAGTGGCTCACTTATTGAAATTAATGTAATATTTTGTCATTCTATGGTTACAGGATGGTTATTAAATTATCTTATGCAATTGACTTCCTAAAGGGGGTTAATGTATAGGGTAATTTGTTTTGGAATATAAATCATTATGGTTGAAATTGTACCAATCTTGAAAATCTATCTGCCCGAAGGGGATATGTTTTTTAAAAGCTAGGACATTTTCATATTAGCTTTATGTGGAAAGTTCCTACTCGCATATTACATTCTTTATCCGAAAAGGAGTTTGTGGTGATGCACCAAGAACTTTCAATGATTGTTAGTACATCATGAACTGTTGCTATATATTTTATGATATTGCCTATTTACTAATGTTGCATTTTTGTCTTGAATGTTGACTTTTATTGTCAATAACAATAAGCCACTATTAAAGTTCTTCACGGGTCTAATTATAAAAAATGAAATGAAGATTTAAATTTTGCTTTGGTTATGAATAAGATAGACATAGCCTTACATTTTTCCAAGCCTGCTAATTTTACTGATGAAAGCATTGCTGAACAAAAGGAATTTTTTCCCAAATGGGAAAAGGTAAATTGTATACGTCTATATGTCATTAATAGGTCTATTTTTTAATACCTTTTGAGTGAGTTGGATACCACAAAAATTGCTAGGGATCTCTACCATGCTGTAGGCAATAAATACCAAAAATCCAATAAGTGTAAAGCTAAGAACCTTATGAATGAGCTTACAAGTATAAGGTATGATAGTGTTAGAAGTGTTAGAGATTTCATCATAAGAACGATCCAAATTCAAACCAAATTGACTTCTCATGAAATTGTCATTCTTGATAAATTCATTATTCATCATGCCCTTAATGCCTTACTTATGGAGTTCACTCAGATCAAAATTGTCTATAATGCTATGAATGAGGTTTGAAGTGTTAATGATCTTATTTAAAAGTTTGTCTTTGAGGAAGAAAAACTATAGAAAGAAAAGGGCGAGAGTGCTTTTTTTACTACATACTCTAAACATAATTACAAAAGAAATTATGAGAAATCTGGGAAATTTGTTCCTAATGCTCAAAAGAAAGTTCAAGAAACCAAGGGACAAGGTAGTCGTCAGATTAAAAAGATAAAAGCTCTTAAAGCTGTCATTAAGAAAGATATCAAGTGTTTTTCCTGTAAAAAGAATGTCATATGAAACATGAGTACCCTAAATATCAAGCTTGGTTAAAAAAAAAAGAATAAACAAGAAGGTAACTCACTAGCTCTCGTTTGTTTTAAATCTTAATTTGTTAGTGGTCACCAAATTCCTAATAGGTTGATAGTGGTGCAACTGTTCATTTTGCTATTACCTTTGTTAGGATTCAAAAACAAATGAAAGCTAAGTGAGAAAGAGGCTAAACATAGAGTTTGAAACAATGTTGAAGTAGCCATTAATTATGCAGGAATAATAGGCTTAAATTTAGAATCTGGCTTTGAACTTATTTTGGAAAATGTTTATCATACACCTTCATTTAGGAGGAATTTGATTTTAGTTTTTATTTTGGACAAACATGGTTATTATTTTGGCATTGGATATAGAAAAATTGACTTGTTTTAAAATTTAAATGTTGTTGGTGAATTTAAACTAATTGACAATTTATATAAACTGTGCTTAGCCTACAATAATTAATATAGTTGCAATAATGTTGAAAAGATAGTGACTAAAAAATCTTTAAGTAAAGAAAATTCGTTGTTGATGAATTTAAACTAATTGACAATTTATATAAATCGTGCTTGGCCTATGATAATTAATATAGTTGCAATAATGTGGAAAAGATAGTGTCTTAAAAATCTTTAACTAAAGAAAAGTTTTTTTTGTTGTGGTGTAAAAGGTTGGGCCACATTTCTATTGAAGAAGTGCAAAATTTGATAAAAGATAGTACTTTACCTTCCCTTGGTTTTGAAAAGTTAGACACTTATGTTGATTGTATAAAATGTATACTAACTAAGACTAAGAAAAATGAGGCAATTTGCAATTTTGACCTTTTCAAAATTGTGTAAACTAATAATAATGGACCTCTTACATCTATCTTATGTGCTAACAAATATCTCTTAATACGAGATAAGCATGGGAGTTTAAATAATTTAATGTGATCACTTAAATGTAAGATTTGCACATCTTACTGGGTCAATCTGGTTTGGAGGTTTTGTAGACCTTTAGTCTAGTAAGTGTTTGATGAGGAGGCTTCAAGGGTTTTCAATTAAAATAGGTTCAGATAACTTTTTTTTTTTTACTTTTATATGAGTCACGGTTATTGCTCATTGAGTGTCGTAAATAAAAGAGAAGTGAAGAGGAAGATCTAGGCACTTTAAGGATTGTTTCACTTCGATATATTCATCGTGACCACCCAAATAAGTATGAAAAATCTTTTTATTTGTTTACGATGTTCTAATTATCAAACAATGATCTTGGGTTAATTTTTATGTGTGGTATCAGAGCTATCTTTATGTGATATTAGGACCCTAAAATCATGATTTGTAATTGATTTTTGAACAAACAACATATTTTGGGTGAAATTATGTTGCTGTCAAAATTTTAAATTTTAAATTTTGATCTTTATTTTTTGAAACTGATTTAGGATTTTAGTTCCTCTCTAAAAAATGATTAAAATTATATAAAGATCATTTTCTAATTCCTTATATCGAGATAGAAATTAAGGTTGAAAATTTTTAGGTTTAAGTTTTAGTCTAAATTCTTATTTTGATTAAAACATTAAACATTTTATGTCTTTAATTTGAAATTGGTTCTTGAATCATGTTTCTCATGTGTTATAAAGTTAAATCAAAGCATTTAATTTTATATTGTTTTAGATTGACCAAACACAAAGAAAACAGAAAGAGGTCTAATATATGTTTATGTAATTTGAAAAATTTTAACTAATTAATCTTATTTTTGTCATTTTTTTATACTTTTTTTTTCATGGGTTTGATAGAAAAATAGTTTTATTTTTGGGCACTTCAATTTGATGAAAATACCAAAAAAATGCATAAAAAATGATGGACAAATACGAACATACCAGAATAAGTAAAGAATTGTTCCAGTCGCAGTAAGTCAACCCAACTGGAGGTTAAAGAAAACTATTCCCCATGTTGAACAAAATCCATTAATAGTGGATGGCACTTGTGACACGTGTGGGCTCGTTTGGCATCCATTTTTGCTCTAGTTTCTTTTGGCATACTTGGAATTTTATTTCTAATTTTTTTTGAAAATTTTAAACTACATGAAATATTTGTTTGACATTCATTCATTGCTTAGTAATTACTATATGTTATACACATGATTTTACTATTTTATTTTGTGATAAAATATTTTGGTATGTTAGGAGTCTAATGATAGTAGGTATTCTTCCTAAATAGGCCTTGATATTTATGTACTCTCAAGTTGAATCTTAAGTGCATACTTGATTTAGTAACTAAAAATTTATTTTAAAAAAAATTCAATACTCTAGTTTAAATTTAATATACACTGCTTATAAGACCAAATTAGACACATTTAGGTTTAGTATCTTAGTTGGGATAGTCCATTGCATACATTATGATTGAGTATGTAAATTGAGAGTTTTGGGCAATTAATGAAATTTTTCAATTTGAAAAAATCTTCATTAATTGATATCTATGTTTTGTTGTCAAAGTGGCTCACTTATTGAAATTAATGTAATATTTTATCATTGTATGGTTACGGGATGGTTATTAAATTATCTTACGCAATTGACTGCCTAAAGGGGGTTAATGTACAGGGTAATTTGTTTTGAAAGATAAAACATCATGATTAAAGTTGTACCAAACTAGAAAATCTATCTACTTGAAAGGGATATGTTTTTTGAAAGCTAGGACATTTTCATATTAGCTTTATGCAGAAAGTTCCTACTCGCATATTACATTTTTTATCCAAAAAGGAGTTGTTGTGATGCACTAAGACCTTTCAATAATTGTTAGTACATCATGAACTGTTGCTATATATTTTATGATATTGCCTATTTACTAATGTTGCATTTTTGTCTTGAATGTTAACTTTTATTGTCAATAATAATAAGCCACTATTAAAGTTCTTCATGGGTTTAATTATAGAAAATGGAATGAAGATTTGAATTTTGCTTTGGTTATTAATGAGATAGACATAACCTTACGTTTTTCAAAGCCTGCTAATTTTACTTATTAAAGCATTGCTGAACAAAAAGAATTTTTTCTTAAATGGGAAAAGGCAATCTTATGTGTCGATATGGCAAAAGAATGAACAAGAAGGTAACTCATTAGCTCTTGTTTGTTTTAAATTCTATTTTGTTAGTGGCCCACCAAATTCCTTAATATATATTAGGCTATTTATCAAGAAATATATATTTAAAAAATTATTTAGTTATCGAAAACTTTCAAATTTTAGATGTAAGTATTATGGGATATGTAAATGCCTATATATATATATATATCGTTTTTTGACACATAAGAATTTACCACAAAAAATTAACTTATATGGATATCTACATGGATAATTTTTAAATTGTTAACAATAAAATCTAATTTAGATATATTTTTATTAAAAATAAATTTCCTAATAATATAAACATATTTTTTAAATTTAAAAATCTCAATTGTAATAATATATTATCTCTAAAATGGGTTTATAAAATAATTCTATTTGATAAATTATTTAAATTCAAAATGAAAACCTATCAAATATGAAAAATTTTGTATAAATCTTGAATTAAAAAATGTCAATTCAAGAATTTTTCTTTTTCTTAATTTAATCATTTTTCATGAATATATATGGACCATAAATTTTGAATACATATTTCAATTAAAATTGATTAGATTTGTTTTTTACTATTTCAAATTTGAAAGATATGTTGTATTTTTTAATTCTCTTACCATTAGATTATTTTAAAAATT
This sequence comes from Durio zibethinus, assembly GCF_047325235.1. Classification (NCBI taxonomy): domain Eukaryota; kingdom Viridiplantae; phylum Streptophyta; class Magnoliopsida; order Malvales; family Malvaceae; genus Durio; species Durio zibethinus. Next base: position 8,007,439 of record NC_143185.1, read on the forward strand.
TAATCCCAGCCACAGTCACTAATCATTTTATCATTACCATTGCCAAGTTTGCGTCTAAAATAGCAACGAAAGGCATCGATGAAAATTTTTTATTGTTTCATTCCAATCACAATCACCATCATTTTATTGTTTGAGAAGAATCATAATTTGTAACTAAATCACTTATAAGTTGTGACATAATCAATTGATTTATGTTTAGTTAAATGATTTACAGCTAGAGCTAGAGATCCAACCATTTAAGGAAAAAGCTAAGGACAAAGAACTTCTCTTTTATATACATTTATCTTTATATTAATGTCACTTTTTTTCAAATGGGCTATTTTTATATTTAACCATTTTCGAAAGACTAACATTACCTTAAAGCGTATGTATTACTTACCTTATATAGTTAAAATTATATCAATTAGTAATCAAATTTTTATGATTTATCTTAAATCATTCTTAATTAAATTAAATTATTTATTTTTAATATGCCACTTCATCATAAATACAAATGAATAGCCTTTAGTGTGGTAGAGTATTGGTTTGAAGATCTATTTCACTACTTTTATTTTGTTTTGGTTCTTTTTTTTTTTATTTGATCCATTTGTTTGTTTCTTCATCTTTTATTTATTTTTTATAACTGTCATAACATATAGATCCGTGAACCTACCGCTAGACTCAAAATGGAAAGGAGTTGCCACTAATCTTTTTTGGTTAGGTGTGATTGGCCACCTGATTAAAGTTGATCTATAAAACAGAGGTTAGGTTCTTGATTGCGCATGGGAAAGGTTATAGCACCCATAAAATGCCCATCAAAGGAATGGCACCAGTTTGATTTCGAATTATCCAAGCCTTGCTTATGATTTTCTATTTACCAAATAGTAAATTTTATATTCCCCCACCCTTTTTTTAGAATTTTTTTTAGAAAAGACAGAATAATTTTTTTCCTTCTTTTCTTTTTTTTTTCTTTTTTTGAAAAATATAGAATAATTTTTTTCTTTTTTTTTAAAATCAAAAAATCAAAAAATAAAATATGGGTAAAATAAATAAATTAGAAAAAAATCAAAAACTAAAAAGAAAATGTAAAAAGGAAAACTTACGGTCAGATCGGGTTGGGACGCGGTTTAGTGCGCAGATCTTTAGGTCGAAGCGCGAATCCTGGCTTGACGAAACGGTGTCATTATGGAGCAGTATAAAAAGCACATTTTAGCATTTTTTCTTAGAACCCTAGAGCTTTTCTCTCTTTACCCAAAAAATCTCTGACCTCTCTCTAAAATATCCACTGGAAAGTTCAACCGAAAACTAGAAATCCCATTGGTTTTTGAAAACTTCGCCAAAAAATTTAACTGAAAACTAGAGAATCTATCAATTTTTTAAAAAGCCACCGGTTCTAAAAACTTTGTCGAAATCTCGTCGAAAAATTCAACCTTCGTCGAAAAATTTAACTGAAAAGTTCAATGTTCTTCAAAAATCCAAAAAAACACAAAAAAAATTTGAAAAAAAAATAAAAAATTCAAAAAAATTCTCAGATGATTCTAAGCCCTTCCTGAACCTCTTACAACCTCAAATCCTTTTTTAGAATCCCAAAATCATGCCCAAAACTACAAATCGAACTTAAATCCCTATCCTCGAATCCCAGGAACCCTTACTGTCAAAATTTTACCAGAGCTTCCCTAACAATTTCCCTTGTGCTTTTTCTTGTATCTGTGCGTCCCTTTGTGTCATAATTAGTCTAATTTATAAGCAGCCTAGGATCAATTCAAGAAATAAATAAAATCAATCCCAGGCTTGATTCTTGGGATTGCATTATGTTCATATCAGATTTTAGGTCTAAAATTTTAGCACCCTCCTGCTTATACGATTTGGGCAATAAAAGTTTGACTATCATGGTTTTCGACTCTGATTTTATCATATGGGAATCAGAACAAAAATGAAAAGAAGAAGAGAAAAGAAAAAGAAAAAAAATGAAAATGAAAATATATAATAATAATAATAATAATAAATATAATATGGTATAATATAATATAACAGAAAAAAAAATCAAAGAAGAAAATATTGATAATAAATAATACTAATAATATAATAAGAAAAAATCTAATTGGACCTTAACGGGTTTCAATGGGCCTAAACGAAAATAGGCCTAGTTGGGCTCAACTCCCAGCAAGGCTCAAACCGAGATGTATCCCACTGAGATTGGATAAGAATGGGCCCAAATCAAAAAGGGTTTTTAACTGGGCTTAAGCTAGAATGGGCCCGATTGGGCTCAAATTGAAATGGGTGTCCACAGTTGCCCCTCTTTGCACATCTTTGTTAGACAAGGATGTTGCAAAGACCTAGACACCTACTATGGACTTGAATTCAAAAAATTACCTAGACTGAACCAAGGTCGAGAATAAATGATCGAAATGAAACCACGAATCATGTAACCAGGATTAAACCACGAGTTGAAATAAAGCGATCGGGATCGAATCGAGGTCAAAAATGAATGATTGGGAAGAAACCATGAATCATGTGATCGGGACGAAATCACAAGTCAAAATAAAGCGACTAAGACCAAGTCGAGGTCGAAAATAAATGATCAGGATAAACCATAAATCATGTGATCAGGAAAAAACCAAGAGTCAAAACAAAGCCACCAGGATTGAGTCGAGGTAAAAAATGAATGACCAAGATGAAACCACAAATCCTATGATCGAGATGAAAACACGAGTTAAAATAAAGTGACCAGACCGAGTCGAGGTCAAAAATAAATGATCGGGATGAAACCATGAATCATGTGACCAAGATGAAATCATGAGTCGAAATAAAGTGACCAAGACTGAGTCAAGGTCGAGAATAAATGATTGAGATAAAACCACGAATCATAAGAAATGATCTGTACTGAGCCAAGATTAAGGGAGTGGATAATGCAAATGTATGCCTTATCTAGGATGCAAATGAATCATTGATTGTGATACTAAGGCTTTTGTATTCTTGTTTTAGAAGAGAAACCTTCAGCTATTATCCTACATGTTCACTTTCACTGTACACTTTAACGAAGAAATTCCCTTTCACATTTGACATGAAAAGCTATTTTTCATCAATTTGGAGGTGCATCTTTGACAAAGAAACCATCTTTTATCAACCTGAAAGTATGTAAAGAAGCCATCAACCTAGATGCATTTTGGTAGAAAAACTTTTGCGTCCACATGTCTGCTCATCCAAAGAGAGCCATGTAAGTCTTTTTTTTTTTGGGTCAGCCTTTGCCTTTATCTTTTTCAACCCTTCAAAATAATACACTTCTTATGATTTTGTTCAATTATTAATCATTATCCCAATTCTAAAGTATGAAGATGCAAATTATGCATTTCTTCCATTCATGGTAAAGGAGAAGAATAATGTACAGGATTTAGAGAATGATAAGATGGCTTTTATTTCTATGGATAATCAATTACAAATACCGGTGTGAAGGAAGAATAATGTACAGGAGCAGCCATTTAGGGGTAATAGTGCCCCCAAAACAAATGATTAGATAATCATGACAATAAATCTCTGATCTCCTTCAAAAACTCAATTAAAACTTGATGCCCGAACATTTCAAAGCTCTTCAAAATTTACTGCCTATGATATGCCTTCCCTAGTAGTGCCAATTGAAGCCACCTTCGAATCTTTTCCTTTGGGTCCAAACTACCCTTCCACGTTTTCAATTTAACCTTTTTCTCTATTTTTTTTTATGGTTCAAACTGCTCTTTTCGGGTTTTCAATTTGACCTTTTTTTTTTTTTTTGGAAAATCAAGCAAAATACTTCTTTACTACGTCAGAGTTGACAGGACCAGGAAGTTTATCTCTATCCATTTTTGACAAAATCAAGGCTCCCTAAAAAAAAGCTCTTTTTACAACATAAGGCCCCTTTCAATTTGGAGTCCATTTTTCTCTATCATCATGATGACTTGGAAGACTCCTTTTCAACACCAATTCTTCCTCTTGAAATTATCGAGGTTTGACCTTTTTGTCATAAGCTCTCATCATTCTCCTTTGATATAACTAGCCATGACATAGGGCTGCTAACTTTCTTTCCTCGATAAAGTTCAATTGCTCATAATGTTCTCGAATCCATTCAACTTCTTCTAATACCACTTCTCTTAAGACCCTTAAAGATGGGATTTTTACTTCCACTGGTAGCACAGCTTCCATTCCATAAACCAAGAAAAAGGGAGTAGCCCCAGTAAAGGTACATATAGAAGTTTGATACACATGTAGAGCAAACGGTAATTTCTCGTGTCAATCTTTGTACGTTTTAGTCATCTTTTCCAGAATTCTTTTGATATTCTTATTCGTCACTTCTACTACCTCATTCATTTTTTAGCGATATCGGGCTGAATTATGGTGTTTGATTTTGAACTGAGTACATATTTCCTACATTATCTTGCTATTCAAATTCTTGACATTATCTGATATAATTCTTTCTAAAAGCCCATATCTGTAAATTATTTCTCTTTTGATGAATTTATAGACCACTGATCTAGTCACTGTCATGAATGAGGTAGCCTTAACCCATTTAGTGAAGTAGTCATTCATCACAAAAATGAATCTATTCCCATTTGAAGCCTTTGGTATGATAGAGTCAATGACATCCATCCTCCACATAGAAAATGGCCAAGGTGGTGCTATAACATGTAAAGCATTAGGCGGAGCATGAATCTTATCAGCATAAATTTAGCATTTATAGCACCTTCGAGCATAATTGATGCAATCTTTTTCCATCATCAACCAATAATATCTAGCTCGCACGACCTATCTCGCCATCATATGCCCATTTTCATGTGCCCCACATACACCATTATGCATATTTTTAACAATTCTATTGGCTTCAGATATATTTACACAACGAAGTAACACTTAGTCCTTGCCTCTTTTGTACAAAGTTTCCCTATCCAAAAAAAATCCTATGGCCAATCTTCGTAAGATTTTTTTATCATTTTCTGTTGCTTAATTTGGGTATTATTGATTTTTTAAATATTGCATGATATCCTAATACCAAGGGTGACCATCTTCCTCTTCTCCCAAGTTGGCATAATGTATTGGCATAACTTTGATATCCAATTTGATTGGCTAGATTTTAGCGGTATCACTATCTGTACCATGACGGCCAAGGTAGCCAAGGCTTCGCAATCTGATTTTCTTCCTAAGGATAGTGCTCAAAATGAATTATTTTAAACTATTTGCATAGCTCTAAAATTTATTTATGATAAGGGATGAGTTTTAAATCCCTTGTCTCCCACTCATCTTTGAACTAATAAATGACTAGAGCTGAGTCTCTAAACACCTTTAATATTTCAATCTTCCTACCTAAAGCCGTATGTAGCCCCATGACATAAGCTTCATATTCAGTGACATTATTGGTGCAGTTGAAATTTAATATTGTTGTAATAGGATAGTAGTGCTCCATTAGAGATATCAAAACTGCTCTGATTCCATGCCTCATGGCATTAGCGGCCCTATCAAAATATATCTGTCATGCTTCTTCATCATCATCATCTTCTTCTGATTCTAGAATGACCATCAATTCCTCATTTGGGAAATCAAACTTCATGGGTTCATACAGTAGCCCTGTCTGCTAAGAATTCAGCAATGATACTTCTTTTGATTGCTTTTTGACTTAAATATATTACGTCATATTCAAAAAACAACACTTGCTATCTTGCAATTTTTTCTGATAGTGAAGGTTTCTCAAAGACATATTTGATGGGATCTAATTTAGCTATGAGCAAAGTGGTATGGTACAGCATATACTGCTTGAGCCTTTTAGCCATCCAAGCTAAAGCATAATACATTTTCTCTAATGATGAATACTTGGACTCATACTTTGTGAATTTCTTGCTTAAATAATAAATAGCTTTCTCTTTCTTACTAGATTCATCTTATTGGCCCAGCACACATCCCATCAAACCCTCATATATCATTAGGTATAGAATTAGTGGTTTTCTTAGGATAGAGGGTGCTAATATTGGAGGGTTTAGTAAGTACCACTTGATTTTATCAAAAGCTTCTTGACATTGTTCATTCCACTCCCGAGATTATTCTTTCAAAGGAGTTTGAAAATGGGGTCACATTTGAAAAATGAACCAGGAGATATAATTTAATCTACCCAAGAAGCTGCGAACCTCTTTTTGTGTACTTGGTGAAGATAGATTTTGAATAGCCCAGATTTTATCTAGATCTACTTCTATCCCTCTTTCACTGACTATAAATCCTAGCATCCTTCTTGTTCTGGCTTCGAATGTACACTTAGCTGGATTCAATTTAAGTTGGAACCTCCGTAACCTTTTCAAATAACTTTCTGAGGCTGATTACATGATCCTCTTATTTTTGAAACTTGGTGATCATGTCGTCCACATACACCTCAATCTCCTTATGCATCATATTGTGGAAGAGTGTCACCATAGCCCTTTGATAAGTTACCCTAGCATTCTTTAGCCTAAAGGGCATAGCTTTGTAGCAAAAAATCCCTCACATAATGATAAGAGTAGTTTTTTCCATGTCATTTGGAGACATTTTTATTTATTGTACCTAGAGAATCTATCCATGAAAGAGAATACTAAATGTTAGGCCATATTATCCACCATAGTATCGATGTGCGATAAAGAAAAATTATCCTTAGGGCTAGCTTTGTTCAAATCTCTATAGTCTACACATATTCGTACCTTGCCATCCTTTTTAGGAATAAGTACGATATTAGCCACCCATTTGGGATACTTGTCTACTTGCAAAAAGCCTGCATGGAATTACTTTTTAACTTCTTTTTTTATTTTCAATAACATCTCTGATTTTATTTTTCTTAGCTTTTGCTGTATCGGTTTGCATTCTGGCTTCAATGGTAACTTATGCTCCACTATTTTAGTGCTGAGTCTAGGTATATCTTGGTAAGACCAAGCAAAAACATCCATAATTTCTTAGAGCAAATCCTCTAACTGCTGTTAGTCAACAACCGAGAGTAAAGTACCAATCTTGACTTCTTTCTTATTTTCGGGATCACCCAAATTGATCAATTCGACCACTTATTGATGAGGTTCAATGGATTTATCCTTCTATTCAATTAGCCTCATTAAATCTAGAGACAAAGTATATTTTTCAAAATCTTTTTTAGTACCAAGTTCATCGATATTAATTGAATTTTTAAAGTTAAACCCCAAATCATTGTCATGATTATCTTCGCATTCATTTGGGGATCTGAAAGTTAATAGAATAGAAAATATTGGTGAGAGATTTTAATGGTAGAATGAATGGAATGGAAGAAATGAACAAAATGCATGCTCCTACTTTTATTGAAATAATAAAAAATAAAAGGCCCAAACATGAGATTTCATCTTAATACTTTTGGGCATAAGCGATTAGGATATGTGGTTACATTGAAGGAAAATAAAAAACAATAGGCATTTGGATGACCCTCCAATTCTACAATTCATATCCTGACAAGCAAGGGTAAACCATAGCTTCCTCATTCTGGCTTCCATCATCCACCATATGAATGGACAAATTGGCAAAAGCTTCCTCCCACTTTGGTTCTTCTATTGCATCCTTTTCAACTTTTGGAAATATGTGTCCTCCAGAAGTGAAAATCTAATTTAAGTGGGGAAAAACTATCAATTTGTTCCTTGTCCTACTACTAAGGCTTGGTACTCCCTACATCTCATAACCTAATCCTATTTTACCGCTATTATCCTCAAGCTTTAGGAATTCTCTCATCCCTTGAAGGTTCTTGCCCAGAACGAACCCAATACTCCAACCCTTATTGACCATCTAATTAATCATAATTTGATTGAATTTAAGCCCTTTACCCATTGTATTAATAGGTTCAAAGGATCTGTATAAGCACTCTAATGATTTTTCTACCACTTTTACATATAAGGCATTTATGGGTCGGGTTACCAGTAAATCTTCCTCCTTGGCCACAATCACCAATTACCTTTTTATATTAAACTTGATTTTTTAGTGCAATGAAGAAGGAATGGTGCCTGCTTTGTGGATCCATGGTCTTCCTAATAAGTAGTTGTATGATGGAGAGATATCCATAACTTAAAATTTTATATTGAAAACACATTGACCAATCTGTATGGGTAGCTCGACATCTTTTAATACTTTTCACCTAGTCCCATCAAATGCTCGAATCACCATTTGACTATCCTAGATATGAGACATATCAAAAGGTAATTTTGCCAGAGTAGGCATAGGCATAACATTAATGGCCAACCCATTATCAACAAGGACCTTGGCTACTATGTGGCCCTTGCATTTGATAGTGATATGTAATTTCTTGGTATTTTTTATGCCTTCTAGTGGGATCTCATTATCACTAAAGGAGATAGAGTGTGGCACTACCAGATTGCCTACTAAATTATTCACATACTCCACGAAGACATTATGGGTCACATAAGCCTGATTCAAGGCATTACAATGTAGTTCAGAGTTCAAGATAAGTGATAATAGAAAAATTTTAGCTGACATCTTATTCAATTACTTTACCATAGAGTACTCATTATGTTTGATTAGCTTTAGGAACTCACAAGCCTCTTTTTCAGGCACAAGTTTTGATGTATCTTTCTCTGAGATTTTTGGTTCAGTTTGCTTCTCATTTCTTTTTTCTAATTTATTTAAAGTTTTTTTAGTATAACATCTCTCACTTCTAGTTATGCCCCTTACTTTTGTTATGTGAGTAGTTTCAGCTTTTAGCATATCTTTTTGTTACCCTTGAATTGTTACCCCACATTCATAATTCCAAGGTACTACTTATTGTTTTTATAAGAAAATGGGCATGAAACTTTGAGAGCTATTGGTTTGGGAACAAACTTATTCCCAGCTAATTATGGTTTCTTCTTACAGCGTATAATGATAGGTTTCGGCACCCACCTGTCTATTATAGCCACCTTGATGTCTTTTAAACCTTTCGACTCTTCATACAGCTTTATTTGGTAAGAGTTTATTAATTTCTGAACTTCACCATGAAACTGTTTGTAGGCATCAACTAAATGACTTGATACCCCACCATGATATTTATATATTTGAGTTGGGCTAGATTTTTTCACATAAGTGCATAGAGCCATTAATTGTATCATCCCAGCTTCATGTAAGGCTTCATATAGCTAGTTGAATGGCATATTAAGCTTTTTTACTCTTTTTTCACATGTTTTTTATCCGTGTCCAAAGCATTAATCGTATGACTGGGCAAAAGGTTCCCACTGACATTAGGTGTAAAACTTCCACTTGCATCAAAGCTTACCAACCCTTCCTTAATCAAATTTTATACCTTATAATTAAAAAAGACATAATTTTTAGTAAACTGCCCCACCACTCTGAAATGATAGTCGCAATAAGCATTAGAGTCATACCACTTGGGGTAAGAAGGTTCAAGTTATTTTTCAAGGATAAAAGCTATTAAATGGTTTTTGTAGAGCTCTTGATATAGCTCCATATAGCTCATAGGTATGGGGTTAAAGGTTGGTCTTTCTCTGGTTCGTGGTTCTCTGGTATTACCTGTGGCACTTAGTGGGTAAGTAGGGGACTTTGGAGAATATGGATAAGATGATCGAGTAGTTGATTGGTATGGGGATGTAGAAGTATAACTTATTGTGTGGTGGTATGTAAGGTAAACAGGCTGAGTATAGCTTATAAATTGCTACCCTTCTAGACTTATAGCTTGAGTCCCACTCTCTTTTTTCTTAAGTGCTCTTTTAGAAGACTTACCTCTTTTAAGCTACCTTTTTATGGTATTTTCGATGTTTTCTGCCAAAATCATAATGTTTGCAAAGTTCTTAGTCGCATTTCCAATCATCCTTTCATAATAAGGTGACTTTAAAGTACTCACAAATAGCATAATGATCTCTTTCTCTGTTAAAGAGTGTTGTACTTAAGCGGCCACATCCTGCCACCTTTGAGCATATTGCTTGAAAGACTCAAACATTTTTTCCATTGCTTATAGGGACAGATAATCGGGAGCCATGTCAATGATGTGTTGGTACTAATTAATAAAGGATCTGGTCAGATCTTTCCATGTCTTGATACGAGTTCCATCTAATTGGACATACTATCTAGCCTTAACTCCAGTCAAACTATCTTGAAATGCATGTATGAGTAATTTCATTACTAGCATGTACAACCATTTTATGACAGTACATGGTAATATGCATGATAGGACACTTGGTATCATCATACTTCTCAAATTTTGGTACTTTAAATTTTGATGGCATCACTGCATCTAACACTAGGCAAAGTCCCACTGTATCTATAGATCTGTAAAAATCTATTCCCTCTATAGCCTTTAACCTTTCTTCCAGCTTGTTTATAGCCTAATCAATTTTAGAATTTTCCAAGGGCATAGCTACCTATGGCTTTTTTTTTCCTTTATCTCATCTATAATAGAAAGTTGAATGGGCTCGACTGCTTTCTCTGCAAATACAAGATTATCATAGCTTTGGACATTTTCATGACCTAATGCATAAGTCATTCCTGGGTAGTTATACTTTGAAAGGCTGCCTTTTGAGGCTGGAAGAATGGTGTGGCTTGATTTTGTGGTAGGCCGTAGCTTGGAGGATATGTTGAATTAGTAGCTTCCTGTGAGGTATCTTTTTCCATTAATTTTCCTCTATTTATCTTTTCTAGGGCCTCTAGAATTTAGCTCAGTTTTTCCTCTAATGCTTCTTGGGCTTTTTCTATCTTTTTGAAGTAGCTGGCATTATCTTGTTCCATCTTCCTTGCTTGAACCCGAGTATTGTATTGATGAGTAGCTATTCTCGTACCTTAATACCATAATTAAAAATTCAATGATAATGCTATGGTAATGAATGCATGAATGAATGTGATGCAAAAGCAAGAAAACAAAAAAAAAATATTTACCCCTTGAAAAAGATCTAACAAAATAAACTTTCATTTATTCCACAGAGGTCTATTTTACATCAAACCTAATATTGTTCCTCTATATAAATGCCTAACTTGCTCATACTGGTCTTTGGCCTCCAAAATTAAGTTCAATAGTTTCTATCCATGCTCTCTTGCTGGTGTGATCAAAGCTCTCAGAGTTCCAGCCCTTTTTGCCATCTCACCTGCTTAGATCATGGCCTTGCCTATCTGAGCAGTAAGGTGTTCTATGTATTTTGTCTTCCCAACCCCTCTCTTTTGCCACATTACACCTTATAAGATAATTTTTTGTGTTGTTCTGTAAGGATTCTGACATGATTTTTTTGTTCCCTCAATTTTAATGTCAGAGTTAGGATGTGATTTGAGAGCCATTGATTTTCTTGCTCAACCTCTATGAAAGCATTTTCTATATGGTCGAGCTCCTCTTTTAACTCTTCATTTTTGTGAGCCAATTCAGTATTATTTATTTTTTTGGCTTGTACCTGTATACGCAACCTCTTATGCTCCTATTGTAACTCATTCAGCTCCTTTAGGGCGTCATTCTATTCCCTAATAATTTTTTGGGCCTTATTGTACTTTTTGGAAATTCTATGGGCTTGAACTTTGAGTTTCTCTGTTTTATTTTGCCATTGGTCCTTTTTTTCCCACAGCTTCAAGACCTCTTGTCTCAATTTCTCCTTATCCATCTCATGTTCTAATTTCGAAAGCTATTTATCAGACTCTTGACCCACTAGTAAGTGGTAATCCTGAGGCATAAATACAATCTCTTGACCTATCCTCTTTCGCCAAGTCAGATATCCCTGAGTGATCCTATCAGTGAATGGCCCTAAGCTTACTCTCTTAGGCTTCTTCTAGGCTTTGATTATGCTGTTAATCTTTTAGAAGGTTTCGAGCTCCCTATATGAGTAGTCAAACTGGCCGAGCTTGTGGGTTATGGGAATAAACTATTCAGCTCCGTGCTGCCTCCTTACCATTAATGGGGCATAACTTGTTAACCCCCATAGGCCTAGAAGTGGGACCCCTATCTCATCTCCACATTGGTAAAACATAGGTTCTCTGCCCATCCATAGAGTTAACCATTTTACTTGACTAGCAGTGAGTCTTTGTAACAGACATTTTCACTCATTTTGAGTTCTTGCCTCTGGCCAAGTGCTCTGACAGAATTTCCTAATCGAATTTCGAGTGTAGAGATAAAGTTTGGTAAAAGAACTTTTCTTGCATTCAAAATGGCTTTTCATCCATACATATGATAAGGGTATGCAACCTATGAAACGTGTTTTGTCTATCTGCCTATAAAAACTTAGAAATCTGATAGTTTCTACTAAAATAACTGGTGAAGGGTTACAACCTCTTTTGATTTGCTTAAACAGATCCATCATTTCTATCTCAACGTGTCCTAAGACCTTAGGGAAGATGACCAACTTATATATGGCTAGAGCAAATGCATTCATTCCCTGGTCATCATCTGGATGCTTGATAATGAAAGCTTGGAAGACCCCGTATGGAATACCTTTATGATCACTTTTTTTTCGAATGTATGAATCTATAGTCTCCTTTCCCACTCCTAGCATTTGGCTCAGTTTCCTATGACTCCTTGACTTGTATTTCTTCATGTATGTTCAATCTGGATATAATAGATGTATACCCATAATAGTTGAGTACTCTTCAATTATTGGTACCAAATCAATCTCATTAAAGATAAAACACCGGTAGGAAGGATCCTAAAATTGTATCATCACCTTGATTAGTGAGTAGTCAACCTCCACTAACAAGAGATATGCTATATGTTCAAACTTCTCACAGAAGGTTTCCTGCCTCGAAAGGGTCATACCACTCCATATGTCTGATAGGCTTTTCAAGCTGTTGTGTTTAAGAAGTAAGTGGACTTCTCTTGATAGTGTAGAGATGTGACCAAGTGGTAAACAATCCTCTTCTTCTAACTGTCTCCTTTTTGATTCAATCTTCACCTCTATGGGAGAATCACATTTGAACAACATAAAGGAGGTACAAACCTAATGTTCTATGGAATCCATAAGGATTTTTGCTGAAATAGTTTTGGGGCAAGAATATTATGCAATCTGCAAACATGTTCATGAATGTGTGGAAAAAGAAATAAGAAGAAACAAAGAAAATAGTTAGTCATTTCAATGAAATATAGGGAAAATATAGTAGTTAAGATAACAGCATGACCTAGAATTTTAGATTTTCTACAAAGAGTGGGAAATAAGGCTCTATCTACGGTTGGGCTTCTAAAGTCAATTATATGTGGTTTGGGCCACTTCTAAAAGGTTCCCAAATTGTTCCCTACATCAAGGTCTATTACAAACTAGTAAGGCACCTTAATCCTCACCCATCACAGGCTTTAATTGGAGAGGGTTCAATCTGAGTGGGAGTGTTTTGCAGGCCAATGCGGAGACATGAAATCTCACAAGAGCATACGTACTTCACTCCCTCCTAAAGATAGAGCTCGGGTGGAGGGCTTATGTTATGTACATACAAGTGAATGATAGATACAATAAGCATATATTTAGGCTAACATAGATACTGAATAATAAGTCAGACAAATAAATAATAATAAAGTAGATATAAGCAATGAAAAGAAGTAATTTCAAATTTGTTAGACAAGGCCTGGATAATAAGAAATCTTTTACCGGTACGACTCTTATTACAGTCCCCAGCAAAGTTGCCAAAGTGTCATAATGTATAGATCCATGAACCTACCGCTGACTTAAAATGGAAAGGAGTCACCACCAATCTTTTTTGGTTAGGTATGATTGGCCACCTGATTAAAGTTGATCAACAAAATAGAGGTTAGGTTCAGAAGTCGATTGCACATGGAAAAGGTTATAGCATCCCCAAAACGCCCATCCAAGGGATGGCACTAGTTTGATTTCAAATTATCCAAGCCTTGCTTGTGATTTTTTATTTACCAGATAGTAAATTTTATATTTTTCCCTTTTTTTAGAATATTTTTTAGAAAAGACAAAATAATTTTTTCTTTCTTTTCTTTTTTTTCTTTTTTTTGAAAAAGATAGAATAATTTCTTTCCTTTTTTTCTAAAAATAAAAAAATAAAAAAAATAAAATATGGGTAAAAATAAATAACTTAGCATAAAAATCAAAAAAATAAAAAAATAGAAAAAGTAAAACCTGCGGTCGGATCAGGTCGGGATGCGGGTCAGCGCGCGGATCATCGAGTCGAAGTGTAAATCCTGGATTGACAAAATGGCGTCATTTTGAAGCAGTATAAAAGCACCTTTTATCATTTTTTTCTCAGAACCCTAGAGCCTTTCTCTCTCTACCCTAAAAATCCTCTAACCTCTTTCTAAAATATCCATCGAAAAGTTTAACAGAAAACTAAAAATATCACTGGTTTCCAAAAACTTCATCGAAAAATTCAATCGAAAACTAGAAAACCCATTGGTTTCTGTAAAACCCATCGGATTCTTGAAACTTCATCAAAATCTCATCGGAAACTTCAACTTTCATCGAAAATTTAACCCAAAAATTCAATGTTCTTCAGAAACTCTGAAAAACCCTGAAAAATCTAAACAAAAACCCAAAAAATCCAAAAAATTCCCAGATGATTCTAAGCCCTTCCTAAACCTCTTACAACCTCAAATCCTCCTTCAGAAACCCAAAATCATGCCCAAAACTACAAATCGAACATGAAATCCCTATCCTCGAATCCTAGGAACCCTTACTTCCAAAATTTTCCTAAAGCTTCCCTAACAATTTCCCTTGTGTTTTTTCTTGTTTTTGTGTGCCCCTCTGTGTCAGAATTAGTCCAATTTATAGGCAGCCTATGATCAATTTAGGAAAAGAACAGAATCAATCCCAGGCTTGATTCTTGAAATTACATTTTGTCCAGATGAGATTTTAGGTCCAAAATTTCTGCACCTCCCTGTTGATACGATTTGGGCATTAAAATTTGACTATCAAGATTTTGACTCTGATTTTATCACGTGGGAATCAAAACAAAAATGAAAAGAAAAAGAGAAAAGAAAAAGAAAAAAATGAAAATATATAATAATAATAATAATAAATATAATATGGTATAATATAATATAATGAAAAAAAAGAAAATCAAAAAAGAAAATATTGATAATAAATAATAATAATATAATAAAAAAAGAAAATCTAATTAGACCTCAACGAGCCAGAATGGGCCTGAACGAGAATGGGCCTAATTGTGCTTGGCTCTCAATCGGGCTCGGACCAATATGGGTCCCACTAAGCTTGGATGAGAATGGGCCCGGATCAGAATGAGTTTTTAACTGGGCTTGGGCTAGAATAGGCTCAATTGAGCCCGAACTAAAATGAATGTCTACAATAACTGATTTTTTATACTTTTTCAATAAATCAAATTTTAATTTTAATTCATAAATGTTACTTATTGACGAATAATCATTAATAAAATTATCATGCATATTGCCAAAATCATACTAAGTTTCTGAAAAGCAATAAAATTCTTTCTTTCTTTACACTTTCCACTCTTTTGGGATCTCATCTATTTATGCAAATTATACCGAGATACAAAAGTTCTCTTTCTTTTTATCAATTAAGTAATGGAATTTATAAAATGAATAACTTTTGAGTATGGGTATATTATTGACACCTCTAAATAGCAATGCTCTCCTTATTAATATGGTAGATTGGATGCATCAAGTTCCAAACCAAGTAGATCAGGAAAGGTTCAATGTTTTTCTAACAATTGCTTAGGCTATTTGATACTCCATAATCAAATTTTAGGGAGAGGAATGAAAAATATGGAAATTCTTACACTCAAAGGAATAATATATTCCAAACATAGGCTTACTATTTTCTGTAGGTTTTTTTTTTTTTCTTCAATCTTTTTTGGATATCCCATTGTTTATGAGACAGCAATATTTTTCTTATTGGTGTGTAGAGGCCATGGTTTCGGGGTCAAACCCCCCTCCCGCCTAAAACTTTGTCTTTTTGTTTTATTAATTAAAAAAATGAAACCGTGTCAAAAGGTTACTTTGTATTTTAATAGTATATAAATAACCAAGTCTGCCTTCCTTACCCTCATTTTTATCTTTTTCTTCTTCTACAACTACTTGTTCCATTCTTTCTCCTGTCATAAGCTACAACAACAATAAAAACAACCATTAATCTTTGTTTCCAGGTGGGAAATGGAGTTTGAGCAACCCATGTTTAGAGAAACAACGGAAGCCCTGAAATTGAGGGCAGCAAATGACAGTAAGACTTCAACCAGGGACAGGCATAAGTCACCAGGATCAACATGCCGTTCCTATGTTTCCAGCAAACTCTTCCATGGCTCTGAATCATTCAGGACTCTAGAGATGGCTGTGCCAAAGGTTGACTCCACCGAGAAAAAGCTGTCTTGGCTACGATCTCAAATCATTGGCGGTGATGCAGAATTTGACTCTCCTTTTGGAACTAGAAAACTTACTTATGCTGATCATACTGCATCGGGTCGCTCTTTTCACTATATCGAAAACTTCATCGTCACCAATGTTCTGCCATTCTACGGTAAAGGTTTTTTTTTCTTCTGATCTTCAATTGTGATACTCTGATTTAATCAACAAAAGTGATGGTGTCATTTTCGAGTATAAGATATATATATATATATATATTGGGGTTTTAGTATTTGTCAGCTGATCTTGGTTGGTTCGTGCGTAGGTAACACTCACACGTCTGACAGTTACGTGGGGCACAGGAGGACGAAAATGGTGCATGAAGCGTCAAACTACATTAAAAGATGCCTAGGCGGCGGTCAAGATGATGCAATTCTGTTTTGTGGCTCTGGCACTACGGCTGCTATTAAAAGGCTACAAGAAGTTATGGGGATTACGGTACCATCAATTTTGAGGGACATGGTAATAAATTGCTTACTTAATGCGTATCGATGGGTAGTTTTTATTGGCCCTTACGAGCACCACTCCAACTTGCTTTCTTGGCGTCAAAGCCTTGCTGAAGTTGTTGAGATTGGTTTAGATGAGAATGGGTTCGTAGACATTAAAGCACTAAGAAAACAGCTTGAGCTGTATAAATACGCCAATAGGCCTTTGCTTGGCTCATTTTCAGCTTGTAGTAATGTGACTGGGATTCAAACAGATACTCGAGAGATTGCCAAACTTCTTCATGAGTACGGAGGTTTTGTTTGCTTTGATTTTGCAGCAAGGTACACAGCAAGAATTTTCATTTTTTGTTGTCAAGCTTTTATATTAGAGGTTGTCAGAATTTAAACTTTGATTGTTAAAATTAAAAGTTTAATATTTTAATAACAGATCTCAATTAATTATTAGCCAAGTTTATGTATTATGTTAATGTTATAAAGCAATGAGAAGTTGATTTTTGACTGTGCGTATCATTTTGTTTTTGTGGATAGTGGTCCTTATGTGGAGATTGATATGAGGTCAGGGGAGATTGATGGATATGATGCCATTTTCCTAAGCCCTCATAAGTTTCTAGGTGACCCTGGATCGCCCGGCATCCTTTTAATTAGCAAGGCTCTCTACCAGCTAGGATCTTCTCCTCCATCAACTTGCGGAGGTGGAACTGTTAATTATGTCAATGGTTTCAATGAACAGGTAATTACTCTCAAATTTAAAATTAATTGATAATAAATGAAGAGATTTTTATTATATTTATGTGTTCAGATTAATTCAATTTAATAGATGAAAAATTTTATTTTTGTTCACCTCTCTACTATAAAATGGAAAATTTGTATTTTCTTGACCTTTTTCTTATTCTTGCTTACATGTACCATTTTGTAAGAAATTTTGGTTTCTTTCTTCAACTGGACGACATAAAGAATGATTAGGTAGCTGTCAGGCTTTTTGGAGTTTAGAAATAAATTCCTGATTCAGATGGAGCTGGTTTAGATATAGACTAGTGAATGATAAGTGTCTCTAAAAAATTTTTTATTTTAATTACAATTTTAGAAGAAAAGAGATTTCCAACCAAATTTCTGAATGCAAGACTGTGTCAATAGAAAAATACTCTAAAGAATGATAAGTTATCCTGATATTAATCAGATTCATTCGCCAGCATTTAGGGAAGCAGGTATGCAATTTAATGTGGTAAAATGGGGTATTTATTTTGCAGGACACAATATATGTAAGTGACGTAGAAGAAAGGGAAAATGGAGGGACTCCTCAAATTATTCAGATTATTAAAGCAGCGTTGACTTTATGGGTAAAAGAATATATTGGTTATGAAGTGATTGCAAAGCAGGAAAAGTCGTACATAAATCAAGCATTGGAGAGGCTTCTCCCAAACCAAAACATACGGGTTTTAGGAAATGCAAGCACCAAGACCCAGAGACAAGCCATACTGTCTTTCCTCATCTACTCCACAACCAACGATGGTAACAATGTTGACGAGGCAGAGGAAAAGGGGAGGGGACTTTTCATGTGGGGAGAGACTGGGAACAAGAGGGATAAACCTCTCCATGGCCCTTTTGTTGCAACCATCCTAAATGATCTGTTTGGCATCCAAGCTCGAGGTGGGTGTGCTTGTGCTGGACCTTATGGCCACAGTTTGCTTGATATTGATCAGACTCGATCCCTTGCGTTCAGAGAAGCTATTAAAAGGGTATCAGTACAAGATTTTCAAATTTTTTTTTTCACCAAATGAAAGAGAAGTAAAATATAATTCAATTTATCTAATGCCAGTTGCAAAGTTTGATTGCAGGGCTACATAGGAGCAAAACCTGGATGGACAAGAGTCAGCTTTCCTTACTAAATGTCAAATGAGGAGTTTGAATACATTCGTGCGGCATTGGAGTTCGTAGCCATCTATGGCCAACGATTTCTTCCTCTATACCATTTCAACCTGAGAACTGGCAGCTGGATTTTCAAGAAGGCGCTTAAGGACCTGGTAGGAAAGGAGAATAGTCACGGCATCCATGTCTTGCCTTTGGCTAGTGCTTTTCAGACAATAAGCTTGGACCGTGACAAAATTGATGCAGGAAAGAATGATACTTCTATCATCCTTCAGTATGCATCATATTTGAAAAGTGCCAAACGAGTCGCTGCTCTCCTTCCCAAGTTTCCATCTCGAAGGAGGTTTCACGAAGATTTAGATCTTAACCTCCTCCCTTTCAGAGTCTAACTATGCTATCAAAAATTGATTCGAGTTCATAATCAAATTTATCTATTTTTCCTCTCTTCATTGGAATATTCTCACAAAGCAAAAGCAGAAAATTAAACTAGCTCAAGCCTGTCATGTTGGCAGACTTTTCAATTTCCTGAAATCTGTTGCAGTGCCTGACAAATTGGCTGATACGTAATCCAATCTGATCCAGACTTGTATGATAATGGTGTCATGCCCCAAAACTAAAATGTAACACAGTTATATTATCTTCAAATAAAACTTTAAAGTAATTCAAAATCTTTTCTCTTAATCATTTTAAAATTATTTAATAAAAATAATTTATCCAAGTAAAATTCATAAATTTAATCTAACTAATGATACATCTCTGTATATTCAAAGGTGAATTAATAAAAAAAATATAAAATCATTTCATAAGATCTCACTAACAATATTTCTAATGCCCAAGTAATATTTCGAATTTGATCTTTCAGCTTTTAACAAGACTAAACATACTTATCACTTATGTGTAAAGAAAAGTTAGAAAGAGAATGAACAAATTACAACTCAGCTAGTATAGGATCATACACTTTATCAGATCAAGCATCAGTTTCATTCATATCATATAGATCGTTCAAAACATTTGTCAAATAATAAAATCAAAATATTTCAAAAATCAACATTATCTCAAATATTTTGTATATCATAAATCAAAATCAAAACAAATCAATTCATAAATCATTGCAAAATATGTTACCATTCAAATATCGTAATCAAATTAAATCATAAATCAATCTTTAAAATCATCATCATCATCATAAATCATCATTATCATTAGTTTATCATTAACTATGGTCACTACTATAATCCGTAACATTGACTATATCGATAATTTTATCCTTATGATCATTACTAACTATTATAACCTACTAGCCAAAGCTTTACACTAACTACTATAACCTGTTGTAATGGTTTTATGTCCACTCGACGAATTTGAAAATGAAATAAAGAGAACAAAAAACAGAGTCGCCACCAATCTTTTTTGGCTAGATGTGATTGGCCACCTATTAAAACATGTCCTTTTAATAAAATCTTAAAATTAATTAAAATTTATTAAAAGGATAATTTTAAGGTCTATCCAACAATCTGGGTTCGAGAGTCAGTTATGTGTGGGGAAGGATTAGTACCCCCACAATGCCCGTTTAAAACGGTACCAATTGATTACATGTTATCCATTAATTTTGATAAAAACAGTCTTATTTTCGGTATTTGAAAAATAATTTCCTTGATTTTTCATTTATTAGTTTGAAATTGTTTTTTTATTTAATTTTATTTAGTGCTCAAATTTTATTCGAGAAAAACAAATTAGAACCTTTTTATTGAATTAATTCTTAAAATGTTTCATTACTTTGGTAATAATTAATTACATGTTATCCATTAATTTTGATAAAAACAGTCTTATTTTCGATATTTGAAAAATAATTTTCTTGATTTTTCATTTATTAGTTTGAAATTGTTTTTTTATTTAATTTTATTTAGTGCTCAAATTTTATTCGAGAAAAACAAATTAGAACCTTTTTATTGAATTAATTCTTAAAATGTTTCAGTACTTTGGTAACATTAGAAGAACTTTTTCTCACCTAGAGATTTCTTAAGCATCGCTCCTCGGAATACTTTAGAATCTCATCTTCAGAGGTCCGAATTTATTTTCCATAAAAAAAATTATGTCGTGCATGTAATGCAAATGCTAACATGTTGATGTATATATTTTATTTTACTCTTTAGAAATTTTATTAATTTTTATTTTTATTTAAATCTTTGAAGTAAAGAGGAAGTTTTATGATATTGAAGATTTTCTATAAATATTTCAATACACTGATAATATTTAAAAAAATTTTCTCACCTAGGGACTTCGTAAAGCATCACTACTTAAAATATCTTTAGAGTCCCGTCATCGGATAAAATTTTCTCTTTCCTTATTTTTTTTTATCACCTTATTTTTTAGTTTATTAGTTAATTTTAATTTTATTAATAAAAAATTTTTTTATTCTATTGAAAACTTTTTATAAATACTCCAATATACTAGTAGTATTTAAAAAAAATCTTCTCACCTAGAGATTTTGTAAGTATTACTACTCGGAGTGTTTTTGAATCTCATCCTTGGATAAAATTTTTTTTTTTTACATTTTAAATTATTATTTTTTATTAACTAATTTTTATCAATTATTGTATATTTTTCTTTATTCTTGTTCATTAAAATTTTGATAAGTTTATGTTTAGTACTTTTTTAAATTAATTAAATTAAAAATATTTTATGTTTTCTACAATTTCTTTTATTTTATATGAAAATTTTATACAAAAATAAATTAAAAATAACCAAAAAATCATAAATTAAATAATAGAAATATATAAAAAAATTGAGCGAAAAAAATAAAAAAATAAAATGTTACGGTGAAAATACCTAAAATGCCCCTAGTCAACACCAATCAAAGATTCGAAACGGCTCAGTCAACTCGGTCAATTGGCTTGAACCTATAGTCAATGGCTTAGTTAGCTTGGCTTGGGTATACGGCTCAGCTCTGTTCTTGGCTGGGCTCGGTGGCTTGGCTACCACTTAATCAAAAGGACGTCGTTTTGATTTCATTATAAATAGTCCCTAAAACACCCCCACTCTTTCATTTTTTCCTTTCTTCTCCTTCTCTATTCTTTCTTTCTCTGTCCTCTAAAATTTTTCTTCTTTCTCCTTCCCAATTTTCAGCAATCTTGTTGCCACCGACCGCCACTGCTGGTCACCGATGCCATCACCGACCACCGTTGGTTGTGTCGAAAAAATTCCCAAAAAATACCTACAAAATTGTTTTCGACCCCCTGAACTCAAATCCAACCTCTATTTCATGAGAAACGGCTTTGAACAATGTAGATCGAGGCCCAAAGTTTTCGGTCAGAATGAAAAAAAAAAATATTTTGTGTTTTTGGCACTAAGATCCCCGCTACCAAGGGTTTTTTTTTTTTTTTGGTTTGTGTTGTTTTTTTGGCTTGGTTTTCTTGGCTTTTTAACAAAGTTTTTTTTTTGAATCGATTTTTTGTTTTTCAGTGATTTATTTTGCAGAGGTTTTCCTCTCTTTTTTTTTTTGTTATGAGTTTTCGTGGCTATATTTATAAAGCAAAAACAAGATTAAAATCCTGAAAAGTTTGGGATTTGTGGGACTATGGCTAGTGGCTATCATGATGGTTGTCGGTGGCTATTAGGCGGCTACCGATGGCTGTCAGGCAACTACCAGAAAAGTTGCCAGATAAGAAAAGAAAAGAAAAAATAAAATAAAACAAAATGGATGTCTTCAGCTGCCCCTCTTTCCTTATTTCTGAGAATCAAGAATAAAGCAAAGACTAAAAGACAACCATTTTGTTCAAGCAAAGACAAAGCATTGAACACAGTTTTTTTTTCTTTTTTTTTTTTGAAATTTTGAAAAGTTTCTCTAAGCAGAGGCTTAATTTTTTTCCAAATTTAAAAGGGTTTTTCTCAGCAAAGGTTCAACGACTTTTGAAAATTTTGAGAAGGCTCCTCTAAGCAAAGGCTCAACAACTTTAAACAATTTAAAGAGGCTCCTCTAAGCTTAGGCTCAATGACTTTTAAAAATATAAATGGCTCATCTAAGCAAAAGCTCAACAACTTTAAAAAATTTAAAGAGGCTCCTTTAAGCAGAGGCTTAATAACTTTTAAAAATATAAATGGCTCCTCTAAGCAAAGGCTCAACAACTTTAAAAATTCATATTGAAAAAGCTCTTCTAAACAGAGGCTCAACAACTTTAAAATTCTCATCTTAAAAAAGCTCCTCTAAACAGAGGCTCAACAACATTAAAATTTTCATCTTAGAAAAGCTCCTCTAAGTAGAGGCTCAATAACTTTAAAAATCTCATCTTGAAAAAGCTCCTCTTGAAAAAGCTCCTCTAAGCAGAGGCTCAACAACTTTAAAATTCATCATCTTGGAAAAGCTTCTCTAAGCAAAAGCTCAACAACTTTAAAATTCTCATCTTGGAAAAGCTCCTTTAAGTAGAGGCTCAACAACTTTAAAATTTCATCTTGAAAAATAACTTCGAATATTAACATAAAAGGGGACTTGATCTCAGATATCAACATTGAGAAGATGTAATGACTTCGGATATCATCACCGAAGAAAATGCAAATGATTTTTTAACACTCAAATATCACTACCGAGAAGATGTAAATGACTTCGGATACCATCACCGAAAAAAACTTGGATATCATCATTGAGAAAATGTAATTCAAGCTTTAACACTCAGATATCACCATCGAGAATATACAAATGATTTTTTTAATGCTTGGATATCACCACTGAGAAAATACAAGTGTAGATTCAAACTTTAAACTCGAATATCATCACCGAGCATATGCAAATAACTTTGGATATCGCCTTCGAAGGAAACTCTAATATCACCATCGAGAAAATGCAAATCAAGCCTTAACACTTGGATATTACCACCGAGAATATGCAAATGACTTCAGATTTCACCACGGAAGAAAAACTCGAATATCACCATTGAGCAAATGCAATTCGAGCTTTAATACTCGGATATCACCATCGAGAAGATGTAAATGACTTCAGATATCGCCACTGAAGGAAACTTAAATATCACTATTGAGAAAATGCAAATAAAGCTTTAACACTCGGATATCACCATTGAGAAGATGCAATTCAAACCTTAACATTTAGATATCACCATCGAAAAGATGCAAATGACTTTTTTTTTTTAATACTCGGATATCACCACCAAGTGATTTTGAAAATGTCTTGGATTTCACCACCAAGAAAATGCAAATGAAAATTTAAACTTTAAACTTGGATATCACCACTGATAATATGCAAATAATATCACCACCGAAGGAAACTCGAATATCACTATTGAGAAAATGCAAAATCAAGCTTTAATAGTCGGATATCACCATTGAGAGAATGCAAATGCAAATTCAAACTTTAAACTCGGATATCACCACCGAGAATATACAATTCAAACCATAACACTTGGATATCACTACCAAAAAGATGCAAATAACCCTTTTTTTAATACTCAGATATCACCATCGAGTGATTTTGAAAATGTCTTGGATTTCACCACCAAGAAAATGCAAATACAAATTTAAACTTTAAACTTGGATATCACTACCGATTGATTTTGGAAATATCTTGGATATCATCATCAAGAAAATGAAATTCATACTTTAATACTCGGATATCACCATTGAGAACTTTGAAAGCAATTTATCACAATATTTTTCTTAACTAATGTTGATTTCACTAGGTTAACAACTTTTTTGCCAGCTAGATTGAGCTTAAAGCTCTCATCTTATGCCATTATCTTGATCTTTTTAATATGTTTTTGCCCCCTTTTTTCTTTTTTCTTCTTTAATGCTTCCAAAATTGGTGAATGCCATTATGATGCAAATGTCTTCTCTTAAAATGAGGATGCAAATATAAATGTCTTTTCCTAAAATGATGCACATGAAATAAAAATGTCTTTTCTTAAAATACCAATACACATATGCTTTATCAATGAAGGACAAGTTAATGATGCAAATGCAATGTCAAAAGGTTCAAATGCTCAAAAAAATTTTATATTAAAAAGGTCAAGATATGTTACTGCCCAAAATCTTCTTTTCTTCAAAGTTCTCTTTCATTCAATCTCGAATCTTCCATCTCAATTCCAAATCCTTTCTTTGCTACTCATTTTCAATAATTTTGCTTTCTTTATTCACAATTTGGATTTCTCGACTTTTCTTTCCATTTTCATCTTCAAATCGAACATGTATATGACCAGTTCAAACTTGATGAAAAGGAATTGAAGAAAATGAGCACTCAAACCGTGCTAAAAACTCAACTAATTAAACATACTTTTGTGTTCCTATATTGCCCTTTATTTTACTCAAAATTTTTTCAAAATTTTATTTTTCCTCTCTAAAAACATTTTATTTTAATGACAAAATTCTCAAAAAAATTGCCTTAGTCAATCTCTATGAAACAATGTGACTTTTAAGTTTCTAAAAAAAATTGGTGATCATTATTATGCACATGGCAAATCTATCTTTTCAAAAGGTTAGGATGATCAATTGTCAAACTAAGGTCTGCATGGGAAAATTGAATTTTTATCCAGGTTTAACAACAAATTTTTTTGAAAAGGTTCTTTTGTGGTTAAATCATATTTGACACTCATTTTAGTATCACAATGTGGTATTTTAACAGATGTCAAGACTAGCTATGCTAAATTCAAGATCATATTAGGAAAGGTCAAGATTTTCTCATCTCAATCATTGGTTGCAATGAGTTTTCATGTTGCAATCTCATTCTTACTCTAGACTGCCCCTTTTTTTTGTTTTGGTTTTCACCCTAGAGCTTTATTCTTCCATTTTTCTTTTTTTTTTTAACAATTTCATCATGCACTCAAGTACTTGTGTGAAAGAGAAAATTTTGCAAAGAAAATAGACAAAAGTGAAATTGGTCATGAGGATTTTATAAGGAACAAACTCTTCATTTCAAGTATCCATGTTTGATTGAAATGGACTTTTCAAGGTATGTAATATAGGCAGGGTTTGAGGTTCTAAAGGAATGGATAAATAGGCCTAAAACATGTGTTTGAAGGTGATCAGACCAATGATCATTTTACATCATGTGAAGGACTCTTTTTTTTTTATGAAGCATTTATCCCTTTTATTTTTTTAGTCGTAATTGTTTCATTCTTCCTCCTTTTTTTCTTTTCACTTTTGCTCTTTCTTGCATATTTCAACATTTGTTGGAATATGTTCAAAACTTCTAAAACTTAATTTGTTGGACATTTGTCCCTACAACTGAAGGCATTCTTTCTTTATTGTTGAAGCATGACTCTTTTTTTTTTTGTTTTTGTATTTCTCCCCTAATGCAGAAGATGATCCTTAATTAAGGTTCATTTAGAAAGAATTTACTAGGCTCAAAAGGGTAGCAAATAGATAATTTCATATTTGTAAAAGGATGAAGAAAGATGGCCATTTGTCATCTCAAGCCTGATCACTTTGTGCTGATGAGTGATTTCTTAAAAAATCAAAATTTTATTTTTCTCACCTTTTTTTTTTTATCTCTTTTCACTTCTCTTTTTAAGATCGTTTTAATATTTAGAGTGCACGATGTACTCATCAATATTTTTTCTTTTACTTTTTTTTTTCTTTATAACTCATATGACAACCAATCTTTGTTCTATCTTGGTAAGTCAACAAGCTTTATGTGACAATGAGAATCATGTTGAAAGGGCTTATTTAGGTCATAATTGTGCACATCATCACCAAATTAGATAATGGCATGAACTAGGTAATTTTGGGGCAATTAAAAATCATTCTCTTTTGTCAATATGCCCCTAGAGAAAAAGGTGCATTCGTGTATTCATGGCTATGACTTTTTGTTTGAAGCATAGTCTTGACACCTATCAACTCACGAACATCTAGATAAAAAGGCATCATATTTGTCTGATTTTCAAAGAATTTAGAAGGTTTTTCCAAATTGGTCATTTCGGTGTTTGTCACCTTGACAAGAGGCATCACAAAGTTCACACTTGTATCCTTTGAAGCATTAAGGTTTTTCAAGTGATTTTGGGACATGAAAAGGACATGAGAATATTTTATTCAATTAGATTCATAATAATGACCACTAATTTTTTTTTAGACTTTTATTATGAAGAGAAAAAAATTTTTTTATTTTTTATTTTTTTTAAACTTGAGCTAAAAAAGAAAAGAAAAGAAAAAAAAAACTTTCTCAATTAGCATTCGGATTTAACTTTCATACAAGTTCTGAAATTCATACACATGTCTAACACAAAAGTGAAAAAGAAAATAAAAGCGGCACACTTTTTGAATCAATCCACCTTTTTTCAACACCCAACAAACCATCATTTTTTCACAAAACCCATAGAACCATTCTCCAATTCTTCATCTTTCCATTGCATCCAAAATATTAATATCAATGCTTTAACACCCCTAGTTCACCTTTTTTCCAATATATCAAGGACACAATGATCACCGTTAGTTTCAAATTTTATTTTTCTAGCTTTAATGAGATCTCTAACCTTATATTTCAGTGCCGGATAGTTTTCTGTTGAGTGACCCTAATTTCCATTATGGTAATCACATTTTACATTAGGATCATACCATTTTGGGTAAGGGGGTTGAAATGGTTCTAGATGCACAAGTTTTAAAAATCGATTCTAGATAAGTTGGGGTAACAATTTTGTGTAAAATATGGGAATATGGTAAAAAATGGTTCTTTTTTTTAGGATTTCTTGGGGCTCTTGGACAACTACCTGGATTGGATCTTTGTTTTGATTTGGTAGGTGCAGCGAAATGGTTATATGAATAGCTTAGTGTTTTAAAAGATAATTGAAAATGGGGTGTACAAGCTGGCTATTGTAACAGCTGATATGGTTGACAAGGATAATGAATAGATGTGACATTGTTTATTGGTGTAAGGTATGGAGTGAAACCTCCAAACTGTTACCCCACATAGTTCATGCTTAGGCTTTATTCTCTTTCTTTTTTTGGGGCTTCACCTTTCTTTGCTTCACTTGTCTCTCCTGCTTAAGCTTACCATTTTTTATAGCATTTTCAATAATCTCACCTGATATCACTATATTTGTAAAGTTCTTGGTTGCATTACCTATCAATCTCTCATAGTATGGTGCTTTCAAAATGTTCACAAATAAGACAATTATCTCTTTCTTAGTGAAAAAAGGTTGTATTTGTGTAGCCATATCTTTCCATCTCTGTGCATACTTTTTGAAACTTTTTGTTGCTTTCTTTTCCATGTTCTTTAGAGACAAATGATCTGGAGCTAAATCCATGACGTGTCGATATTGTGTAAAGAATGCTCCTGTGAGCTCTTACCAAGAACAAATACGAGTTCTATCTAGTTGAACATACCATCTGGCTGTAGATCTTGTAAGGCTATCTTAAAATACATGCATCAACAACTTCTCATCATGAGCATGTGCCACCATCTTATGACAATACATGGTGACATGAATAATTGGGCATTTTGTGCCATCATATTTTTTAAATTTAGGGACTTCAAATTTTGGTAGAATGACCACATCTAGCACCAAACAAAGGTCGACTGCATCCATGAAGCCATAAAAATTTCTTTCCTCTACGGCCTTAAGCCTTTCTTCTAATAACTTCATAGTCTCTCGGGCACTAGTATCTTTCACTTTTTTAGGTATCTTTATCCCTGTCTTTTCTCTCTCCTTAGAATCATCCAAATTAGGAACCAAGATTGGCTCGGTGGTTTTTTCATCATAACAGGAATGACAAAATTTTGAAATTATCCTGGAGTAGGTGTGGATGTCATTCTTAGATAAAGATTGGAATATCCTCCAGGAGTAAAAATTTACACTCTGGTTCTTTGGGAAGGTAGGGTTGGTCATGGCTCAAACCCTGAAGGGTAAATAGGATCCACCATGTCTGGCAATTGCTCTTAAAAGTTAAAATTTTCTTCTACCATTTTTTCTTTATCAAGCTTTTTGAACATGTCCATTATCTTATCAATATCTTTTTCTAGTTCTTCTTGAGTCTTTTCCATTCTCTCAAATCGACTAGCATGTTCTTGTTCCATGATTCTTGTTTGAGCTCTGGTGTTGTATGAATGACAAGTAGATTGAGTCAAAATTTTGGTGGGTGAGCAATTTTTGAACCTTTATTATCATAAATTTTTTTTTAAAATCAAAATGCCAATTGTTGAAAATTTTATTTTCCATTTTTATTTTTAAAAGAAAACAAAAATGGTGCACATGATGCATGAATGCAAGTGAGAAATATTTGCTCTTGGACAAATTTTTGCACTAAAAATTTTCATTAATTCATACAACTTTTGTTACATGAGATTTTATCATTCTAGAAGAAGATGAGCAAATTTGTAGTTTTATGGGATCCATGAAAAACCTCTCGGGAGAAAGATGTCCTAGGGCAAATACCTTGATGAAGAACTGTATGATATGATTTATGTAAAAACAAAACAAAACAAAATTGAGTTAGTGTGAGGATGTGGTTTGAGATTAAAAACATTTTTTTGTTTTGTTTTTGTATTACACACAACTTTTATTCCTATACGTTTTGGGTAGGCGAGGCTCTGCCTAAGGTTATCTTCCTAGGCTTATTACGTGCTTGGTTTGGGCTATCATACATCTAAAGGTTCTCAAATTATTTTTTACTGTCGTCTATGCTAGATTAGTAAGCCACCCCATCCTCACCCATTGTAGGCTATGAACGAAAAAGGTTCAATGTGAGTGAAAGTATTTCGCTTGCCATTGCGAAGGTTATCAGGTCACGAGGGCATAGTACTTTATTTCCTCCTATAAGGAACAGAACCCGAGTATAGAGCTCATGCAATGAGGTGCATCGTGTCATTGTGTGTGTACATGTTTCCTAATAAGAGTAATATATACGAAAAAAATAAAGCATAAGAGGCATAGTAAAAGAAACGTGTGTGAATTTTTTTTCTTTTTGTTTTGTTTTTGACCTTTTTTTCTATTGAAAGTGAAAAATAAAAATCTAAGAAACCAATTAGGACTGTTTAAATCAAAATTTAAGTATAACACGTAGTTAATTTTGGCTTGACTCTTGAAAACAAATGGCATCCCCAATGAAGTTGCCAAGCTGTCATAACGGTTTTGTGTCCGCCCGACGAATTTGAAAACAAAATAAAAAGAACAAAAAACGGAGTAGCCACTAATCTTTTTTGGCTAAGTTTGATTGGCCACCTATTAAAACATATCATCTTAATGAAATCTTAAAATTAATTAAAATTTATTAAAAGGATAATTTTAAGTTCTATGCAACAATCTAGGTTCGGGAGTCGGTTTCATGTAGAGAAGGATTAGCACCCCCACAGCACCTGTTTAAAACGGTACCAATTAATTATGTGTTATCTGTCAATTTTGATAAAAACAATCTTATTTTCAGTATTTGAAAAATAATTTCCTTGATTTTTCATTTATTAGTTTGAAATTTTTTTTATTTAATTTTATTTAGTGCTCAAATTTTATTCGAAAAAAATAAATTAGAATCTTTTTATTGAAATAATTCTTAAAATATTCCAGTATGTTGGTAACATTAGAAGAATTTTTTCTCACCTAGAGATTTCTTAGGCATCGCTCCTTAGAATACCTTAAAATCTCATCTTCGGAGGTCCGAATTTATTTTCCATAAAAATATTATGTCGTGCATGTAATGCAAATGCTAACATGTTGATGCATATATTTTATTTTACTCTTTAGAAATTTTATTAATTTTTATTTTTATTTAAATCTTTGAAGTAAAGAGGAAGTTTTATGATATCGAATATTTTCTATAAATATTTCAATACACTGGTAATATTTTAAAATATATCTTTTCACCTGGGGACTTCATAAAGCAGCATTACTCGGAATGCCTTTAGAACCCCATCATCAGATAATTTCCTCTTTCCCTATTTTTTTTATCACCCTATTTTTTAGTTTATTAGTTAATTTTAATTTTATTAATAAAAAAAATTTATTGTATTGAAAATATTTTATAAATACTCCAATACACTGGTAGTATTTAAAAAAAATCTTCTCACCTAGAGATTTCGTAAGTATCGTTACTCAAAGTACCTTTGAATCTCATCGTCAGATAAATTTTTTTTTTTACATTTTAAATTATTATTTTTTATTAATTAATTTTTATCAATTATTTTATATTTTTCTTTATTCTTGTCCATTAAAATTTTGATAAGTTTATGTTTAGTACTTATTTTAAATTAATTAAATTAAAACTATTTTATATTTTTTACCATTTATTTTATTTTATATGAAAAATTTATACAAAAATAAAATAAAAATAACAAAAAATCATAAATAAAAGGCTACATTAAAAATACCTAAAATGCCCCTAGTCAATATTGGTCAAAGATTCGAAACTGCTCAGTCGGCTCAATCAACCAGTTTGGACCTATAGTTAACGGCTTAGTCGGCTTGGCTTGGGTATACGGCTTGGCTCTATTCCTGGCTCGACTTGATGGCTTGGCTACCACTTAATCAAAATGACGTCATTTTGATTTCACTATAAATAGCCCCCAAAACACCCTTACTCCTTCCTTTTTTCCTTTCTTCTCCTTCTCTCTTCTTTCTTTCTTTGTCCTTCAAAATTCTTCTTCTTTCTCTTTCCAAGTTTCTGGCAATCCTGTTGCCGGTGACCGTCGTCGTCGGTCACTGGTGCCATTGAAAAAATACCCAAATTTTTTTTTAAAATACCTAAAAAATTATTTTCGATCCTCTGAACTCAAATCCAACCTCTGTTTCATGAGAAATGGCTTCAAACGACGTAGATTGAGGCCCAAAGTTTCGGTCAGAATGAAAAAACAAAATTTTTTCTTTTACGTTTTTGGCACTGAGATCTCTGCTACCATGGGTTTTTTTTTTAGGTTTGTGTTGTTTTTTCTTGGCTTTTTAACAAAGTTTTTTTTTTAATTGGTTTTTTATTTTTCAGCAATTTTTTTCAGAGGTTTTCCTTTTTTTTTTGTTATGAGTTTTCGTGGCTCTATGTATAAAGCAAAAACAAGATTAAAATTCTAAAAAGTCTGGGATTTGTGGGATTGTGGTTGGTAGCTGTCAAGATGGTTATCGGTGGCTGTCAAGTAGCTGTCGATGGCTGTTAGGTGATTGTCAAGCAGCTACCGATGCTTGTCAGGCAACTACCAAAAAAGTTGCCAAATAAGAAAAAGAAAAAGAAAAAATAAAATAAAATAAAATGGGTGTCTTCATAACCCACTAGTAGGACCATTTGATCGTGACTATGTTAACTACTACAATCCGTTAGCTAAGGTCATATAACTAGTTCTGGTATCGATAATCTCACTTCTCAAGATGTAAAATTTGTAGTTATTCTGAAATTATTCAGTAAACATAAATCAATTTCTCATCATCCCTTTCGGAGTCTAACTATACTATCAAAAACATAAAATTTGTAGTTATTCTGAAATTAACCTCCTCCCTTTCAGAGTCTAACTATACTATCAAAAATTGATTCGAGTTCATAATCAAATTTATCTATTTTTTCTCACTTCATTAGAATATTCTCATAAAGCAAAAGTAGAAAATTAAACTGGCTCAAGCTTATCATGTTAACAGACTTTCCAATTACCTGAAATCTATTGTAGTGCCTAACAAATTGGCTGATATGTAATCCAATATGGTCAAGACTAGTCTAATAATGGTGTCATGCCTCAAAACTAAGACATAACATGGTTATATTATCTTCAAATAAAACTTTAAAGTAATACGAAATCTTTTTTCTTAATCATTTTAAAATTTTTTAATAAAAATAATTTTCCTAAGTAAAATTCATAAATTTAATCTAACTAATAATACATCTCTATATACCCAAAGGTAAATTGATAAAAAAATATATATAAAATCATTTCATAAGATTTCACTAGCGAACAATATTTTTAATGCCCAAGTAATATTTCCAATTTGATCTTCTAGCTTTTAACAAGACTAAACATACTTATCACTTACTCATGTGTAAAGAAAAAGTAAAAGAGAATGAACAAATTACAGCACAGCTAGTATAGGATCATACACTTTATCGGACCAAGCATCAGTTTCATACATATCATATAGATCATTCAAAACATTTGTCAAATAATAATATCAAAATATTTCAAAAATCAACATTATGTCAAATATTTTTTAGATCATAAATAAAAAAAATAGATTAATTCATAAATCATTGCAAAATATGTTGCCATTCAAATATCGTAATCAAATCAATCATGAATCAATCTTTAAAATTATCATCATTATAAATCATCATTATCAGTAGTTTATCATTAACTATGGTCACTACTATAATCTGTAACATTGGTCGTATCGATAATTTTATCCTTATGATCATTACAACTATTATAACCTGCTAGCAAAACCATATGATCATGACTATGTTAACTACTACAATCCATTAGCTAGGGTCGTATAACTAGTTCTGCTATCGATAATCTCACTTCTCAAAATGTAAAATATGTAGCTATTACAAAATCATTCGTTAAACATAAATCAATTTCTCATTTCATTTATAAATATGATCCATCATTTATATAGCAAAAAGTAAAATAATCATATGCTCACCTTTTTTTCATATATCAAAATTAAAGAAATAAATTTCATTTATTTAGAAACATACATATATACATAAGTTTCAAAACAAGCAAAGCATGTGAGATTCTACTTATTTCCTTTCGGTTCTACCACTTAGTTTTTCTGCCAAAATAATTAATGGGCTATTCAAAATCATTTCAATATAACAGAAATTAATCAATCTATTTTAAGACCACTAATACTAAAAATAACTAAGTTATGTAAGGGTTAACTAACTAACTTTGGTAGCCTGCGCTACTTTCACTAAAATGACTCTATCTTAAGATAACCAACTAAAATTAAGATCTTTTTTGTACGTTAAAAATTAAACTCGATAAACTTTTTAACCATATATGGCTCACCTCGTAATTTCTTGTAAATTAATTGTAATAATGTTTGCAATCCATGTCATATGCTATTATTAGATAGCATGTATATTTTCTAATAAAAATTATATATTTATTCATAAAAGACTCCAAATTCAATTCTGGTTGTTCCATTAAAAAGTAGACTCAAAAACTTTTCAAACATATATGGCCCACCTTGTAATTTCTTGTAGATTAATTGTAATAATTTTTTCAATCCATGTCATATGCTGCTACCAGAGAGCATGTATATATTCTAATCAAAATTATATATTTATTTATAAAGGACTCCAAATTCAATTCTGCTTGTTTGATTGGAATGTAGACTCAATAACATTTTCAAACAAGTATGGCTCAGTTCATAATTCATTGTATAAAAATTAAGAGAAAATTTGAAATTCCTCATCACTGCTACTATTAGGCAGCCTGTATATTGCTAAGTAAAAATTAGACAACTCTTAATAGAAAACTCATATTCAACTTATGTCTGTTTCATTAGAAAATAGATTCAGCAAGCTTTCCAACAATATATAATACTTAAAGTAATAATTTATCCATTAATACAAATTCCATTTTAATTCACTCTTGTAAATCATAGCATCTTATCCAAAAATAGAATTTTTCATTCAATCTTTAGGATGAAAAAATATGAAAAAGCCATAACATATAGCCAATTGAAATGTCAATGTCTCAATATAACTTACACAATTTTAGTAAACTACTTCCAGTATCATTTGCTAAGATCAAGGTATAAAATAATTTCAATATTGAATATTTAGATTTCTTCACCCTATATATTCAATAGGCATTCTAGACTTTTAGAACCTAATATCAGTCCTAAAGTCAGCCAAATTGAAAATTTGTGTGAGGCTTGTTAACACAAATAAAAAACAGTATACCCAAGTGTACACAGACAAAATCAACCAACTTGTCTATTACAAACTAAAGGTTATTCCTAATTTCGATACTACTTTCATGTTTCTTTCCATCATTTGGTTCATAATAAACAAAATGATATCCAAGTTCTTAGAAAATCCCTAGAGCTGATGGTTGTTACTCAAGTTCATTTGGTTTTAGGACAATGCACCTATTCTTTAATCTTATTTACTAATGTTTGAAGAAATGAACAACAATTGCTGTAAAACAACATAAAATCATTGTGCTACACCACCATTCTGTAATATAATTCACCAATCTAGGTCATCAATAAAAAGAACTGAGGAATTCAATTCACACAATAACTTATGGGTGAATTTGAACATACCGCTCTATCCTAATCCTTTATTAGCATGTATGATGTCATGTATATGCAATCACATTTTTTAAAAAGGTGTCACAAAAATCCCTCACAATACATGAATCACAAAAGCTTAGTACTTGATTTCAAAATCAATTATAAAATAACAAATAATATCAATATACATAGATATAATAATATTATGCCATGTTTGGTACATAAGATTATGAATTGATAGGGTACAATGATATTATAAATAGAATTAGATTAAATAATATCATCTTATTTTGTGTTTGCTAAATGCAAAGATTAGGATAGGATAATTTATTTATTTGTCAAAATTATCATTATTCAAAGTTTATGCAATTTAAACTATTAATATAATTTTTAAGGGTATAATTGACCTGTAAGTTTAATCTTATAAATTAAAAATTATCCTTTTATTTTGAGAGGATTGAATAATATTATACCAAGAGGAAATTAATCCTCATTGCAAACCTTATCTTTGTCTTTAGATACAAATTAAACTTGATATAGGATGATTATCATCATATTCTGTCAATAATCATATGTATCAAATATGACCTTAGTCTACTATTGTAGTGAAACCACTCCAACACAGAGAGTCGTCTCTTATGAAAATCGCTTCAACATCCAAATTTTTGTTTAAAAAACAATCTTTCCACCACCATTGCTCCTATATAGTCTTCATCTTTGCTTTATAAATTCCCCATTGATGTCTTATTAGGATATAGAGTGAGAATTGTTCATAAGTGGGCTACTATTAATAGTTGGTTTTAATAATTTAATAAAACTAGTTGATGAATTTACTCTTAATACAAGATAAGCATGAAAGTTTAAATAATTTAATGTGATCACTTAAATGTAAGATTTGCACATCTTACTGGGTCAATCTGATTTGAAGGTTTTATAGACCTTTAGTCTAGTAAGTGTTTGATGAGGAGGCTTCAAGGGTTTTCAATTAAAATAGGTTTAGATAACTTTTTTTAAATTTTATATGAGTTACAGTTACTACTAATTAAGTGTCGCCAATAACAGAAGAGTGAAGAGGAAGACCTAGCCACTTTAAGGATTGTTTGCTTCGGTATATTCATCATGACCACCCAAATAAGTATGACGAATCTCTTTATTTGTTTATGATGTTTTAATTATCAAACAATGATCTTGGGTTAATGTTTATGTGTGATATCAGAGCTATCATTATGTGATATTAAGACCTTAAAATCATGATTTGTAATTGATTTTTAAGCAAACAACATATTTAGGGTGAAATTATGTTGTTGTCAAAATTTTAAATTTTGATCTTTATTTTTCAAAATTGATTTAGGATTTTAGTTCCTCTCTGAAAAAGGATTAAAATTATATAAAGATCATTTTCTAATTCCTTATATCGAGAAAGAAATCAAGGTTGAAAATTTTTAGGTTTAAGTTTTAATCTAAATTCTTGTTTTGATTAAAACATCAAACATTTTATGTCTTTAATTCGAAATTGATTCTTGAATCATGTTTCTAATGTGTTATAAAGTTAAATAAAAGCATTTAATTTCATATTATTTTAGATTGGCAAAACTCGAAGAAAACATAAAGAAGTCTAATATGTGTTTATGTAATTCAAAAAATTTTAACTAATTGATCTTATTTTTTTTCATTTTTTTATACTTTTTTTCACGGGTTTGATAGAAAAATAGTTTTATTTTTGGGCACTTCAATTTGATGAAAATACTAAGAAAATGCATAAAAAATGGTGGAAAATACGAACAGACCACAACAGGTAAAGAATTGTTCTAGTCGTATTAAGTC
Source organism: Durio zibethinus (assembly GCF_047325235.1). Lineage (NCBI taxonomy): Eukaryota > Viridiplantae > Streptophyta > Magnoliopsida > Malvales > Malvaceae > Durio > Durio zibethinus. The sequence goes on from NC_143185.1 coordinate 8,043,999, forward strand.
AACCCAACTAGAGGTTAAAGAAGATCATTCCCTATGTTGAACAAAATCCATTAATAGTGGGTGGCGCGTGTGGCATGTGTAGGCTCGTCTAGCATCTTTTTTTGCTCTAGTTTCCTTTGGCATACTTACAATTTTATTTCTAATTTTTTTTGAAAATTTTAAACTACATGAAATATTTGTTTGACATTCATGCATTGCTCAGTAATTACTATATCTTGTACACATGATTTTATTATTTTATTTTGTGATAAAATATTTTGGTATGTTAGGAGTCTAATGATAGTAGATATTATTCCTAAATAGGCCTTGATATTTATATACTCTCAAGTTGAATCTTAAGTGCATAATTGATTTAGTAATTAAAAATTGATTTTTAGAAAAATTCAAGACTCTAGTTTAAATTTAATGTACACTACTTATAAGACCTAATTAGATACATTTAGGTTTAGTATCTTAGTTGGGATAGTCCATTGCATACATTATGGTTAAGTATGTAAACTGAGAGTTTTGGGCAATTAATGAAATTTTTTTATTTGAAAAAATCTTCATTAATTGATATCAGTGTTTGGTTGTCTAAGTGGCTCACTTATTGAAATTAATATAATATTTTATCATTCTATGGTTACGGGATGGTTATTAAATTATCTTATGCAATTGATTGCCTAAAGGGGGTTAATCTATAGGGTAATTTGTTTTGAAATATAAATCATCATGGTTAAAGTTGTACCAATCTAAAAAATCTATCTGCTCGAAGGGGATATGTTTTTTGAAAGCTAAGACATTTTCATATTAGCTTTATGCGAAAAGTTTCTACTCATATATTACATTCTTTATCCAAAAAGAAGTTTGTTGTGATGCACCAAGACCTTTCAATAATTGTTAGTATATTATGAACTATTGCTATATATTTTATGATATTACCTATTTACTAATGCTACATTTTTTACTTGAATGTTGACTTTTATTGTCAATAACAATAAGCCACTATTAAAGTCCTTCACAGGTTTAATTATAAAAAATGGAATGAAGATTTGAATTTTGCTTTGGTTATGAATGAGATAGACATAGCCTTACATTTTTCAAAGCCTGCTAATTTTACTGATGAAAGCATTGTCGAACAAAAGGAATTTTTTCCCAAATGGGAAAAGGCATGTTGTATGCATCTATATGTCATTAATAGGTCTATTTTTGAATACCTTTTGAGTGAGTTGGATACCATAAAAATTGCTAGGGATCTCTACCATGCTACAGGCAATAAATACCAAAAATCCAATAAGTGTAAAGCTAAGAACCTTATGAGTGAGCTTACAAGTATAAGGTATGACAGTGTTGGGAGTGTTAGAGATTTCATCATGAGAATGGTCCACATTCAAACCAAATTAACTTTTCATGTAATTGTCCTTCTTGATAAATTCATTGTTCATCATGTCCTTAATGCCTTACTTGTTAAATTCACTCAGATCAAAACTGTTTATAATGCTATGAATGAGGTTTGAAGTATTAATGATCTTATTTAAAAGTTTGTCTCTAAGGAAGAAAAACTGTAGAAAGAAAAGGGTGAGAGTGTTTTTTTTGCTACATACTCTAAACATAATTACAAAAAAAATTATGAGAAATTTGGGAAATTTCTTCCTAATGCTCAAGAGAAAGTTCAAGAAAACAAGGGACAAGGTAGTGGTCAAACTAAAAAGGTAAAAGGTCTTAAAGTTGTCATTAAGAAAGATATCAAGTATTTTTCTTGTAAAAAGAATGTCATATGAAACTTGAGCACCCTAAATATCAAGCTTGGTTAAAGAAAAAGATTAAACAAGAAGGTAACTCACTAGCTTTCATTTGTTTTAAATCTTATTTTATCAGTGGGCCATCAAATTCCTAGTAGGTTGATAGTGGTGCAACTGTTCATATTGCTGTTATCTTGCTAGGATTCAAAAACAAATGAAAGCTAAGTGAGAAAAAGGCTAAACATAGAGTTTGAAACAATGCTAAAGTAGCCATTAATTATGTAGGAACAATATGCCTAAATTTAAAATCTGGCTTTGAACTTATTTTGGAAAATGTTTGTCATATACCTTCATTTAGGTGGAATTTGATTTTAGTTTATTATTTTGGCATTGGATATAGAAAATTTAACTTGTTTTAAAATTCAAATGTTGTTGGTGAATTTAAAATAATTGACAATTTATATAAATTGTGCTTAGCCTACAATAATTAATATTATTGCAATAATGTTGGAAAGATAGTGACTAAAAAATCTTTGACTAAAGAAAATTCATTGTTGATGAATTTATACTAATTGACAATTTATATAAATCATGCTTGCCTATAATAATTAATATAATTGCAATAATGTGGAAAAGACAGCGTCTTAAAAATCTTTAACTAAAGAAAAGTCTTTTTTGTTGTGGTATAAAAGGTTAGGTCACATTTCTAATAAAGAAGTGCAAAAATTGATAAAAGATAGTACTTTACCTTCCCTTGGTTTTGAAAAGTTAGATACTTGTGTTGATTGTATAAAATGTATACCAACTAAGACTAAGAAAAATGGGGCAATTTGCAATTCTGACCTTTTGAAAATTGTGTACACTGATAATAGTGGACTTCTTACATCTATCTTATGTGGTAACAAATATTTTGTTACCTTTATTTATGACTATTTTTGCTATGGGTATCTTTCCCTAATTGATGAAAATTAAAATGCTTTTAAAAAATTTAAAATTTTAAACTGAGGTAGAGAAATAATTAGGGAAAGTTATCAAAGTCATTAGCTCCATAGTGGTAAGTATTATGGTAGACATGGTGAAACTAGATAACATATGAGACCATTTTCTAAATACTTACAAGAATGTTAGATTTTTCCTAATATGCTATGCTTGGTAGTCTTGAACATAATGGTGTGGTCGAATGGCAAAATCACACCCTTAAGGATATGATAAGGAGCTTATATATAGGACCAATCTTCTTAAGTCTTTTTAGGGTGAAAGTATTAAAATCGCCTTGTATATAATTAATAAAGTAGCTAGTAAGTCTGTTCCTGAAACACCTTTTGAATTGTAAACTGGTAAGAAACCCCAATTGAACCATTTTAAAGTTTGTGGATGTCTTACAGAAGTTAGAATCTATAACCTTTTAAAAGAAAGATTGAACCTAGGAGTACTCATTACTTTTTCTTAGAGTATCTAGATCACTTCAAGGGATATAAGTTTTATTGTCCTACACGTGGAACTAATTTTGTAGAGTCACTAGTGGTAAAGTTTCTTAAACTAGATGCTTCTAATAAGAGTTTGATAGAGGCTGTGGATAACTATGAATCTATTAGATGTATCTCCATCACTTTACCTATAATATAGTGCCATATTATGCGAGTGGCCTTTGAAAGAAGAGATCAAGGTAATAGGATATAAACCCTCCTCCTACTAATGTACTTCAAGTTTAAAAGAATGATATTGAAATACCTTTGAGGAGATCTTTCAAACAAAGAAGATCCGCCATCTTTAATGATTATGTAATTTATCATTGACTGACTCTGACATTAGTCATGTTGTTAATCTTGTGACTTTTGGTGAAACTATTAGTAGTCCACAATTTGATGTATGGATGATGTAATAAAAAATGAGATGAATTTTATGGCTTAAAATGGTGTTTAGGAGCTTATTGAATTGCCAAAATAGTGTAAATCCATTGGTTGTAAATGGGTGTATAAAACCAAGAAAGGTTTTAAGAGAAAATTTGAGATATTTAAAGTTAAATTGGTGGCAAAGGGATTTATTTAGAGGGAAAGAGTAGATTATAATGAAACATTTTTATCGTTGTCTTCCAAAATTTTCTTTAGGATTGTTATGGCCTTGGTAGCACATTTTGACTTAAAGCTTTATTAGATGGATGTAAAGATGACTTTCCTCAATGGTAATTTTAGAGAAAAAGGCTTACATGGTGTAACCTGAAAATTTTCAAGAATCTGGAAAGGAGAATTTAGTATGTTGACTTAAAAAGTCAATCTATACCCTTAAATAAGCTTCCAAGTAAAGGTATCTAAAATTTGATAAGATAGTTACTTCTCTTGGTTTTGAGGAAAATAAAGTTGATCAATCCATATACCTTAAAATCGAGGGGAGTAAATATATCTTTCTTGTGTTATATGTGGATGACATCTTACTGGCTTGTAATGATATTGGTTTGTTACATGAAATTAAGCAGCTATTATCCATGACTTTTGTTACATGTACCCTTTCTTTTCCTTTAAAAAACTTTTCTTTCTTTTTCTTTTCTTTTCTTTTCTTTTCCTTTATTTATATGTATCCAAACATAACGTAAGAGGAAAAAAAGGTAATTAAAATTTCTCTTCTAATTGATTTAAGGCAATATTTACATAAAGATGTTTAGGATACAAAAACAACACACTATATCCCATATTCTGGGGTCAATAATCAAATAATCAAATTAGGTTGAAGTTTGAATTTTCTTGCACCACTCATTTCAATCAACAACCACCTTTTCATTTAATTCCTTAACCATCATATTGTTTTTTATTACTTGCATCCATATCTTTTATGGTCTACCTTTAGATGTTTTGATTTTTTCTAGATCTAAATACTCAAATTTCCTAACTGGTCCACATTTCAACCTATATTTCACATGTCCAAATCATTGAAATGGCCCTCTCTCATCTTTTCTTCAATTTGGACTACCCCTAGTTTTTTTTGAATCTTTTCATTTTTGATTTTATCTTTTCATCTCTTCTAGTCTCAAATCACAAATATGTTTAGGATAAAGCCTAAAAATCAAGCATCTAAAAAATCCAAAAGATAACTCTAATAAATTAAAAACAATGAAAATTTATGAAGAAACCAGTCTTCACCTTTACAAAAAAAATGCCATTTGTTGTAAAGGATTGTAGTCCTGCTTCACCAGTAATAGCTTTGGTTAGTAATGTTTTACCAGTCCCATGACGTCCATAGAGCAAAACACCTTTAAGGCAAATGATACGTTTATTTTAGAACTTTCTATCATTTTTTAAAATTCGTACAATCTCTTGTACTTCCTTTTTTATATATTATTGACCAGCAAAGTCATCAAAAGTAACACCAGTTCATTCCTCTATTGATATAAATTTTGCCCTAGTTAGAGGCAATAAAGTTAGAAGTTAGAACCTTGACATGGCTACTTCAAGAAAAAAAAAAGATTTAGAGTGCTTGGGCTACAATATTATGGAATAAAAGCAAGCAAAAAAAAAACATCTTTATGATGCAAAAATATGAAAAAAGCATAACATTTAACCAACTGAAAGATCAATGTCTCAGCATAACTTACATGATTTTAGTAAACCACTTCCAATATCATATACTAAGATAAGGTACAAAATAATTTCAGTATTGAATATTTAGATCTTTTCACCCCATATATTCAATAAGCATTCTAGACTTTTAGAACCTAATATCAGTCCTAGAGTCAACAAAATTGAAAATTTATGTGAGGCTCATTAACAGAGATAAAAAATAGTATACCCGAGTCTACACAGATAAAATCAACCAACTTTTCTATTGCAAACTAAAGGTTATTCCTAATTTTGGTACTACTTTCCTATTTCTTTCCATCATTTGGTTCACAATAAATAAAATGATATCCAAGTTCTTTGAAAATCCTTAGAGCTAATGACTGTTAGTCAAGTTCATTTGGTTTTAGGATAATGCACCTGTTCTTCAATCTTATTTACTAATGTTTGAAGAAATGAATAACAATTGTTGTAGAACAACATAAAATCATTATGCTACACCACCATTCTATAATATAATCCACCAATCTAGGTCACCAGTAAAAAGAACTAAGGAATTCAATTCACATAGCAACTTGTGGATGAATCCAAACATACCCCTCTATCGTAATTCTTTATTAGCATGTATGATGTCATGTATATGCAATCACACCAAATAGTTTCTTAAAAAGGTGTCACAGAAACCCGTTACAATATGTGAATTACGAAAGCTTAGCACTTGATTCCAAAATTAGTTATAAAATAACAAATAATATCAATATACATAGATATAATAATCATATAAAATGTTTGGTACACAAAAGTATGATAGGATAGGATAAAACGATATTATAAATAGAATTAGATTAAACAATGTCATCGTATTTTATGTTTGTTATATGTAAAGATTATGATAGGATAGTTTATTTATTTGTCACAATTATCCTTCTTCAAAGTTTATATAATTTAAATTATTAATGTAATTTTTAAGGGTATAATTGAATATGTAAGTTTAATCCCATAAATTAAAAATTATCATTTCCACTTAGAGAGGATTTAATAATCCTATACCAAGTGGATAGTTATCCTCATTGCAATCCTTCTCCCTCTCTTTAGATACAAATCAAACTTGATATAGGATGATTATCATCATATCCTACCAATAATCATATGCATCAAACATGAACTTAGTCTACTATTTTAGTGGAACCACTCCAACACAGAGGGTTGTCTTTTATGAGACCTGCTTCAACATCCATATTTCTATCTAGAAAACAATCTTTCCACCACCATTTCTTTTTATATAGTCTTTATCTTTGTTTTGTAGACTCCCCACTGATGTCTTATAAGGATATAAAGTGAGAATTTTTCATAAGTGGGCTACTATTAATAGTTAATTTTAACAATTTAATAAAACTAGTTGATGAATTTACTCTTAATATGAGATAAGCATGAGAGTTTAAATAATTTAATATGATCACTTAAATGTGGGATTTGCACATCTTACTAGGTCAATATGGTTTGGTAGTTTTGTAAACCTTTATAATAATTAAATTTTGATTAATATTAGTAAATTTTGATAATTTTTACATAATTTTGATTTTAATAACATTTGATAAAATTTTGGTAACTTTTTATATAATTTTGGTAACTTATGATATAATTATGGTAACCATTGATACAATTTTGGTAATTTCTAATAAAATTTTAATAACATTTTGATATAATTTTGGTAATCTTTTGATAACTTATGATATACTTTTGGTAATTATTGAAAAAATATGTGTCATCATATATTTAGCAATAGATTCTTATAAGAAAGCGCAAGTTCAATCTGGTATAAGATATATATATATATTTAACATTATTGTTTCATTTAAATTTAGTATTTTTGTTTACTAAATTTTTTTAGTAAATAAGTTTATAGTAAGTTTATCCTAGTCTCCCAAAATAAAATTTCTAACTCTATTTTTTTTAGTAACTAAGATTAAATTGTGTAATTTTATCTTTAAAACTTCATTCCAATAAATAATTTTTTTATACTATGATAATAATGATAAATACTAATAATTTAATTGTGATTTTGATATAATATAAGTAAAATTTGAAAATTTTTATATAATTTTGATTTTGATAAATTTTGATTAAATTTTGGTAACCTTTTATATAATTTCGGTAACTTATAATATAATTTTGGTAACCATTAATACAATTTTGGTAATTTCGAATAAAATTTTAGAAACCTTTTGATGTAATTTTAGTAATCTTTTGATATCTTATGATATACTTTTTGTAATTATTGATAAAATTTGTGTTCTTATATATTTAACAATAGATTCTTATAGGAAAGCAAGGGGTCAATTCTTGTATAAGATAACATTTTTTTTATATAATAACATTATTATTTCTTTTAAATTTAGAATTTTTGTTCACTAAATTTTTTTATTAAATAGGTTTATAGTAAGTTTATCTTAGTCCCTCAAGATAAAATTTCTAACTTTATTTTTACTAGTAACCAAGTTTCAATAGTGTAATTCTTATATTTAAAAATTCATTCCAATAAATAATTTTTTATGCTATGATAATAATAATAAATACTAATAATTTAATTTTCATTTTGATATAATATAAGTAAACTTTGATAATTTTTATATAATTTTAATTTTGATAACCTTTGATACAATTTTGGTAACTTCCTATATAATTTGGTAACTTATGATATAATTTTGGTAATAACTGATATAATTTTGGTAATTTCTAATAAAATTTTGATAACCTTTTGATATAATTTTAGTAATATTTTGATAACTTATGATATACCTTTGGTAATTATTGATAAAATTTCTATCATCATATATTTAACATTATATTCTTATTGGAAAGCATAGGTCTAGTTCTAGTATATGATAATTTTCTATTTTATACAATAACATTATTGTTTCATTTAAATTTAGAAGTTTTGTTCACTTAATGTTTTTATTAAATAAGTTTATGGTAAGTTTATCCTAGTCCCTCAAGATGAAATATTTAACTCTATTTTTCCTAGTAATCAAGTTTCAATTGTGTAATTATTATCTTTAAAAATCCATTCCAATAAATAATTTTTTATGCTATAATAATAATGATAAATACATATTATATGATTTTGATTTTGATATAATATAAGTAAAATTTGATTACTTTTATATAATTTTGATTTTGATAACCTTTGATAAAATTTTGGTAAGCTTCTATATAATTTTGGTAACTTATGATATAATTTTGGTAACCATTGATACAATTTTGGCAATTTTTTTATAAAATTTTGGTAAGCTTTCAATGTAATTTTAGTAATATTTTGTTAGCATACGATATACTTTTGGTAATTATTGATAAAATTTATGTCATAATATATTTAACAATAGATTCTTATAGGAAAGTGCAAGTTCAATTCTAGTATAAAATAATTTTCTTTTTACACAACAACATTATTATTTCATTTAAATTTAAAACTTTTGTTCACTAAATTTTTTTATTAAATAGGTTTATGGTAAGTTTATTCTAGTCTTTCAAGATAAAATTTCTAAATCTATTTTTGCTAGTAACCATGATTCAATTGCGTAATTCTTATCTTTAAAAATTCATTCCAATAAATAAATTTTTTATAATATGATAATAATAATAATAAATACTAATAATTTAATTTTGATTTTGACATAATATAATAAAATTTGGTAATTTTTATATAATTTTGATTTTGATAACCTTTGATAAAATTTTTGTAACCATCTCTATAATTTTGGTAACTTATGATATAATTTTTATAACCATTGATACAATTTTGATAATTTTTGATAAAATTTTGGTGTCCTTTTTATGTAATTTTAGTAATTTTTTAATAACTTATGATATATTTCTTGTAATTATTGATAAAATGTGTGTTATCATATATTTAACAGTAGATTCTTCTAGAAAAACGCATAGGGATGTCAATGAATAGATGTAGAATATTTCTCATTCTCATATTCAAATTTTTATATTATATCTATTTTCATACCCATACTCATCAGATATTTTAAATCTATCATCATCTCCATCCCATAGCTTTTTTTAAAAAATAAAAACTAAAATATATTTTTTTACCTTTTTTTATTTTTAAATTGTGTATTTTAAGTAATTTTTTATAAATATATATTAATATATTTTTTAATAAAAATATTTTAATTTTAATTAATTGAAAATAATAATTTCTATTATTTAATAAAAAATATATTTATTAATTATATATATGGCACCCGTCCCTATACTCGTATCCAATAAAATTTAAAATTATACCCATCCCCATTTCCCAAACAACTAATGTAATACCCATCTATATCCTTATTCAGGTAAAAAATCAAGTTCTTCATTAGGTATAGATAAAATTAACATCTCAAAAAGTACAAGTTCAATTATAATATAATATAATTTTCTTTTTATAGAAAATTATTATTGTTTCATTTAAATTTAGAATTTTTGTTCACTAAAATTTTTTATTAAATAAGTTTATAGTAAGTTTATCCTAGTCTTCCAAGATAAAATTTCTAACTCTATTTTTGAAAGTAACTAAGATTCAATTGTGTAATTCTTATCTTTAAAAATTCATTTCAATAAATAAATTTTTTTTACTATGATAATAATGACAAATACTAATAATTTAAATTTTTTTTATATAATATAAGTAAATTTTGATAATTTTTATATAATTTTAAGTTTGATAACCTTTGATAAAATTTTTGTAACCATCTATATAATTTTGGTAGCTTATGATATAATTTTGATAACTATTGATACAATTTTGGTAATTTCTAATAAAATTTTGGTAACTTTTTTATGTAATTTAGTAATTTTTTGATAACTTTGTTAATTATTAATAAAGTTTGTGTCATCATATATTTAACAATAAATTCTTATAGGAAAGCGTGGGTCCAATTCTAGTATAAGAAATTTTTTTATACAATAACATTATTATTTCATTTAAATTTAAAATTTTTGTTCACTAAATTTTTTATTAAATAGGTTTATGGTAAGTTTATCCTAAATCTCATAAGATAAAATTTCTAAGTCTATTTTTGCAAGTAACCAAGATTAAATTCCTAACAACTTTAAGTTTAAAAAAATAATTTATCAATGATTGACAATCATGAAAAATTTTATGATTTTTTATATAATTTTGAGTTTGATAACTTTTGATAAAATTTTAATAACCTTGACAAAATTTTAGTAACTTTCAATAGTAGTTTAACAATTTATGATATAATTTTGGCAACCTCTTAATATAATTTTAATAATTAACCTTCTAGTAACTTATGATATATTTTTAGTAATCATTGATAAAATTTTTGTCATCATATATTCCTGTAAGAAAGCGTAGATTTAATTATAGTATAAGATAATTTTCTTTGTATATAATAATATTATTATTTTATTTAAATTTAGAACTTTTTTACTAAATTTTTTTTATTAAATAGGTTCACAGTAAGTTTATCCTAGTTTTCCATGATGAAATTTTTAGCTTCATTTCTGCTAGTAACCAAGTTGAATTCTTGACAACTTTAAATATAACAAAATTTATCAACGATTAACAATTAAATTATTATTGATTTACTATTATATTATCAGTAACTGACTATTAAATTATCAATGATATACTACTAAATTATAAATTATTTACTACTAAATTAGTATTGATTTATTACTAATTTAAGAATGATTTACTGCTAAGCTAAAAATGATTTATTACTAAATTATTAATGATTTATTTTTAAGTTATTGATTATTTGTTATAAAATTATAACCAATTTACTATTAATTTATAGATGATTTAGTACAAAATTATCAAAGATTAACTAATTTGTTACCAAATTATTAGTGATTTGCTATTAAGTTGTAAATAATTTATATCTAAGTATAAATGATTTACTTTTATGTTATCATTGATTTACTACTTAATTTTCAATTAATTACTACAAAATCACCACAAATTTATAACTAAATTAGGAATAATTCTTTATCAAGTTATCACTAATTTTATTAAATTATCCATAATTTACTATTAAGTTATTTAACTATTAAATTATTGATATTTAACTACTATTTAGTTATATTTATTTACTTTTAAGTTTTTAATGATTAACTACTAGATTATCATTGATTTACTACTAAATTATTTAAGATTTACTACTAAGTTTATTAATTTATTACTACTAAACTGAAACTGATTTGCTATTAAATTATACTAATTTGCTATTAAGTTATCATTAATTTATTATTACATTATTAATGATTAACTACAAATTTATCACTTATTGTTTATTAACCTATAATTGATTTACTAATAAGTTGTTATACATTTACAATTATAAAACATGGAATTTAAAAAGTCCACTAGTAATATATGAGATAATTTTCTTTTTATATGATAACATTATTATTTTATTCAATTTTAGAATTTTTTTCACTAATTTTTTTATTGAATAGGTTCATGGTAAGTTTATCGTGGCCCTCAAAATAAAAGTTTTGATTTCATTTCTGCTAATAATTAAACTTCGATCCTTGACAACTTCGAGTATAAAAAAAGTCAAAAATGATTGATAATTAAGTTATCAATTATTTACTATCAATAATTTACTACTAAATTAATTAATGATTATTAGCCATTGAGTTATAAATGATTCATTATTAAGTTATAAATGATTTCTATTAAATTGTTGGTGATTTACCACTAAGTTATTGATAATTTAATTTACTATTAATTTATTAATAATTCACTAAAAAGTTATCAATAATTAACTAATTCACTACTAAATTATCACTGATTTACAACTAAATTATTAATAATTTATGTTTATATTATTAGGGATTTACTTCTAAGTTATTAATTTATTACTAAATTATCAAAGATTTACTATTATATTTTTATAAATTTACTCTTTTGTTATAATTCATTTACTACTTAATTTTTTATTTTTTACTATAAAATTATCACCGATTTACCACTAAATTATCTATAATTTTTATATTAAATTATACGAGATTTATTATTATTTTATCATTGATTAACTATTATATTATATATGATTTACTACTAAGTTCTATTGATTTATTTTTAACTTTTCAATAATTAACTACTTAATTATCAATTATTTACTATAAATTATCATTGATTTACTATTAAATTATTTATATTTCCTACTGTCAATTCATTATTTTTAAACTAAAACTGCTATTAGATTTTTAATAATTTACTATTAAGTTATTATTGATTTATTACTAAGTTATTAATAATTAACTACTAAGTTATCACTTATTTTTTGTTAAGCTATCCTTGTTCTAGTACTATGTTATATTGCATTTATAGCTATATTATAATTGATTTACCATTAAAGTATTATGCATATATTATTAAATTATTACTAATTTACTAAAATGTTATCATTATTTATTACTAAATTATCATTCATTTACTATTAAGTTATACTAATCACATTTAAGTTTTAAATGATTAATTACTAAGTTATTAACTATATGCTTATATGTTATAATTGATTTGTATATATCTAAAAGGAAAGTAACCACAATGCATGCTAGATGAGGTCATTTATAAAGTAGAGAAGGAAAAAAGAAATATTTCAAGTTTAAATGAATTGAAAAGCGGGAGCAAATGCTCTTAATTTATTATCTGTTAGTTTACCACGTAATAATAAGTTAAAATTACAACTTTTTATACTAATACAAGTATTAAAACTAAATTAAATAAATACATAAAATATATATTAAGTCAATATTTCTAAGATATTCTTCAAATTTTTTAGTTCATGATAAAATAATACAAATTACGATAAGTTTTATTGATGATTTGATTGAATTATTAGTATATGTATTTTCATGCTTGTTAGTAAAGTACAATTGCATGTAAAAAGAATGAAAATCTTTGAAGTGTTATGTCACCATTAGAAGTAATAAATTTTGTCATATGTTTCTATTTTTAAGTATACAATTTTGGGTAAAAAAAATTGTTATATATATGATAAAAGTAAAAATTTACTAAATAAAATTTATAAAAATTAAACAAAAAATAATTTTAACAATATTAAATTCACAATAATTACCTTTACATTCTCCATAAAAAATTTCTTCTACTAAACGAAGAGATAGTATTTTTTTTTAATTGTTGCTTCTTTCTTATTACCATCATTTAAAATAACTTTTTTGATATTTTGATATCAAGTAACTTTGCATTTAGAAAGAGTAAAGAATATTTCGTATTTCCATAAAAACTTCTACTAAAGGAAAATATGGTATATTTTTAATTTTTGTTTCATTCTTATTACCATCATTCTAATTAACTTTTTTTTATATTAGATGTAAATCAACTCCTCCATTTGGAAAGACTAAAAAATATTGTAAGGGGTCATAACAAGCTAAATAATGTTTAACATTATGTTGTCTTCATGAATGAGTTTGAACTATAATATGATCTCTTTCAAAGTGAAATGTTTGAATTATTTCCCTCAACCCATATAGTATCAACTTGATTAACACATAAATGATTATAAACTCATTAATCTAGATTAACATTTATGCAATAGGAATTTCAAAATCCTAAAAAAAAATCCTTCAATCTTTGCAAAACTTAAGCATAAGGATTTTTTTCTAAAATTATCATTAGTATCTCTATCACTTTTCCACTTGAATTTTCATTGTGTTGTGTTCTCATTTTATTTTGAAATTTGTTATCGGTATCATTAAAGTAAAGCTAAAATAACATGGATTATTCAACTCAAATTTGAAACAATTCAAAACTCAAATTGGGTATAAATAAATTTTTTTACTTATTTTAAATTTTAATTTAATTAAAAATAATACAATACACGTAATTATAGAAATAAACTAACTTGACTCGATTTCAATTAATTTAAAAAAATCAACAACTTAATAGTTATTTAAAACCCAAAATGATTGAATATAATCAAAATTCGAATTGAAATAGCAATCAAATCAAAATCCAATACTAGTTATTCATCTTTTATAACAATTTTAAAATTTTTTATTTAAGCTTTTTTCCCTTCATCTACAATGTTTTATTTTATTATCTTTGTGATTAAATTAGTTAATTAATTTTAAAAGTATTTCTAAAATGAAATTACAATTATAAGTAATTGAGTATACTTCTTTCTTATTTGAATTTAAGATGACTTGAATCCAACTTTTTAAACAAAAAAGAAGTGTGCACCAATTATGAGTCAAATTTGTTTAGGTGCATAAGAAAATGATTGAGTATACTATGAATAAAAGTAAATGATAAAACTTGACTCAACTTAAGTGGTCGCTGATTCGAAGTATAAAATCCAACTCAAAATTATAAAAAGTCAAAATTTAAATTGATTGAAATACTAAAGACACAACTAAATAAAGATTTATCAAATAAATTTTGCTAATGAATGCCTTTAAATCACTTTTAAGTTTAGTTAAATTATAATTTATAATAATTTTTTATTTTTGATGTAAAGTGATAATTAATTTAATGAATTTCAATTTTGAACAAATATTACCTAACATGGCTACCTTAAAAATTTTGGTACAATAATGAACATTCTTCAACTAATATAAAATAGAAAATGAATGAGTATACATTGTTTCTTCAAATAAAAGAATTTCATATTAATATTAAATAAATTTGAAATCAATATAGTTTTATATTTTTCATTAAAACATCATATAGTACCAACATTCTTTGTCATACGGCGGAGATAAAGTTATGTATAACCAATCAATCTTTCATTTTATTTTTTTGCTCAGAATAGTCTACCATTGGTGCTTCGATCAATTCAATGTAATTGTATGTTCTATCAATTGAAAACTTAATTTTTTATTTAAAAAATTTTATTATACATAAATTTTTATTATATAAAAAATATTAATACATAATTTTAAAAATTAAAATAAAATAAATTCATAACCTTGGTACTTGTCATATTTTCTTGAGAAATTTCAATTCTAAGAATAACAAACTTGTTATGTAATACTTATACAATTTATAATGATTTCATTTTTAGTTTTAATAACATAAATTTTCATGAAGGAATGTAACTTTGGCATAAATACATTTAAAAAATGGTTCTAATGAATTTTGTCATAGTTTAAAAAAATTCATCAAAAACAATTAATTTTACTTCACTTGATAATTTTTTATTTAGAATAATTCATGTAAGGTTAAATAAAAGATTAAATTATCTTGAGAGATAAATTAATACAATTGATTTAATACAATTGAAAAAGATTAAATAATCATGAGAGATAAATTAATTATATATATATGCATATTAAGATAAAATTGAGAAAAAATTAAATCAAATATTGTTTCAATCAAGGTGCATAATTCTTATGATAATTTGATAAGACTCAATCCTAAGCTACTGGTAGCTCTAACACCTCCTAGATCATATAATTTTACAAGTGAAATGTCCAAATAAAATATTCAATGAATCACATAATACTAATTATTGATGGACATGATGCGATTGATTTGCATTTATTTGATGTTAGCTTTTATTCTTATATGAATAACAGTTATAACATTTCAGAGGAAAAAAATATAAAAGAGAAATTAATTATAGAGGTTAAACTGAACTATAAGAATGATATTTTAAAAAATGATTTTAAGGGAAAAAAAGATTACTTATGTTATCAATGATCAAATAATTAACTCATAAAACATGTAAATAATAAAACCACTAACATACATATATAGTTAATACATTAAAACAAAAAATTAAAAAGCAAAAAATAGAACAAAAACAAATATGTTTCAATGTTTTAATTATGATTATCTTTAATGAATTATTTATCAATATAAACTCTATATACAATTATTTTTACAATAACTACATAAATAAACTCCATATAATTGTTTTATTTCTATGCACACTAAGTTTTCTTCTTGTTTTATTTGTATTTTCATTTAATATAAAAAATTATTTTATTTATAAAAAAAGTCTAATAATAAAAAAATCATTTAAATTAAATTTTTTTAAAAATTACTAATGATATTTTAATCAATCATTTTTAATATTTTTGAAATTAAAATTTTATTAAGGATATTTTAATTAATCACTTTGAGCAATTTTTTAAGTCTAATTATAAAAAAGAGTTTAATAATAAAAAATTCATTTAAATTAGAATTTATAAAAATATTTATTGAAGATATTTTAGCCAATTACTTTTAACACTATTGAAATTAAAATTTTAAAATTTTAAGTAGTTTAATTTCACAAACTCTATTTTTAATTTTAGTTGATTTAAATTAAACTTCAATAAATTAATAAAGGCTATATATTTAATGATAAATTTGTTATTTTAAAAATTTATCGAGATATTTAGTTCACACTATTAACGCTTTTAGAGTTCACACTTTTATATATAGATAATATTTTAATTTTTAAGTAAAATTAAGTAAAAATATTATTTATTAATTAATAATATTTTAGGCAAGGTCAAATTAATTTTAAGCTTAAAAAATCATGTACAATGTATGACTTGAGTAAAATTATACTCAAACACAGTGATAAGTAGTTTTTCTCATATGTAGCTTTGTTTTTCGAAAATTATCTTTTCCTTTTTTATCTTCCTAGAAAAATTACCTCATTTTTCATTGATCAATAAATCATTTTTCGTTAACTAATCAGTTTTATGCAAAAAAAAAAAAAAAAAACTGAAAATGAACAAATCATTTTTTAAAAATCATTTTCCCCGAAATAAGCAAAGCTTTTATACCGTGCTTGTTGCATGGATCAAATTACAAATCCATTTTTGTTTTCTTTATTGTCTCTCAAGTCACATAACTATACATATAATGGCTGCAACAAATTCTCTGTTACATGGTGCAGCTTTCCTCTAAATTACAACTAAATTCTCACCCAAAATATCAAACCAAAGGTTTCGTCACGTTGATTCTCATGTATTTTTGTGAAAACTACATTATATAGCTGAAGAAGCGGAAATTTCCCCTCAATCATCCATGTTATGTAAGAGAAGAAGGCAGCTCAAGTTGTTTGAGCCAATTCTTACTTTATTGACTTGTATTATGTAAAAGGGCTAAGCCCACAACAGAAAATCGATTTACAGATTATCCCCAGCTTTATTGAGAGAGAGTAGTTGTCCTTTATTGTTATGTGAATGAGCTTGTTGTTACTTATTTGTCACATTATCCCCAGCTTTAACTATTCTTTCTATAAATTTGTAGATGAGTTTATAATTATTTAAAATAAATTGTGTGTATTTTTTTTTGTAATGTTGTGAAAATACTTCAAGATACGAAAATTTTTTTCCTCAATTGAATTTATGAATTTAGGATTTAAGATTTTTTTACAGTGATTGATTAAATTACTTACCAAAGATAAGAATTCGATATTTTTTAAAGCCAAGATGAATATTTATTAAGAAAGTAGAGAATACAGCCATTTGTCAATAAGTTATGCTTTGACCAAGACACACCACCCAAAAGGCACGAACAAATCGACAAGTTTGAACAGCACCCCTAATAACCAAGCCAAGAAAATTTCATTCCTATATACCCTTGTTTTAGCTAGGTGATCGACAAGCCTATTCGGTTCTCTATATATCTTCCCAAAATTGACTGCACACCGAACACCCGAGCGATCAATAACAGAAAGAGTATACTTTAAGAAAGATAAGTAGGCGTGGGTTCTAACCCTGCCATCCCCCCTTTTTCCTTGTATGGGCGTTTGCCCTCCTATGAACCAAAAAAAAAAAATCTAGTTTAGAATTACAGGGTTGTTAGAAAATTATATCTCAAATATTCATTAATTGGTTTCAAATTTCAAATAAGAAAATTATAAACATTTCAAAATTCTATACTCTCTTAGAAATTGCAGTCCATGCCAATTGCTTGACCAGTATGTTTGCTTTTGTTGCCTGATTGGAGAAAAAAAAAGGACAAGTGGAAAACTAGAAGCTGATAAAGGCTATTTCTGGGTATAGCTGGAAGACTTCTGGCCGACCCTTTGTTTAAATTAACATGGACTTGGTTTAAATTTGCTCACCCTCAAACAAGAAAGTCTTTCCTTTTCTCTAGGTATTGGTTTTGGTTTCTGTAAGCAAGGTTCTTTCATCATTCTTCTAAGGATTAATTACACATTTGGTATGCCTAAACTATAATAAAAGATACAAGTTGGCATTCAAAAAGAAAAAAAAAAAAAAGAGTACAATATATACCATAAACTTTCAAATAATATATTATGTTAATTCAATTCTAATATCGTACGTTACTGTTACTTTAATTCACTTATATGGTATTAGTATAATTGTATAATAAACCTATCACATGTTAAATAAAAAATATTAAACATTTATTGAAAGTTTATGTTTATGTGAACGATCTTTGATATTTAACAACTTATCACTCTTGAATAGGATATTTTTCCATCAATTAAAAGAAAACATTGTTTTAACTGAAGTTGAAAAGAATGTCAATAATTTTTTAACACAACATACATAAGTTGGTAATTCAATCGATGTTGTTAGGATTTGGTTTTATAGTGCATCATTTGAAAATTTAATGTGGAAATTATACATTTTTTCAAAGCATCAGTTTGAATATATTATCAAAGTTCAAATGTTAAATTTGCAATTAACTCTTTTCTCAAGAACGATCAAACAAAAAAAATTTGTTCATAAATAAAATAGTGAAAATTTCAAACTTTAAATGATCAAAATAAAAATTCTCAAAAAAGTTTAGTAGCTTAAAGTTTAATTTGTCATTTTTTAATTTTTAATTTTTTTAATTTATAATATCATATCAATAATATCATCTAATATATCAAATAATATGATATTTGATAGATGTCTTGATAATGACACGTCTTAGTATTAATGGCCTATTGCAAAAAGTAAAAATTTTATAAATGTTAGTATCAAATTGTAATTTTTTGTAATTAATGGTTTAAATATAAAAAATCATCTAAAAATGGATGTCTAAATGTGTAATTTATCCAAAATCCTACTCAAGCCTACTTTCTTTCTTCCTTTTTCTTTGAACAGCTCAACCTATGCTTCATTTAGCAATATTATATGCCTTTGTTACTATTATATATGGCAAATCTAATTCTTTTGACGATTGCCGTCGGTTCCATATAGCTACATATCAATAAAATAGCAGGGCGGCTAGATATGCAATTTTCTAGAGAGAACTGCAGCACCAGCCTGAGCCTCGGCACTTTCACAAACTCTCGAGGATCAACATTGTGATATAAGCATCTAATGGCATCTGGGTCTAACTCCATTGTCTGATATGTTTCAGATAGCAAGGTGATAATGGAGTACATTGGAGCCACTGGCGTTCCTGTAAAATTTGATTCTGTTCCAACTGAAGACGTACGGCATTGACTTCCATTTCATACTTAGTTTTGCTATAGATGTTGATCCATCCGGAAATGCTCAGAACAGCAAATTCTCACCATGTTTGGCAGACACATTGACACCAGAAACCATCGCAGCAATCGAAAAGAGCCACCCCAATGTGAAAGCCTTAGCTAGTCTTTCTGGATTGTAGCCTGCCTAGGGGATAAAGTCCTCCGGTGATACAACCCTGTTGACATCCAGCTATGGATATCTAATGCCTTTTCATCATTGAAATCAATGGCAGAAGAATATCATCTTGATGGCATTGACATCGACTATTTCCGAAACAAAATTCAATCTTTGCTTATTGCTTAGGTGAACTCATCAGGCTCCTGAAGAACCAAATTGTCATTTCCATGGCCACCATTGCTCCATTTCATACTCCAACTACACCCTACATTGAGCTATTTGAAAACTATGGAGACGTAATTGATTTTGTTAACTACTAGTTCTATACTGATAAGGTTAGGAAACCAATTTAGTACTTGGAAGCTTTCAAGCTCCAAGCTGGACAATTCGACAAGGATAAGCTGTTGCCTAGCTAGCTATGAAATCAATGGAAGGGGAATTCAAGGTGATGCATTTTTGGATGCCTTGAGTCTTTTGGAGGAAAGTGGATTTAATGTTAATGGAGTTATGATCTTCTCAGCCGATGCTTCTTCCTCCAATGACTATTACTATGAGAGGAAATCCCAAGATTTCTTGCTAAATTAATCCGCTAGTGTGTGAAAACTTATTATCGAAAGTCGTTTCTAAAGTTTGCGATCTGCTATGATCCTGCAATAGGGAAGCAAACTATTTTGCTTAAAAAAATGTGATGGTGTGATTGATGATTAGTATTATTCACTTGGGCTAACAGTAATTAATTCGAATCCATTTTTATGTTATTTTTGCTTAATTGAAATTTTCTTTTTTTATTCAAAATAGAAACTAACTAAAACTAATTAGAATCCATTTTTTTATGTTACTTCTGTTACGAAAATGGGGTCCAACCTCATGTAAGTGGTTTTAGATCAACTAAAGGCCATGGGCCTTGATCTTTCATTTTACACAGAGCCCTAATTACTTAATAAAAAAAAGGTGGGGTTGTTTTAAGTGGGCGTCGAAAATCAAGTAGAAAAAGAAGAAAAGTCAGAAAAACCAGAAAGAAAAAGGAGAAGTGAGAGTTGGTTGAACGGAAGTCGCTCTGTGGTTCGATTGAGTTGGAACCCTGTCAGGAGGTTTATGATTTAGAGTTCTACATTCTGACCGGTGAAAATTAGGTTTGAAGCTCTCTAAGAACAAATCCATGGTGTATTTGTTGAGTCACTTATTTGATGAGATTTCTTCAATTATTTCTTTAGTTGTTAATTAGCTCTAATTTTAGCTAAATAAGAACTTTGTGTGCCTATTATTTGATAGTGAAGATTTTTCTGGTAGTCTATAATTTTTCTCTCTATACTGAAAGTTTTTTACGTAAATCTTGATGTGCTTTATTTTTTTTATGTTTTTTATTATTGATTGTTGTCTATTGCTTTTGTATTATTATGATTATTGCTTCAGGTCCAACAACTTTTGCTTAATTGAATTTTACTAATATTTTGCTTAATTGAATTGAATTCTCTTTCAAATAGAAGCAAGCTAAAGGCCGCAAAAAGAAAAAAAAAAAAAAAAAAAAAAAAAAAAAAAGGCACATATCTAAAAGTATAGTGTGATTTTACCTCCATATATACAATTGCGAATTTAATTTTATTTGAATTAACCGCTGATTTTTTTTTTTTTTTTTGGTTATTATTCTATTGCAATTTTTGAGAAAAATTAAAAAATAAATAGTAAATTGCATGCAATTAGAACAGTAACTATATATAAACAAAACAATTCTTTTTCTAAAAAAAATGGGTTTTATAACTATAAAAGGCCAAGTTCAAGAAAACTGAAATGAAATTCATTAAACTAACGAACAACAAAACAGCTGACAAAATTCGAAACATTACAAATTGGAATATTGAATTCCAACTGTTGTTTGAAAACTAGCACAATCAACATATATCACAAACATGAAAGGAAAATGAAAACACCAATAAACTACAATATATATCTCAGCAAGAAAGTGATAGATTTAAAGCCTAGCTTGGAAGACCTTTTCACTTCTCCATTTTTTCACTTATAACCCTCTTAATGTCATCGGCAATGGCCTTTGCATCCATTGACACACCAAACAGTCCCCTCCTTGATAATCCACAACAATACAGGTTCTTTTCTCCTTTCCAATGGTGTGGGAAATCAGTTTTAGGCATCCCATTTTCATTGAGAACATATTTAAAATCCTGTGGAAAAATATCGTTTTCATATTTTTCAGTCTATTAAACCAAATGGTTTTATAATCTTTTATGTCTAAACGTAAATAATCTGCAATACCAGAGAAGGGAAAAAATTTTGAAAAAGAAAGAGTGAGAGTTTAGAAAGTTTTACCTTCAGCCAATTATTAGCTATGCTTCTATAGCCAGTTGCAAAAACTATAGCATCAAACTCTCTCTCAGTACCATCCTCAAACAACACCTTCTTCCCGTAAATGCTTGATATGGCTGGAACAACCTATATATCAAGCATGAAAGAAAAAAAAAGAGCATGAGAATATTTAACTTTAATTTAATTTCCAAGTGATATTCCAATATCAAATCCATATCAATAATTAGCAATTGCATTTCTTATTTGGAAGAAAAAAAACACATACCTTAATTACATGATTTTAGTGTCCTTATTTTAATCATTTGAAGTAATAGGAATAGAATTTGATTCTAGCTTAGTAACAATAATATAATGATAAAGAGACAAAATTCTTTAGCCAATCAAAAAGGTTATCCCATTGATGGAATGGTAAAATTTGAAAATTTCTTGAATAGATTTAAATTTTAAATGCATGTCATGTTGCCGGCTTGTGAGAAAATACTCAATTAAATGCTTAAGAAAAAAATTATATACTAGTTCATACTATACGACTACAATTAGATAAAGTGTTTAATTAAAGAGATCCGATCCTATAAATTGGCAGTAAAATTTAAAAATTATATAAGCGGATTGATCAAATAAAAACTTTAGACATGTTTAAATTTTAACTACAGTGAATAGGGCAATAATACGTAATTGAATGGTTATGATTGGGAAAAGGATCTAGTAAATCAAATTAAGTATATTGTTTATAATCATCTTCTGATCAGGAATTAGGCAAAACACGATATTATTGGAATTAATTGGAACGGAACTTGAATTAATTGACCTTTATCTCTTTAGACTTGATCTTGTGGACGGTTCCAACATCAATTACAGGAGCTCTTCCCGTGGTTTCTTTGAGAAAGAAAGGACCTTTCTTTGGCCGACGGATTCCATACTTGGATAGATCGCCATATACCATTTTTGACATCAGTACGATCAAGAAATCCACCACAAAAAGTGGGATGTACTTGTAGAATATCATCCCTAGTCGCACCATTTCTTTGCTTACCACATGAAACTGCAAATTGAGAAGAGCCAAATTTTGAGATATGTCATCAAATAAAATTAATTAGATGTCCTATGAGGAATCATTGAACCAACATATTTTATAACCTTTGAGGAAAAAATTAAAGAACAAAATAATAAGAAATTAAATTTGCATGTCTCAATGTCCATTTTTGCATGCCAGAGATCAGAGGAATGGGGTCTTACAGGATTTCTGATAACAATGGAAGTATGAGCTCCAAAATTTGAGAGGTCATAAGATATCTCCATACCCGAATTACCGCATCCAACAACCAAAACATCCATGTTTTCATATTTTGCACCGGATTTATACTCATTGGAATGGATGATTTCCCCCTTAAAGGTACCTAACCCTGGCAGCTCTGGAATGTACTTGGCGCTGTTTTCGCCTGAAGCAATCACCAAAAACTCAGCAACATAAACTTCCACATCCCCTGATTGCATGTTCTTGGCTTCGATTCGCCATTTCCCATCAACTTCATGATACCAAGCCGATTCAACAGATCGATGATATTGAGGTTGGATGTTGAATGTTGAGACATATTCATCCAGATAGTTGACGAACATGTCTTTTGGTATGTAGGTTGGGCTATCTGGTGAGAGGGGCTTGAAGGGAAGGGAGCAAAATTCTTTGGCTAAATGGAGTTTCAAGCGATCATAAGCTCTTTTCTTCCAAAGAGAAGCATAAATATCCTCCTTTTCAAGGATGACATGGGGAATGGAATGAGCTGATAAGCATGCAGCAGTTGCAAGGCCAGAAGGCCCTGCTCCAACAATCACTACAACCTTCTGCATCTTCTGTGATCTTCGATATTTCTAGCGAACTTTCGTATGGTGAAATGACACTTCAAATTTCTGCTGTTTGTTAAATGAAGTGAACCGTGAAAGACAATTTATATTGAAATATAGGCTTTTGTATTTAATGGTGATGACACAAAATCTACGTTTCTTTTCCCTGGATTCTCAGTATTAATTGATTTCCATTATTGCAGATGCTGTTCAGTTCTTTTTTCAATCCTACGCCTCATGTATATGTTATGCGCCTCTACTGGAAGAAATTTGCAAGTTTTCTTACCATAGGGGGGGAAGTAATTAATGATATAAATATATATAGGGCTGTAAATGATTAGATGGAAAATTGTATGTGAATATATTTATTTATATATTATTAAATATATTTATTTAATATTCACAAATAAGTTTGTTTGATTCCAAATTGATCTCCAATGTTTTAATATCTAAATGAATTAAGCTTGAATATAATACAAAAATTCTTTAATGAACTCGAACTGATATCAAACAACCCTAGAAATAAATGAAAAGATCACAAATACAATAAAATATGCTCATGTTTAATTCATTTACACCCCTATATATTGATGTTTTTGAATTAAAATCCTACTTTTAACTTGATAAAAATGAGACTAGTAAGAAAAAGAAAAAGAAATAGATAACATATCAATACAGTTTTTTTTTTTTTTCCTAGCAAACCATATAAATTTATTTGAACTTAACATTCTTAGGCTAACAATAGGGTAGAAGAGTTTTATTAGCAAAAAATATGAAAATCATAATTTTGATGATTATTGGAAGTTTAAAAGGTTCCTTTCAAAGATTTAAATTATAGTCGCGATCACATTTTTGATCGCATAACGTTTATCACAGTTGCAAACATAATAAAGATTATTATAGTCATTACGGTCACTGCGATCGTAATTTTTTTTTTAAAAAATTTGCACAACTTAATACAAATATAGTAATTGTAATTATAATTATAAAAATTTTTATTTTATGATTTTTAAAGTAGTTTATGATCTTTTATTTACTTAGAAAAAAATTATTCATAATTTTGTTAAGATTATACAAAGTATTTATATTTGGTTGAATTATAAATCTTTACTTAAGAAAAGTTCATATTTAATATTAATTTTAAACAAACCAAATATATATTAATAAAATAAAACATGTTAAATAGCAAGTATTCATCTATAATAATATTACAAACTTAAAAAAATATAATTTTAATAAATTATAAAATATTCAATTTATTAAGTAATTTATTTTTAGCATATTAATTGATTTAATATTTTTATCATAAATTACTTTTAATTTATTCTATAATAAACAATATTTTAAATTATTATTTTATTACACAAAAAAAAAATAATCTACTACTAAAAAAATTAACAACAAAAAAAAAACCATTACTAAAATTTAAATACAAAGTCATAAGTTAATAAATTTTCCTCTAAATAAAAAAATCCTTATTAACCAATAAAGTTTTTAAAAAATACTCTAAACAAAAATTTCCTCTAAATTAAAAGAAAAAAAAATAGTTAAATCCTCCGGCCCTTTACCCTGCCTCATCATCGATCACTCTTCTCTCATTATTTCCCTTTAACTTTCCCCCAATCCCCATCCCGATTTCCCTCACCTTTTCCCCCAGGCGACAACCTCTCATCCCGATTCACACAAACACCAAATCCCAAATCCCAATTTCAAAATTCTTACACACCCATAATCCCAATTCTCACTCATAGTCCCTCTATTTGCCTCTCATCACTCGTCTCTCAAAAGCCTCAATCTCGCACACAGAGCGACTTTCACTAGCCGTCAATAATTTAGAGTCCAGTTTCATTCAACAAAAAATCACAGCAAGTAATAAATTGCTTGTGCTTGTTGTTTTATCGGGATGAATTTATGGGTTTGAAGACTCCATCAGCCTAGGGTTATTTTCTATTTGAAGATTTTAACCTTTTTTCTTTTTTTTTTGCATTTTACATAAAATGTTTGAACCAAAAATAGAGCAGCAGTTGATAGCGGGCCGATATTGCTGCTATTCACATATTTACCATTTTTGGCGGCTGTTATCTACCGCTACTATCATTATTCAAATGCTTGTTCGCTTTATCGTTAATAGCGTGGCGCATGGCAACATTATCGCGAAATAACGGCTGCTACATCACTACTTCACTGTTATTTGAATCGCTGGTCCCTTTGATGCTATGGAGTGCAGTGGGAAGGGAAAGAGATAGGAAATAGAATCAAAGTTCCGAAAGTGAGAAGTGGTAAGTAGTTACTTGAGGTCCTAGGAATAGAAGAGTGATAAGTGCGAATGTGTGGAATCAATTTGGGGATGTTGACAGTACAAACTAGGAGTAACAGGATTTAAATTGATAGATTGAAAAATCTTTTTAAATAAATTAAATATGTAATTTGACATATTTTTAAAAAATTTGTATATTTTTTAGATAAGCATGTTTACTAAAAATTTTGACAAATTTTTATACTAATGAAATTTAAATTATAAATGGCATTTTCAAAAAAAATTTTGCTTATTTTTTATCTTTTTCTTGAATTTTATCAATTTATTTGTTTAAATTTTTTATTAATATTTTTGTTAAATTATTTTTAACAGGAAATTTTACAATTTCACTTTAAAAATGTCATTTGTCTTGTTCTGCAAAAATAAGAATTTGTTTGTTGCCAAAAATAGTTCTCAAAATCTTATATATGGATTAGACGTGTAAATAATGCAACTAAAGAGAAAACGTTAATAAATTGCTCTTCTTAATTTAAAATGATTTATGATAGAAAAGCATTCTAACGAAGTATATATAAGAGCTACCTAGTTTTCTACAAATATTATATGATGAAATTTACCTACAACTTTTTCTAAGGTTAATAAATATTTCAACATGGTTATACGTGCATTGCATAATTCATGCGAAGATATAATTAAATGATATTTTCAATAATATTATTATGTATTATTGACTTTTTTATTGATTTAAATTTTTTATTAATGTTTTTATTTAGTAAAAAAAAATGTATAATTTTCACCTATATAACATCATCTAAATAGAAATTGATTTGTTGCCAAAAATAATTTTTTAAATTATATATATGAATTAGACGTATAATGCAACTAAAAAAGAAAATGTCAGCTGATCACTCTTAATTTAAAATGATTACAATAGTTTACGGTAGGAAAAGTGTTCTAACAAAGTTTATATCAAAGTTATCAAGTTTTTCAACGAATATATATATATATATATATATTATAGTAAACTTTACCTAAAAATCCCACAACTTGTTCTAGAATTAACAAATACTCCAATATGGTTATATGTTCAATGCATAATTTATACAAGATATGCTTAGGAGCGAAAGTAATTTAATAAATGTTTAATCGTCCAAAAATCATCATATACAATAAGTACATTTTATTTTTTTATAGTTTCGTGAAACATTTAATAATTATATATTAAGCTATTAGCAAAAGAATTAATTTTCTCTTAAAAAATTTTAAGTACAAAAAATTTAGATATAAAAAATTTAATTTTTAACAGCATTTTTTTTCTATCATTTAACAGCTTTTATGAAGCCCGTGGCTATTCACTAATTTTCATGTTAGAGTTATGGGGTTCAAATCTTAATTTGTCAAATTGGATAGAAGGCAACTGTATAATTGACCATGACCAATTTCTTTTCGAGTACATAAAATTTTAGATTATTAAAATAATAAAGCAAAAGATGTTAATTTTTTTTACTTGATAGTTCATACACGTTGTACTCCTGATTACTCTGCTATTCGTGATATATAGAAACAATTAGTCAACTTACAGCTGTTTATCGTTTTCCAACTTTCCAAAATTTTACACAATTAAGATTTTCCTAGTGATATGTACTGGCACCACTAAATGGGATACATTTGTAATTTCATTTTTTTTTTTTTTTTTTTGCTTGATGCATGAATACTTGCATTATAAATTAATTATATTAATATATAAATAAATACTATTAAATGAAACTCTAATAATGGTATACATATATATAATATATAAAAGGTAAAGAAAAAGAGGGAAATTAATTAAGATGAAAAATGTCAATCATTGTGTGAGCCTAAACAATTTTGTACACTTCCATGAGAATATATAGAAATTAAGTTGACCTGTGGGGACATAATCAATAATAAATACAAAATTTGGTATGATTTTGATGAATGCTCCATATTTGGGTATTTTACTACATTGTAATTAATTTTCAAATCACATTATTCCAGTTTTTTCTAGCACTGGAGTAATTTAAAATCTTTATTCTTTAATGGATGTAGTTTTAAACTTGTTTACCTTGATAAGGTATTTTAAATCAGATTAATGCCATCTCAGCATTCATCTTTGTTTTTCTTTCTTTATTTTAGCACAAAGGAAACCAAATACTTGAAAAAAAAAAAAAAAAAAAAAAAAAAACTGCTCTTTTCTTTAAGCAAAAGCATTTTTTTAAGATCTAACATTATTTGAAATTTGTTTAAACCAGTAAAAATATCTTCATGAGTTAGCACTACCCATCAAAGAAAATCGTCAATCAGTTGACAAACTTGACAAAAACAAAAAAAACAAATGTTTTGTAGTTCAAAAATAAGCTTTTTCCTCTCTTTGTGCTCTTGATGAAGAATTTGCTTGAATTTTTTACTTGAACTTTGATCCAGCTTTGAAGGGTAATATTGAACTTTTTAAGTGACCAAAGTTCTTCTAAGCATCTTCTAGTTCATTTCTTTCATGAATGTAAAAAAACGTACGTGGAGCATTGATGCTTTCTCGTGGACATGAAAAAATAAATAAAAATAAAAAATAAAAAACACACAACATGAAATGGAGGTCCACATAGGGAAAAATGAAACATGCTTTTCGAATTCCATCTTCCTCTCTCTTCAAAACAATTTTCTAGCAGTTTTTTTTTTTTTTTTTGTTCTCCAAGAAAACGAAAGAAAAAAGATTAGTTAAATTTACAGTGATCGAAGTCAACAACAAATTCATGTGTGGGTAATTAATGGCCATATTGAAGTTCGAAGACCAACGTAACGACACCTCTATTACTTGAGAAAGCTTTGTAGCTAATAAATGTTGGGCTAAAAACCTCCAATCCAATCACACACAGCAGAAACAAATTCAAATAATAAATCAAACATACAAGAGATAACAATTTAATGTGGTTCGGTCCAACTGACCTACATCCACGGATGAGAAATAAGATCCACTAGTTGTAGAGAATTACAAACATACATCAAATCATCAACCTCACTCAACAATCAATACTCATAAGACACTCTCAATCTCCTCTAGTTTTATGGAGTATTCTAAACCCAAACAAACACAAACCTAAACCCTTGTGCACCCTTTCAACATAACCAAACACATACCCATATGCTCCCATACATCATACCTATGTGGACCCTCTCAGTCTCCTCTAGTCCACTCATAAACAAACATACACACCTATAAGACGTAGAGCCTCAATACTCCTATGGGGTGTCTATCCCATAAAATCCTACAACTCTCTTACATCTTTTTCTCATACCTAACCTTGTAGAGACTTCACCTATTTATAACCATACAAACTTGCCCATTAAGAATCCCTTTCCTCTTAGAATTCTTTTCCTGTAAGTCAAACTTGCCTATTAAGAATCCCTTTCCTTTTAGAATTCTTCTCTTGCAAGTCAAACTTACCTATTAAGAATCCTCTTTCTCTTGGAATTCTTTTTTTGCAAGTCTTCTTGTCCATCAAGCAATATCTGACAAATTTCAAACAAATCTCTAACAAATCTCTTATGAGATTTGAGTCAATATTCCCAATAATCTCCACCTTGACTCAAATTCCATCAATCACTTGTCTTCATGCTAGACATGCTTGGCTCCACCTGTAATGGAAGTCTTACAATCATCTTCTCTTCTCTTATATCTTCACGCTTTATACAAACTGATCTTCAATCTTCAAAACTTGAACTCGAACTTTTCTCTCAGATCGAGCTCCTCTAAGCTTACTTCGTCCCATGTCTCAAATCAAGCTCTTCCCACATCTTAAACCTTTAACTCTTCCCACATCTCGAACTTTCAGCTCTTTCACGTCTCGAACCTTCAGCTCTTTTCACATCTTAAATCTTTAACTCTTCTCACGTTTCGAACCTTCAGCTCTAATACCACTTGTTGGGGAACACCACAGCTCTGATACTATTTGTTGGGCTAAAAGCCTCCAATCCAATCATACCAGCGGAAGCGAAATCAAACAATAAATCAAACATACAAGAGACAACAATTTAACGTGATTCAGTCCAACTGACCTACATCAACGGATGAGAAACAAGATCCACTAGTTGTAGAGAATTACAAACATACATCAAATCATCAATCTCACTCAACAATCAATACTCATAAGATACTCTCAATCTCCTCTAGTCTTATGGAGTATTCTAAACCCAAACAAACACAAACCCAAACCCTTGTGCACCCTTTCAACATAACCAAACACATACCCATATACTCTCATACATCATACCTATGTGGACCCTCTCAGTCTCCTCTAGTTCACTCACAAACAAACATACACACCTATAAGACGTAGAGCCTCAATATTCCTATGGGGTGTCTATCCCATAAAACCCTACAACTCTCTTACATCTTTTTCTCATACCTAACCTTGTAGAGACTTCACATATTTATAACCATACAAACTTGCCCATTAAGAATCCCTCTCCTCTTAGAATTCTTCTCCTGTAAGTCAAACTTGCCTATTAAGAATCCCTTTTCTTTTAGAATTCTTCTCTTACAAGTCAAACTTACCTATTAAGAATCATCTTTCTCTTGGAATTCTTCTTTTGCAAGTCTTCTTGTCCATCAAGCAATATCTGACAAATCTCAAACAAATCTCAAACAAATCTCAAACAAATCTCTTATGGGATTTGAGTCAATATTTCCAACAATAAAAAGCTTTTTCCTTTCTTTGTGCTCTTGAAGATGAAAAAACTCAATTTTTGATTGGCAAATGGAAAAGGAAATGATGATGCGATAATGATGTTGATTGAATAAGAGTTTTTTTTTTTTGATACATATGAATATTTGAAGGAAAGACAGTAACCATTCTGTATCACGACCATGGAGATACTACCATCTCCTCATGGTTTGATATATAATAAAAAGCCTTCAAGACATCAATTGAAGGCAACCAGTCTTGTTTACGACGTTCTATAAGCACAAAACCATTATCCGTTACCCGTAGCTGAAAGCGAGCTATATTCCACCCCTCTTGAACCCTATGAAGAAAAGATGCAAAGGAAGGTGAAAGCCACCTTTAAAAATGGATAAATAAAACACAATCAATCTCCCATTCATCCCGGTCAAACTTATGAGACAAATAGAATATGACCTCTGCATATCATAACAGTTAAAATCAAACCCATGACTGGCTAATGTCTCTCCGATCTCCTGAGACTTAATGGTATTGCTAAACCCATCAGAGTACTAACTTTCCATTAGAACACCATTACAACGTCTCCTCCTACCTAAGGAGTAAACGGACATTAGTGGCGACAAAACCTCCTTTAAATAATTTTTCTTAGCCATAATTTTTCTAAAAGGTTTCTGACAACGAGCCTTTCCCAACAATTTTTCTAGCCGTAGTTTTCCTGCCTATAAATAAAACTCACCCAAAATAAAAGAAAATCGATACGTGCATGAGTATTGACAAATATTAAGCGAACACGAAGGATAAAGCTTCCAAATGAAGCAAAATGCTAGAACCAGTGAAAAAGAGGTTGATTGAATGAGGTTAATTTTATTTTCTTCACAAAAACAAAGTGAGGAAGAAAAAAATGATGAATTGACAATTATGTTAATTGAATAAGATTGCTTTTCTATCTGTATTGAAACAAAGGAAAACGGAGAAAAAGATGGAGTCGTAAAATAACATTTACACGTTTTAAAATATCCTATTAAGGGAAATAAGATTAAAACTATCCTTGTTAAAGAATAAAGATTTTAAATTACTCGTGTTAGAAAAAATTCCACATTATTCTAATTGGGAGCAGGTAGAAAATCTTTTTTTGGAAACTCCTTTGACCATAAGCAAAAATTGACAAGGTAGCTTTGACCATTGTCCATCACTTTGGACTTTATTTTCTTCTCATTACTTTTTTGAGTTGCATAGCTTCATTTTTAGTAGGAGATTTTACCATTGCTCAACATTGTTTATAATTTTGAAAAATCTTTATTACATATTCAAAATACTTTTATGAAGATCAATTTATTGTTTATAAGTTTAATGAAAATCCACTTTCATTTGAAGGTTTCAATTCTGTCATACTGTTTGACAAATAAAAAACTTTTCATATAAACTTTCAGTTTCGTCTAAATGTCAAGAAAATACTTCTTTTTTTTTTTTGTTATTGTGCAATTTCAATAGCAAGGTAGATTTTTCTTTAAATGAACTCATCCTTGTATATTAAAGCCCTTGCGTTTGAGTTTTAAAACGTAGTTTTTGAATACAAAAATAATGCTAAATATACTATAATTTGGTTTAAAAGTGTTTCCTTAATCAATAAAAGTGAGCTAACTGCAAAAATTAATTGAGGGATATAGTTGTAATTTAAAATTTATGATTTAGAAAACAAAATGATAAAAACACACTCAATTATTTATTATTGACAAAAATTACATATTTTTTCCTTTCTAACATCATTTTTTTTTAATATTTTAATTTTTTGTAATAAATCTTCATAGCAATACCATACATTTAAAATTCATAAACTATAATTTTTTATATTAAGATTTTTTAGCGCACACTTTTTTCAAATCTGAGTTTTTTTAAGTCACAACAACAATGCTAAACTGGATCTAAATCAATTTGCCAAATGGAAGTATTTAAATGCCAGAAAGGAAGAGAAAAGCTGAAGGTTTGAAAGCATGGAATTACCAAATGCCAAAGAAACAAAAGTAGGTGATGCAATGCAACACATTGCATTGGCATTTAGCCACACGATTTCAGGCCATGAATGCAACCTTCTTTTCTTCAATTCAAATTTCTTGATAAAAGGAAATTTGTTAGAAAAAATAATAAGAGAATAGAAATAATTGGAAAAGAATTTTGGTTTAGAGGTGTGAAAAGTAATTTTTTAGGGCAATTATATCTCTAAGATACAACAAAATCTCAAAACTTTTCAGGTAAAAGTAGTAAAAATTGTTATACTAAAAGATCTCTTTATAAAAAAATAAATAAACATAAACTTCTATTCAAATGGTTATAACTTTTTATATAATCAAGACTTTTATAAATAATAATCTATTTATCTTCAAATAGTTATGATCATTTATCATATGATAATTGTTTCTGTTCAAATATAATTATTTAAAATATGAATAAAATTAATACAAAACTTAATTTTATTCATCAATAATTAAATCTTTCTATCTAATGTAGGGTGCACCTAGACCTAGAATTTTGAAACATGACACGATGACACGATACAAAAATGATACAAATAAATGACACAAAAATAACACGACTTAAATTTTTTTTAAAAAAATCATAAATCAATTTAATCAAATTAAAAAATTGTATTTTATGTTTTTGTGTCAACATGAACTGTGACACGTGATTTTCATACAAAATATGACACGAATACAGTATTTTACACAACACAATAACACAAATTGCTTGGTCACTAGTTTGGAATGTTGATGCTTAATTTTTAACCTCTCACACAAACAAATATTATGAATATAAGAAAATATCTGTTGATTTAAACTTTCAATTAGTGTATATATCTTAAAATTCAAATGAAATTGATAGTGTTTGCAAATTAAACCTCAAGTCCTAGTGTTAGAATTGAAGATATAACACACATAATGTTTATTTATTCTTCTGTCAGAGCTTTATAACCGCTTTTATATGGCTATGTACTTATCATATTCATAAATATTTATAAGAGAGAACCCAATTCTTCTTGTTCAAGCGGCAACACTTCTATGATTATATAAGTAGAGTTTTATTATATCTCCATTGTTTTAGACATTTAAATAATAAACTTTGTCATAATGTTTAGGTTGGGAAACCCTATCAATTAGATACAAAAATAATGGAGTCACCATCAACTTTTTATCTAGGTTTGATTGGCCACCTATATGAATCTATCTTTTCTATGGTTATCCTAAACCTAAAACAAGGGTCCCTAAAAAGAATAAGTTATGGTCGTATCAATAGTGTTAAGGTTCGGAAGTCGGTTTTGTGCAATGAAGGTATTAGCACCCCTTTACGCAGAAAATTGATACCAAATTAATTATGTGTTATCTTACCTAAGCCTTATCAAAGATGGTTTAACTCCAATCCTTTTATTTATTTACACAACATGGTGATAGAAAAATTCTATCAAAATTAAATCAAGAAATCATGCAAATATCATGTCAAATATCATGCGAATATATTATAAATCATACCAAATACCATGTAATAATATCATGCCTAGATCATGCTAAAATATTCATGCAAAAATGTCATGTAAATAAATGAATTATCATGCAGTAATAACAATCATATAAATATATAATATCATGCAAATATATTAATTATCATGCAATAATATAAAATGCCATCCAAATATATTAATAACCATTCATACAAATATATAATCATGAGATCACACAAATATATTGGTAATTATGTAATCAAATATAATCATGCAATTATACACACAATAAATATAAAAACATGCAATTAGATATCATTCAAATATAATATTAATTATGCAATAACATGTAATATCATATCATGCAATAAATATGAAATCATGCAATAATATTAATAACTAAATAGCCATGCAAATAATCATATTAATAATTATATTAATAATCATACAATCACACAACTAAATTAATTAATTAATAATCATACAAATAGACATGCAATTAAATATATAATCATGAAATTAACAATGTAAAACATGTAATTAAATATATAATCATACAAATAATAATATAAATCATACAAATAAACATGCAATTAAATATATAATAACAATTTTGCAATCACACAGATAAATAAATTAATAATCATGCAAATAAATTAATAATCATGCAAACATATTAATAGTCATGCAAATATATTAATAAATCACACAAATATATTAATCATGCAAATAAAATATTAAGCAAATATAATATTAATCATGCAAATATAATATTAGTCATGCAAATTCATGCAAAAATAAATACTGTGTAATAAATATAAAAATAAGAGTAAGCAATTAAATATTATAAAAGTTATATAAAAATCACAAAAAAAAAGAAAGCAAACATTACCTTAATGGATCATGGGTTCCAATAATTTTTTACTTTTTTAAAACAGATGCTTCCTACCATAAATCTTAGCCTTCTTTCCAAAAACTCAAACTAAATCTTCTTGCAAATTTTCTACTTGATTGTTTCTTCCTTGTTGATTCAAAATTTTGCCCAATTTTTTTCTCTTTTCAATGAGCTCTGTTTGTTCTTGAAGTGAATTGCTTTTCAAGCCCCTTTTTAATCACAAATGCAAGGTACTTATATAGAAATTTAATCCATTTCGATTAGGAAGAAATTAATTGGATCGAATCTAGGATTTATTTTCAATTTTTATTCTCTATATAATCTTTCCTTTTTCAATAGATTAAGCCCTAAGTCTTTCCAAAATTATTGAACTATTAAAGTTAAAATCTAATATAAAATCCATTAGTTGAATTTAATCCAAGATTTTCCATGCAAAATCCTACATTTTTCTTTCTATTTTTTACCTTTTTTATTTTTATTTCTTACAAATTGACTTTGACCCTTTTGACTAAAGAAATAAAAATTAAACTAAAAAAATTAAAATACAAATAAAATTTAGGACTTAATCTTTGGGTTCAAAATTTATTTTTTCAATTAAGGGCCAATTACATAATCAAATCAAAATTCAAAACCCAATGAATTTAGAAAAATCTTCAAACAAAATGAAGTGTCTACAAACTCCATTAAGAATATAAAAACTTATTTTTCACATACAATGGATCACACTAGTTTCTAAAATTTGAATGGATTTTATTAGTACTTAACAGACACATAATAATAACTTATTTTTACCCATTAAACTTTGTAATTCGAAGTTACTACTTCAAAGTTGGGTTCCCATTATTGGTGTCTAATAGTAATGGTTTAAATCCATTCTACTTGTAATACTACTAACAAAATATCTTGAAATTCAATTTTTTTTTATGGTAATTACCCCAATTTGAGATTGAATTTCTAATATAATCACTTCAGATTAATGTGTCTAAACTTTTCATTTTGCATATTATTTATATACTCTAGACATTGTTGCCTCATTGTCATTTTAAGAAATAGTTAGTATTGGTTGTGGCTACAACTCTATACTCATAATTTCAATCATTTTATTTTCATAATTTTATACATATTTAAAATCAATGAATAAACCAAACCATTTTAGCCCTTTTAAGATATGTAAGGACTTTTTTTATGGTTTTACTTTAATAAGTGTGCTAAAATTATTAATTATATAAAATTATACTAAAATCTTACAATACTATGGTGGTAATTTTTTTTTTATTTCTTTTGATTCTTATCACCCCCATTATGTGCAAATATGCATTCTTTTATTAAAAAATGTCCCATTTAATTATTAAGATAATATATAACTTAATCAAGTTGCCATTTCTTTTATCTTTTCACTATGTGATGGTTTTGTTTTAAGTAGGAAGCCTCCAAATCCCCCCTTAGTGAAAGATAACTAATAAATATTTTATATCTTAATATTTTCTTTTCATAAAAGTTTCAAAACTTTTATATTTTTAACTCAATATGAGAGTATACATAAATAAGTATGATATCAAACATAATCATCCTCAAAATTTATTACTTTTAGTAAACTCATGCTTTCTATAGTCTCTTTTTCAACTTTCATACCAACTCATAGATACTTATAAAATTCTTTTATCATGGATAGTAAAGCCATATCCACAATAGTTTATGTCATTAAAAATAGTCAAAATTTCATGTATAACCATATAATACTATAAATTATGTCCAAATTATAAAATATATGAAATATTTGCACCCAATAAACAAAAAGCATTTTAACTAGTTACAAAGAATTATATAATTTCTTCAATTGAATTGAAGTTATCTTAGATAATATGTTAATTTCTTATTGAAATAATATTATATAAATCAAATAATATGAATCATGCATTATTCTCTTGTCAATAAAATCCAATCATTGAATATGGACCATAAAATATGATTTTATGATAAAAACATATATACTTGCTTCTTTCTAGAAAAGATTTATAAATTCACAATTTTTTTATACCTTAAAATAATTCTAGAGAATTATATCATTTTGATTTGATTGCCATGGTCTTATAAAAATATAATAAAGCTACAAAAGATTCATAACCAAAGCTAGCAAGTCCTCCATGTCCATTTTATGCTCATGATCATTCAATACCATGATCAAGAAAATTCACATATAAGATACTATAAAATCATGGATCATAAATTAAATTCAGAATCAAAGAGTAAAAGAATAGTCAATAAAAAAAAAAAAAACAAAATTCAATGACACTCAATGTTACTTATGAATTATTCACCAAGAAACTATTTGGATAATTGAAACTTTTCATGCTTGTTTTAAAAGTCAATTTTACTAACTTTGCTAATTTCTTTTCTTTATATCTTCCTCATGCGAAATATGAATTTCATAATAGCTTTTAAATTGTTAGAAAAAAATAATAAGAGAATAAAAAATAATAGAAAAAATTTTAATTTTGAGGTGTGAATAACACTTTTTTAAAGGTAATTTTGCCTCTATGATATAACAAAGGCTCAAAACTCTTCAAGCAACAGTAGTAAAAATAGTTATACTGAAAGATCTATTTATAATGAATGAAAAGACATTAATTTTTAATTAAATTGTTATGACCTTTTGTATAATCATAACATTTATAAATAATAATTTATTTATCTTTAAATAGTTATGACTATTTGTTATATGATAATTGTTAATTTTCAAACATAATTATTTAAAATATGAATAAAATTGATACAAATCTTTATTTTATTCATCAATAATTAAATCTTTTTTATCTAAAGTGAGATGTACCATATTTTAAATTACCAATAAATTAAAAAATAAAAATAGCTTTTAGATTGAAAAACATTTTTATATGGATAAGTATGTAAAGTTAATTATAAATAAGTTTTCATACCATATGAAGGTGATCATTTTTATAATGTATTCTTATGTTCTCTATTTTTAATTGTCCCTATATTACCCTAAACAACAATCAAACAAGATATCGAAATTCAAAACCAACAATTAAGAAATTACGAATGATCCGTATTTTTTAGTAGAAACAATATAAACCAAAAAAAAAAAGCCCTCTTAAAATCAAACCAGACAAGAAAATTCAAAATCGAAAGAGTGAACGAGCAGAGTTAGCATTGCAAAACTGAGAGAAAAGCGAGCTCGAAATTGGAGAGAAAGATGCAGTTGACTGCCTATTTTATAAACGGGAGATTTTTTTTTCCTTTTTTTTATAACTTTTAATTAAGCCCTAGGAATTTTATGTATAGTTTAATTTTTTAAATTATTTCTTAAACAGCTTAAATGTTTATTAACTTCAAATCGTTTTCAAGTTAAAAAGAAATAGCATACGTTAAAGTAAAATGAAGCTTATATCCATAAATTACAGGCAAGTATTAGGTGATGTTAGAGAGTTTTCTTTACCTTAGCTATCTTGGAAATCCAGAAGCTACTAACTTTTCTAAACCTCGAGATTCATATGCTTTAGTTTAGTTCTTATCCAAGTTTGCATCATAATTTTTGTTATTACTTTTCTAATTAATCACTCCAAATTTCAAAATTTTAATTAAAAGTGAAACTAAAATTTTATTTTACCATAATTTATTACTGATTAATTTTGAAAACAAATTTAATATATATTACCAAAAGCATCTTAGTTACTTATTTATTAACGTGAGATAAATAACAATAAACTATTCGCATGTGTACTTAATCTAATCAATAAGGAGTTATATTTTTCACATAAAAATATTTAAATAATTTTATATTTTGTACTTACAAATATTTAAATGGGTAAATTTTATGATTAAAAATAAATCAAATGGACAAAAATTTAATGGTTTATTCGAATCAATAAAAGGCATTAAACTAAGTGTTTATCAAATCAATCAAATATTTTATTGAATCGAATTAAATCAAATCGAATTATTTAAATAAGTTTTAAGGATAATTTTATTATTCAAAAAATCTTTATAAGATGTAAGATTTGAACTTCAACTTTTCTATTTTTAGATTAAAAACCAAATTCATGCATTTAATACAACGTCTCTTTTCGATTGGATTGGTCAATTAGTCCGATTGAATCGAAAATTAGAGCTGTTTCAAAAACATTAAGTAAAAGTATACAGAACATCACATAGATTACCATCTAGTTTATTATTCTTATTTTATTAAATACTGAATTTTAAAAATTTGCATATTAAAAAATCAAATTTCAAATTAACCTCCACACAAAACTTCAAATGAATAGATTCATTCATCAACTCTTTACATTCACAAGTTGTTAAACTAACCTTCTTTTTCCTAAATGGGTTTTAGCTCAAAATGACAAAATCCAATCCAATCTCATTGAGTTCAGCTCCACTAGTCAATTAAAGTTCAAATATTCCAATACTTGACTCAATCAATTAGCAAGATTAATCAACTTCTGAATTTTTTTTTTTAAATTGAACTATATTTTATATGGTCAAATAAAAAAAAAAAACTATGCTATTTTCTATTAAAAATACTATTTTGTTAATAGGAAATCTTTATGGAAAATTCAGCCTTCCCAGTAGCCTAGTCGGTGCTGGAGGAAACTTTTTGAGGACTAATACTCTTCGTTTTATCAAGCACCAAAATGGGAAGATTCTTTGGATACGTTCTGCTCACAAATACAATGCAGCCAAATTATGGTATGAGATGAGTCATAAGCTGGGGAAAGTGGAGTGGCATATGCCTATATGGTTTAAATATCATATTCCTAGGCATGCCATTCTAGCTTGGATGGTAATTCTTTGATAGGCTCTCTGCTAAGCAAAAATGAGCTCTCAATAATATGTATCATGCTTATTTCATATCAAATATATATTAAACACGAAAATTATTATATAATAATTTATATCAATATAAAAATATGATACAAATTTTATTTTTATCAAACTCATAAGATATTTATCAAATTTTTAAATCATTATCACTTTTGTATTTTTTTTCTAGGTGTCAATGTTTTTTGTTGACACTAATTGTGCATTGTGACAAGGTGCTGGAAACAAGGGGCCATTTTCATCTTGATCATTCTCAAAGCAGAATTGGCAGCAGCTGCTCCAAATATGTGGTATTCGTACACAGATTGGATTCAACAAAGACTCATCAAACAAAATATCAATGCCAACAACACTTTTTCTATATGAGTTTCAAATGAACAGATTTCTCACTGAAGAAAATGTGATCAGCAATGATATGATACAATCAAGCATCCTTTATTGAGAAACGATGTAAGGGAGAATTGCACCATGAAACAAATGGAACCAAAAACCATCGCAAACCACCTGTATATTATCCGGGTCTAACCATGCTTTTATCTAAAATGTATTGTCCGTCACATGTACAAAATCATAAATGCTTAACTGCTTTCCATTGCAAACTGGTTCAAAATAGCGGTAACTGCAATTTCAACCTGCAAAGACCTATATGGGAGCCATCTCATGTCTTGATGCATTGTCCATGTTGAAATCACTCTGTACAGTATGCAATGTTCGGAGATGGGTAGAAACATTCCACACCAACTCCTAGTAACTTAATCACAAAGAGCCAGCAGAATTCATGACCGGAGGATGCAGGATGACAAACCGAAAAAACATGTCTGCTAAGGCGGATTTTGCCTGCTAGTCTTCCCGCATTTATATATGCCGATACAATTATGAGCTCCTCAAACCAAGGCAAGACATGCCACAAACTGTTATGAATCATCCTTCCCCCAATCACAAAAATATCTTGTAGAAAAACTCTCAAGTCATTATTCCATAACAACCATCATTGTATCAAACAGTGAGTATCTTTTCCTGTGAAAATCTTCACTAGTTTGGCTTTACCAAAGGTACAACAATGTGGCAACAAATCAGATCTGAATTCACAATATTCCATTTTGATAATAATCATACTGCCGTGTCCACCATGCATCTAAACTGCTGCTGATCAGGGAAAGCACCAATGACACACATTGCTTTAATATCTACTATTTTATAAAATATATAAAAATCATTTTTTGAATTATTTTTATCTTTTCCTTTATTTTTTGTACAAAATATATTTGAAAAAAGAAAATAAAAGGTATTTAATATTTTAAAATATATATTTTATGGATATAAAATAATATTTTTATTATGATTTATGAGTAGAATAATATTTTTAATAGAAAATAATTTTTTGTTTTTAAATGATATTGAATTTGAAAAAAAGAATTTGAATTTTTAACTTAATTTTAATTTTTAAAAAACTATTTTTATTAAAAACAAAAATATAACTAATAAATTATACTATAACAAAAAATATAAATATATAATTTTAAATTTAATATTTTATAAAATAGG
Organism: Durio zibethinus; assembly: GCF_047325235.1. NCBI lineage: Eukaryota > Viridiplantae > Streptophyta > Magnoliopsida > Malvales > Malvaceae > Durio > Durio zibethinus. The sequence continues at coordinate 8,085,699 of NC_143185.1, forward strand.
TATGTGAAAATTTTAAAATTTTTTAGATAGTTTTGTTTTTGGTCCTTAAATTTTGAGAAAATTCTATTTTAGTCCTTTATTTACCACATGAGATATTAGCTAATGTCATTATGTGGCAGTTAGTATTTGCTATCAATTTAAATGGTTCTATAAATGGAATGATTAAAATAGGATAACTTTGGACAATTAGAGATTCAATTAGAATTTTTTAAAATTTAGGGACAAATAGAATTTGAGTCAAAGCTTTGGGATTACAAGTACTATTAACTCTAAAATATTCTACATTTATAACCTCCAAAAAAGTTGCTTTTATTAAATACTACAAGTTCCACTTGATAAGGTAATAAAGCTTCCTCTTTTTGTGTATACTTAGAGAACAATGATAGCATGTTGGCCTTTTAATGCATCCAAATATGGGTTTGCAGGCACGGGCAATCATGCACCTAGCACCAAATTTTATTGATTTTCTTTAGAACAATCTATGTAGTGGAAATGAAACCCTTAGGTCTTTTGGTACCATGTACAAGTAGCTTGTGACAAAAATGGTCTTACTATTTTTATTGCCTTGAACTCTCATACTGAAGGTACATGTTAGGTTCGAAATAGATATATTAATTATTTTCTTTTATCTACTACAAGGAAGCAAACTATAGTGTTTGAAAATTATCTAAGCTATAATTGTCTATTGCAAGGAACCAACCCATGTTTCGATATGATGTAGGTATTTGATGTAAATTAGTACTTTTCATTATGTGGTTAATGCTATTTGGTTAAGTTGTACAAATATATCATTTACTATGAGAATCTGACCTATGTATTCAACATTAGTTGAATTAAGTGTTAGAAAATCTTGTTATAATTTTTGGTGTTTGTGTATGTTTTATAGTGTATCTTTGATATATTTAACCTCACCTAATATAGCTGAAACTATATATAATATCGCAAAAAATCATTTGCCTATGGAATCCAATAGATAACTGATACTATTGCAACATATGGACATATTCTTTGTTAATTCTTTGCTCATCTTATGGAGTTGTAATTATTAGTTTAAGACAATTGATAAAATGCTTTTATTCCTTGAAAGTTTATACTAGAAAATTTTAAATTGAACTCTAATATCAAACTTTCAGCCAACATGTGTAGGTGGACAAAAAGCAAATATGCATATTTAAACAAACTAGCTGTTGAGTTCAAAAACAATCTAAAGCGAGAGGCATCCTTTTATATTTCCAAAATTTTCAATTATAAACCTATTCCTTTATATCCCACATCACTTCATATCTTTTAAACATAGGATTGCGAAGCTTTGTCAATTTTCAATTAATTACATTAACTTATATCAGGATGGATAATTGTTATGCATTGAATTGTTTGTGTCATTAAGAATTTTGTTTATTTATTTATGTGCTTGCAAATAAGTATGTTTAGTACTACTTCATTATGTTCTGTTATACAAATTAGTACTATTGTAGGTGTTTTATATTTCAAAATGTTATAAGTAGTTTTCTTTTTTTTTTTAACTTTTGTAGTAAGTCACTTCAGATTATATTTCAAAATCCAAGATTTGTAAAAATGTTTGATGTAATGCTTTTACATGATTGAGTTTATAATTTTTTTTATTGTTTCAAATTAAAATTAAAGTAAAAAAAAAAAAGCATAATTTATGAAACACAAAAAAAAAAAAAAAGAATATAACACCCACGGCAATGAGTGGGAAGTAATCTTGTGTTAACTGTTCTATCCAACATTATTTATAAAAAGAAACCAAAGTCAAATGTGAAAGAAACACAAAAATAAAAAGTTACATGTAAATACAATTAGTATGAAAAAAAATAAATCCAAGCATTTGTTAATAATTGAAAAAAATGAAGTCAACATTATTCTTTTATTTTAGTGTAACAATCATTAAACATGATAATATATCAAAACAATTTTGCTCTAAAAAAAGTCTCAACTAAATATATCACCATATTAGCCATCTATTTCTATATAACAATCCCTTTAAAATGTTGCCAATGTTATCGATGCAATTGCTAGATAAACTAAGATTATATATAAAATATAAAGGATGGAGTTGTTAGCAATTTCACTTACATAAAATCCTGGATGTACTTGATAAACTTAGGAACATCTTTTGTTTTGTTTTCAAACAAAGTTCTTGCAATAGATATCATTGATATTAATGCTACAATGAAATATAAAATGGTACAATATTTTTAGCTTGACTTATAAAAAGCAAATTGAAATGCCTTGAATAAAGAAAACAACTAACATCAATAATTAGTTAACACTAAAAATTAACAAATGTACATAGTGCTCTTCTACTTTGAATTAAAAATATATATGTAGTTCATTTATCAAAAAATTATAATAAAATTGTAAGTACAAATAATTTCACTTGTAAAGAACCACCTCAACCCTTGAAACTCAAATCATTATTACTCATAAAAATACCAAGTTTAGTGATTATGAAATCAATGCAAAAAACTACATAAGCAATAAAGGATTCTTTGGTTTGGTAAACATATAAATCTACTAAGCTATCATTTTATATGTTTAAACACATAAAAATGATTATGGTTGCATTACTTGGTAAACATGTCTAGCTATTAGGAACAATTTACTTCCATAACATGTCTAGCTATTAATAAAACAAAGTGGAAAAGGCCAGAAATTACAAAAGTATAATGAAACAAAAGCTTTTCTAAGTTTCACTATTAATCATTCATGAACCTTGTAAAACATTTTTTTTTCTAACTACTCATTTTTTCACACCCTTTCACTTTTCAAAATCCGTTCCTGTATCAAATCAATCCATCATTCATTTAACTTACTTAGAATTATAATCCTACATCAATGTCAAAGCTTATACATGAGTAAGAAATACATGAATGACAAATAAAAATGAATTTTGACCTTAGTGTCCAAAAGAAGAAAACAAAGATTTCCTAGAAATAAAGTTTAGGTTTACATGTCATTCCAAATGAAAAGCTACCATTTGGTCTAAAAGCATAATGCCCCTATAAATTTGTTAGGATCAAACTCAAAGTAAATCATTATTTTCTTTAATTTTCCATCCATTTCATTTAGTAACGTATTTAAACTTTCGTTTGACCCTCACAATGTTGAAAATAACTCATCTTCCCCATCAATAGAGAAATTTCATAAATGTTCTTTAAATTTAAGACTATAAAACTTTTAAAGAGAACAAATCGTAAACTCATTAGACTTCACTTCCTTAGAACCATCATAAATCCATTAAATCAAAGCCAATGGTTCTAAAGATCATAAAACATATGATTGGAAGACAAAAATTCAAAAGAAACCAATAAACATAATAGAAAATCAATTTAACTAAAGAATTTTGCATAAAAATTAGAAAAAATAAAATCTAACTCACTAGAGAAATTTGCACAACTCACTTATCATAGAGTAAAAAAGCTACAACATTAAGAGATGTTACCATAAAAATTAGATTAAATTCTTGCATCCACAAAAAATAAAAACATTAGTACTGTTAGCTCACAAACTTAAAATAAATCAAGAATTGGGTAAATTCGTTGATAATAAATTTTTCAAAATTTAATATCCAATAAGCACAAGTTTCACAAATCAATTTTTTTAAGCAAATAAACACAACAAATATGAGTGTACTAATAATCTTAAAAGCTAAAGATAGAGATTGAAATTAAACATTGAAATTTATAGTGGTTAGGTTTTTTCTTTTAGGCCTTTACATTCTCTCTCAGCCTCACTTGTCAATGAGTTCAATCCACTATTTGTTGAATATTACAACCTAACTCTTCAAAGCTCTATACAATCAACAATATAATCTTTTAAGGGTTATCATCCCCTTTAAGCTTTCAACCTCACAATATAAACTTTTAAGTATTTTGCAAACTCAAAGAACCTCTCTAAAGTTAAGTGTTTGCTAATTTGAAATACAAATTAAGAATAGAAAAAATGTTTAAAAAAAGATACAATATGAATTTTGTCACTTTTCTTTCTCACTAAAATGCTCTTTAATGCTTTGAGAAGGTGGTAGATGGAAGTAATAAGTTTTCTTAGCTTTTCATGCACTTTAAATGCAATTGGAAACTTTTATTTATATGTTAAGAGTAGAAGATAGCCGTTGCTTGTATTTAATACTTGGAACCTGTAAAATTTCAGACAAAATAATAGTAATTGAGCTTTTTTAGGCACTAGGGGATCGATTGGATTAGTTGAAATTAAAATCAATTTTGTGCATTATTAGATTACCCAATCGATTAGGTAAAGGACCTGATCAATCCCTTATCCCAAATGATCGATCCCTTGTATAGGGGGATCATCCATTTTGCAAACTTTGAAACTTGTTTTGTTTTTGAATAAAAAAATGGATGATCCCTTTAAAGGGGGATCAATCAGTTCACTTAGAAAACCTAACCAATCAAATCCCTACAAGGTAGGGATCGATTGAATTTTGAAAAACTTACACGAGATATGCTATTGGAAGAAAAATGGATAGATCCCTTTAGCCAGGGGATCAATTGGGTCATGTGTGAGGATCGATCCCTTTTATCCCTAATTGTCCAAAGTTCATTTTTGTTTCCTGAACATGTTTTGTTTTGGTTCAAAAACATTTTTGGCAAGATAGAAGGCTAGAAAAATGTTTAATTTGAGATAAAATAAATTTGATTCAAGTTAAGCAAATTTTTGTTTTGTCAATTCAAAATTTTTTTATAGTTCAAAGCTAACAAGAACCCAAAATTGCAAAAAAAAAAAAAAAAAAGATAAACAACCTAAGAAATATTTAAAGAAAAAAGAAAGTTATTGTGTTTTATTGCTTCCCATAATCAAACAAACAAATAGAAATTAATTTAAATCATAATTTGAAAGTTTAAGAAAAAATTTAATTATATAACATTGAAAAAAAAAAGGTAGATTTTATGAATAAAAAAATGAAAGGGAGTACTATTCTTCTCTCTTTTTGATTCTTTCTATAATTTCTCTCTTATTGCATTTTTTTTTTCTAATCTCTTCATGTATTTTCTTTTTTCTTCTTCAAATTTTATTTCTCTTGACACTCTTAACCTTTTTTTCTCTTTTTTCCTTTTTCTTTCTTCTTTCTTTCTCTTTTTTTGGATTTCTCTTGATCCTTCCCGCCTCTTGTATTCTCTTTTTTGTGTTTCAATTTTTCTCTGAAGCTTCCCACCCCATTTTTCTCTTTCCCTTCTTCTTTATTTCTTTTTTTTTTCTTTCTCTTCTCTAGATTTCTCTAGATCCTTCCTTTCTTTCATTTTTCTTTTTAATTGTAACAAACGAGAAATAGTAAAACATAATTTTACCATGTCTTCCTTGCACTTTCACTCTTTGCTTCTTTATCATTCTTAATGTTTCTTTTTCTTTTAACAAATTAATATCAAATTTTATTTAATTAATAAATTAATTTAAAATATTTAAGGTAGCTAATCAAATGCTGCCAAATGTCAAACAAAAATCCCTTAGGGGATTCTTTTCAATAGATGGTATAAATTTTTTTTCCAAACTTTCAAGTAATGATTGACCAAATTCTACTTTTATAAAATAAGTTTTTTTAAAAAATTAATAAATAAATCCAAAGACGATTTTAAAAAATAAAAGACCTAAACCAATCAAGAACTAAGAAAAAATAATAAATAATTAAAAAAATCATATTAAAAGCTATATTTATATTTAAAAGTTAAGTACATGTTACATGGTTCATCATTCTTCGATTGTCATTTGGCTCATAAGAGCATGAAAAATGATTTTCCTTTATTTAAAAGTTTTAAGAATACTGAAATTAGACTTATGTTTTGTTATGAGATTATTTTTTATTTTCTAAATTATGTTTTAAATATGAGAAAAATAAAACTTTTATGTCAAGTTTTAATGAATGGCAACTTACAGACAAATATAAGTGTATTTTTTTAATATAAATTATAACTTTGTTACATATAAATGTAGTTTTTTATTCAATGGGTATTAAATAATATTTGTATTAATATAATACATATATAAATATAAATTAAATATAAATAATAAAAAATATTTTTTATTTATCTCAAGGAAGATCGAGTTAGAGCATTCCAATTTTGATCTCAACTTAACCCATATTATTCAAAGAGACAAAATTTAAACCAATCCTTATTTTTAAAAAATCGTATCAATTGGATCATGATGAATCAAAATTTATCGAATATATGTTATTTGTCATCTATACATTCATTGACTTTTTGCTTTACAAAATTTATCAAACAAATAAAACTTTAAAAAACAAATAAAATAACCAAAAAAGAATTCATATGTGAATTTATTAAATTAAGATATTATATTTTTTTAATAAAATATATATAAATATAGAATTAAATAAATAATAAAATATATATTTTTAATATATATCATGGTCAAGATGTAACACCTAAAATCTTGCTCTTATCCTAATTAACTCGATTTAAGAAAAAATCAACCTTATAATTTTGATTTAAAAAAAAAAAGCATACCAATTAGATTGAGACAAATCGAAACTCATATAATGTGAATTATTTTTTTATTTCTATCTCAATTGATTTTTTATTACAAAATGTATCTAATAAAAAACAAAAAAAATTAAAAAATTAAAATGAAAAAAAGCAAACATAAAAAAAAGCTTTAAAATAAAAAAAAAAGTGTCATGTAGACACCCGAAAATGACGTAACACCTTAATTTCGTCTCTAACCTAATCTCATTAAAAAAAATTGATCTGATCTTAATTTAAAAAAAAAAAAACTCCTATGTTAAATTAGTATGAATCAAAATCAATTGAATACGAATTATTTTATCATTCCTATCTTTATTGATTTTTTTTTTTACAAAATTTATCTAATAAAAAATAAACATAAAAATCCAAATAAAAATTTTAAATTGTACAACTAGATTTTTTTCTTAATTTTGGATTTTATTTTTTTTACAAAAATGCTTCCCTCGCTTAGCGTGGATTATGTCTTCAAATATTCATATTTTTAATTAATAATAAAAGGAATAATTTAAAATTAAAGGATATTACAATTAATATTAGTTAATAATAAATAAAAAATAATTATTTTAATTATTAGTTTTTAGAAATTTTTATTGACGTATTATTGTGAAAGTAATTTTTTTAAACAAATTTATTTTCGAAAAAATCTTTATTTGTATGTATATTAATATATGCTAATATTAATATAATGTTTTATTTATTAATTATAAAAATTAAATATAAAGAAAATAATTATTTATAAATTATATATAATATATATGCATTTGTAATCGTATATAAATGTATAAAAGCTTTTATTTTTTCAAAATATTTATATTTTATTACATAACCTTCATTTTTCTTTTTTCTGCAAATTAATTTTTTCAAACAATATCGTTTTGGAAACGTAATATACATAGTAAAAATATCTAACCTAATTCATTGTTCCCTTTGTTTCCCCTTTTATAGCTTTTCTTCCTTCTCTAAAAAACCCCGAACTTCATGCTTGTGTCTTTTTCCTTTCTTCTTTTCATTGCTTCCCTTCATTCTCTCTCTACTCTCCTATCTTTCTTTGCTTTTTCTGTCTTTGGATTTTACTGATGAACTCATCTTTGTTTTCCTTTTGTCCTCCCTTCCATATAAGGTGTTCCCCAAACCTCTCATTTAAAAATATATATTTTTTTAAATAAATCAAGCCTAAAAAACCATAAAACTCTCCCAAAATTTCAAGAATCCCACTAACCACATCTATTTTTATGTTTAATATTCTTGAATTTTTTTAGATTTTTTTAGGATTCAAATAAATGGCTTTAAAAATATGAAACGAAATCTTTTTTGAAATGGTTGCTTTGCATTGTTTTTTTGCTGTTATTTTTTCAATTTTTTAAAAATCTAAGATCTCAAAATTTATAAATTTTTTATTTATATAGGAGACACATTTAAAAAAAATACTTAAGAATCTAGATACGATGGATTTTTTTAAAGAATTTTTTGTTTTATTTTTTAGAGATATTTCAATTGATTTTAAAAAAAAAAAAAATTTAGTTTTTTTCTATTAATTTTATCATTATTGTTTTTATGTGATTGTGGTTTGGCAATATTAGTTAGGCTTAGGGTTTTTGAGATTATGTGTTGATAATAGTTGTTAGATATATTTTCAGTGTTTTTTTTTATTTAACTGTTTGATTTGATATTTTTTGCACAATTTTTTTTACGATTTAGGGGAGGGTGGGTAGTATTATGGTGATCTAGTTTTTTTAATTTTTATTTAGATTAAAAGGTAAAACAATAATTTTGTATTATTAAGTAGTGCCATGGGTAAAATGATAATTTTGTTACGTAGACAGGTGTCAGTGCTAAAATCCTTAAAGAGATATTTTTCTTATATAGGTATAGATTATTAAGATAAATTAAAAAAAAAAAAAAAAAACAAAACAAAACCAGTTTTCATTTGTTAAACGTGAAAACATATAGATTTTAAAAAAAAAACCTTAAACATGATAAACAAACAAATTTAAAGAAAAAAAAAAATAAAACTAGCTTTACTTACAACTTAGACAAAACAAAAAAAAAAAAAAAAAAAAGACGCATAGAAAAATGGAGAAAAGGCAGAGAAAGGTGGTGGTCGACGAATGAAAAAAAAGGAAGGGTTTAGAGACTGATTGGCAACATGAATCTTAAGGTTAATGTGTAATTTGGTACTCGAATTATACATTTCTTTTACAATTTGATGCCTAATGAATAAAATTCATAATCAGGTTAAGATTTCTTTACTCGAATTATACATTTCTTTACATTGGTTGGAAAGAAGTGTAACAGGCTTTTGCAAAATCTATTTGGAGGAAAAAGATCTTCTAGAGATAAAAAAGAAAATAGGGATGGAAGGGATTGTCCTTAGAAGAATATCTAAATATTCTATTCTTATTACCTTTTAAAATATGGAAACATTTGAAACCATGAAGAAAAGACAACAACCAGCAAACGAGGTGCGTGGGTAGTTTGCTTTGGGATTCCATTTCATACCTGGTGTATAGATATGTTTCAGAATATTGCACATTGTTGGGAAGAGTTTGTATGTATGGAATAATGATACATTGAAGTTACAGTCTTAAAATGGGGGTTATATGTATATCATCACCTATTCGTTATTAAAAATTGAAGGAAGAATACATCTGAAAGGGGGCGATTTAATATTTCCAGTCAGTGTCTCAGAAAGAAAAGTGAGCTACAAGGGTACAGGGAGACGCCAAGAGAGCATAGCCAATCACCTGAAACGGTGCATAGTAGGCTAGAGATGGAAGAAGACAAAGCATCAGTGGAAGTTGAACGCAGAAGGAGGAAATGGTGCAAAAAGGAGTAAAAATCCAACTGGTAATTTGGAATCTGCTTCGGGATCTAGTAGTGAGTCGGAGGAAGGTGAAGAATCAAGAGAGGTGGACAGAGGATTGTCAGAGGAAGCAAGTGAAACACAAGTATTGAGCAATGTGGAGAGATTTTCAAAAGGCAATAATGCACTATGGAGGGATTTTCAGAAGGCAATAATGACACAGAACAGATGGGTGATAGAGACATTATAAACAATACTGAGGAGTTTATAGAAAAGCATACGCCGGTGGATGTGAGTTGTCTTATTAGGTATGAGATTTTAAAAAGCATGGAAGGCATGGGCTTGGATAAAATTGCTAGCTCCTCTATTAGGCTGGCCCAAAGCTCAAACCCATATTTAATTAGAGAGACAGAAGAAACATGTGAAGGAGGTAAGGGATCTAATATTTTTTCGAGAGTTTAAGAAATGGAAATACTTCGAAGCAATCGAGGAAAGTTGACCGGAAGAGTAAAAAGGAAAAGAAAGAAAATAGGCAAACAGAGCAGAAAGGGGAAAACATTAGCAAATCTACAAGAGGCTGAAGATCGAATGGTGAACGAATCAATCTCAGATGGAGATTTCGTCAACCATAACAGGACGTTGGCAAATAGATTGGTTGAGGAAGATATACGAAAGGAGGCTGAAGCTATTTGGGCAGTGGGAAGGTAGCTTGGAATCTCGGCGATTGGCAACGAAGAAGTCATTAGGAAGTTGCAATAGATGGAAGAATTAGCTCAAAGACAGAAGGCACAATAAGGTAGATGGCAAATGGTGGTGGAGGTACGCGGTGGGAAAAAAAAAAAAGCTCTATGGAGAAGACTTGTTAAGTATGGTGAAGATTTTGTTGAGTGAACACCCTATGTTTTACATAAAGAGAAGATGTCTAGTATCTGGAAGGATGCAATATCTGTTACAAGCATTGAAAACATTGATAGATTGGTGGGCTTTGGTAGTTGTTGACGAAATTTGAGGACGGTGTTTTTGTTACTTTTGACTAGAAAAGCAGGCGACTGTTTCTCGAAACTATCCCCCTTGGCTGTAGACAAAGAAATAAAAGTGACGGAAACCGTAAATGAAGAGGATAGATAGGAGATCAAGTTTTGAAGGCAATTGAGGAAATGGGCTAAAGAATCCTTAAAGGAGATATTGGATGAGCTAAAAAGCTTTCCATTACTGAGCAGTAAACGTAATAGGCACATTTAGGAGGTGCAAACCAATCGCACGTTGGAAATGCTTGATTTCCATTCTCTATCTTGGATCAACAGGCATGGTTTATTTCAATTTGGAAGTATATATTCCTCATAAAGTGCAATGCTCAGGAAAGTTTCATGTCCTTGTTCCTAAAACGTATGGTCTATGGTTTTTAAGTGGTAGAGCTTAGAATGGGTGATGCCTAACTCTGTTGAAGAATTTATTCAACAAAGTGAAGGAGTTTTTCTTCACTGTAACTTTAGAAGATGGTTAGCAGTTTATGGAGCTATATTCTGGTCTTTATGGCTATTTAAAAATGAGACTGTCTTTAATAACAAGAAATGTGATTGGGAAAAGGTTTTGTTCTTGATTGAACTAAGGAACTTACAGTGGATCAAAGCCATCGAAGGCTATTCAGAGATTGCTGAACCCATTTGGACAGCCCCAATTGAATTGGCTCCCAGTGCCCCTATTGGTAATTTGAGATTAGTTGTATGGGTATGTCCAGCTCCAAATAAATTAAAATTCAATGTTGATGAATCTACTCTTGGGTCCATGGCTAATAGGTGTTGAGAGACGATGCTGGTATGATTTTGGGAATTTTTTATGGTCCCCTTGAAATTTAGAACTCGAATTATGCCAAAATTGTTACTATCAAAGAAGCTCTAATGATGTTCCATAAATCACCTTGGGTAAAGCTTAAAAACTTAGTAAATGAGTCAGATTCAAAGGTGGCTTTATCTTGGATGGTAGCCTTGGAATTATTGGCAAATCTTCAATGAAGGGACGTACTCAAAAGTAAAATAAGAAGGGTTGAGATTAATCATATTTTCAGGGAAGCAAACTCCTTTCCAAACTCATTAGCTGATATGGGGCAACAGAACTAAGATGTATTCATGCTTGGATTTATATATCTATTTCTAATTCATGGATGTTTTATGCTTTGATTTAGATATGTATTTCTAATTTAGTGATATATGTTTTGAATTGTTTGTCTTTTTGGAGTGGTGTTTGTAGCCCTTTTCAGCTTTACTGATGCTGCTTTGTAATTCTCTCTTTATGAATAAAATTAAATCATGGATGAGGGAAAAAAAAAGGTATTCGAACTTTAATTCTGTCCATCATATCACCCCGCTGAGTAACACTGTTAATATTAAATTGAGTTGACCTCAAAGTAGTCAATAAAATTCTAACACGTGGTTAAAATCAAGTGAACCTTTAAAATTTTTATTTTTTGAAAAATAAAAAATTCAATATTAAAAAAATAATCAAGAGGAATGGGAAAGGAGAAGGGATGAATCCTGAGATGCAAGCTCAGGAAATGGGCATTTGGACTTATCATAAGAAACTAACTACTAACATTTATCATCAAACACTTTACCACCACAAAAAACTCCGAGGAGACTGCAGTCTGCAATGATTCCCTGAAGACCTTTCAACACTAAACATTAAGCAAAGATGCTAGACCTAATAAAACTCCAGCTCAATAATATTATAAATTAAAAAATATAATAATTTTAAAATTTATTAACTATAATTATTGATATATATTTTAAAATTTTATCATATGATAAAATAATGAGAGGATAAATTTATTTTTCATCATATTAATTGATTTAACATTTTTTATGACAAATTAATTTCAATTTATTATATAAAAAATGATATTTTCAATAATTACATAAAAATAATACTAATTTAATATGAATTAAAATTAATAGCAAAAAATTGATAGTAATACAAATATCAAAATAATAAAAAAATTATTACTAAATTTCAAATATAAAATTATAAATAATAAAATAAAAATATAATTATTTCTCATTAACTTATATAAAAAATTTACTAATTTTTTCATCTAAAATCTCTATATATCATATTTTTTTATTTTTTAATTATAAACTTTCTTAAAATTTCCTTTAATAAAAATTCTCATTAATTAAAATTTATCAGATTACCTTTTAATAAAATTATACACTAAATTAAAAAAAAAAAAAAAAAACTATGTGACTGCTACCCTGATCACCGCCGCCGCCAGGTACAAAACCTCAGGCTTTGAAACAAAGGACAGCCAGCCCACAACACCCCCCAGCCTCTGCCCACGAACGTTTATACCCTCCAGCCTTCACTCCTTCCACACGTTTTATTCTTCTTCTTCAATTTTCATTGCTTCTTTCTCTCTTCTTAGTCACTCTCTTGCTACAATCTCGCTCTTCGTCTCTCTCTCCCACAAAGAAAGAGCCAAACTCATATAACCCAAAATCAGTAAAGTGGTAAATCCCCTCTCCTAATCGATACATTCACAAAAATCTTTGCCTTTCTTGCCCTCCGCTCCTTCCTCCCTCACTGACACAAACTTAGGCAAGCCACAGCCTCTCTCAGTAACAAATTCAAAGATTTTTTTCCAACTACATTCAAGTTCAACAGCAATTTGTAGCAAGCCAGCAAATTTTTAACAAAAAAAAGGTAATTTTAACTTACTCTTACCTTCAAATTTCTTGTTCTTCCACATTTGATCTCAATTGAGGTTGACTTTGAGTTAATTGAATTGATTCAATTGACAAAAAGTAATGGTTTTGTGATACAAAATTTATAATAAAATATTTAAAAGTAAATGCTTTAATTAGTTTTATTAAATTATTATTAATTATTTTTTAAAATGATTAATTTATTATTGATCTATTCAATTATTTTATCAAATTAAAAAAGAAAATAAAAAAAAACTTTATTTATAATATACCAATAAACATTAAAATTAAATTGTATTGTATTCTAATGATAGAAATAATTAGTAATAGTGAAGAAAAAAAAATTTAAAAGATAATTTAAAGTTTTAAACTTAAAATAAATTAATAATTTCTGTTATATTTATTATTTTTATAAAATTAATATTTATAAAAATAAAATTATATGTAATTTAAGTTACAATCCTTTGGATTTTTTTTAATTTGGGTTCAAATCAATTTAATTTTTGGTTATTTTCAGATTTAAATAATTCAGATTCCGGTTGTTTTTAAGTTCGGATTGTACAAATTTGAATAATGAACTTTTGTGATCAAGATCAAATGAATTTAAGGAAATTTTCAAGTTAGTATAAAATAGACAGTCTAATAAAAAAAATTGGGGTGAGGGTGGTGGAGGCCGTTTGCCATTTGGCATGTTATTGTGGCGTCTTTCGTATTTTGGGCTTAACTGGAGTAACGGTGCAAACGGTAAAAGTTTCAATCTTGCATTTTGAGGGAAAAGGGCACTAAGTATTTTTTTAATGATTTAAGGGTTTGTTTTTTATTCTGGATTTTAGGCCTGAAAAGCAGTATTGCTTAAACCTTGGCGCAGCCATTGAAGGTCGAAGGAGAAGAAGAAGGGTTTAAGATTTTTTGCCACGTTCTTACTAGAAAGTGGTGAAATAATCTCTGTAATGGAGGCTAGTTTAGGAGAAATCCCCTTTGGTCTCGATTTTCATCCTTCAAAAGAACTTGTTGCTGTTTCTCTCATTACCGGCGACCTTCAACTGTATATTTTTCCTTTTTTTTTTTTCATTTTCTCCTCTATTTATATAATAATTCAAATTCAATTATCTATTGAGTTATACTTCGTCTTTTACAGATACAAATATAACATCGATGATTCCTCACTACAAAGGTACAAAATTTAAGTTTTTCTCTTTTTCTTTTTTATAATAATTTCCATTTCTAAGTTCTAACCATAATAAGTCAATACAGCTGAATGAAATTGACTGGTAGGGAATTTCTAAAAGTTTTCTTTGATTTTTTGTTGTTAAGATCGCTGGATGTTCATGCTCATACTGAGTCCTGTAGAACAGTTCGGTTTATCAACGGTGGACAAGGTAAAGCATTTACTTTTTTCATCATCATTTCACTCCGTGGATTCTATCAAATGATGTTGAGTGTGTCTGTGAGTTCAGCCGTGGCGACAGGTTCAAAAGATTGCTCTATTTTAGCTACTGATGTTGAAACTGGATCAGTAATTGCTCGTCTTGAAAATGCTCATGAGTGGGTTCTCACAGCTTCTCTGATTATGTTTTTTTTTTTTTACTTTTTTAATTAGTTATTGAAATATGAGTTTATTTGGATTGTTCAGGAATGCCATTAATAGTTTGATCAACCTTACAGAGTCAACTGTAGCCTCTGGAGATGATGAAGGCTGTATTAAGGTTCCCTTTTACTTCGTGTTGTTAATTTTATGTGGTTCTGTGCTTATCTGCTTTCCTTCTTTGCAGGTATGGGATACCAGGCAACGTTCCTGCTCGGGTTCTTTTAATGCTCATGAAGATTATATTTCAGATATGAATTTTGTATCAGATTCCTTGAAATTGCTAACAACAAGGTATCTGTTTTTCTCGTTTTATTGAATATTTCCCTTTTCAGTACTTCAGTTATATATTTAAAAAATTATTCTGATTTAGCTCTTTTGTTGATTACAAGGAACTTCTTTTTCTTCTGTTTTCCAAGTAAGAGTTACATGTGCTAAAGAAATGTCAAATTTTCAAATTATGTGTAGCTTAAGATGATGCTTGTCAAAGCATGAAATGAGCTTGTTTTGTTAGGAAGATTTTGCCCAAAAGAAAGAATAAAAATGATAATGTTATTGTATTTTGTTTCCTATGATTCCTTCTTTCATTACCTTCATAGCTCCTTTTGCAATAAACATGGTAATGAGTGTCCATGCATGGGCACATGCAAATGTCATAGAATTTCTTTCATTTTCCTTCTTTTCAGTGTTCCCTAGCCCTTGCTCTCTCTCTCTCTCTCTGTCTAATGGTTTTTTAGGTGAACCTTAACACATGTTTATTCTTTCATTCTTAAGTGGAGATGGGACTCTTTCTGTTTGCAATCTTCGAACATATAAAGTAAGCTCTTGCTTCAAACCTTTTTAAAGTTCTTGATACTTCTGATTGCAAAATTTTTTAAATAGACTGTGCTTGCTATGCATTTGGACAGTTGACTCTTTGATCCATTTCTTTGTTAATCGTAGGTCCAAACACGCTCTGAATTTTCTGAAGATGAGCTTACTTCTGTTCTAGTTATGAAGGTAGATTCATTTAATTGCTGAATAATCAGATTTTTTTTATGTTTGCATCTAATTTACTTTTGGCCAAACCTCTCTTAAACCCACACTACCTTTAATAAATTTGCATTTTAACCATTTTTCTTTCTTTTATTTATTTAATTTATGCCATCACACTTTCATAATTGGGTTAATTAAGCCGCTTGGGTAACAGAATCTGTTTAGCCTCTGCCAAATATGGTGGAGTGGATAAAAAATGCTATTTAACTAGTGACACGAGCAGGAAAAAAAAAACCTTTTGGCAGGTGATGTGGTGAAATGAGAAAGAAGAAATGGCATTAAAATTAAATTGTTTTATATAAAATAGGCTATGTTTATAATTTAATGCTTGTATTTCTTTGATATTCTTTTTTTGAAGTAATAGTCATTTAATCATATATCAACTTTATTTTTTCATTAAATAATAGTTTAACTTAATTAAATGGCTTAGTAAGTAAATCTACTCTAATTTAATTGTAATTAAAGGAGGGTTGGATTAAATTTTAGTTCATTAAAAAAAGTGAAAGGAAAAGTTAGAAAAAAGATAAAGGGATGAAGCAGTGGAGGGTAGCGAGTGAGAAGAGGGAGGAGGTGGAGGAGGTCCAATGCTGGACCAATGAGATCTTGCAAGATCTTGCATTATTGAGGTCTTGAAATAATCTGCTCTTTCACCAATGAGGAAGTGTGATGCCTTTAAGATGGTAGATAGCCCAGCCCCCCCCCCCCCCCCCCCCCCTCCCCCTTAATGCATGCCAAACTTATCCATTGCCAGAAAGAACAAATTAGCAATAGCAAAAGCATATATTTTCCAATCAGTGCAACAAATATAGAATCTGACTTGCAAAGATTGAGAGTCAGATTCTTGGAAGATGCGAGGCTTTATTCATCTTCAAAAATATTCCCTTTGAGATTCAGTGAGATACATGTTAGATCTTGCCAATTTTCATCCATTCTTAGGCATTGGTCACCTGAACAGATCCATTTCAGGCCCTTTATCACCCCCTTCTCTCTTTTCTCCCACAAGTCCTTCTCCCCCTTCTTTTCTCTCACTGATCCTCTCCATTTCTCTCTTTTCTGGCTCTTTCTCCCCCTTTTTAATCTTGCTTAAATTAGATTTACCTGTTAAGCTGTTTTAATGAAGTTTAAATAAAGACTATTCCTTTGTTATTGATTTATACAATATATAATTGCTATTTAGATGAATTTATCTTTTTTATTTTGCCACATCTATCAAAATTTTTTTTGAAGCTGCATCATCAAACTTAACGGAGAGTTAACTGTTTTTGTTTTATGTGGTTTAATTCACTTGTATATAAAAGGGTAATGATAGCTTAAATAAAAGAAATATAAGAGGGGTGGCATAATTACAAATTAATGAAAGTAGAATGGCTTTATAAGCGTTTAGCCTATACTTTTCATTGGGAGTATATCTAGAGCATATTATGGTGCCATAGTTGCAAATGTTAAAGGTATTGGTTTTTTGCACATTTTGCCACTGCAATTACCATAAAAGGATAAATTCTACTTTGTATGGAATCCTAATTTATGCTGTACATCAACATATATTTTTATGCAACTTAATTGCAAAGATGACATGATTTTTTCCTTTTCTTTTTTCTAGAGGATTATGACTGTAAGGTGGATAACAAGTTTGAATGGACAAAACAATAACTTTGAATGGACAAAACAAAATGTAGGATTCAGTTGTGACGAATCCATTTATGGGATTATTTTGGCAGTTCAACTCTTTCTCTGTCTGAAGATTAGGGAGAAGCTTTTTCCTTTCTCTAAGAAAAATTTTTTTTTTAATTCATCAGCAGTATGCTTCATGATATTTGCTGTTAGAAAGCAAAATAATGCAATTTTTGTAATAACTCATATTTTAATGAGACTTCATAGATAGTTTTAATAACCTTGCTCTGCTTTCTTGTCCTTACTTTTGCTTTCTTGTCCTTACTGTATCCTGGGATGCGTTGTATTTTGTCAGAATGGTCGGAAAGTTATTTGTGGATCACAAAGTGGAGCTTTGCTGTTATATTCATGGGGATTTTTTAAGGACTGCAGGTATTGTGCTTTGAAAATCACCTTAATTCATTTACGAGAATCCTTCATCATTTGACTTTCTCTCTTTTTCTCTCTATGATGTTTTCACCAAATGTTGTGCCCTGAATTTTTCATTGGGTTGTCTAGTGATCGCTTTGTTGATCTCTCTCCAAATTCTGTTGAGGCTTTATTGAAGGTAAGCTGGTTTCAAAATTCTTATAATATCAATTGGTTTCTAACAATCTAGAAACATTCTCTACTAAAATTTTTCAAATTATTGTGTCAGCTTGATGAAGATAGACTCATTACAGGATCTGAGAATGGACTCATCAGGTGAGAAATAAGCACAAAAGGAGACATTTATTTGGTGTTGATTTTCATCTTATCGTTGCCTACCTGCTCTAACTTTCATTTAAAATTCCTTTGATTTTTTCTCCAGCCTAGTAGGCATATTGCCTAACAGAATCATACAACCAATTGCAGAGCATTCTGATTATCCGGTTGAGGGCCTTGGTATTATATCCCTTTCCCCTTTTCTGATCCAAGTTTAAGTCAACTATGTCCACTTTGAGGTAGAATTAATAGGATTTTTTGGCATAGGTAACTTTTATGAAGGCTCCTTTAGGTTTGCCATTTTCACCACCTGCTTTTGCTTTCAAAAGCAAAAAGAAAAAAGTAGCATTTTGATACCAAAGGAATCTCTCTTTTTAGAATTTCAAATTTTAAAATTTGACAAAGAAAAGCACCATTTTACTTCTATCTGCAACCTTTATATTCAGGTTGGTATGCTTTTTTTAACTATTTACTTCCTTTTAGCTAAATATGAATTTCTTTTGTTTGCGTTTGTTTTGGAAAAAGGCAAATATTCAAAAGCTGGTGGCAAAAGCGACAACAAAACAGAGCCTATGCTTGTTATGCTTGTAGGCCGTTCAATATTGGCATGCTGTGTATGCTTGTTAATGTGAACAAATATCAGCTGCATTTGCTTTATCATGAAAACTAGGAAAGCAAAAGGCAAATATCAAAAGTTGGTGGCAAAAGTGACAACAAAAGAGTGCAATGCTGGTTATGCTTGTAGGCAATTAATATTGGCATGCTGTAAATGCTTGTTGATGTGAACAAACATCAGCTCCTCACACCCCTTGAACCTTACTTTTATATGATGGTATGGATGGTGTCATTGGTAATTTGTGTGGTGCTCCCTTGAATAACCAACTACCATTAGTTCCTAACTCAGATTTGTCCTTTAAACTTTGTTTTTATTGCTCTTAAAAAGGTTGATTATTGTTTTTCTGTGCTTTGCCAAGCTGGACATTTTGTTTTGTGATTGCTGAAGAATGCTTATTTGATGAAAGTTTGTTTGTTCTTGTAGCTTTTTCTCACGATCAAAGGTTTCTTGGTAGTATATCACATGATCAGATGTTGAAGGTGCATATTTCTCTCCATATTTGGTTGCCATCGCTTTTCTTTGTGAGATTGCAATGGTGTGGTGTATGAAATTTTAGAAATTTATGTGGTATGTTCGCAAGTGTACAAATGATTGCTTTTGTATGAGGAGGTTAATGGTACAAAAGTAGGCCTGATGGTTTGCAGTTGTATCAAAGTCATTTGGTAGATTGCTTGGGATAATCAAGT